>NC_067137.1:53465825-54195089 GCF_903995435.1 Acomys russatus | reverse complement strand
AGTTACTATAGGTTTAGAAGGGGAAACCTGCAAAAAGCAACGGATAAGGGGATTATAACACCATCAATCTGCTCAAGCTGGGGGCTTTTTTAGGACATGTGGCAGAACCTGGACTCAGACCAAGACCTGGAGAAAGAGGAAGCCAAAGTGGTCAGAACCCTTCTCAGCTCAGCCACATCCTTATGTACACCTTCCAGGAAGGAGTAAGCGATGTCAAGGAGCCCAGAAAGAGAACTGACTTCACCTCTGGCATCCTGCCTCTGGCAGGGACAAGCTCAGAACTACTGCTTGGGGTTCCTGTCCTGTGAGACCAGTTTCTATTTCCTAGTCTCACCATTTTTCTGAAAATCATTTATTATTTTCAGACAGAAGTTCTGACATATTTTAATATTCAGGAACTCTGAAAACATCATGCTAGGTGGAAGAGGCAACTCACAAGAGGTTACATAAATAGTGCATGCTTGTTTTTATGTTAAACAGTAAGAACTGGAAAGCCATAGATGCACAGTAAAGGAATTAATGCTTGCTAAGGATAGTACAAGAATGGCTAGATTGCTAAAGGTACAGGAGTGATTTTTAAAAATCTGCAGCTCTCTAGACAGTATGTTTGTACAACTGTTTAAAGATACAAGTCAACGACTTGTGGACTTTATTAAAGACATAATGCATGAACTATATCTCAATAAAGTTATTTTAAACTATCTGATGACTATTGTTCCTTTTTTTAACATATACATTTATATTATTACCCATGAATAAAATAAACTACATACAGCAGGGAGAACCATGAGACAATCAGGAGTTATATAAGTGTTATATTCATAGTGATTTGGCTATTTGTATTTGGCAAACTTGAAGTAAACATCTTTTCTATCTTGTTGGGTCTAAATTTCTGAATGAAAATCAATATCTATCATATCTCATCTCTATTAACTTGAAACATCTATATTGATCTAAAAACATCTTAACCCCTAACCAACTAAGCTTAATTTTTAGACTAAACTATCTGGTTTTCAGCCCCATCAGAGATTTGAGAAGGAATAAAACTTAAACACCTGAGCGAACCAGAAGTGCAGGTTCCAAAATGAAAAGATGACTGAGAAAGTTTACTGCCTGAAGAGTCAACCAACACTCTCTATAACGTCAGAGAATCATCTTCGGCCTTCTAGCCCAATAGATCAGACAGAAATATTTGTGAGGCAGGAACTGTTGAGGACTTGTTTACCCTGTCTTAGCAGAATTTAGCAGTCAACTCTGTGGGCATCTAAGCCTGCCCATTTTTAGGCAGAATTCTGTTGGTGGCAGAAACAAGGACATTTTGCCCAGTGGTTTGTTTGCCACATTTGAAGCCAACTCCATAAGGAAGTTCTTTTCTTTGATGCTCATCCCCTTCTTTGAGGTAGGCTGAGTGTTGCCAGGAGTTAACTTGTTTTGTTGTTAAAGAATTTTTTTGAATAATAAAAACATCTTTAAATGCCATATACTCTAGGTCTCTGAGGCTTTTGAAGACCTTATTTAACCATTTTACCTTATATATCTATAGAAGTATATCTATCTGTTACACCTAGCATATATATTCCTGTGATAAAAATTAGACTAGTATTTGACATGACCATGATTTTCATCAATACACAAAATTCTATACCAATGAATTAAAATAATCTTATGTCTGGCAGACCTCTATTTAATTCATGAGGAAACAAAGCTGGCTTTGCATTTTAAACATGTAACATAGCCACTTGAGAAAAGGCAAGATTTGGCAATTTTCTGTGCCTTGTCTTACCAAAAAACATACACAAGCTTCATTGTTACATAATTTTGTATTCTGAAAGTAAAAACAATACCTACATAAATATGCATAGTTATCTATAGGCATTTGTGTGTATATATGTTCATTTTATGGAAGAAAACATAAGCTTACTGTTTTGCTTTTTCCTCAGACAAGGGAGGACACTCTTTTCTGTCACCCTGCTAATCTTCACGGGGTGTGGTTTTGTCCTCTGGTCTCTGGGCAGATTATTTCCGTTTACCTGCTCTTCTGCATGGCATGCAAATATGACCAACTGTGCCATTTCATTAGACACAGTCCATTCCAGATACCTGGGGAGACTGTCAGTACTGATGACTTCTAATCTTCAGGAAAAGCTGTTTGCTACCAGAGTACCTCTGTGCCTGCCTGTGTTAGGGCCTGGATGCTATAGAGAAAACACTGCCCAGACTCTTGACCATGCTGCAGTGTGGCTCCTAAAATACACAGAACTACCATAAGCACCTGAAAATAGAATTGAATTTTATCATTCTGTATAATGCCTAGGAAATCTTCCAGAGTAACAAACATACAAGGCTGAATGTACATTCCCTGGGCTTAAATGGAAATTTACAGAAGGCCGGCCTCAGTTTTACTGATAACCATTGAGGTAACTTAGTTTGTTTTCTTTCCAAGTCATTTCAGTGTCTAGAAAAAAATATCAACCAACTTATGTGAAATATAAGGCAGAGAGAAATAGGCTTAGTGACAATATAATGATTTAATCAGCAAAAACAACACCTGGGAAACTTTCTTCTCCCTAACTAACCCAATTTCCTCAATAAGAAACTGTAAACAGACATAGGGAAGAAGAGAGATGCATAAACAGGAATTGGCCAAAGATTTTGAAATGTATTTGGATAACAAAAACAAATGTATAATATGTAACCATATCTGCTATGCATTACAGCAGCCAGTCCTCCTTGATCTATGGGAGATATGTTTCAAGAATCCTAGTGAATCCACAAAACCATAAGTAATATTAAACCCTATATAAGAGAATTTTACTAAATTTACACACATAAATTTTAACATCTAGTCATAATGAGAGATAAACAACAATAATAAATTTAAAACAATTATAACAAAACGTTAGCATTCTGCTTGAGTCCACCTACTTGTGATGTCATTGCTTACGTGCCATGGGGGCATGACCCTGCCCAGGGCCATAAAAAAGAATAAACCCTCCTCTTGGCCTCTCTTTCTCTCTCTCTCTCTCTCTCTCTCTCTCTCTCTCTCTCTCTCTCTCTCCCTCTCTCTACTCTTATTTTCTCTCTTCTTCTTCTTCTTCTTCTTCTTCTTCTTCTTCTTCTTCTTCTTCTCCTCCTTCTTCTTTCTGTCTCTGTCTCTCTGTCTCACCTCTTCCCTTTTTCCTTCTCCCCCCATGCTCATATAATATCTGAGCCTTGTGTCTATCTTTATCTTACACACACACACACACACACACACACACACACACACACACAATTGGCGACATCTCTGAGGCTATCATTATACTATTGGTTATACACATTGTGTTTTGTAGCCATTACTGACTAAAGCAAAATATGGAGATACTAAGACAGTAAGCCTGACAACTGCCACATTTGAGTGACCAAGAGTAGACTACTACATGGTGTGGATATCCTGGACAAAGCAGCGAGCCACATTCAGGAGGGATGAAGCAGATGAGATGGAATTTCATCACAATATTCAAAATACTATGCAATTTAAAATTTAGAAGTTGTAACATTTTTGTATAATATTCTATTTTTAATCTTCCATTTAGCAGTAACCAGACTACACTGAATAAGTAAAATTTCAAAAAGAATTTCACAAATTAATTACAATTTATAAATGCTGAAGTATATAAATTTGCTTGCTATTGAGCTCTTACCCTTATCAATCTTTCCTCTATTTTCACCACCCTGTCTTTTAGGTCTAACTTCCCCCTCAGACTCCTCCCACTTCAGGAAAGCCTGATGTTCACTTTTCCCTGTGGGCACGTCTCCACTACTGCACACATTACAATTTAGTGCAGTGTTTGTTTCCTACACTGGCAACTTCTTTAGAAAAAGTACGTAAGGCAGTAAATCTTTATTTCCATTGCCAGTACAATAAAAACAAAACCAATAGCTACCAAGATCTGGGGGGATTTCTTTGTCGCTCTTCCTAATAAATGAGATTAATAAATGGCATTACATCAACTCAGCCCATAAAACTCCTTGGAAAAAGGAACAGATTCCAACAGATACCATGCCTGCTGTATGCAATAACTGACACATCCTTATTAATATATAAGAGCCATTTTTTTCATCTTTTCCAACTCCAATCACAGAAAAGAAACCTGTCTCTTTTTTACTTTACTATAATCCCTCTCCTCAGACCTTTTCCTTCCATTATTAACCATCTATTCTGGATAGTGAGTCCACAAGTTAGGAATGAAATGCCATTGTTAGTATTCGAGGGTTTATCACACTGCCAGCGAAATAGCAGACAGCAAAATCAGAGCAGGAAAAATTAGTTTGCATGGGTTAATGGGTGGATGAATGGAAAGATCCCAAGATAAAAAGCTCCAAAGTAACAGTTTTTTTGTTTGTTTGTTTGTTTTGTTTTTTTGTTTTTTCCTGGAGTGCTTTGGGTACCAGAAAGAAAAGAGTACTATGTCCACAGAGAAAGTACATCTCTTTAAAACAGCACGATATATGTTAGAAATTATGACTGGTAACATTTAGCTTATTATCCAACTTGTAAAGAATGTTCTTATCAAATCAATATAAAAAGTCACCATGACTTTGGGAATTTTTAAAACAGAAGAATTTACAAGCCCTCGAACTTCTCTGCCATAAAAAATAATAGAAGGCTTGCCTTCTCTCAAGCTGGTATTTTCTTTTACAGGTGTGGCAGGCACATGCTCTAATAATCAGCACTGCTACAGACAAAATTAGTGGGGCACTGTAGTGTGATTTACAACAGAAGAAATGAATCGCCCAACTTTTTCAAAAGCAATCTTGACTCTCTATCCTCCTGAACTGCTAAATACTGTTTTGATTTACAATATATACTAAACTGTGCCTAAGTGTTCTCTCTAAGGGTGGAATTAAGCCAATTTACATACAAATGCACTCCTGACTAGCAAAAACCAGTGAATTCTGGAGCCATGAGAGTTCACCTTACTAATGGGTATCTGTGAAACATGGAACATCTAAAGTTGCAAATGAAAAAGGATCGAACTCCTAAAAAGTATATATCAAGCAAAGAAATTGTACTTACCTTTTCATGAGAACCATATATTTTCTTTATGGTACTTACACAATAACCACACAAGCCTGTGAGAGTTACCAAGTCTTGGACACTATAAAAATCAATTCTTCATTGACTGACTGCTCATGGGCACTCAGCATGAATGATTACCTCATTAAGTTCTGGAGAGGTTTTTCCCTAACTGTACATCCCATTGTACCAAACCTGGTTAGATGAAGCAGAAACAAATTCATATTTCCTAGCACTTATTCGAATGCTTTGGAGTAGAAACTGCAGTGCAGATCATCTTCCCATTTCACTAGATTATTCTCCCAGTCAGGCTCACACTAACGAGGGCCTCATGTATCACTGCTTTTTCTTTTTATGAAGAAAGAAAAGAATCCCCACTAATTTCACAGTACAATGATTCATTCATTACTTAATCTTGTTTCCTAGTCTATTGAAATCAAAGACGCATATGCCCTGTTGCACCATGCTATTATATTTAATTGTTGGCTCAAAAAATGATTAAAATGAAATAGAACTATTCCAAAATACCTGTAATAGATATTTCTAAAGTCCTGTTCCCTAATCTTTTGACTCATCTTACACTGATTGAGTGATTGCAGCTCATTTCTTTAAAGTCCCACTAGAAACACAAATAATGGCAACTACCTAAGGATGTAATTTATTATGTTCTACACACATTTTGCATTTTTACCAGTGAGGAATCCAAGCACCACAAAACAACAGAACTTTATTTTTAAAAATAACATAATAGTAATATCTATCAGAAAGCCCAAATTCTGCATGAAAAGGCTTTTATCAATAGACTATCACATATTTTAATATTAATTTCAGAAACCAAATAAAATGGTTATGGCCTAGCAATACCGGAAAGAGTATGGTTACCTCTAAGACAGAATTTTAATAAGAACATAGATCTTCGTTTTGGAACCTTAGCTGTCTGCACTAGTGAGACACAAAGGTTCTTAGTAGCAGTTTGAGTTCATATTGCACACTGGAGACTGCAGTACCAAGGAAATTGTCAGGGATCCATTGTTACTAACATGTCACCTTGAAAACCAGCAACTCTAAAAAATAGACATAATGGTTCCACCTTCCTTAACCAGATGGGGAAATATGCTTTTTCTGTTTCTTAGTTTATAATATTTCCTCAAGCAGAGTGCTGATAACATTGCTGCGTGGTCTTTCAGTGGAGATGGGATACAAGCCCTGGTGCAGTCCAATGCATCTGCTTGGATGCCATCATGGGAAAAGCATCTACAGCACCATCTGGCCACTAGGAAAACAAAGAACTAAGCCATATACACTGTAAAAGAAAGTTAATTTGCCCTGTTCTTGTTTCTTCTTCTTCTTCTTCTTCTTCTTCTTCTTCTTCTTCTTCTTCTTCTTCTTTCTTTCTCTTCTTCTCTTCTCTCTTCTTTCTTCCTTCTTCTTCTTCTCTTCTCTTCTTCTTTTCTTCCTCCTCCTCTTCCTCTTCCTCTCCTTCTCCTTCTCCTTCTCCTTCTCCTTCTCCTTCTTCTTCTTCTTCTTCTTCTTCTTCTTCATCTTCTCCTCTTCCTCCTCCTCTTCCTACTATTACTACTTACTATATGATTCCATAAGTTGGGCCAAATAAAATGGGATTTCACAGTAGATAAAAACTATAGTCACTTCCAAACTTTCCCTAATCCATGGGAAATGTCTGCATTATCAGGAAGGATTCTTTGACTAACATGGCTTATAAGCTCTTCTGTCTCCTCTACTCATGCTTAACCTCTATCTCTCCCCATAAATATGCAAATATCATTACAATCTATCCATGCTTGATCTTGAACTATGACAGTCTAAACAACTTTAAATTTTCCAGTGTTATTTGCCATAAGTTGAAGTGTACACAAACTTTAACCACAGAGAACACATTTACAAATCCAGGGTACCACCACAACTCACTGTTCCTCTTCTAGGTTAAGACAATTAACTAACACACAGCACACTAGATAAACTTTGCCTGTCTCTGAACTCATGGAAGTGGAAACATACACAAAATATAATCTTGCATTTGACTCCTGGGTTCCAAAATATGCCTCTGAGATGGGTTTGTTTGTTTTTACACTGCTCCATGTATCTTGAATTTATGCCAACATCTTATTAATTTTGCACTACATCAACATTTCAAGAGCTCCCCATTTGACATTATTGAAAATCATGTTCTTAGTGATACCTCTGCACACACTGTTTTACTGAGCACATACTTAGGATGGGATCCTGGGTCAGAAGAGAAACTTAAGGCAGACTGTAGAACTCAATGACAAGTCTTCAAAAGTGAATACACCAACATCTACAAAGTCCAGCTACTCATTTCTATATGTTCTCAAGTATTTAAAATAGCTTTATCAGTAGTATTTCTTTTGTCATGTCACGTGGTAGGAAGTATGGCAACTTCTGAGCTTGGACTTGACTTTCCCAAGGAGAGCAGAACTGCTTGGGTCTATTCTATGAAAATTGCTTATCTCTTTATCTTGTTGTTATGGATTAGTAGCTCTTGTGGCTGGTTTTGGGTTTTTTGTTTGTTTGTTATTGTTTTTGTTTTGTTTTTTAAAGCAAAATCTCATGTAGCCTGAGCTAGCTCAAACTCTGTGTAGACAAAGATGACTTTCAACTTCAGATGCACTTCTGCCTCCACCAGCAAGGTGCTGGAACTACAGCTTTGGACCATCATGCCCAGTTAATGATGTGCTAAAGGATCAAATCCAGAAAGTATTGTGTGGTAGGCAGTGCAACCCCAAATTGGCTCTGGATTAGTAGTGTTTATCCAAACAAAGATTCAACTTTTCTCAGGCTTCTCTCACAGCAGCATGCATTTCTAAATGACTATCACTTAGACACTCGATTTCTATAAACTGTAGTTTGTTCCACAGAGCACATTTGCATACACAACCACATACTATTACTGCAGTATTGTAGTGGGTGTCATATAACATTGTTAGTGCTCCAGGTTTATTCTTCTTAGGTTGACCTGGTTGATCTTCCAGCCTTTGCATTTCCCTATGTATACTACATTCACACGGTCAAATAGTCCAACAAATTCCTCCTAAATTTAATTTGAGCATATGAAGAATTCACAGTTAGCTTACAAGATTAACACAAACAAATAATTACAGAGTATATCATCACATCTGTTTTCTTTAGTTTCAAACTTTGGGGAAATCTTTCAGGTGATATTTTTCATGGCCCTTTGATGCTACTGTTACTGTCATTTTAACTTTTCCTTTTCTAATTCCTCAAGCTATTACACAGTAATAAAGTTTTATCCTAGTATTAGACTTTCAGAAAATGTCTCATGCTGGTAATTTGTGCCTCTGACCTTCCTAATATATTGTGCTAAGTGTTCATCAATTTTGTCTTAAAAACATTTATTTTGTTTTGGTTTTTTAAAAGATTCATTTCATTTTGATTAGGTACGGGTACTCCATCCATATTGGGATGCTTTCAGAGGCCAGAAATGTCAGATCCCCTAGAGCTAGAGTTAGAACTGGTTGTAAACCACCTAAAGTAGGTACTGGGAATTGAACTCATAGCTTCTGGAAGAGCAATGTACACTTTTAACCACTAAGCTCTTTTTATTCAGCCCCTATTTGATTGTTTTTAATTCTTCATTATTTCATTTTCTTGCATGCAATTTGCTGTACTTTATCGTCACCATCATATCACTTTGACATGGGAATTTTCCGTTGTAACTTTTTATAGATGTTTAATTTTCTAATGAAAAGCCAATCTTTTTATCTCTTTTCTTGAGGACATATGTCATCATTAGTTGAAAGTTGTGTTTGGCATTCCCAATATCTAGAATGCTATTTGCTTTTGCTGTACAATTATTTAGGCATTTCTGGGCATGACTAGAATACCTCCAGTCCATTTTAGACACTAAGAAAGTGGTGACTATTAGAGTTAATTCATCTTCTGAAGTGGGTAATACTGAGTATCACTTTGATTGAGAGTCACCTGGGAAATTACTTAAGAGCAGCCCTGATCATGTATAAAAGTAACTTTTACTCACCAAATGTAATTGTTGTCTCAGAGGCTTACTGCTGAATAAGCTCACCCTTTCTCTCTCTTTCTGAACGCTGGTGGCTAGTTCAACTCAATTGTTCCAGCTCAAACTCCTCTCCAAACTGACTAATCCAAACTGGCTTCTCTGGGATTCTGACTGAATTGCTCTGCTTGGTCTCAAACTATTCTCGCAATCCGTGCTAATTTTCTGGGTCCTTCTCATTCTCTGGCTTATTAAGTTCATCTATGTAAATCATGTTCATCCTGCAACCTGTCTCTGTAAAACTGCTCTGGTAAAACAAACAAACAAACAAACAAACCAAACAAATAAACAACCAAAAAACTGCCCCAAACTCCACAAACTGAACTGCCACCAGCTGCACTGCCAGTTATTCAACTCTGCTGCACTCCCTCTCAACTGTCTCGTAACTGACTGACTGACTTTCCCAGCACACTCTTAAACAATCTCTCTCTCCTGTCCTGTTCTCTTGAGAGTTGGGCTTATACTACTCTGTCAAATCTTTCTCTGATTTGTCACTTTGTCTCTTAACTAAACATCATTGTTTGGGATTAAAAGTGTGTACTAAGGTTGCATCTGTATTCCAGTCAGCGGCACTAAAGGTGTGTCTCCATTCTAAGCAAGATTACAGACCTACAAGGTTGTTGGATGTGATCAGAGCAGTCATGTTGCTGGAGTAAAATTTCTCTGCAATTGTTGTCTGTAAGGGTAGGCTATTGTCATTGTATTCTTTGTTTCTATGTTCCATGACTGAGTAGATTGGCTGTTCCAGGTCTTCTCTGGCACAAGAGACTAAAACACCTCAAAATGTGAAGTCTAAACTATCAATTCCTCCATCTCTTCTTTTTCTTTTGTATTCTGAAACATTTGGTGGTATAAGCACAGGGTAATATCAGATAATCTGCATCTCAATGTCCAGCACAACCACTTTTTACTGTGTAATTTTATTCAAGATGGTTTCCACCTTTGGAGCTGCATTTACTCATCTCTAAAGTAGGGAAGTTTCATATTTCTTCATGTATTTTGAAATTAGGCAAGAAAATAACTTGCCTGCATCCTGTCCCTTTTCAATTTCCCATTAATGATTAAACTTAGTTATACCTATTATAGTAAAAAAAAAAAATGCCATATATGCATGTCATAGGTTTTATTCTCCATTCTCTATAAGCAAAATTAAATATAAAATGTTACAATAACAGTGCTGTATTATAGTAATAATTACTATCTGAAATATGAAAATGCATAGACTGATTATTCACTGGACTTTTTCTGGGTTTATTTCTCCCTCAGGATCAAATGAAAAGTTTGTGGCCTAAGGGATCTACTTTACCCATCTTTGTGCCTTCCAAGGGCATGATATATAGTAAAGAAATAAAAACCCCCAAAGACACAAGAGACAAAATGTGTTTTATGAAAAATGAAGAGGAAGCAGAAATTTACAATTCAAGACCCTGACCTTTAAGAAATTCATAACAGAATGGCCAGGAAATATGCACTGAGCATCACGGGTACAGCCACTGGGTTGTCTCAGGACTGATGCTGAACTGCAGAAGCAGCACGCTTTTCAAATAGAGGGATTGGGCTTTATTCTAACTACAGGAGCAATTCATACTCATTTTGAGTGAAATTTAAAGGATATTTGTTTCCAGTCAAGAAAACTACTAAACATATTTCTTTCATCTAAAGATAATTCATCCAAAATTAAGATTATTGTTTTGATGTAATTTTCTCATATAAAATGACACTATACATCTCTTTATGGTTATGGTTTTATTTTATATATTTTAAATTATATTATCTTTAAAAAACAGTTAGTAAACTATAGCAAAGTTTTAACAGTTTATGTAGGTGCTTTGTAGTTATTAAAAATATTAACCATCACAGTCTTGGGAGTTACATTGTTTTCCACATTTTATCAATAGAAATAAATGTAATGCTATTAATTATACAAATATATATACATAGGTTATTGAATGAAACAAATTATGAAAAGTGAATGCTATTCTATCTATATATCACTAAAGTCCTGTTCAAAACAGCTGAGCAACATCATTACTTCCAGGTCGATACATCTCACATACAAAGAGACGTATATGTAAAATTAAACAAATTTGTTTTAAATACTGAAGATAATATATTAATATATTTTTGCACATATAGGATAATCTAATCACAAAATACAGTCTTTCCCATGGGAGAGTTTGACTTCATGGATCCTAAGTATTTTATGAACAAACTATCAAAACTAAAATAGCCCTAAAGCACTGAAAACATAATAAATTCATGTATAAAAATTAATATTTCATAAGTACTTACAGAACAATGTATCAAGGAAGTATAAAAACCATTTGTTTTTCATTATAAGTAATGAAAGAAATATTCTCTTTTCTTCATACATTACTAAGCAACATTCTTAAGATTGGAATTTCATAGTTGGCCAGATAACTTCCTAGTCAAAATGATCCTATAGCATACTGTAAAGTCCTAGGGGTTTTGAATCTTCAAACTTACTGGTAAGAACTACATAAATACTATTCTTGCACATAATTAGTAATGGACGGAACACCATCTGTCGTATATGTGAATTATCTGCCCCAGAGGGAGGAATGGATTGTGCCTGTAGAATGATTAATTCAAAGCACCTGTGTCACTGAACTATGCCTGGTGAATCTAAAATCTTCTATGACTATCTTGGGGGAAATTAAAAGTGTATTACTAAAAGCCTTAAGCCTTTACTAAGACATGGCTATGCGAGAAGATATCCTGTAGATAGGGGGTGGTTGGGAAGAGTATACGTATAACATTCCAGTTTCAAAATAGCACTATATTACCCTAGACCCACCCCATGGAAGATAGCCACTCTTAATGATACTCTGCTATGCTTGCAGACAGGAAGGAGCCTAGCAGAGTTGTCCTGAGAGGTTCCACCCAGCAGCAGTTCAAAACAGATGCTGAGACTCACATCCAAAGACTGGGAAATGCGGAGGGAGTCTTGTGGAAAAGTGCGTGTGTGGGGGAAGGAGAAAAGGACCTCGACGTGACAGGTGCCCCACAGGAAAACCAACAGAGCCAAATAACCAGGGACCCGAGGGACTTGTGGAGAATGAAGCACCAGCCAAGTACCATGCATGGACTGGACCTAGGCCCCCTATGTAGCAGATGGGCAGCTCAGCCTTCATGTGGGTCCTCTAGTAAGGGGAGCTGAGGCTGTCCTGACATGGACTCTATGGCCTGCTTTGTGATCACTCCCCTCCTGGAGGGAATGCCTTGCCAGGCCACAAGGGAAAATTTCACATTCAGTCCTGATGTGACTTGATGAGCTGGGGTGGGTTGGGGGAGGTGCCCCCTTTCCTGAGGAACAGGGGAGATAGAGAGGGAAGAGGGAGGAAGAGCAGGACAGTGAGGAGAGAAGGGAGAGGGCTGTGATCAGGATGTGAAGTAAATTAATTAAGAAAGTAGCATTATATTATAAAAGTGTGGCATCTAATATACAATAGAAAACTATATACAACAGTAAATATAATTCTGAGACAGCGTTATTGTCCTATTTTACTAACTTATTTTGCTACTTGGAAAGAAAAGCAGGGGCAGATTTAGCCTTAATAACGACATCATTACTGCCAGCAGTACTTGTCAAAATTTTTATGTCTGTTTCCTAAGTGAACTCAGTTCTGATAGTTTACTATTTATAAAATGAATATTCTGTAACATCCTTTTAGTACTTAGGTGGTAAAAATTATGCTGTGAAGTAAATTTATTCTAGTGTGTCTAACTTTCAATAGCTTCTGCTTATAGACATAGTGTACAGAGACATACATATAAATATTTTCCAAACAATGTCACATAAAGAGCAGCCCTAACACCAATGACAACCAACCAAAGCATGTAAAGGTGGCTTTGCACACCATATACCATAGTCCATCGTAGCACTCGCAGCTTATCACAGTACGTGGAGAGAAGCTACAATTAAGTCTCAAGCTAATTATGTGCTTTTACAATTACTGAGTAATTTTAGAAAGAAAACGCTGCTATGAAATGCAAATTTAACATCCACTCAAAATTCTAGTGTTTCAAATCACACGTCTTCTCAGCCAATTTTGGACATTGCCATATCCATGGGTGCCACACAGTTCTGTGACAGAGAGTTTCTAAACCGCTGAGAAGCTCCTCGGTGTTCACATTCTCCCAAACCCCACAACACACTCCCAGGTGAATCATTTGGATGGGGACTGGAGTTCTCCCTTCCAACTTCATTGAATTAGCAAACAGAGGAACAAAAAAATTGTTCTTTACTAGGTCCCCATCCCAAACTGTCCAGCCCGTTCACATGACAAAGTCAAACTAGAAAGTGAGAGATAGGCCTAACTTTTCTCTAATGGTAGGACTAGTGGATCCATATAAACAGAGACCATCAGTGAAAGAAGCATTGCCAATATTAAGGGGATAGTCCTCTTTTATAATCAGATTTTTAATATTCAAGTAATTATTACACTGAACATCATCTCCTGCCTAGAACTTCTAAACTAGATGGTTGAGCTTTGATGTAAAGTGCACACTGGACTCACATGTTTGAACACCTAGCTCCTCGCTGGCAGCTGTTTGGAAAGCTTACATAATCTTCAGGAGGTGAGTTACTAGAGCAGGCCTTCAGGCTGTGTAGGCAAGCCCTACTTCCGGCGCCCGCTATGCTTCCTCAGCTTGCTACTCCAGCCGCCACATCTACTCTGCAATGACAGGCTGGCTGTATCTTTCTGGAACCATACCCCTATATAAACCCCTTCTCCCTTAAATTGATTTTGCCAGCATATTTTATCATAGTGATAAAAAGTAATTGTGAGACAGATGACAGAAAATGACCACTGTTTCAAGCTACAGTGTTCCTGGCAGTACTGTGGGGAGAAAGGCAAGTCTCTGCTCGGGTCATCCTCTTCGAAAGTTAAAACGTTACAGCTTCATATGATCTCCTGGAAGGAACAAAAGCCTCTCTTATGATTCTTTTTTTAACTTCTCCAAATTAAGAAAAGGCACAGCCAGAAAAAATAAACACTTAAACAAAAGAAGAAGAAAAAAAATTTAAATCCCCTTTGGAGAAGGCAAAGTGCAGTGCAAAGAATAGCAGGCAATGAGAAGCCCTGGGACAGCTCTGTATTTTCACTGCTTTCTTGTGACCCTATATGAAGAAGCAGACTTCTGAGCTGCTGCTTTCCAACAGAAAGAAAATGCAAACTTTAAGTGTTTTAACAAAAGCATTAATGTTTTGTAAAAGGTAAATTTAACAACAATTTAAATACCGTGAGTTCAGGAAGTAATCAGCATACATATTATTGAGGTCTCATATTTCATAACTTTTTCATATTCAGCATATCTCAATTTACACCAGCTATATTTTGAGTGTGACACAGAAAGTGCAGCTTGGATTTCTGCCTCTCTTTATTTGAAATAACAGTATTTGTTAGTGTATTTTAGGACTCTGTTTGTAAAACTTTAATTGTGACTAAAAATAATCAGTGATGCTATGATGCAAAATACTTCCTCATCTCACAAATATGAGTGACTAGAATAAATCAGAGCTAAGTATCCCCAATTGAATAGAAAGGCAAACTCATTTACAATTCTGAAGCCATGCCATAATTATTTTTACATTATACATTGGTTATTTTCTTAAAGTATTGTAAATCAAAGTGTTTGATGGTACTGCCGTATCCAGGAAAATGACAGATCACACTAACAAAGCTCAAGGTGGTATTTTTATCTGGATTTTTTTCTACTGCCATGTCTGCAGTCCTAGGATAGGGTCTCAAAGAGGTCTGCGCTGACACTTAACTCCTGGGTTTGGGGCTATCCTGCTGGATGCGTTGCTCTGAATGGAAATGAATGGACTCCTGAACACATATAGCCCAACTAGCTCTTCACTGACTCTGATATCCCAAGACTTTGTGAATTTAAAATACACTGATAAGACAATAAACAAAGATAAAGTCAGCAAAAGAAACAAAATAAAGCAGCAAAATTAAATAGTAAAGATTAAAAGAGAATTGCAGAGATTGAATTTGGTTTTTAAATAAAACCACTCAGATAAATGTCTGGTAAGTAAAGAAAATCTGAACGCAGAAAGGAAGTTCAATGCGCAAGAGCAATGTATGAACACACTTGGGGAAAGAGAGGACCTGCTGGTGTACTTTAGTGGTAGAGTACTTGCCTGACGTGTATAAGGCCCTAGTTCCAGTACTAAAGGGAAGGCGGACAGGAGAAAAATATAGTCTGGAATTAAAATGCACTAAGAGAATCGAGTGAAGAACATTATTATCAGTGATTAAAACGTAAGGAACTTTCACTAAAACAGAAATTCAAGGAAAAATAAACATTCAAATAAATACATTGAATTTTATAAGAATAGTGTTTTTAATTTTTCCACAAAGACAACAGACCGAAAGCTTTTAATTCAAGTTTTTTCAGACTTTTCACCAAGCATTTCAATATTGTTCTTTTCTATAGAATGAGAGGAAAAGGAAGTAGAAGGCAGGGGAATCTCCTTCCTCTTCCATGAAGCTTACATGACTGGGACAACAAAAACACAAAGGAAAAGGAGAGAAAATATGGCGTCTCACTACTGAATGTATATAAAGGTGCATTGACTCAAACATCAAAGCTAAACCCCAGTGACCTAAAAATGTGTCCCCTAGTGCTAAAGTCAGCTTCTCGGAATGTAAGGGAGATGTAACCATGAAATCTCAACAAAATGTTTTCAAAACAAGATCAATCCACTGGCACCACCAACTTGCATGCCAATGCAGAGAGGTGAAATCTCCCAAGGCCTCACCTACAGATGAACAACTATGGGAAAGTAGTGCCTTCTGAGTGAGGTAGAACCAACTTCTCCGGAGACAAGCTCACGGGTCAGTGACAGGCACTCTTTTTTTTTTTTTTTTTTTCATATTCATTTCATTTATTTATCTGTTTTCTGATAAAATTGTCTATAACTTATTACTTATATTACATACTACATAGCATCATTATTACATATTTTAAATTAATAATTCTTTTTTTTGATTTTTTTTATTAATTTATTCTTGTTACATCTCAATGTTTATCCCATCCCTTGTATCCTCCCATTCCTCCCTCCCCCCCCATTTTCCCCTTATTCCCCTCCCCTATGACTGTTCCTGAGGGGGATTACCTCCCCCTGTATATTCTCATAGGGTATCAAGTCTCTTCTTGGCAACCTGCTGTCCTTCCTCTGAGTGCCACCAGGTCTCCCCCTTCAGGGGACATGGTCAAATGTGAGGCACCAGAGTACGTGAGAAAGTCATATCCCACTCTCCACTCAATTGTGGAGAATATTCTGACCATTGGCTAGATCTGGGAAGGGGTTTAAAGTTTACCTCCTGTATGCTGGTGGGAATGCAAACTAGTACAGCCACTTTGGAAATCTATCTGGTGCTATCTCAGAAAAATGGGAATAGGGCTTCCTCAAGATCCAGCTATTCCACTCCTTGGAATATACCCAGAAGATGCTCCAGCACACAAGAAAATTTGCTCAACCATGTTCATAGCAGCCTTATTCATAATAGCCAGAACATGGAAACAGCCTAAGTGTCCCTCAGTAGAAGAATGGATAAAGAAACTGTGGTACATATACACTATGGAATACTACTCAGCTATTAAAAACAAGGAATTGCCGAAATTTGTGGATAAATGGATTGAGCTAGAAATGATCATAATGAGTGAGTTAACCCAGAAGCAGAAAGAATCAAATGGTATATACTCACTTATATCTGCATACTAGCCCAAGGGGCATGTCCCACGAAAGCCTTCACTTACCAGGAAACTGGGACAGAGGGGAGGGCAACCTATTGGGTCTCTAAATGAGAGACGCATGGGAGAATAGCAAAATAAAAGGATACAGAGGGTCCTAGAAATCTACAAGTAGAACAATATGATAGGCAGATTTGGGCCCAGGGGTCCAGCTCAAACTAAGGCACCAGTGACAGGCACTCTTTAGTGATAGTTCTTAAGGAAGAGGAGGAGAACTAGGGATGAGAAAACAAGACAGGAATTGGGAAGCAGGGGGTCTTGCATAAGCTGCTGGTTTATACCAAGCAAGTGCATCAAGAATTGTAGCAACCTTTATACAGTTTATAGGAGAAGAATGGGATGAAGCCAGCAAGAAGCAAACCAAGCAAGGTTGCACTAAGGGAATACAGGATATCTCAAGTACATCACAAACCAAGCCGACTACAGCCTTGGGATTGACAACCATAGCCTTTTAGGAGGAAGAATTGAGTTCTTAAGATCTGAAGTTGTTACTCCTCCCACCTTTGGCCCCAGGTCATTACTGGTATTGCCAAGCATACTTCTAGTTTTAGACAAGACACTACTCTGATTCTCCAAACATCAGGGCATCAGTGAAAGCCTTGGATCTGTCTGGCTCCCAATAAGTCAGCACCAAACATATATACACAATCAAAATTAAGGGCTTGGTAACACACACACACACACACACACACACACACACACACACACACACACTAATTAAATATGAAACATCATAAATTTGAAAGGCTTTGAAAAAGACATGGAAGAGTTAGATTGGATATAGGAAGGAATAGAAATGCTATTAATATAGTACCCACATATAATATTTTCAGAAACATACAAAAAGAATAAGGAAAAATGGATTTATAAATATCATGTGATACCGTCAGGATAAAACATAGCTATCATCACAATGGGAGAAAGATATTTTTAAATTTTTAATGTCTAGCAATTATAAATATTTTAGCAAAACGACAAAAACAAAATCTTGGAGAATGGAGAGATGCTTGGCAGTGAAGCGCACCTTCAGAGAAGCAGTGTTCAGCTCCTACCACCCACAACGAGTGCCTCACAAGCATGTGTAACTTCAACTCCAGGGGATCCAATGCCCTCTTATAACACCCATGGACAACGGGCACTCAGGTAGTGCAGGCAAAACAGGCATACAGACAAAATAAAAAAAAATAAATAAACCATTTTTCAAATACATTTCAAAAGTCTTGGCCAATCCGCAAAACAAAATCACTCACCAAAATCCTTTAGCAATAATAATAAGGGATAATTAGATGTGCTATCATGGTATATCAGTGCCCTCTTACCTGAGAAAGATACATCCCATATCCAAGTGGTAACCTGAAACTATTTCACTCAATATCCTACATACATAGAAAAATAAAGCTTATATCAACAAGTGCACACCTTTAATGTCAGGCACTTGTCATGCACTGTGGCTATAAAGTAGTCTTGGAATAGTAAAGCTAATTTAGAATGAGCTTCTAATTAGTCGTGGAAGACTCAGCCTCATTGGAGTGGGCAGGAAGTTTCATCAATCAATTAAAGGAAACAGTTCACAACTTCTCCTGGATATATCCTGTTTGCTAATATCACTGCCCTTGTGCTTTGTGGTGATTACCTTAGAGTTACATTACAAACTTTGCATTATAAATTCTCACTCTGGTTTTTGAGATGCAAATCGACCACTACAAACAATTTCATCAAGGTCCTGAGATCAAGTTATTCATGAATGCTGACCTTTGGTGAAATCACTGTTCCTTCTGGAAGAAGAAAAGGTTTAACTTCTTGTGGGTACACCAATACCTTCTTCTGTGTCTCCTGTGGTAAATACCATTTAACAAGCTACATCATCCCAGACACATGGGCCATTAGGAGGCGCCGAAGCCTTTTTCTTTGTATATTCCAGCCTCTAAGAAGAACTGAGTTTGATTAATGTGGAACTAGACCTGGGCCCACTTCTCCATTGCAACAGTTCATTACTGAATAGAATCTGTAATGCTTCAACTAATGTCTGGCTTACGCTTTAATACTCTAGAAAAGGCTGGTGACTTTCTTTCAATATTCTGAAATCTAATCTTGATCCTGCCTTCTCTATGTCAATGCCTGGTCCTATAACAAGAATACCCACGTGAACCGTGTAGGTTGGTATCAATGGGAAAAGCAGCTAGTATAGTTCTGTGAGATGTGCTTCCTTGTTTGTTTGTTTGTTTGTTTGTTTGAGTAGTGTGGTTGTCCATGAGAGAAGAATTACATTTTTTCTGGGCTTTGTGTAAAGTACAATTAGACAGACCTGGAACTTGGCTCTAGCTGAAGGATCATGCTATAGTCTGTCAGGACTAGAAGTAGTCATTATAAAAACAATTGCTCTCATCCAGTGAGCAGATATATAATATGAGAGGAAATTTTCACTCATAAGATAGTAATATATTCATCCCCAAAGAGATCATATGATCTTGGGCTGTGACAATTATTAATCACGTCTAAGAGTACTTGGTCTCTTGGTTATAATTTCAAAATGACAAGAAAAAATAGCAATTAGTATCTTTTATTATCTCACTTAAGCCCTGTGAGTAAGGTGATTAATAATGAAAGAATTATTACCTTGATTTTATAGATTAAGAAATAGAAGCTGACATGGTGTCTTAGCCAAGTCATGCCATCATAACACCACGAAGTGGATACATTTTAGGAGGTAGATTTATTTTTCTAGGTTTTAGAACCTGGGAAGTTCAAATTCAGGGCCTCATATCTGGTTGGGGCCCTTGGGCTGTTATGTGTGACAGAGAGTGCTAGACATCCAGGGTCTTAGGAGGAAAAAAGAAAGGGGGAATATATTAGATTTCTTTAGGTTGAAATCCAGTCGTTACCTTTGAAATTCTTATCATGTTTTTCTAAGAGTCTAGGATTCTTCCTACCCTGGTCTGCTTGATATAAACTTTATTATATTATTCATACCACCTGCAATCACCATAAATTACACACTCCTAAATTACAAAGGAAAAAGTCAGGGACCTTTGATATTTTAAATTGCTTATGATTATTATTTGCATGTACATATGAGCACATGTGAGGACAGGTCCCCAAGGGACTCACAACCACCTGTCCCGGTGGTGGCTGGGGATCAAACTGCAGTCTTCTAAAGAGCAGTGCAAGTTCTTAACTGCTGGGCCCTCTCTCCAACCTTAAACAGCTAAAGACTAACCTAGGGTTTCATAGGTCCCTTCCCAGAAGTGAGTCCATGACCCTGAAGTGTTGCAACATTTGGGCTGTTTCTGTCATGTTCCATGTGTGTTAATTCCCTAGGATTGCTGTAACAAAGTCCCACAACCAAGATCACTGTCCACAGAAATTCATTTTCATTCTCAGAGATTACAGGTAAAAATCCAGAGTATAATCATAGCTAATTAATTAATTAATTGTTGGGGTACATTGTGTAAAAATGTGTTTAGTTGTGTAAAATTGTGTAAAGGTAAATTCAATTGTTAATCCTGTCCAACAGAGAGCCAGCACCAATCTCATATTTTGTAAATATCTGTTACTTCCTCACCTGCCCAAGGCAACCTAAAATTGTATCTCACTGGCTGTGAAAAAAAGCTGATGGCCAGCCAAGCATGGTGGCGCACAGCTTCAACCCCAGCACTCCAGAGGCAGAGCCAGATGGATCTCTGTGAGTTCAAAGTCAGCCTGGTTTATAAAGAGAGTTTCAGGACAGCCAACAGTACACAGAAAGACAAATAGTACACAGAAAAATAAAAAACAAAAGCAAAGAAACAAACAACAACAAAGAGCTGATGGCCAATAGCTGTTCAAAAAACGGAGGATGGAAGAGAGAGGGACTCGGGAGGAAGAAGGCAAATGTGCGGACTCACCAGCGAGGCACCAATGTGAACAGATGTACTGGGCCTGAGAAGAGAGGTAAAAGAGCGGACCACGTGGTAGGCTGTGGGCTAGAACAGTCAGGATAAAATACATGAGCTAGCCGAGAGTCTGCCCAGCTAAAATACCTAAGCTTTAAACATTCATAAAAGTCTGGTGTCTTAACTGCTGGACTGTCTGAGAACGTCCCACAATAATAAGTAGATAGATAGATAGATAGATAGATAGATAGATAGATAGATAGATAGATAGACAGACAGACAGATAGATGAGTGGAAAGCCAACACAATCACAGGTCTATTTGAAGTGAACAGTAGATATCTTCTTACCATTCTACCACTTCACAATTTTCCCATTGGGGGGCTTGTTCCAGTCACATCACAAACTACATCTACTCCCCGCCCCCCAGCATGTCTCCCTGTCTTTGCTTATGGATGATAATCAGCAATTCATGATCTCTTCACTATTACAACTATTCTGTACCTCAGACATTTCTTAGTTTCCTTGTTGACCCATGAACCATGTATCCAAATGTTACTCGTTTCATCACAAATCATTGATCTGTGCTAGTAAAAACGACCAAACATCTCACTGTTCCCAGGTCCTTGGTAGATTACTGATATTTCAACCTAACACTGTCAAGTGTTCATGCTCAAAACTACATGACTATATTAACTCTGGTGAACCTTGGATCAACACACTGTTTTAGAAGACCAGCAACTGGAATTGCTTAACTCCAACCCTTCTCCAAAAGGGATTTGTATGTACTTCATCTTATCTTACCTAGGAATGCATTCCTACAATGCCCGTCTTGGGTTCTATTCTGTAATATCCCTCTAAGAATGTAATGTATATGCATCCAGGGATATTTTTCCTTACTCAGAATACCCATCAACACAACATTAAGACAGAGAAAATTACACTGCCCATGAATATATGCCTCCTGAGCCATATGCACTAAGAATTCTTTCATAAACTGGAATAATTTCTCTACCAACTAACCTATATCCTTTTTTGTAGGAAGGGGTGTGATTTTGTAGTCCAGCTTGGTCAGGAGCGCATGGTAATCTTCCTGACTCAGACTCTCAAGTTCTGGAAATACAGGCATGAGCCACTATATCCAGTTGTTTTTCTTATTATTTTGCAGATCTGTGCTTACAATCCAAGTTACTTTAAGCTTGATGTTCCCTTTGCAGTGGAAAGAAGATCAATTTCAACTTATTTTTGCAAAAAAATTAATTTTCATTCTTAAAAATTCCCTTAGTTATCTAGCCAGTGGACAGGACATTATCCATAGTTGTGTGAAGAGCAGGGACTGACTCTGACATGAACTCGGGTGCCCCATATTTAACCATTCCCCTTGGTGGGGAGACCTGGTGGCACTCAGAGGAAGGATAGCAGGTTACCAAGATGAGACTTGATAGGCTGTGACCATATGGTGGGGGAGGAGGTGCCCTCTGTCCTTGTCAGAGACCTAGGGGAGGGGAATAGGGTGTAAAAAGGAGGAAGAAAGGAGGAACAGGAGGAGACAAGCAAGGGGATAACAACTGAGATGTAATCTGAATAAAATAATTAAAAAATAAATAACAATTTAAAAAATAAAAATAAAATAAAAAATATTCCCTTAGCTATACTTAAATAATCTTAAAATTACAGATGTTCTAGAAAAAAATTTAAACCTGATTTTTCTGTAAAAACAGGCATGATTTTGGTGAAAATATTTAAGCACAGATTTACCAGAAATGGAAAAGAAAAAAGAAAAAAAAAAAGAAAGTATGATTTACAAAAATGATTTAATAATGTGTGATTGGTTTTTACTTATGGACATTAAGTTCTTGAAAAGCCTGTACCTTTGCTTTTACTTGAGCATTCTAAACTCATTTAGCTGGAAAACCAAACTCCCCGTGGTCCTATTAAGTATGTTGCTAAGCAAGCCATCTAGTAGTATCTATAAATAGGAAGTTTGGCTGTGAGCCAGTCTTATAAACGAAGAGGAGGTCAGCGCATGCTAAACCAGCACATCATTAGGAGGAAAGGTGTCTTGCAGCTATACCAGTTCACATTTCTTTTTGGACAAATATACTCATGTATTGACCTATGCCAAATTTATTTTGCTTGCTTTCCTTTGCCTCTGATGCATCTTCCCTGTTGCTACATAGATTCCACTTAAGGACTTCCTTACCTTGCAAACCAGCTCTAAAGATGATCTCAAGATTTATGTGCAGATTTCTCAAGCACGACTGCCAAGTGTTTTCTAGCCTTTCCTTGCCTTCTTAATATGGGTAAGAATTTGTCATGACTGAATAGCATGGTCTCTAAAACTGACACTAAAAGCAAAGTTACTATGGTTTTTTAAATGAGTACTAAATCAACAGCTACTGAATTAAATCTTCATTGATTTATTAGGGCAAATCAACATTCAATTACAAACGAGGGGGCTTTAAAACCAGAAATGTTTATTCTTTCTGGCAGCTAGAAAATCTGAAACCAAAGCATCCCTGAGGCCTTTGTCTTCTGACGGCTGTACCAGAGAATCTGTCACTCACTTTTCTTCATCTAGCAGCTGATTGGCAATCTTTGATGTCACCTTGATTGAAGTAGCATAACCCTAATCTTCAAATGACTTTCTCGCTGTGTCTACATCCCATTGTCTAAACTCCATTTTTATAAGGATACAGTCAGACTGGATTAGCGCCCATCTTAATAACCTCATGTTAACTTCCCAAACAAAGACACATTCAAAGGTACTCAGTGTTTGCACCCAGCATATTTTCAACAATATAATTCAACTATAAGAAACTGTTCTCCCAGAGTACTATCAAAGGCTACATGGCACAGTGATGTTTCCCAATGACCAGGTCTAGCAGTTCTATTATTGTGTGAGCTCCATGTTTACCATCCTTTCCCCTGCCGTAACTATCCCTATTACCCTCAAACAGTAACTGAGGTAATCTGGATTCAAAAAGGAAATGTAAAGGCATATGGTTTAAAATGATTTATTGTAACTCAAATAGTGCTGATAAAACATTTATAAACTACTTTGTATTTTGGAAATTGTTACAGATTAGCATTTACAAGCAAAAAAAAAAAAAAAAAAAAAAAGAGGTTTCTTTATTTGTTGGTCTTTGTAAGTTTTACTCCCTCAGAGACACAATAACTAATCCAAGAAATCAAGCAAAATTTCTAACCAGAAAATATGAATGTTCAGAGGACTGATGGATTGAGAAGCTAAGGCCAATCTGGAAAGAGAACTCTGCTTCTCCATTTAGTCTGAAGGATCATGGCAGGTATAAAATCTCTGGACAATGAGTGCAAATATGGATCCCAAAAACAAGAGGTTGAAAAAAGGCTTAGATCAAAACTCAAGGCCACAGTGCAAAAATTCAGGACAAGACCCTTAAGAACTAAGGTCCAAAAATGTTCATTTCCGGACAAAGACTCACAGAAAGGTAGAATGGTGATGAAATGGACAATGTATCTCTAAGAGACAAACAACCAAGCATACACTGCTGTATATATAAAGAAGGGCTAAAGTTCTTCCCCCAAGTCTCTCCTGCTTTCCTGTACTGAGAAGTCTTAATAGGGAAACATAAAAGCTTGAGGTGCTTTTATCCCACAGCTCTGGTGTCTCCAAAATCTTGGGTCTCCAAGGCAATGCAGGCTTTACCTGCACAGCTTCACACAAAGGCCTCTCTGGGCCTCCAGGGCAAGACACACAGGCACAACCTCGGCTGCTTTCCTTAGCCTCAGAAGGAGATTCCATGACCCCTTTCTTGTATCTTTGACTCTAACGCTAGAACCACATGGCCAAAGCTGCCAAGTTCTGCTTCCTAGGGATGGAACTTGGTCTCCTTCTTCAAATACAGCTGCATCAGCTTTCTGTTTTCGATGGTTTTTCTCAATGTTTAACCTTTTCTTTAATTCCTTGTCACAGGATGAAAGTTTACCTGGGTGGAGTCTTGCCCTGAGGTCAACACTCCCTTTATTCCATTTAGCATCAGGGTGTTTGTTTGTTAGTTTGTTTTTAACTTTTTGTTCATTTAAGCACTGGATTTAGCATCATTACACTTTCTTGTGCTCTTTTTCTACTCAATTGTACCTTTTTAGCTTTTCTTTTTTAAGCTTTCTCCTTTTTTATTACAGAGCTGCATAAGAATGTTTAGCAATAATTATATGACACAGTTAATACAAGGCTGTTTTGAAATTTCCTCTGCCAACAGCACAAATACAAAACTCTTCAATTTAGCCTCCGGCAGCTTGTTTAGAAAAGAGGAAAAAAGCAGCCACAGTCTTCACCAAAATATCCCAAAACAGTCTACAGCCACTTACTAGGATTTTCTCCTCTGAAACCTCTTGAGCTGGGGCATCATAATTTAGATTGCTTTCAGCATCACTGCCTTCCATGATGCTATTAATGTGGCCCATTAAGCCCTCCTTGAAGCATTCAACTGCTTTCCTAATCTAAATCCCCAAAGTCCATATTCTGCCAATAAGCAACATGGTCAGGCTTGGCACAGCAAGACCCCACTCCTGGTACCAACTTCTGTCTTAGTCAATATTCTATTGCTATGAGGAGATTCTATAGCCATGGCTACTCTTATGAAGGGAAACATTTCATTGGGGCTGGCTTACATTTTCAGAGGTTTAGTCCAATATCAGCTTAGCAGAGAATCATGGCAGCACACAGGCAGGCATGGTGCTGGAGAAGGAACTAAGAGTACTACATGCAACAGGAAGAGACAGACATTGGGCCTGGATTGAGCTCTTGAAACCTCAAATCCTCCTCCACACTTCCTCTAATAAAACTACATCTACTCCAACAAGACCACAACTTCTAATTCCTCTCAAGTAGCAGCACTCCCTAATGACCAAGCATCCAAACATATGAGCCTATGAGGGTATTCCTATTCAAACCCCCACAGTGTTATACATCTCACCACGCAACCTGGCAGGGCTGGCCTCAAATTTATAACTCCTCCGGCCTCACTTCCCTAGCACAGGAGTTATAGGTATGTGCTGTGGTACCAGGCTAGCAATTTTGACTTTATACTCAGGTAACAAATTAAATGTACTCAGTTATTTAATTATATTTAATGGATCCATTTTTGTCATCTCTGAGGAATCAGTGAAGACAAATACAAAACTTTTCTAGGTATAAAAAGATGAATCCAATTGGATTTTTCTCACAAGTTCTTCTATACTACTATCCTAAAGAGGTAAATATGCATGCAAGGCACATATGCACACAAACACACACAGATACACCATATGGTGTACATTTATTCTTAAAATTACCGTGAATTAAACTGTCTCATGTGGACTCCTAAATATTCTTCTACCTTAGAATATTAACAACTTACAAGGGTGGCAGCAAACCAGTATTTTTAGCCACTTTTGGGGGGGGGATATTGTATTTGAGTCTCCTAATTTTATAAACATCACAACCATTTTAATATTTGTGCATGCAGGCTGGAGAGACAGGCAGAAGCATGGAGAGACAACCTGTAGAATATAAACCAGTTACAGCTTTCTCCTCATCACTCCCAAGACTCAGGAATTTTCTGCCTCAAACTCAAAAGAGGACATGGCCTATCAAATATTTATGAAACTACATTTTATAAAGTTGAATATTTAAAAGACTTACAATGTTAAAGTAAAAGCAACTAAAGAAAAATTGAGCCTAAAATAGTGAAAGAAACTTACCAACTTTCTAATCAGACTGGGGCGTGCTGAGCACATTACCTAGAATGCACCCAGAGAGAAGCAACATGGAAAATTGTTCCTTTAAAGAATACCTTTTCTGATTCCAGTGAGAGAACACTTTTTAGATATCAAACCCTGAAAGTAAGCTACGACTTAGCCTAAGACTTTAGCATGGCCTGAAAAAAGAATACAAGCCTGGCCCATCCAACCCGTACCACAGCCTGAGGACATAATATAAAAACTTGGACCCCAGATGACAGTGAGCATTCTACGGAAGCTAGAATCAGGGCCGAGAAGTGAACATCACTGAGGCACCTTGATGAGCATATTTCTTTCTCTTTCTCCTTCCTACCTCCCTGATGCACGCAGCTTTGCTCTTCATTCCTCACTGCCCATGATGCTCTCTGTTGCAGCAGACCAGAAAGAACAGAACCAGCAGAGAGTGGATTAAAGCCACCGACTAAGCAAAAATAAATCTTGATTCTTTTAAGTTGATTTCTCAGGCATTTTGTAACAATGACAGATGCTAACGCAGATGGAAATGAACAATCTAACTATAATGCTTAAGTAATTACATAAAGACAGGGCTGAATAAAGGAACAATTACAACAACTTAAAAGATCAGTGGGTGAAAAGGAGTAGGATATTGCAGCCTTGGTGAAAAGGACGGTATAGATAGTGGCATTTCTTCTCTGTTTTAGTGGAAAATGGAATTAATCTTAATCCAGTGTGGAAGGTACTCTGAAATAGATAAGCTTTTATAATAAAATGATGTGACAGGGTACAGCCTCCCAAATAGATG
The DNA here is from genome assembly GCF_903995435.1 of Acomys russatus. NCBI lineage: Eukaryota > Metazoa > Chordata > Mammalia > Rodentia > Muridae > Acomys > Acomys russatus. The sequence goes on along the minus strand of NC_067137.1, from coordinate 54,167,774 downwards.
CCACTCATCTTCTAGTTCTTTGTGGCTAAAAGAAAATTGACCAATTTACTACATTGTCAAGTTGCACACTGGACTTCACAGTGAATCTGCTCTGGTTGCTGGGTGGCTGTGACGTAACTCATGTGATGCTGGGTGGCTGTGACGTAACTCATCTGATGCTGTTTCTTCAATGTGGAATTGCATACATCATGTTATAAAAGCATTTTAAAGCAGGTGTAATTTTATATACTTTTGTTTGTTCTTCAAGAATTTCCTACACATTCACAATTCACTTTCATCAGCTCCACACCTACTCTCCCTCTCCAACTCTCCCTTCAGATCCCACTCCCAACTTTACATCTTCATCGTCTTTTATTTGTTTAAGTAATGCGTGGAGTCCAATTAGCACAGTCCCTTTGTGCATGGGTTAGGACCACTGATTGGGTAACCAATAGGGCAAGCATCCCTGCAGGAAACTTAACCTCCTTTGCACAGAAGCCATCAACTGTCAATAGCTGCTTAGCAGGTGGTTGGCTCCTCTCCCTCATTCATCCTGGAAAGCAGACTGCTTTAATTTTGAGCAAGTCTTGTGTAGGCAATTCCAGTTGCTGTGAGTTCTGGAGTGAAGGACATACTATTAAATTAATGAAAATCAACTGGAAATTGACAAATTGGCAAAGAACACAGTAAAGCCTTAGAAAATCCATGGTGTTGATAATCTATGTAGCAAAGAGGTACTGGGCCCTGGCTGGGGACCTTTATTGTCACAGATGTTACAGACAAACGAACTACAGAGGAAGTCAAGACTCCTAGCAGATAACAGAGTGTTGCTGCCATAAATGTGCCAGAAGCCCCCAGTTGCCAAGAAATAGGACTTTACCTCAAAGTATTGAGCATTACAACCGCCGTGCTTCAGACATAGAAAGGTCTTTAAAAACTTCAACTCTCTTTTCCCTGCTGTCACAGGATTAGAAGGCAACTCTGAAGACTGAGTCTATAGACAACATGAGACCATTTGCCAGATGTTGCATTCTACTGATAAACCTTTACAAAGTGATATTTTAAAACGCACAGACCTAAAATAACTTTACTACAGGAATTAAAAAGCATGCTTATTCAGGCATTCCAAATTAATCACTGATGCAAAACAGGAAAAAGACTGCCATTTAACTAAGAACCATCAAGACCGCATTTTTACTCAGAATTAAGACATTCCAAACTACCATAGATAAATAATCCCTCCACTTTTCAGTGGGAGACTCTTACACTTACATAAATAATTAACTTGTCAAAGGCCAGAAAACACACACACACACACACACACACACACACACACACACACACACACACACAAACACACACGCACACCAGGATTTAAAGTACCTAGCAACACTGACATTATTATATTCCTGTCCTCTAAATACCCAACATTCCTAACAGTGCCTAACATCTAATAAAAATCAGTGAGTAATTTAGCCAAAATATGTCACTTTTGAAGTCACTTTAACCATAAAAAGAATGACAGGATGATCTTCTCAGTCAGTTCAAGATAATCTGACCATCAACCCAACTTATTTTACTATAAATGAAATTTAAACAGAAATCAGCAAAGGGTGCTTGTCCACTCTCCCATACTATTTGACATACCAACTATTCTCCAAAACTATACTGGTTTAGCAAATGGACATATTAACCCCTTATATAAGTTCCTATTAATTTTACACATAATTTTCCAGGAAAAGCATCATTTAACTTAACCAGAAGCTTGACTAAGTATGTTGATGACACAATAGTGTCACAGCAAAAAGTGTGATCTCATGGTTCCACTCATGGCTTTGTAATGTGCTACCTATAAAACAAGTTATTTAACTTCCTTATCTTAGTTTTCTCACCTATAAATTGATGTAATAGTGAGTTGCATAAATTAATCTTTGCATAATACATGAAGACATACCTGTGATACAAACAAACATTAAACATACTTGATAACCAAATTCTATAACATGTACATCTGTGACACGTTAGCCTCATTAATTGGACAATTTCCATATAATAGTAAGAAAAGTCTCATATAACAACAAATAGGCAACAAATTACACATACCTACAAGGGAATTAATGATATGATTATAAGAACTTCCTCCTTCCGTTGTGTTATGAGTGACATGTGAGCAACAACACTGAGAATGTAAACTCCAAGATCTATACATTCACTGTTGAGAAGACATGAGGGTCATTGTTGAGAACACATGACACCTTACATATTGCTGGTGTTAGTGGTGATGACTGTGGTGGTTTGGGGGCTCCTGGGATCATCCTTTTCCTCATGCTTGGTAAAGGCTGAGCTGTAATTTGGTTCCCCAAACAGAATATCTTTCTATAATGTTTAGCACATTATCTGATCAAGGCAGGAGTGAAGCATAATCCATCTAGTGAATGATAATAAAATTATTTCAAGAATAACCACTCATTGGGAACTATCTAGAAAATGCCCATAAAATATTTGAAAAATGAGATAATGTTTGTACTACATTTAAAACAATTAACAATCTGTCATTCTCTACCATTTAGTAATTGTCACCAAAGAAAGGATAGATTTCCAAATACAACTTAAAATATCCACCTTCAAGTAAGCTAAATATGTTGAAATTCTCATAAAATACCTTTACATACACACAGCACACAGCAGACAGCACACACACACACACACACACACACACACACACACACACACACGTGCGCGCCTACCACTTAAAACCAATGCTTGTTGTCATTATTGCTTTATCTTTGCAACTACTTCCTTACCCAATGCAGAAATGTACTGCTGAACTTCAAAATCCAGAGTACTTACAGGAAAGGCATAGCCTAAGTAACTTGGCCCTTGTTTGCTTATTTTTAAATTTCATGATTACATTCTCTCTGCTTCAAAAAATTCTATTACTGTATGAAAAACTATTAACCAGGCTCCTATTGACTCTAGTAAAACAATTATTGGAAAAAGCACACAGCCCCATAAAGTATGTGCATGGCAACAAATAAAATCCTTTCTTGGCACAAGTACACAAACTCAAATTGCCAAGGGAGAATCAGAAAGATATTTCAAAATCAATACTTGTGCAATAAATGGTCACAGAGAAATACTAAAGGCAGGGGAGGTACACATGCATTAAAGGAGTTTCTTATAGCCATAGACATTGCAATAAAGAAGAAAAGGTCAACAAACCAAAGATAAATAACTTCTTGCTAAAATATAAAGCCAATACTAGGTACTTAATAAGTCTTTTTATCATAAAGAACCTTTACATTATAGTATATTAAACACTGAATGCTAGTAAATGTATTTTTATATGTATCAGAAATTGAGTAGGAAAACAGAAGAAAATGCTACTGGATTTGAGAATCCTCAGGACCCGCACCCAAAGCCCTATTCAATTGGTTTAGGATTGTCTATAGAGTGCACTATTACTATCTTATCTTACCTTCAGCATCTCAATGGGGCTTTCCAAAGTATAAAGACATTTCCTATGCATCCTATGAACCAAGCATCTAAAGAAGAGCCTCATACTCACGCTGTAATTTTCACTATTCTCACATGTTCTTATTTAATAGGATGCAAGATCTGTGAAAAGATATCTCATTTGTCTTATTTATTATTACATTTTCATGGTTCTAATAGCTGAGACATGATAATTTTTCAATAAACATTTTATAAATGGGTAAATGTCCAACTACATGGCCATTTACAAAGAAGATGTAGAGAAATATTTAAAGCTCCAATGTTACGTGTGCCGATGGCTTGACACAAATGCTCCACATTAGAGTAACTAGCTACAAGCATAGCATTGACTCCAAAGTCAGATAATCAGTAGGAGACATAACAGAAAACTGGGCTACCCCAAAACACAGTTGAACTTCCCAATTTCGGAAGTAGACACTGAAACAACTGCAGATGTACTATAATAAATGGCTTTCATTGTTTAATGTAGTTGTATGCCACAAACAATAACAAAATATCTGTCCATAAGTCTCAATAGCATGATAAAGCTAACATAATAAAGTTTAGGGGTTAAGCTGTTTTTAGGTCTAGATAGAAGCTTTTAGGTTGATAGAGATGAGATATGATAGATATTGATTTACATTCAGAGTTGTGGACTCACCAAAATAGGAAAGATTTTTTTCTCCATGGTTGCTAAATATAAAGTGACAAAATACTATGAATGTAACATTTGTATAATTCCTTATTGTTTTGTGGTCCTTCTTGCTGTATGTAGTTAGCTGTATATATGTATAATAATATAAATGTATATGTAAAAGTAAAATAATAATAATAATAATAACAATTGAAGAAAAGTAATAATTAAATTAACAAAAAAGAATAAAGTACACCACCAACGGCTTCTCAGCATTGCTTTCACATTTCTGACTATTTCTTACAGCTCAAACTAATAGTTATAAATTATGTAGCTAGTTAATCTGCCACTTCAGATAATTTCAAATGTTTCTTATAATATAAAATAAGTATTGAATACAAATTTTTGACTTATAATACCTTAGGAATCAATATTTCAACATACAACCATATCTTACTTGAATAAAAAGAAACTGACATAGACTACTTATAAAAAAGAAAAGAAAAAATTTTAAATGTCTCGCCCTTCCAGAAAATAGGATACATGAGATTTAAAAACCTTTCCTCCTTCTTCATCCCACCCTCTGTCATATCAATTTTGTGGGTTCATGACTTGCACTTCTAAGATCCAACTACTCAGTTTATGTAGCAGACCCTGGAACAAACCCTGGCACAATTAACACAGTAGTAGTACTAGCTCCAAGGAAGTGAAACCAATGTTTGGTTTTAGCATCTGCTGCTACCAGGTACTTGTAGGTATTTTTTTTTTAATTCTCGAGGTTATAATTCTCCTCCCTCCAAACCCTCATATGTACACATACTCCACTACTATTTTCTTTGTCCTATTAGAAGAAAGGAAGTGAGATTCTGTTCCAAATCGAAACAGGATTCAATTTGAGACACCAGGCTACCTCTAAGCCAGATGCCCCTAAGCACTCAGGCCTTGCAATCAAAGAAGCTGGAAAACCTGGTGGATGCAGACAGTCTAAAGTCCAGAATGCATCCATCTCTCTATCAAGTGAAAAGGGGTGGGAGAGGCAACAACTGGAAAAAGGAGAATACAAGACAAAAAGATACAGTTAAGAAAAGTAATAAAATTACTCATGTTCCTCATAGCAGGTGGGGTGTATAGATGAGAGTCTGATGAAATCCAGGGCAGTAAAATTTCAAGAAATGACTTACAAATGAGAGAGAGAGAGAGAGAGAGAGAGAGAGAGAGAGAGAGAGAGAGAGAGAGAGAGAGAGAGAGAGAGAGAGAAAGCTGATACTACAGACATCTCCAATGCATTTAGAAGCAGAGAGGGAAATACAAAATAAAAAAAGAGAACTCGTGCTAGTTTGTAAAGTTTGGATTCTTTCAAGTGCTTGTATAATTGGAAATCTGTAAGCCAGCAATCCACTAATCAAATCAACCTTAATCTGAACTATGGCCTGAATGCTGAATAGACGGGCAGTGTTCACTTAAATTTGTGTCTTGCTACACTGCACATAATTTTATATTAGCAATTGTTCTATACAAATATATAAAGTATCACATACAAATGCTCTTGACATTGTTTCTAAATGTATCCTAGATGTTTGTGACTTGAGTATAAAGCAAAAGTAAAGTTACGCCATTGTATTATGCTGAATCCCATGCTGTATGCAGACAAAAAATATGTTATTTCAAGTATGTAATAAGCTATAACACTGAGATTCCTTGATATGTATGTGGAGATGATTTCGCTAAAACAGCTCCAGGAAACTATTTTGATATATGCTAATGTAGTCTCTTATAAGACATATTAGTCATATACTCAAATTCAGTGCTGATTACAAAATAGAAATATGCTGGAAATTCCATAAAGATCAAACTAATTAAGATACTTAATTGCCTCTGACTAATTATGGAAATTGGCAGGCTCAGCAAGGAAACTGGCTTTTCAAGAAGAGTTTGTATTTTAGGCAGTAGCTTCCTCAGCTTCATTTTACCAAGAGCCGCTCGTATCATTTCAGAATGATACTGCAAGCTCTGTCCATGGAGAGTTATAAAGGGAAATGACTACATATGCATTCAGAGTTAAGTGGGACAAGCAGAAGCTTTGTTCACAGACTTCACGGACAGAACTTGGGTTGCTGCTTTCCTAGGCAGCTTCACTGTACACTGTTTCTCATTAGCAGGGCTTTGCTCATAAGATTTTTGTTGTTGTTGCTAAAAGAGCAATCCCTTTCACATAGTGTATTTATAGCTTATCCTGGGCCTTTATCTCAAAGGCACAAAATGCTTCACTTAAGAAACTGCAAGTGCCTGTGAAGTATTTGCCATGGAACACAAGACAAAAGTTCAGTTATTGAGGAAAGAGCCTGGGCTCGGAGTTTCACTAATAATGGCTTCTTAAGAGCCAGAGCTGTCACTTACTACGTGAGGCTGCTGAAAGAACTGTGGAGGTTCCTCAAGTTCGCTTCACCTCCTCCTTAGCACTGATAAGAGGGAAACAACAGGTATGTTGCATCTTCCCACAGTAACAGGAAAAACGCAAGATATCTACTTATTTGTGAAATAGAAAGTATTGAAAAGTGATAATGATTATGCCTTATAATCAGTGAAAAACACTCTTTCATATTCTGGCTATTTATTATTGTTACAGGAATAGCCAATAAAAAAATCAAAGATTGCCCTGGTGTCTTCATGAGACAGATTATAACTTTCTGTTAGGAACAAAAAGAAAAATAGAGAGGAAGATAATGGAAATGAATCAAAGAGTTAAGGATAGTTTTTGTTTTTAATAGGCCCCAAATATATCTGCAGTGTCTGTCTTTCTATAAAATGAAATCCTAAAAGTTGCCATTGTTTATAATAGTTAGTTGCACATACTGGAATTTGTCTAGGTTTCCAAATACTACACATAAATAACAATGTGAAATTGAAACATGATTGCAAATACTGTATTTTTCCATACCCTATTACACAAAGATCTGATCCATTTCCTCTCTCTCCTTGAGAATGTCAGTCACTTTTTCCTCTGTGGAGCTCCTGGTCTCACTCCTGCTGTAGATCCTCACAAGCACGTGCAACAAGCAGGGTCATGGAGCCGGTTCTTCCCTTGCTGCCTATGGCAGCAAAGCATCAAGATGAAGGCTGTTGTGGTAACTACAGCCTGCCTTCTAGCCCTAAGCTGAACCAGAACCCAGACACTGCCACTGAAAGGCTCCTCAGAAGTACTCATGCAGTAAGAAATGCACATGTTCATGTAAGGAGTACAGGAAACAGGAACTGAAACTCTCTAATTTCCAAATCTCCCCATACCACTAGATTAGTCACAATAGTATTTGTATGAAATTTGTAGTCGGTAAGTATAAGGTTTCAACCCCATAAAAAGTGCTAATAAAAATGCCCTATCAACAGATATATATTAAAGCAATAAATCTCTTCCAAGATGGCTGCAGAGTTGCTTTTCTTTTTTAAGTATTGTTGGTGCTGGCCAGTGTATGAATTTCCACAAAACGGAAACAGTCCTAGGCTTTGTTAAAACTCCCACTAGGAGGAGAGGCTTCAGTAAATCACAAAGGCTGTTCTGGTGACCCAATCCATAAGCCAGATGGCGCTTAACCTGTCCCAAGGAGTTTCATTAATATCTTTAAGCTCCAAATAAAAATATTGAGGCATAAACAGTCAATTTACTTTGCAGTGTGATTATCTGAGTGTGGTATTTTCAAAAGCTGCTTATGCTACGAGTGTAAATGAGACCCTCCACAGGGTCTCTGGAAACACCCTTAACTCACAGGCCTTCTGCTTCTGTGTCTCACAGTGTTCATGGCCTCTCACAACTGGAAATAAAATAACCCAAGAGAAATAAGGCTGTATTATCAAGAGCCATGAGAACGAAGAAATAATATACACACAGCTTTGAGGCCTACTACCTTCAACAGGTTACTCCTAAAAAGGCCAAAAAGTGAACACAAAGCTACCTTAATATCAATATAGGTATATAAACAGAACTCACCAAAACTTTAAACTTACTTTAAGTATAAGAAATCACTGCGGTAACAGACAATTTCCATTTCTGTAAAGTTCAGCAGGGACTAATCAGGCAGAGCTGACCACTGGCTACATCCTTTGTTTGGTTCAATCTTCATCACAGTGTATCTAATCTTTCCAGATTAAATAACAAGTAAACTACTAATGAATGAGCAGCTTACTTGGCCTTTTGAGATGTAGCAAAAGACTTCGTTTTAAATCCTATGACTTAGGAACCAAGACAAGCCTAATTTTCATATATATTTTCTTATTTTCTATGACTTTCTATGAAAGTTACTTTTACTTTCAACACTGCTTCAATGTAACTGTTTATGTTAACTAATGAATTTAAATGCATCGCTAGGAAATACATACATGTGCAAGCGGTTAAGTATTTTCCTAAACGTTCTATTTTTTCTGGAATTTTGTTTTTATTGTTATTGTTGTTCACTTTACATCCTAGACATAACCCCATCCCTCTTCTCCTCCCAAGTCCCATCCTCCCTCCTTCTCCTCCCCCATACCTCAGAAAATAGGATTCCCCCATTCCCATCCACCCCTGTTAATCAAGTCACATCAAGACTGAGAGTGTCCTCATTCCCTGTGACATGGCAAGGCTATCCCACCTGGAGGAAGTAATCAAAAAGCTGGCATCATGAGTCCATGTCAGATACATCCCCTGCTCCCCTTACTAGAGGACCAACATGAATCCTGAGCTGTCCATTGGCTACATCTGTGTAGGACCTAGGTACAGTTCATGCATAGCCCTTGGTTGGCGCTTCAGTCTCAGCGCGCCCTCTGGACCCTGGTTAGCTGGTTCTGTTGGTCCTCCTGTGGAACTCCTACCACCTCCACACTCCATTTAACTGGCATAATTTTTAACCCTACGCATTTTAATTTGATGTATTAAGATATACTATGACAACAAACAGGTCTACAGTTTATGGCTGATTGTCCAGATGAGTCCACGTTCAGAAAGAAGAACAAACTTGGCTTTTGTAAACAAGCAGCAAAGGGGGCATGGACATGCTTCCTGCGCATGATCTTACCAGCCAATGCAGCCGCAGCCATGGCACAGCCATGGCTTCCTGCCTACTTTGGTCTTCCCTATTTCTCTCTACTGCCCAATAAAGCAGACTCTCTGTCCTGTCAGTCTCTGGGAGGCCCTAGGAACATAGTTCAACTCTGATCATTCAGGATGACTCATGACTCAGCTCTTGAAGGACATGTGGAATCCATGTGTCAAGCCAAGAGTCAGACGTAAGCAGCAGTGAAATGATACTAATTTACAAACTTTTTTTTTTAAATTGGCCTCTCCAATTTAATATAAAATTTCCCCTTTTCCTGTGTTGCACCTCCGTATCTCCGCTGCACCATACGAAGTAGTTTATTTAGCTTGAAGAGAATTAGCACTAGGCTCATGTTTTGCTGGTTAAGAGAATATAACTCAGAGAAGAGAAAAAGAGACTTCAAGAGTGTGAGCAACATCATAGACATTAACATTGACATAAACACAACCAAAGCCATCTGGCACAAAGATGATGAACAGAAATATGCAAGTGGTGGTCTTCCAGCAACCCCTGAGCCCCTGGGAAGTCACATCCTTCCTTTAACAAACAAGGAACTTGACATTCCCTCAGAGGATCTCAGGGAAAAAGGTAATTCAAACACAGCTTAAGTCCTGAGGCCTGGGGGCATGACCATCAGGATCGCCCTATTTGTACTAGCTAAATCTAGTCCTGCCTCTTAGGAGAATGTCCCCATATTCAAGACAGTATTACCTAAGCCCGGGTTTAAACATATACTTAAATTCGATGTTTTAAATAGTATTAGAGAAAGAACGTAACCTCCTTCTCATTACTAAGTTATAGTCTAACTCTACACAAGTACCCTGCTGGGAGTGAGAAATACTCTATGCCTAGAAACCCTGTGTGCTCTAAGAAAAATCTGTTGAATGAATAGATGAATGCTGCAGACAATGTTATACGTTTTTTTTTTTTTTTTCTTTTCTTTAATCATCACCATAGCAAGCACTCTAGCCGAGTTCATTGTGTAGCAGGTGCTATTTTAAGTGCTTTACACACTTCAGATGATTCTCTCCACAGGACCCGCATGGGCTCCTCAGAGCTAGCTACCAGAGCACAGAGATCTTGAGTCACATGGCCCCAAATTACTTAGGGAACAAGTGAATCTTGGAATCAAACCCAGGCAAACTGGCCAAAAGCCTTATCCACTTCCTGTACACCAGGACAAAGATGCTTTATCAATATATTCATCTATCAGCCTCTAAACGGGAAAAGGAAGTTTGGTTTATTTTTAAGGGGGTAGAGGATAGAGGAGGCCTAGTTAATCAAATACCTGCCAAGAGGCAGAGAGGACAGGAACTGTCTGGCAAGGTCTCGCCTTCTAAAAGACTAAAGGCACCTCAGGGCTTGACCCCTTCAGGGCTCTCTGCGCTTCTGGCACTCAGTAGTGTGGCTGTACTTCTCTCTCACTGTTCTGATTCAGGTTGCAGCCCATATACCTAAGGGCAATTCCTAATGTTACTACCTTAATTCAGATTACGCTTTAAAAACTGACCACCCACTGGGTAGCTTATATACAAGGGGAATTTATTTGTTATGGTCCTGGAACTAGAAGTCTGAGATAGTGTTGGCATCGTGGCACTCTGGCAAGGATCCTCAGAGACAAATGATGGTAAGGTGCTTCTCTGGAGAACTTTCATGAGGGTACTAATCCCATATAAGAAGACCCAATATTCATGACTTAATTTCCCCTCAAAGATGCAAGCCCTGAGCCATCATATAAATGGCAAATATGTCAGTATATGGATTTAAGAAAAACAAAAACATCCACTTGATAATAGTTTGCAAGAGTACACAAACTATACTAGTTAAATTCTGTCATTCATAGAAAGAAGCATTTTTCCTTTAGAAAAACTGATGTTCTGGTACCAACGGAAAGGGACTCAGAGAGTAGCCCCTTGACAAGCTTGGTGATTGATATTCCCACAAAGGGAGAAACTTACATCATTAAAACACATCAGCTTGTTGTTTCACTATAAATCCTTTAAAATAATCTTTTCTTTATCAATAGTAAAATTACCTACTTAGTAAGATACTTTTGAGGCAAGGGACTTCATTCCACCTAGCAGTTTTCGTGAAAAGAACAGGGCAGACTCATAACAACAGCATATAGTAAAGTGGCTGTGAGTTAAGCTCCACTCCCACAGCATCAGCCAACTCCATTAATCATGCTGACCAGGAGCCCTGCTGAGACAAAACTTCTCTCAAGTAGCTAACAGAAGCAATCTGAGGAGAGTGGTCTAGATGCCCCAATAACCAGTGCCCTTCTCAGAAACTATGAGGAGGATCATGTGCCCTTGATAGTGCGGTCACTTTATCAAGGCTCTACAGATCTCCTGTCCTTAACAATCAGAGGTTTCAATTAAAATAACAAAAACATTTGCCTCTGAGATGTGTGAGGCCTGAGAGGCCTCTATGCCAATTACAGCCAAGGGAAGACAGCACTACTTCTGTGTGAGCTACTGTTGGGGGAAAAAAAAGGAAGGAAAGAAATAAGAAATAGAGCTCGATACTAACAAGGAGAAAAACTACAGTAATACTTAACGACTATGACAGAGTTGTTTTCTCAAGAGTTTCCTCTAATGCTTCTAGGCTTTGCTCATAGATCCGACTTGGAATTCCTTATCACTGATAACCTGAGTACAGAAGGGAGTCAAAGGAATAAAGACATACTCGTCCACAATCTCCAAAACTCTACAGATACTGAAGAAATTATGGCATCGTTCAGCAAAGACATGGGACAAGATGAAGCTCAGAGAACAAGGTGTATTTACAAGACAGAATAGTTCCCATTAACTCCCTCTCTCCATAGCTTTTCAACCTGCACTTACCAGGATTTCTTTCTTTCTTTGTTTTGTTTTGTTTATTAATTTACTCAGATTACATCTCAGTTGTTATCTCATCGCTTGTATCCTCCCGTTCCTCCCTCCCTCCCGCTTTCACCCTATTCCCCTCCCCTATGTCTATGACCGAGGGGGACCTCCTCCCCCACTATATAGTCATAGGCTATCAAGTCTCATCTTGGAAGCCTGCTTATTCTTCCTCTGAGTGCCACCAGGCCTCCTCACCAAGGGTAAGTGGATAGCATCTTCAACAAATGGTGCTGGTCTAACTGGATGTCTACATGTAGAAAAAAATGCAATTAGACCCATATTTGTCACTATGCACAAAACTCAAGTCCAAGTGGATTAACGACCTCAACATAAAACCAGAGACACTAAATTGGTTAGAAGAAAAAGTGGGCAAGAGCCTGGAAGACATTGACACAGGAGACAACTTCCTGAACAGAACACCAACAGCCCAGGCCTTAAGGTCAACAATTAATAAATGGGACCTCGAGGCCTTGAACCTTCTGTAAGGCACCAGGATTTCTTTATTTTCAGCCTGCCCAGGGATGAGGAACAGGAGATCTTAGACCTGGGAAAGAACACTGACTTCGTGCTTTTAAATGAAAAGCTTGTCTCTAATAATTTACGTGTGTTCTAGTAGTTTGAGGGCTCAAACTCAAGGCTGACAGATGCAGGGCAAACACTACACCATAGACTTAACACAACATCAACTTTTATCTCTCTTGGTTTAAAAGCCAGTGTTTACAGACCTTTTCTAAATCAACACACAGAATTCTGTGTGAGTACAGTAAGCTTGTGTTTGTAGGCTGATCTTAAGTGTATTCAGGTGGATTGGTAATGTGTATGCTAATGAAATAATTTCAGATCTATTATCAGTGGAAATTAGCATGGCCAGTTGTCATCACTTCAGAATCAATGGTAGAAGCTGTCTGCAAGTACATGCCTCAGAGCATTGTCTCATTACTTTTATTTTTTTCATTGAATTAAATGACTGGCCAATTGCTAAAATCCCTGACGGCTGAGCTGGCAGGTGTGCGCTTCATCACTTCCTTTCATTTCCAGGCAGCAGGACAGTTATTATTATTATTTTTATTCCTCTAAGCTTTCTAACTGTTTGTTCTATTTTTCATGCTCTACGATAAACAACGACATCTTAGCAAAAACACGCTTTTTTTTTCCCCTTTCTTATTCTACTAGCTCTCCAGGGTTCAATTTAAAATTAAACCCAGTACAGCCAAAACAAACAAACATAAAATGAAAATATAGCTTCTTTACCTATCACAAATGTTTTTAGATTTTTTCAACAGTGAAATTTTAAATTTTGCCTAAAATACATCATATTTATTAGTATTTAGCTAAATATCTCCCTCTTTGTGATAGAACAAATAGAAAAGCACGGTAGGAAATAGTGGTTTAAAGGGCTCAAAAGAAGAAGGGGGCTATGTCTGTCACATTTAAGTAGGAAACACTAATCTGTTTCCTACTAAGCTTATTTAGGGCTCATTACTTTTTAAGGTTCCACAGAAAATAATGGGTTTCGTTATATCACTTTCATATACGCGCCATTATATTTTGGTTTCAATCGCTTGCTTCCCTCCCCCTGGAAAGCCTGCCCTCCGGTGGCTAGCTTTCTTCCATGTCCGAACTGTCCTTGTTCCACCTTCTAACAACATATTATGAGTGTCACTAATAGCGTGAGACCTTAGTCTCTAGAGCCTTGGTTTTCGCAAAAAAAAAAAAAAGCCTGGCTTCAAAATCCACCCCCTGCATTAGAAGGAGCCTCCTGCAATTCTAATATTAAACAAGATCAGCACGAGAATATGAAGATACATGCGTAAAAGGGTAGTTATGCATATTATCATCTGATGTGCATAAATTCCATAACCACCATCATCAATAGTTTGACTCAACGATGCCTGGAAGTGGGGAAGGAGAGCTGGCGTCACACAATTTTTTTTTTTCATATAAATGAGAACATATAGTAAATATCTACTGCAACATGCCATTTCCTGTGCTTTTGAAAAAATTCTAAAAGGAGAAATGAACTAGCCACCACATATTTGAAATGACAGACATGGAAGCATCAAAAAAGGCAGGAAATGCTGAGAGGCCCAGAAGCACACCGCCCAGCTCCAAGCGTGGCAGAGGGACAAAAAATCATCAGCCCAACATGGTTATAAGGCTCACACAACTTATAGTGCATTATTTGTATTTCAAATGGCATTCTTTAAAAAAAAAAAAAAGTATTCTGTACACTATTTCTCCCTCAGATGACAGATAAGAAAGCCAAGGCAAATCCTGTTTTGCTTAGCCTCATAGCACAATTTCAATTCCATTACTGCATGCAAAATGCATTCGTTACATCAGTCACATTTGCTAACAGAGGGCTTCCCAAACACAGTGAAAATCTGTAGGAGGGTGAAGTGCTGCTTTCCAGATGTGTTTGTGTGCATGCACATTCACACGTGTACACACACACATCACCCACGCACATACACAGTCACTGCCTGCGTGCTTCTACTTCTGAACACACTGCTGTGTGTAGGAGTGACATTTAATGTACTCATAAAAGTAAAACCCCAAAGGCAAGTGCCTTTACATTCATTCCTGCTGACCTGGAAGAAATTAGCTCAGTGATGAGATGCACTTGGAAGGTAAGGTGATTCTAGTCTTTCTTACTCTCAGACTTGTCTTAGGAATAGTGAGTGCCTACAAAAAGTTAAGCAGTGCCAAAAGAAATCCATCATTAGGCAAAGTAAGAAAATGGTCTTGAAGGGATTTCACATTCTAGAAAGAACCCCTCCTCTCCACCACTGCACCTTAATCATAATCCATTTCTACAAGGGAAGGTTATTTGCTTCTAGTCCTGCAGTCAGAACTTGTGCAGGGGCAGGTGAGCAAGACCATACACAAAAGCAGAAGAGGAAAGTGGCCACCGAGCACTGGCTGCAGGCCACAGATGGGGCTCATAGTGACCTCAATATCACCTCAATTTGGCTGATCACCTATGTGTACTGATGAAGTAACTTTTCTTAGATTCAACCAGGACAGAATAAAATAGAGGATTTTGTAAGTTTCATCAACTACATTGAACTATGACCTGATAAGACTATGAGTTCCCATAATCCTCATACTATTCAACAACAAAGCCAAAATTAATTTAAAATACTTTAAAAATTAAAAAAAAAACCTTAAAACAAAAATATGATGCACCAGGCACTCCAATAAAATTATTTCATCTGCTCACATTTTAATAAATCTTGTGTAAATTTCTTTCAAATTTTTAATTTTATTTCATGTTAGTAATACCTTGTGTTTGTGTTTTAGTCTACCAACTAAGAAATTTGGGGCCGACAAGAGAGCTCGATGGGTAAAGGTACGTGCTGGCAAGAATGACAATCAGAGCTCAGTCTCCAAGTCCTATGTGGGATTCTCAATCTACTCCCTCAAGTTGTCTTCTGACTTCCACAGGTGTGTGTGTGAACACATACACACATAAAAATAACAAAGGTAATTTTATAAAACCTTAAGTAATAGCGTACCATCAGTCACAATTGGCTTTATTTTTACTTTTTCTAACAAAACCTAATGCATGATATCTAATCTTAATAAGACTAATTCAACTTGGTAGTAGAGGCATATAAACAGAAGGTTTGGAGTCTGTCAAGCTCTCAGTTCAGAGTGCCTGGTCCATCCAGACAGAGCTGCTAATCGAGAAGTCCCTGGAGACTGCGGCAGGAGCTCCAGGGTGGGCTCTTCATCAAGGAGAACAGGCAAACACCAAGAGCAAGCAAGGTGTGCACAGCTAGATTGGGCAAAGGACTAGGGAGAATGACCACAGTTTTACCTGATTTTATTAATGTGTATGCATGTGTGTCTCTCTATATGTATGTGCGTATGCATGTAGGTACCCATGAAGGGCAGAAGAGGTCATAGGCTTCTCCGCTCCATTCAAGTTGTTAGTCATGGGGTCCGAGAGGCCTTCAAAAACAATGCAGGCTACTGCTGTTGCTCTTGGTTGCCTCCCAGAACTTGAAAGTGAGATTCTGTTGCTGAAGACTCACAGAGTTCATGTGTCAGATGCAGGACTTAGAGGAATCAAGCTGTAACAGACCTGGAAGCCTGTAGTATCAGCAGATGCTATGCAAGATGCCACAGGAGAAAAAGCAACCTGTAGTCCCACACAGCTATGAAGGCACTGAACCACAGCAAACACCAGCCACAGGAGATACCTCCAAAGATGCAAGAGGTGCTATTATCAGGGAGTAACCAACTTGGTAGGTTCCAAACCATCTATTAACTTGTACCTACTACTAAATAGAATTAGTTTTATTAAGATGTGATATCTAATTGCTAGAAAGTTTAAATACCAAGTGCTAAATAGAGGGGTTAGCACAGATTTTTTTTCCACTGTGGCTCTTCAATGAACACTTGATAGTTTTACTCTCCCTGTACATTTTGTAATTATTTTCAGGTTATAGAAAATATTCATCTAACACTGTTCACCCATTAAAACCATCAACACCCAGACACTCTTATTTATTCTGCCTCAAGGGCAGCCTCTGGAAAGGATTCCACAGAGCCACCGCAGTCAGCCCTCCGATCTTACTACTATATCTGTTCATAACAACATGCACCATGCTTACTTGCTTTCAGTGTTGTCATCTTTTCAGTAGCTATCCTATCCAACAATGCAAGAATCTCATCTTACTTATCAATGTAGCCCCTGCCTGGCACAAAGTCTAATACACAAGTACTCAATACTTGCTAGTCTATGAATAGTATTTACCTTGCCACAGTCACAGAAGTACACATTCAGCTAGTAAAAATGTTAATCAGTATTTGTTTTCAAATGAAAGGGCAGCTTTCAAAATTCTGTGTTTCTTTAATAAATTTTTAATAAATACCAACTGTGAAAGAGGCAGATTTACTATAATATTCAAGCTTAGAGACCTTTAAAAAATCAATTGCAAAGAATTGTACCTACCTACCTCTAGCCAGAATCATAGTTTTAATTATATTTAACATGCAAACACTAAATTGCCAGTTTGGTTTTCCATATAGTTAAATATGCAAATACCTACAAGCAAAAGAAATTTTACTTATTATCATTTTCATGGATTATTTTCCATATACAGAAATATACCAATTTCTTTATAGGTATAACAAATTTAAAATAC
Organism: Acomys russatus; assembly: GCF_903995435.1. Lineage (NCBI taxonomy): Eukaryota > Metazoa > Chordata > Mammalia > Rodentia > Muridae > Acomys > Acomys russatus. The sequence goes on along the minus strand of NC_067137.1, from coordinate 54,150,556 downwards.
TGTGTCCTGGTAAATTATTGGGAAAAGCTCAATTATTTCAAAATAACAATTAAAACTGTCATGCTTGGTATATTATTTAATATACTAGTTCTTCAAGAAGTAATATGAGTTACATAAAATTTACACAGCAAGCATATTATAGATGCAAAAGGCAATGGATTTTTTAGTTGTATTTATAGTTACAAAGAATTATGACATTTTACTGCATCTATTGGATTAATTCCATTTAGATTTAGGGTAATTTAAATTTAAAATAATAAAGATAGTGGAAAGCTAATCCCATCTTTGGAAGATAGATGAGAGGCTAGAAATAAATTTTCTCCCAAAGCTTATCAGTTCTGTTTCAACTGATGCCAGCTTCTATGATGTCAGCACACCCTGTACTGGCATTATCAGTGACTTCTGAAGACTAATTTTTGTAAAAGCATAAAGTTGCAGGGGAAAAATGAGATAGGCTGAAACAATAGGAGATGACTCTTCCAGGAGGGATCAGCATGTACAAACCAAAGAGTAAAAATTCAGTATGCATTTAATCACATTTTTTGTCATATGAATTTTATTTCTGAAAATAATATTGTTATGAATTTATTATGAGCAAAGTTCTTCTTCAGGAAATGTTCCCTAAATGTATGTTCCCATTGGTTTTCATTGTAACTGCTCTATTAGAATGCTTTCACAAGTATAGATAATGATCCCAAAATCCAAATTATTACCACAACACTGTACACACATCAATTAGAAAACTTCATGGGAATTGAAAATGAATTAAACCAAACATAAAATTGTTTCCTACAGAGTCTGTAGGAAACAGACCTACAAACATGTAAATTACTTTGGATAAAGTTAGAGAATGTTCCCAACAGCTAGAAAGTTAAGATAATCTTTTGCAAGTAAGTCAAAGGTTATTTTTTTTTTTCCCCAGAGATGGTTTCACGATGCAGCCCTATCTGTCCTGAACCTGCTTTATAGAACAGGCTGGCCTTGAACTCACAGAGATCCACCTGCCTCTTGCCTCTGCAAGTGCTAGAATTAAAGGTGTGCATCACCACACCTGGTTCATCAAACGTAATATTGTTCCTACAGAGGAACACTATGATTTGGGATGTCTTTTATACCACAAGCAAGCAGGGGATTAGCCATAAACAATCAAATCACAAAGTCAGTCTGGGAGAAAAAGTTCAAGAAGAACCACAAAGAACCATAAACTTTAAGCTAAAACAATGTGATGTTTTCCCTAGAGATTTCTCACAGTCATTATAAATAAGATTGTGACTATTCATTCAAAAGAGACTAACAGATGCCTCAAGCTGACCAGTCATTGGTTGGCTACTCTCACAAGTTTTACACCAATGTTACCACAGCACATCCTGCGTTCTGTATCCACTTTGACCAGTACCATTCTTTGAAGATGCTTTCTTTTTTTCTAGTGTGTATTTCTGGCTTCTATATCAAAACTTATATGTGAATAAGTCTTTGAACTTATGTCTGGGTCTTTGATTACATTCCGTTGGTCACCATACTTTTATGCCAATATCATGTAGTTTTTATTATTTTAGCTTTGTAGCAGCTTGATCGGGGAATGAATAGTGATTTTATTGTTCTTTCATCATTCCAGATTTTAGCTATCCTGGGTTTTTGTTTTTTCATATGAAGTTGAGAATTATCTTTTCAAGATCTGTAAAGAATTGTGTTAGAATTTGGATGGGGATTACACTGAATCTGTAGATGGCCATTTTTATTATTTTAATCCTGCTAATCCATGAACATGGAAGATCTTTCCAAATTCTGATACTTCCACAATATCTTACTTCAAACACTTAAAGATTTTATCATACAACCTTTTCATTTGCTTGGTTAGAATAACTTTGCATTATTCATGGGTGTTGTTTCCCTGATTTTTTTCTCACCTCATTTGTATATAAAAGGGCAACTGATTTTTTGAGACCATTATACGTTTTCAGTGTACGTTCAATCATCTCACCGTACCCCATAACTACATTCAATTACTATAATAAATAAACAGAACAATAAATGTTTTCAATTTTGCCACAAACTTTGATAAATTTTTTTAAATTCTCTGAAGTTCATAATGACATCTTGAAGAAGTGACATATTATTTTACATGACCGGTTTCCCAGAAATTACCAAAAATGCTGAGAATATGAAGCAACTCTCACATAAACCAATCGATTGTTTAGAAAAGAATTGAGTATTCATGGAAAAAATCTCCAGGAAAGGAAGATAATTTTGTTATAAAAATGTTTCCATAAATTGTAAGAGGTAATCAGAGATAGAGTAACAGAAACAGGCCTTTAACAAACCAAAACAAAATCTGCCACTAGTTTAAAATGAAAACAAAAACTCTTAAATGTGAACACCAATTCCAAGAAACCATAAAAGTAGGATTAACTATAAGGATTTGAAAATTAATCATATTTTTGAAATCCAGCAAAACTCAATGTTTACATAGTGCTATTACTCTTTCAAATGTCAAATTGGTTGATTTCTAAAGTCTAAATATCAATTTAAAATATTTCAAATAATTCAATTTCTCTAAAAATTTATCTTGATGCCCAGCAAATGTTTTCAAAAAATAGGTTCTTCATACTTTGAAATTATTACACATTACCAGGGACTCAAAAGCAAAGTTCTACCCTATGTTAACTAGCCAAGGAAAAGCCCCAATTGAATATAACTTTGAAATTAGAAGACAGGTGGCATTGCCTAGAGGAAGTCACATTACAAGTACAAACTAACTTGAAGATATTTAGATTTTAATTATCACCTTTCCCCAAGTACTGCAAGGATGACATTTCCATGACATATTGACATGAACATGTAATTACTATGGAAAAATGAAGAGGGTCCTTCTTTTGAATTTAACCAGAAAAATGTCCCTTCTCATGTGCAAAACATAGTGGGAGGTCAAGCTTGGCAGGCTTCTGCTAAACCCGGTTCAGACCCACCATCAGAGTAATGCTACACCCAAGGGCAACATGTAAGTCTGAAGGCCAGTCATCAACCACCTTCTTTCATGGTTCTGGCTCAAAGAACTCATTGATGGATGGTTTTAATAATCTCTCTCTCTCTCTCTCTCTCTCTCTCTCTCTCTCTCTCTCTCTCTCTCTCTCTCTCTCTCTCTCTCTACTTTCTAACTTCATAGTAGTAAACGTGTAGAATAAGAATGAGACAATGACCTCAAAGGACCTAATATCTACGGCAGTGGCAGGCTTCCCATTCAGCATTCATTCAACCTCACACAGATGACCTGCACAATACAGATGGATGGACAGCTAAGATGCAAACAGTGCCAAAGGTGCTACTATGAAAAGTTCAAAGCTATAGCTGAAAGAAAGCGAAAGCCGTGGCAACCACCAGCCACACTGTAAGCTGTAAAACCTACTTGGGTTAAGTTTACGGAGCGATAGTGGTGTGTGGTGCAGCAATTAGAAGCAGCCTGGGCTTTATCTTTCACTGTTATAAAGGAACTGAGCCTAGTGAATAATTTACTGCTGTCATTAACCTGACTGTTCTGTATCATTTTCAGAAGTTGCAAACTCTGCTAAAGCAAAAACTCTTTATCTTATAACATGACTAGATGCCCATTAGGGATCATGTTCAAACCGCCAACTTCATTTTGGTTAGGTGTCTTCTCTGACATAAAGTGGTACTGGTTTACCTCTGAGTGATCCAGTCCCTTCAGGAAACTGGATGTAGTTTTAATAAAATGAGACTCATAAGTTTTTATTACATTTATAATGAATGCTTTTCAGTTTTATAGGCTCTTTGAAGGAGCAATTTAGTTTCTCTATTAAAACATGACTCTATATCCTCACAACTCTCAGGTTTCAATTTTACATTGCTACCACCCTAAATATAAATGCAGATATTGAAGTTTTAATAAAGGTATAGAGTTATTTTTACTGATATATGTGGAATATGAGTTTACAAATTACAGGGGAAAGTAAAGATAATCAAAATCTTTTGCTAGCGTGGTTATTTCTATATCTTCCCCTCATACAAAGCTAATCAGTGGTTATATCAAGATATGTACATGTTTAGGGATTAATAAAGCAGAATTCACAATATTGTCATTTTGTGGAATAAAATATGTTGTTTAACTTGGAGGATGTTTAGGCAGTCTCTTTCTTTTCCATAGTGCAACCATAAAAGGTTTCCGACACAAGGGATTTGTTAGCATCATTGAGGCAAACTCTAACATGAGGGATCAGTAGCTTCAGGACACTGTTTACTAACCACACTAAAGAAGCTGTACCTATGGGGTCCTACTTAAGAACCTGGAAATCAAAGGTAACTGTGGTGTGGTCTCTGCCTATGAAGAATTACATCCTGGGAAAAGAGACAGACACAGAGAAATAGAATGTGATAGGGTGATACTAAGTAATAGACACAATAAATATCTGTAACTGTAGTGGATAAGTCAATTGAAGAAGAACAACAAATTGTTCTTATTAAAAGAAACAAGGCTTTGGGAAAAGCATTTTTCCCCTGGAAGTCAAAGGCTAAGAGTTCCCCAAACAGATAAACGTATTATATTGAAAAAATATTTTGATTGTATATCTGTGTATTTTCTTCCACTAAGACAATTCATATCCTATTCTTTCAGGTTTGGGAACAATTCTTTTTTTCTTTTCTTTTCTTAAATTTTATTTATTTATCTATTGTTTTATAAGACAGAGTTCTTCGTGTAGCCTTGGCTGTCCCGGAAAGCCTGCTGTAGACCAGGCTGGCCTTGAACTCACAAAGATCCATCTATCTCTGGCTCCTGAGTGTGGGGATTAAAGCAGCACACCACCACTTCCAGGCTTTTTTTTTTTTTTCTTTTATTGAAAGTAGTTTTTTAATAACATAACTTAAAGTAATTTATTAATTAATTTAAATAAGTAAATTCTGATTACTGTTTCCCTTCCCCCAACTCCTCTAAGATCGCCTCCACTTCCCCTTCCATTTGAAGCCACACCCTTTTTGTCTCTTTAGGTAACATCTATCTAAAGAATAATAAGATAAATCAAAACAAAGCAGAATAAGAAAAAACAGACCAAAGGAAGAAAAGAAGACAAGGAAAAAAATAATAATAAACACAAATACACGCTGAGATACAGGCATTTGTACATGCAGAATGGGGGCAACAAATCTTACCTACTCTTCTAAAAAGCATAGGAGACTCCAATGTTGTAGACATGCTCATAAAAGACAAACCACACACAACGTTTAAGTAGATACTCAAAGCAATCACACTTCCTGTAACTTTGATGAAGATGATTTATTATCACCAACCAACCTATTCCATACCAAAACCATGAGCAATTATTTCAATTTAAAAAAATCAACTCCTGTAGTTTGGGGAAAATTATTATGTATTTGCCATTGTTCAAATGAGTCCCTCTAAACTTTCTATGGTGAAACCCCTCAATGCATATTACTATTACTAGGAGGTGGGACTTTTAGGAGAGGGTAAGCACCTGAGAGCTTCCCTCTCAGAGATGGGATTTATACATTTCCAAAAAAGCCCAGGGAGCTTGGTGCCCTCCCCCACCAAGGGTAGACACAGCGAGACAGGCTGCTCTGCCAGTGTCTTGGTCTTGTATCTCGGCTTGCACACTGTGAGGAAAAACATTTCTGCTGTTTTTGAAGAAGCCCACCCTAAGAAACGTTGCTGTGGTAGCACAAAGGCTAACCTTTCCACAAGAAAAGCAGATTCAAATCTCAAGGGGTAGAATTTTCATTCAATAACATGTTACTAGAATCGTGACAAACACACAGCTTCAAGAAGCTATTATGAGCCAAAGAAAAGTGCCCACATTTCCTTCGATATTAGGTTATTAATTCCTGTGGTTCCCACCCTTGGCAGAAAAGGTCAGTGTATATGAAGCTCATTGATAGACATCCAGCAAGTAGTGAATGGGGGCTTTGACTGAGGGGCTGGCCCACGAAGACAAATTTCAAGAATCAAACATAGCCGCAATTGCCCTGCACTCAGAGCTTTCCAACTCGGTAGAACTCCTTTCTCCCACGGCGGCCTATCATTTAAGCTCATCTACTCCACAGAAGTCCAACGGGGCAAAGATGAGTGTCCTCGCAGTCAGTTTCACTCAGGAACCCAGCCAGTGATTCAAGTGCCTCCACTTTGTTCTAGGTTGCTGTACTCTAATGATCTACAGTAAAGAGGGTATGTAGAATTGACTCTTGGCAGAGACTGGCTGAAACAGTGCTAAAATGTAACATCAAAAGGAAACATTAGCCGAGCAAGAAGGGAGTTGGGCCGATGGACTACTTCTCATTAGGAATGGGATAAAGGGATAATAAGCGATTTTACTCTATGAACTCCAGTTGACCCAACGCTGATTGATTAGTAGAGTAGAAACAGACAAGAGTGCATGGGATGTTGTGGATGTGTAGCCTCCTGAAATCCACTGTGGAACATGGAGGATAAAACCAAGCAAGCAAAGACAGAAATCCACAGGTGTCCAGCCTATAGGGAAGGCAAGGGCAGTGCAGACGCGGGCAACACAGGGCTCTCAGCTCAGACTATAAACACAGCTATGTGTAGGAGTGGAATCCGGCTGCCATAAGCCATTTGTCATTTCCTAAGCTAGGCCTGGCCATTCATATGCTAATATCAGAAAAATGAAAGAATTGGTATGCAAAAGAATGTGGATTTCATTTGAGATCAACTGGGTCTTAAAAAAAGTGATTCCACAAAAAGAGTCACGTTACTAAGCAAAGCATTTTGTTGTCTTTTACTGTATTCATTCAGTGAATGTTTACAAAACACAAACTTTTCCACAGCCACTGTGTGGGGCACTGGGAACTAATTGCAAACAAGACAGATATGAGCCCTGCTCTTGTGGGGACTCTATTATATTATAAAAGATGAGAATAAATAAGCAAGAAAAATACAAAATGCATTAGAAAAGCTAGAGACACTTTGAAGGAAATTTTTAAAAGGACACAATTACTGGGGAAGAAGGTGTTATTAATAAGAGCTACAAAATACAAAGTAAATGTTTTGCTTTTGTTTTTTAAAGATAAAATGTTTGAGGAAGAGTAGATGGGATTATGTGCAAAAAAAAATGATTTTTCTTTAAATCTAGCGGAACAAATAAACTAAAGGAATTAGACTTATAGTTCTGTTTATCCTGCCTGTGTCTCAGGTAGATAGTTGGTAGAATACTTCACTCTAGTCTCCTGCCTTACATTTCAGAAAATAAGGAATATAAGTTTGATTAAAAAGAATAAAAATAGTGTGCAGTATAATCAGTGGAGAAAAAAAAAATCTAACACAGCAAAAGATATCTCAAAACATTTTTAAAAAACCACTGAAACCTAGTATACTCCCAGGAATGGCTACATGTCCTGGGACCATTAGGATGCTTAGGCAGGAGAAGGTTTGAAATGGCTGCTTTAGGAGTACAAAAGACCTCACTCTGCAACTGCAGAGTAGAGCAAACTCACAGATCAGTCATGACCTTAAAGTCAGACAGCACAAATCACACTCAGAAAGAAAATAAATCTCACCGAGGAAAACCATCTATCACCTTTTATAGGATCTGCATTTTAAAACACTGTTCTAAAATAATACCATTTCTCTGGTGGATGAGAAATTATCATGTCCCGTCCAAGAATTTGTCAATGACTTGAGACAAATCCTGCTGTGAGTTGCTTTGAAAATACTTTCAAAGCCCACAGTGCTCAGTGATGCAAATGCCACATGAGATGCATCTACCTTTAAAATGCAATTTGCAACTCCCTCTGATAAAAATAAATTACAGTAGGAACTGGAAGGCATAAAATAATAATCTAATTTTTTTTAGTTTATAATAAACCCCAGATCATATAATCACCTCTGTATTACAGCACACTCCAAAAGCATCTCTAATTGTAATGCAGTATTCTGCATAATTTTTATGCATGCTATGTATTCAGTTATCCATACTTACTGATATTGTGTCTATCAATACCTAAAAAGACCTCTATTTGCTATACTACAAAATATTAGAATGATAAAAATTCTATACACCTAAATTATTTCAAATAATGTATACTATTTTCACTGTTTAGGTTATAGGCAGTGAATGTTGGCAAACAGCTACATTCTTGAGGGATTCTTACAGCCAACCATGATGTTGATACCTTCACAGAAGTCCTTGAGTCTTCAGCCTAAACTGTGTGCTTCACTGTCCCCACATTAAGCACTAAGACTAAGCAGGAGGACTTAACTGATGGCCTAAGGACCACAAGCACAAGAGTCTACCCTCAGACCCACATAGCCCCAGGACTAATTGATAGAGCCACTTCAGGGAAAAATTAATTAGGTCAGAATTACATAAACTGATGTTATTTCCCATAAAATTATATTACTTTAATGTCTTCCCTAGACCTGTTGCTAAGTAATTTTACAGCCTTGCTATTAGTTCCACAAAGTCAGCATCCAAAGGATATTTATGCTCCTTTTGGGGGTATACTGACCCAGTAAGTTGACTCTGATCTGAGGTTTTAAAAGTGAAAATATAGCTCACTCTCGTCTCCTAAGCAAGAGAACAATAAAATCAAACAGAATAAAAAGTATGACAAACAATGAGGCTCACTGAGAGAGATTATTTTTTCAAGGAGTTACTCTTGGGCTCCAGATGAGCACACCAAGCAAATGCTGCAAATGAGGTCATAAAAGAATACCAGCAATGGCCATGCGACCACTCTTGAGTTGTACCTGAACAAAATGTCATTTTCATATAAGAAAAGTTTTATAATTCTTTTACAATCCAATGATTTAACATTAGAGTTACCTTTCTCTTCTTTGGCACATGTTACACAATGTGACTGTCTCTACAGAGCCTCACATTCAGCCTCTTTACTTAGGACAAGACCTCTGAAATTCACCTTTAGGACACACCCCTGTCCTGGGTTAAAGTGAACTTAAAGTATCATTACCAATACAACTTGGACTATGGTGCTGGCCTGCCTCAGTTAAACAGCTAAGTTCAGCCTCCAACAAGATAGTTTATATGTTTCAGTTTACCCATGGTGAGCAAAGGATTTCACAGGCTCATAAGGACTGAGGCAATAGATACGGGGCACTCTGCACTGCTCTGTAACAAAGAAAGTGCTCAGTTAATGCTTGATATTGGTATACTGCCTTCTGAGCCAACCATTGCAACATAATTCAAATATGGTTTGCAAGATATAAACACTACCATTTGTCTTCCACCCACTGCTCTCAGGTGAGAAGACTCCGTAACAAGCAAGCAAGTACTAGCCACCAAGACTCAATCATTCCATTTTTTCCCCTTCTTAATGAAGAAGCAATGGCTTCAGGATCCATTGTAAGGTTTCACACCCCCTGTATTACTCAAAGACTTACAGGAAAACATCTATTGTGACCTCCCTGAATGTGCTGGGAGTATCACAAGTGTCTCAGAAAAGAAGAGATAAAGTAAAGCTTTCACTGATGCCACCTTATTTGATATTTTAATAGGATAAGTAATGTAAATGATAAAAGCAAGAGGGATTTTTGTCTCTAATATGCAGTGCTTCTTATTGGTTAGAATTCTAAAATCAAAGCCAGCCCTTATTTAATAACCACTCTGATACTAACTCACTTGATTATTCTCTGGCCCAGAGAACTGACATTTTACTGGCAGGTTATGAAATGTTTGTTAAAGCTATGAAGTCTAATTACATAAGCCTTCTTTCAGAGGCTCACAAAGGGTGGAGAAGAGCTAGAAAATTAGCTCCCTTCTGCCAAGGGGAGAGGTCTAAAAACAAGTAAGAGTGGAATTCGATGAATGGCACACAAGTGAGTGGTTCACAGTTCACATGAAAGGGGAGTGATCCCAGAACATAGAAGAAAATGAAAAGATGGGTCTAGTGCCATCCCTTGAGGTCTTTGGAAAAAATGTCATTAGCATATTTACTCCTTTTTCTTCAATGAGGCTGGCTATAGCTGAAGCCTCACAATTGCTAATATGTTATCATTACTCAAATAATTAGACTTAGGAGCAATAGATATTTTTAATTAGCTATCTCAAAGCAAGCACCATTATAATCATCTAATTATACTTGGATGCAGCTTATGTACAAAGGCTTGAAACATTCACTATATTACTTCCATGGGTGCTAGATCCATGTTTATAGTATAAGACTATTTGTGACAATATAGTAATGAAACCAAAAAGTGCAATTTTCTTGTTTCTTCAGAAATATTAAAGTAATTTTCATTAATTTATACTCAAAAATGATTTGTGGTTTCAACTTATAAAAGTGATAAAACACATATTAATTTTCAAGTTATTCACATACAAATAAAGCGTAAACTATTTCCTAGCCTTAATGACAAACATTTAGATAAATTCAATCAACAAGATTGCTAAGATACGTAAATAATTACCACTTTTCTTCAGATAAGATTCCCAGTCCCCTGTTAGAACATGGTTAAATCAGCCTGAAAGAACAAATGTCTTCTTCAAACACACTGCTGGTTAAATAAGTCTCTAAAGAATGCACACACCTGATTAACAATGTATAGCAGCACTTTAACTATAAATTAACCTCTTTGGTACATTTTACAGTGCGACCTCATCCAACATCAAAAGCTTGGAAGAAAGAAATGCGCAGATGAACCCGAGGGTCTGACTCAGAAGCCAAGGGCTCATGGTTCTGAAGCTCCAGGCCTCATCCTGCCATCCAGATGTAGAAAAGATGATGAGAAAAACAGAAAAGGAAGGATAATGATGTCAGAGCTTTACTCCTGGGTCTGTGGGTCTATGAGTGCCTGACCATACTCATTCACATGCACTTCCATTCTCAGTCTTTCCCAGGTCCTCCCTCACTGAAACATTACCGTGATGATTGGTCTGAGAACTCTACATCAGGAAGCTAATTCCACTTTGTAAAATAATAAGGCATAAACTTTTCCTTTAAAAAGCAAGCAAATTTTGTTTAATTGTGTTGTTTCTGCCATCATAATAAGCTCACAGGTGAACAAAAGGACGGTAATGGCTCAACTATAAGGAAATAAAACTAATTAAAGATGAAGGCTAAGCCCTGGTGAGGCTGAAGAAGGGTCCCACTACCACCCAACGCCTTTCATCCCTTTGTCCTAGTCACTGCCCAATGGCTGTCGCCCACCCTGCAGAATTCCTGGGGCACTACCCTCCAACTCCATGTGGACTGAAGGAGTTTCTGACTCTACACCCAAATGTGCCAAGGACAGAGGCAGATAAAGTTCCTTGAGCCTCTGTGCAGTGGCTGCTCCAAGTGTGGGCCAGAGGATGGGAGTCAACAGAATCCAAGCCCCCTGAGGTTTTATAAATATTCGCTGGGAGAAGGTCATTGTCTTTATTCAGAAATGTGCTTGGTACATGTAGGAGGGAAAAAATACATAGGGAAGCATAGCTGAGAAGCAAAGAAGGCTCACCCGGAAGATCAGCAGTGGGGCTGCGACAGGGGCACCTGGACCCCCACCCAAAGTCCTCCAAATTTCCCCTTTCTATCCTTTAAGGTGCTGAGCTGAACTAGTTTGATGTTAGTTTCCGTTCTACAAATACCTTAAGAACTGGCTTGTGTAGCGCTGTGCGGCTGCTGGGCTAAGGATGGAAGGGAACAGACCAGAGGAGGGAAGAGAAAGCAAACGTCTAACTTGGTGTCTGCCATGGCTGCATTTTTTTTGGGGGGGGGCACGAAATAATCATTTATTTGGGATAAGAGGGCTGGGCTGTTATCTCAGTAGTAGAGAACTTGCCTAGCACACATTATGTCCTGGTTCAACACCCAGAACCATGCAGAAGCAGGTGTGATGCCAGACATGCCTGTATACACTTAGGTGGAAGCAGGAGGATCAGCAATCCAAGGTGTCACTGGCTACATAGTGAGTTCGAGGCCAGCCTGGTCTACACAAAGAAGCCCTGTCTCAGAAAAAGAAAAAAAAAAATACCAACAAGGCTTGAAATATGTCACAAAATCCAGAGAGAAAAAACAGCATCTTCACTGTTGAACGAGAAGCTTTTGCGTGTTTTCCTACCAACCTTTGACCACCTCTTCATTTTCTACATCAGGAATAAGAAAACAGTCAGATCTTCCCACTAGCAAAGCTACTAGAAAGAAGGTTATCAATATGGCAGCATAGAACTTCACTCTTTTCAATCCATCTAAAAACTAAACATAATTAGATTATGAATAAATTCACCACAGGCAAATCATAGCCTAAGCCTTAAAACGACTTCTGATTCACCAAATACTTTATTGTCACATACTTCTGAAGGGGGAACTAGAAACCATAATTTTATGCTGAAGTAAATTCTTCAACTTCTGCTTGTCTTTAAATTTTTCTTTTTTTTAAACCTGGGTCATTGGTACAGCACTATAAAATGGAATGTATTAAGAAACACCAATACGGGGCTGGCAAGATGGCTCAGAGCTTAAGAACACTGGCTGCTCTTCCAAGGGTCCTGAGTTCAATTCCCAGTCACATGGTTGCTCACAACCATCTATAATGAGATCTGGTGCCCTCCTCTGGTGTACATGGAGGCAAAACACTGTGTATATATGATAAATGAATAAATCTTTAAAAACAAACGAAAAAGAAACACAAGTGCATAGACTAAGTCAAAATTTGAAAGGCACTGTCAGGAAACTGGGGTGTAAGTCAGCAGTGGAGTGTGTGCTTAGCACTTGGAGGACTTTGGGAGACAAGTCCTAGCATCATAGGGGACAGGAACCATTGTCATAAAAGGAAATGATATGGGAAAGGACAGGAAAAGGTTTTTAGACATGCATTTTTAAGGTTTAGACCTAGATCCCCTGCAGCTGGAGCTAGAAGCAACTGTGTGAGTTGCAGGGTATGGGGGGTGGGAACCAAGTGTGAGTGCTCTGCAAGAAGCGCATGGGATCTTTGTTAACCCAATAAGCCATCTTCCCAGCCAACATCAAATATTTGAATAAAAACACATACAGATCCCACCTACTTCCACCAGCCTAAAAATTCAACATTCATGCAAAGTAGCTCTCCTCCTACAGTCTTTTCAGGGATGCACTAAAACCCTAGAGAACCAAGTGAGATGCACAGACCATAGTGCTATCCTGATTGACCTAATACTCAAGGCCCAGATGTGGTATATAACACCTGGCATTGCTAAGTCACTTAGACGTCACTTGGGTAAATATGCTGTGGCTGCTGGAGCTCCTTTCTCCTCACATTTTCCTTCTTCTTTATATACAAGCTGGTATGGGGGGGGGGGGGGAAGAAGTGTGCGCTGATTACAGTAAAATGTTGATCAGTTTGATGACTCTGTGACAATAGTGCTTACTAAGAACTACTTAGGTATCACACGGGGCAGGAAGAGAATAATTTTATTTTGAAGAAATTATTTTGTAAAAATGTCATCACCTTTCTCTATTGAATATCCACAATCCACTCCCAAGGTGTTTGGTTTGGTTGTTTATTTTAAAAGCTCTGTAGAAAACAGTGCATTGTGGAAGAACTCACTAAAATGAACTCAGTCGTACTCACTCCCCTGCTCACATCTTCTGTGCATTAATAACAACATTAGAATGCTGACTTAGCCGATGAGGAATAATTTTCCCAAACCTATAGTAAGGTTTTTAATCTCACTAAAATAAAATAATGAAGTAAAAAAGGGTACTGTAAAGTCCAGCCAGCAGCAGGTATACTGTCATTTGCTCAGTAAACACCTACGAGGAGGAGGCAACTCCAGCAATGCTTCCTGTTCATATCCGCAAGCTCAGAAAGAGACTCTGTGAGCTGCGCCTGCACAGGGCGGGCTTAGGGAGGTGGATTGTTTACATGTGTAAGTGGGAGACATCACTGAAGAATACAAATTTCATTCTTCCCCTTTTGAAGCCCAATCAAAAAGAGAAACATATAGAACTTCTGTGAAAACCAGGCTTCTTCTTGCATTTCTGAATGCCAAGCACCACTCTGAGCTGAGGCCTAAGGGATTGCTTGGACATTTAGCTACCACCACTTAGTCCTAGATGGCCGTTGTGATCATGCTCACAATTAGTGGAAAGTGACTGTAGTGTCTCCACTTGGAACATGTATAACTATCAAGGTAAAAATGTACATTTCCTGTGTCACACTTCCTGCAGAGTCTCTTGTGTGTTCTTACAGCCATGTCCCTCTTTCCAAAGCTCAGTGTCTTATTCAAAATTAGCAAGCTGCTAAATCACAGAAGTAGACTTGGATCTCAACCTTTCAACCCAAAATTTAATGCGTTTGCAGCTCTGGTCAACATGCCTGTCAAATAAGTAATACTTTTCTCAGGTAGAAATTACAAAATAGTTCAGCTTATTCAAATATAGTCCCCCTTTTCCTCACAAGATACATCTACTGCACACAACAGGCAAAATACTGAGGCCAATCTAGTGTAGCATTCAAATAGCATGCATTCTTCCATCCCTGCATTTTCTCCTCCTCTACACCAGTAAAGAAAGATTACACACAAAAGCCATTGAACCCTTCCTAAATAGATACCCAAAGGAGAAACACCTGTCAGTAGTCAGTGACGCCTCAGAAGGAAACATTGGCAAAACACTACCTTTCACCTTCCTTTAGAAACTTCTCGACTAAATTCTACTTTCATCCTTCCAAATAGAAATCCAGTGCTGGCTCTGCCACAGAATTGTTGAAGTCAGTCTTTTGTTCCTTCTGCATTTCTCTTCTGTAAATGTGTCATCAACTTGTCAGGCAGCTTGTTAGAATCTACTTAATCTTCACATTCCCTCTCAGCTGAAATTTTCTTCCATCCCTTAATCATTTCCTATCTTGATTACTATAATTTCTCTTCCATTGTCCTCTTGAAATTCATACCAGTTAAGTCATGAGTGGCCAGAATATGTAGCTAAAATAACATTTCCTTCAAGTGTCTCTCACTCTATCACAAAAGCATTTTGACTTGTCTTAGAGAATTCCCACTCTCTTTTGTATCACTGCAGGACCTGTGCTGCAATTACCTTCTCTGTCATGCCACCAATTTTGTCATCTCACTTTCCTCTCAGGAGGCTCAGGTAGATGTTCCTTGAGATGTTCTCTCATTAAGAATATCAGTTCAGATTTTTTTCCTGTTGAGGTGGAGTAACAGGGAAACTGCATGTATATTTTCTCTTTTTTCCATGACCAACCTACATTTCACACTTGCTTTGAATTATAATCTTCGGAACATAATTTCTAATAAACTGAAATGGGTAAGAAAATGGTTTCTCAGGCTCTAACAACTTTTGGGCAAGTGATGAGATGTTGAATGCTAACATCTAAGGCAATAAAAATGCAAATTTTAGAAAACTGTGTAATCAAAGGAGGATCATGTCAAGCAACGAAGCATTCAACTACAGAAGGCCTGGTCTCGTGGCTTCAGGTCATCATTCTGAAATTTTTTTATAGGAAAAGTGAATGTGCCTGGCCAGTGGAGGAAGATAAAAAGCTATTTTATCACATAGAGGAATGCAGATGACTTGCTTTGTATAAATATTTAAAGTAAAACCTCAAGTGGCAGTCTGGTTCCCTCTTTGTAAACCAGACATGGTGGCTCACTTTTAATCCCAGCACTTGGGAGGCAGAGGCAAGTGGGTTTCTGCATGTTTGAGGCCAGTCTGGGCTATACAGTAAGACCCTGTTTCAATAATAATTTTTCCTTGGAAATTTCTGAAAAAGATAAATATACATTAACCAAAATATTCTCTCATGTTCTAGCACTCTCCACTCTCTCTCTCTTTCTGTGTCTCTGTTTCTCTCTATCTCTGTCTGTCAGGCTATGTCTGTCTGTCTCTCTCTCTGTCTCTCTCTGTCTCTGTCTCTCTCCGTCTCTGTCTCTCTCTGTCTGTCTCTGTCTCTGTGCCTGTGCCTATGTCTCTGTCTGTGTCTCTGTCTCTCTCTGTCTCTGTCTCTCTCTCTCTCTCTCATATGCAGGTGTGATGAAAAGCTACTAGCAATGACCTCCCCTATATGTCTTTGAAATTGCAATTTCAATGAAAAATTAAATACCATAGTTTTGCAAACTTACAGCTCCGCTTTGACCTGAATGGAGGTGTTCAGTAACTTTCTGGCCAAGGGCCTAAGAATGCTCAACAGCAGCAGGTTCTTCACTTTCTTTTTGAAATAATGAGCTACAGAATACTATCTGTGTACGTTAGTGCATAGTAAACTTGAAGAGCATTTGGAGGCATAGAATTTGAATCCTAAGCACAATTTTAAGATGTTTTCTCTCTTTGTTCATTGCTGCCCTTGTGTAATGTTGTGTCTGGTGTCTACGATCTTAGTAAACAGTGCCATGGTAGAAACAAGGGCCAAGCTGAGGACTAAGCCACTGCCCCTCCGCGTAAGTCTTCCTGCAAGAGAGAGCAGGCAAGCTCAGTAACACACGCTTTACAGGCCCAACCAATTTCAGTGCACATGTTTACAAGCTTTTCCATCCTTATAAATGTCACATTTCTTACGAAAATAAACATCTCCCTCCAGAGTGGGGTGCAAATCCAGGCTGTCTGTACCTGTGCTACGGGATGATGTATTTGCTACCCTTGATGAAATAGAAGTGCAAACCTGTAACATATTTTTATAAGTTTTACAAGTTCTTTTCATTACAATGTTAAAGAGAACTGAACCAACAGACTACAGAGGAATTATTTTTTTTATGTTCCTTGTACATTAAAGAGAACTGATGCAACAGACTACAGAGGATGTTTTTTAATATTCCTTGTACGGTCATAAGAGACACCACAGAAATATCCCAGACTACCTACTCAAGCTGGAGCTGTGATAGTTTCATTAACCCAACACATTCTGTAATTCCCAGAGATCTTCCATTAACCTGTACAAAACTTATGCAATTGGAAAACGATGAATTACTGAAACCATTGCTTCTGATGAACTATGTCAGGCTGATTAGTTGTTAGGTCAATGTTATGTATGTCAGCGTTGCTCACTGAGGTAGGCGACAACAACAATAAAATTGCTTTGCTGTGAATAATTTTGAAATCTGGACATTGGTTAAAATCAGCTATTGTTAAGATGTAGTGTGGCTTGGAAACTGAAAACCGGTCTCTACTAATGCAAAATAATGATAATATTTTAAATATCAGAGTTCTGTTTAAAACTACAATTAAACAAAGCAAGAAAACTTCTACAACCTAAACTACCTAACAAATTGAACTCATTTATGTTGAGCTACTAAAATTAGTGCGGGTGGGATGAGGCCATGAAAATACTTAAGGAAATACTGAGTGTTCAGCAAGAGGTGAAAAGACTTCCTGACTTCCTAAATCCACTATTGGTAAATATTATGACTAAACTTAATTGTTCAACTGTGAACCGTCACAAACTATTTCATATAGAATTATTTTTTAAATTTCCTCTACTTTTAAATGTCAGATGACTGAAATGTTTAATCTGAAATACTGTCCTAGCAACAGTAAAACCACAAGTTCTTTCAGAAATGTATTTAAGGAACCTTCTAAATGTGTGCTCCCAAGGCCACCTACAGTGTCCAATTGCTAATGAACTAGAATGCTTAGAAGCAGGGCCCAGAGCCCTCGCTAAATGTCAAATAAATGCCCTATATATCATAAGTTGCTTTGAGCTATTATTTTTGCCACTCTATAAGTTTTAGATAGAGTCAACACTAAAATTAACCAAGGTGCTTTATGAGTTATTATACATTGTATAGATGGGAGTCACTCTAGTTTTATATATTCTATTAAGGTTTCATAATCTTTCTTCTCTTATAAAACAATGAAGTCCTTTGTAATGTATGTTTTCATTTTACCTTAGGTATAAATATTCTATTATTGAAAATTATGCTCAACTATAATAAATATCACCAATAATTTTGCCTCTAATAACAAAATTTTAATTATGTTTTAAAAAAAATTTTTAACCTGTGTATATGGTGTTTGTATAATTTGAAAAGCTCTATCAAGTCTTTAATGGAGTTAACCAAACTATAAATATTAAGTAACTACTACAAGAAAGGAAATAACACTTTCAAGTATTTTCTCACAAGACAATAAATGCCTAAAATTCCACAAAATAAATCTGAACTCTAACTACTAGAGAATGGTTTCCAGCGTAGGATGGGTCTTTGGTATGCTTCTCTTCTTACATCTTCGCAATTAGTCTTATCATGCTGCATGTCTGTCACAGTAAAGCAAGCAGGTCTACAAAGGAAATTCCTTTTCCCCTTAGAAGTGAGCTTCTATTTATAATTTACTTTATATACATTACAACTTCTATAAAATTAAAATATTGCTTTGCTTATTAGTTAGATTACAAACACTGGGGTAGGGATTTAGAAGAATTGTGAGGGTAAAGTCAATCTACAAGCAAGCTGAAGCAAGATCTGGGGAGGTTAGTTGTGTAGTTCAAAGGTCCAGGAGGGACTGGGGCTGTGCAGAGATGCCAGCCTGCCTCTAAAGCCTAGGAGGAGAAGGCGGGTGTCTCTATTAGTGGGCCACATGGCAGAGGGAGTCAGTGCTCCTCTCCCTTTTGCTGATTTCAACCCTCCACAGATTGGATCATGTCTACTCCCACTCAGGTACCTGATTAAATATACTTTTTATGTGTGTCAATGAGGCCTTTTCGGGATCAGGTATCTGGGAAAATCAAGTTCACACAAAGTTTAACCAACATGAACACTTTTTAGAGTATTGCTCCAGAACTTAAGCAAATGTAACAGAAAAGACTAAAACTTTAGTCATAATGCCATTAAAGATAAAGAAATATATTCCACTGCTTTGAGCCACATTACAATGAAGATGATGGTCAAATGCCATAAGACTATTAAATAACATCAAAGGTATGTGATTTTGAAAGCATTACTCTTATCTATAGATGTTATGACAGACCAAAAAGAAACTTCTCTATATTAAAATGTTAGGGAGAAAGACTTCAAAGAGTAGCAGGCGAGGGATCCAAGATGGCGGCGAGCAGTGTGGACCGCGTTTGGAGGCTCCAGTGAACAATTCAGGGAATTGCACAGATTTCTGAGCCAGGAACACCGAGGTCCGAACATCACGACAGCGGGAGTGCTCCACGGTTCGGAGGGACCAGGGTGCGGAGGACCTGCGTGCCCCTGCACACGGGAGGAGCGTGGTTTTTCTCTGATCGGAGCGGCAGCGGCAGAGGCGGCAGCACCAGCGGCACCAGCAGCGGCGGCTGAGGTTTGTAGCTCATAGCCTTCCGGTGGAGGCGATTGGTGTGGTGGCTGGTGGGAATTGCTGCGGGAGAGGGGACTCGGGGCAGGATTTGGGTCGCGTGGAGCCTTTGGACCCAGATTGGACTCGGCGGACAGTTCGGCCCCAGAGTCCCGGGTATTGGCCCGGCCCAGCAAACAATTCTGCCTGAGGCACTAACTCAGCGTGGCCATAGCTCCCCTGCTGTGGCGCAGGCGTAGTTGAGCACGCTGCTCCACACTAGGCACTACCTCAGCTCAGCGGCAGCTCCCCTGCGGGGACACAGTCTGGGCGGAGCACTTGGTTTCACCACAGGCGCTAACTCAGAGCAGCCGCAGTTCTCCTGCTGTGGCGCAGGCTTGGTGACGTGCTCGGTTCCATCCTAGGCACCACCTCAGCTCAGCGGCAGCTCCCCTGCGGGGACACAGTCTGGGCGGAGCACTTGTCCCACCACTGGCGCTAACTCAGAGCAGCCGCAGTTCTCCTGCTGTGGCGCAGGCTTGGTGACGTGCTCGGTTCCATCCTAGGCACCACCTCAGCTCAGCGGCAGCTCCCCTGCGGGGACACAGTCCGGGCGGAGCACTTGTTCCAACACTGGCGCTAACTCAGAGCAGCCGCAGTTCTCCTGCTGTGGCGCAGGCTTGGTGACGTGCGCGGTTCCATCCTAGGCACCACCTCAGCTCAGCGGCAGCTCCCCTGCGGGGACACAGTCTGGGCGGAGCACTTGTCCCACCACTGGCGCTAACTCAGAGCAGCCGCAGTTCTCCTGCTGTGGCGCAGGCTTGGTGACGTGCGCGGTTCCATCCTAGGCACCACCTCAGCTCAGCGGCAGCTCCCCTGCGGTGACACAGTCCGGGTGGAGCACTTGTTCCACTACTGGCGCTAACTCAGAGCAGCCGCAGTTCTCCTGCTGTGGCACAGGCTGGACAGAGCTCTCGGTTCCACCAGCTCTAAGACTCTGGTTGGACACAGTGTACAGTTTGAATCCAGAATTCCTGGCTGAGATTGGTGGTCAGTTCGGGCCCTGAGTCAATAACTGACCACAGCACGCACTTTGGGCCAAAAGGCCCTAGTGGAGCTTGGTGCGTAGTCCCAGCCCAAAATTCTGGCTGGGCCCTGTGTGCATTTTGGGCCCAAAATCCCTAGCTGAGCTTGGCAGACGGTTCTGGCCTGAGAATCTAGCTGAGTTCTGCCCGTGGTTCGGTCCCAGTGCTCCTGGCTGGACTTGGCAGGGAACACAGAAGGCTGTGGATACCTTGGCCTGACCCAACGCTCATTCAGAGACCCAGAACAATTGCAGGATCCACAGCAGAGAGGGACTGAGGATCACTGGCTGTGAGAGACCAGAACAACAGGGCTAACCTCCTAACATCCACACCAGTGAAGCTTTGAGCTCGCAGCCTAGGGAAATCGTAAGAAAACAAGTGAATCTATCATCAGACACCCTCCATTCAACTCTGGAAGCTACCCAACAAAACAAAGACGGCAAGATGTCTAAAGGACAACGAAAAAGCATACGCAAAAAACCCCAAAACAACATGGCGTCTCCAGTTTCCAGCTATCCCAAAGAAAACCACCCAGAGAACTCAAATACAACGGAAATACAAGAAAATGACCTCAAATCCTTAGTAATGAGGATGATAATGGAGGAAACAAATAAAATTCGTAATCAAATGCAGGAAGACGCAGACAAACAGGTGAGAGACATAAAAGAAGCACATAGAGTGGAACTGGAAAAATTGCAGGAAAATGCAAACAACCAGATGAAAGAAATAGCTAAAACGGTTCAAGCTCTGAAGACCTATAAAGAGGCAATGGAAGAAACTCAGGAATATACAAAAAATCAGATGAAAGAAATCAAAAAATCAGTTCAAGATCTGAAAATGAAAATGGATTCAATGATAAACACACAGACAGAAGAAAAACGAGAACGTGAGACCTCAGAGAAGAAGGCGAGCAACACAGAGGTGAGCTTTTCTAACAGAATCCAAGAGATGGAAGAACGAATCTCAGGGCTAGAAGATACAATCACAGATATTGAATCAACCATTAAAGAAAATGCCAAATCTGGAAAACTCCTGACACAAAACATCCAAGAAATTAAGGACACCATGAAAGAAGAAATTTGCGGATAATAGGCATTGAAGAAAGAGAAGACATCAGACTCCAGGGCCCAGAAACTATTCTCAACAAAATCATAGAAGAAAATTTCCCCAATCTAAAGAAAGAGATGCCTATAAACATACAAGAGGCCTACAGAACACCAAATAGAATTGACCAGAAAAGAAAAACTGCCCGCCACATAATAATCAAAACACAAAACATGCAGAACAAAGAAAAATATTAAAAGCTGCAAGGGAAAAGGGCCAAATAACATTTAATGGTAAACCTATCAGAATTACACCTGACTTCTCAGCAGAGACCAATAAAAGCCAGAAGGTCCTGGACAGAGATCCTGCAAACCCTAAGAGAACACAGATGCCAGGCCAGGACTACTTTACCCAGCAAAATTATCAATAACCATTGATGGAGAAAACAAAATATTCCATGACAAAAACAAATTCAAACAGTACCTATCCACAAACCCAGCTTTACAGAAGGTACTAGAAGGAAACACTCCATCCCAAAGGGTCAAGCTACAACCAAAACTACCCAGGAATAGATAACTATCCATGGCAAAAACACAACTACACAAACGCTCGACTGGAAACAACATCAAAATTAAGACTCTTAACAGTCACTGGTCATTAATATCTCTCAACATCAATGGCCTCAATTCTCCAATAAAAAGACACAGACTAACCGAATGGGTACATAAACAAGACCCAACATTCTTCTGCATCCAAGAAACACATCTCACCCATAATGAAAGGCATTACCCTCAGGGTAAAAGGTTGGAAAAAAATATTCCAAGCAAATGGTCACAAGAAGCAAGCAGGTGTAGCCATTTTAGTATCGAACAAAATAGACTTTCAACCAAAATTAATCAAAAGGGATGAGGAAGGACACTTCATACTTATCAAAGGTAAAGTCAACCAAGATGAACATCACAATTCTGAACATCTATGCTCCCAATACAAGGGCACCCACATATGTAAAAGATCTCCTAAAAAAGCTTAAACCACACATCGATCCCCACACAATAATAGTGGGAGACTTCAAACACCCCACTCTCACTGAAGGATAAGTCATTGAAACAGAAACTAAGCCGAGAAATAACATCATTAACCAATGCCATGGGTCAAATGGATCTAACAGATATCTATAGAACCTTTCACCCAAACAAGAAAGAATACACCTTCTTCTCTGCACCCCATGGAACCTTCTCCAAAATTGATCACATCGTAGGTCACAAAGCAAGCCTCAACAGATACAAGAGGATTGAAATAATACCTTGTATCCTATCAGATCACCATGCTCTTAGGCTGCAATTCAACAACAACAGAAATAACAAAAAGCCTACACGTTTGTGGAAACTAAACAACTCTCTGCTAAATGACACCTGGGTCAGGGAAGAAATAAAGAAAGAAATCAAGGAGTTTCTGAAATTCAATGAAAATGAAGAAACAACATACCCAAATTTGTGGGATACATTGAAAGCAGTGCTAAGAGGAAAATTCATAGCACTAAGTGCCTTTAAAAAGAAATTGGAAACATCGCACATAAGCATCTTAACAACACAACTGGAAGCCCTAGAAAAAAAAGAAGCAGAAACACCCAAGAGGAGTAGACGCCTGGAAATTATCAAACTCAGGGCTGAAATTAACAAATTAGAAACTAAGAAAACAGTCCAAAGAATCAACAAAACCAAAAGCTGGTTCTTTGAGAAAATCAACAAGATAGACAGACCATTAGCCAAACTAACTAAAAGGCAGAGAGACAGTATTGAAATCAACAAAATCAGAAATGAAAAGGGAGACATAACAACAGACACTGAAGAAATTCAAAGAATCATAAGATCCTACTTTGAAGGCATATACGCCACAAAATTTGAAAATCTAAGGGAAATGGACGATTTTCTTGATCAAGTTCACTTGCCAAAGTTGAGTGAAGAACAGATAAACAAGTTAAATAGTCCCATTTCCCGACAGAAATAGAAGCAATCATCGATGGTCTCCAACCAAAAAAGCCCAGGGCCAGATGGTTTCAGTGCAGAATTCTACCAGACCTTTAAGGGCGAGCTAATACGATACTCTTCAGCTACTCCAAAAGATAGAAATGGATGGAAAATTACCAAATTCATTCTATGAGGCCATAGTCTCATTGATACCTAAACCTCACAAAGACTCAACAAAGAAAGAGAATTTCAGACCAATTCTCTTATGAACATAGATGCAAAAATACTAAATAAAATACTTGCAAAACGAATACAGGAGCACATCAAAGATATCATTCATCATGACCAAGTAGGCTTCATTCCAGGCATGCAGGGATGGTTTAATATACGGAAATCCATCAATGTAATCCATCATATAAACAAACTGAAAATAAAAAACCACATGATTATCTCCTTGGATGCAGAGAAAGCATTTGATAAAATTCAACACCCATTCATGTTTAAAGTTTTAGAGAGATCGGGGATACAAGGCCACTTTCCTCAACATAATAAAGGCTATATACAGCAAGCCAATAGCCAAAATCAAAGTAAATGGTGAGATACTCAAGGAAATTCCTCTCAAATCGGGAACAAGGCAAGGCTGCCCACTCTCTCCATATCTCTTCAATATAGTACTCGAAGTTCTAGCCAGAGCAATAAGACAACAAAAGGAGATCAAGGGGATCCAAATGGGAAAGGAGGAAGTCAAAATTATCCCTCTTTGGCAGATGATATGATAGTGTACATAAGTGACCCTCAAACTCCACCAGAGAACTCCTAAAGCTGATAACACCTTCAGCAAATTGGCTGGATACAAAATTAACTCAAAAAAGTCTGTAGCCTTCCTATACACAATGACAAGCTTGCAGAGGAAGAAATTAGGAAAACCACACCCTTCACATTAGCCACAAGCAATATAAAATATCTAGGAGTTACCCTAACTAAGCAAGTGAAGGACTTGTATGAAAAAAATTTCAAAACTCTGAAGAAAGAGATTGAAGATGACCTGAGAAGATGGCGTGATCTTCCTTGCTCATGGATCGGGAGAATTAACATAGTAAAAATGGCCATCCTACCAAAAGCAATCTATAGATTCAATGCAATCCCTATCAAAATAACTACACAATTTTTTAAAGACATTGAAAGTTCAATTCTGAACTTCATATGGAAAAACAAAAAACCCAGAATAGCTAAAGCAATCTTGTACAATAAAAGATGCTCCGGAGGAATCTCCATACCTGATCTCAAACTGTACTATAAAGCAATAGTACTTAAAACAGCATGGTACTGGCACAGCAACAGGCTGGTTGATCAGTGGAATCGAATCGAAGACCCAGATATGAATCCACACACATATGGTCACTTGATTTTTGACAAAGAAGCCAAATCCATTCAATGGAAAAAGGATAGCATCTTCAACAAATGGTGCTGGTCTAACTGGAGGTCTATGTGTAAAAAAATGAAACTGGACCCATATTTGTCACCTTGCACAAAACTCAAATCCAAGTGGATTAAAGACCTCAACATAAAACCAGAGACACTAACTCACTTAGAAGAAAAAGTGGGAAAGAGCCTGGAACATATTGGCACAGGAGACAACTTCCTGAACAGAACACCAACGGCCCAGGCCTTAATGTCAACCATTAATAAATGGGACCTCATGAGGCTGAGAAGCTTCTGTAAGGCAGGAGACACTGTCAAGAGAACAAAGCGACAGCCTACAGACTGGGAAAAAATCTTCACCAACCCTACATCTGACAAAGGTCTAATATCCAAAATATATAAAGAACTCAAGAAATTAAACACCACCAAACCGAATAACCCAATTGAGAAATGGGGCTTGGAACTAAACAGAGAATTCTCAACAGAGGAGTATCAAATGGCTGAGAAACACTTAAAGAAATGCTCAACCTCCTTAGTCATCAGGGAAATGCAAATCAAAACAACTCTGAGATTCCATCTTACACCCATCAGAATGGCTAAGATCAAAAATTCAAGCGACACCACATGCTGGCGAGGATGTGGGGAGAGAGGAACACTCCTTCATTGCTGGTGGGAATGCAAACTAGTACAGCCACTTTGGAAATCTATCTGGTGCTATCTCAGAAAAATGGGAATAGGGCTTCCTCAAGACCCAGCTATTCCACTCCTTGGAATATACCCAGAAGATGCTCCAGCACACAACAAGAAAATTTGCTCAACCATGTTCATAGCAGCCTTATTCATAATAGCCAGAACATGGAAACAGCCTAAGTGTCCCTCAGTAGAAGAGTGGATAAAGAAACTGTGGTACATATACACTATGGAATACTACTCAGCTATTAAAAACAAGGAATTCCCGAAATTTGTGGATAAATGGATTGAGCTAGAAATGATCATAATGAGTGAGTTAACCCAGAAGCAGAAAGAATCAAATGGTATATACTCACTTATATCTGCATACTAGCCCAAGGGGCATGTCCCACGAAAGCCTTCACTTACCAGGAAACTGGGACAGAGGGGAAGGCATCCTATTGGGACTCTAAATGAGAGACGCATGGGAGAACAGCAAAATAAAAGGATCCAGAGGGTCCTAGAAATCTACAAGTAGAACAATATGATAGGCAGATTTGGGCCCAGGGGTCCCGCTCAAACTAAGGCACCAGCCAAGGACAATACAGGAGGTAAACTTTAAACCCCTTCCTAGATCTAGCCAATGGTCAGAATATTCTCCACAGTTGAGTGGAGAGTGTGATACGACTTTCTCACATACTCTGGTGCCTCACATTTGACCATGTCCCCTGGAGGGGGAGACCTGGTGGCACTCAGAAGAAGGACAGCAAGTAGCCAAGAAGAGACTTGATACCCTATGAGAATATATAGGGGGACGTAATCCCCCTCAGGAACAGTCATAGGGGAGGGGAATAATGGGAAAATGGGGGGGGGGAGGAATGGGAGGATACAAGGGATGGGATAAACATTGAGATGTAAAAAGAATAAATTAATAAAAAAAAAAAAAAAAACAAAGAGTAGCAGGCTTCAAGATCAGTCAATGACAATCACAGGTATAATTTTTGCAAGTGACAACTTTAAAAAAAAATAAAGTATTTCCTTTCATTGTTGTATATGCAACAGCTACAACAAAAATATTGTGCTTAGGAATATATACATAATCATATTATGAGAAAAATATAAACCATTAGCTCTGCATAGTTATGCTATGTTCAAAAATACAAAAATATGTTATAAAGATAGCAAATTTGAGAAAAAACAACAACATATAATGATTGCAAAAAAGGGGAGGCAGGTTTTAACAAGAGTTGAAAAATCTAACTCTGAAATTAATATGTAGGGCAAGAATCCTGGAGTGGCCCAGATAGTTTTTATAGTACAATGTGCAGCACATGAAATCTTGTCCTGTTAAACACTGAAACTATCATTATTAAAGCAAGTTGGCCCTAGAGCAGAGGCTGACAGCCAGACTACCCGGTCCAGTAAAAGAGAAAAATATCTGCATCGACATGGACACAAAATAAACAGAGGTGGGTACATGGGAATGAACTGAATATCTATTCAACATTAGTGCATGCTTCCTGCATCTTCTACAGCTTAGCACTTCTAATTTTTTACTTAATGCCATGTAAATTCCAGATTCATTACACTTAAATATCAAAAACAAAAAGTAAATAAAATGCAGCCTTTTCCAGTTGAAGAATCTCTGCATCAATAAAACCTATTGCTTGTTTAATGAGCCTAAAGAAGTGAGACATTGCTATATTGAAACTAATTTTTCAGAATAAAACTCAAGAGCAAAGTAAATGAGAAAAGTAAGTTAAGTCCCAGATAAGTTAGTTTCAAAACATCGATTATCACATCAATATTATCCATCATATAAAAAAGTCACATACAAGCCAAATTCTTTTTCTTTTCTTTTCTTTTCTTTTCTTTTCTTTTTTAATTCACTTTACATCCTGGTCATAGCCCCATGCCTCCTCTCTCCCAGTTCCCCCTCCCTCCCACTCCCCCTCCCTCCTTCCCTATTTCTCAGAAAGGGGAGCCTGCCTTTCTACCCACTGGGGCTCATCAAGTCACATCGGGACTGAGTATTTCCTCTTCCACCGTGGCCTGGGGAGGAAATCCCACCAGGGGGACGTGGTCAAAATGCTGCAAGTCAAAATATTCTTAAGCTTAACAACAGAAAAATGGAAGCACAATATAAGGACACTCCTCAGAGGAAAACAGTATTAGGCACCTAAAAAGCTCTTCTGCCTCTGCAGTATCAAAGATCTAAGAAAAAAACAAACAAAAACAAACAAAAAAATAAAAAGGAAGCTATACATCCTGGAAAAGATATGTAAGTAGATAAAAACTAAAAACCCAATAATATCAAGTTTGTTGAGATGACCTGAAATGGAAACGTACGTCATAGTGTGTATAAAATAGTGCCAGTGCAGAGCGGAGAAAGGCAGATACCATTGGCCAGGCCCAGTGCAGAGCGGAGAAAGGCAGATAGCAGTGGCCAGGCCTAGTAGCTAAAATGGCAAGATCTGGATCCCAATGAGAGATCTTGTCTCAAAAACCATGTCCTAAGGAACACCTGAGGTTGATCCACGGTATTAGCATTTCTGAAAACATTGGGTGATAGTTAGTAAAGTGAAACCACTTACTCCACCTGTAGGTGCATGGCCCAGGGAAACTGCTGTCCATGTGGACTAGGACATACCAAATACAATGACTGGAGAGACAACATTCCTAATAGCAATAATTGGAAGAACCCTACACAGCCAGAATGCAAGCCAGGCATGGTGTGCATGAGTGTAATCCCAGCACTAAGGGAGGCAGAGGCAGGCGGATCTCTGTGAGTTAGAGGCCAGCCTGGTCAACAAAGTGTGTTCAGGACAGCCAAGGCTACTCAGAGAAACCCTATCTCGATTAAAACAAAACACACACACACACACACACACACACACACACACACACACACACACACACACACAAAGGTAGAATGCATTCATGAATCCAAAGTATGGTTATCAATGCAGAATATATAGAATTCATCAATATCAGAGTTGTTTTAATATAGAAAACTGTAAAAGAAATGGTGAAAACACTCATAAACATAAGACTGAATTTTATAATTTATAAATGTGCTGTATATCAATACAAGTTGATGTTCAAAATATAAAAGCATGCATTATGCACTGATGGATAGTAAATTGAGAATAATAATTATCTCCTCACATGATAGGAATAGCCTTGGGGAAGGGTATGCAGGGAACTTTAATTATCTCTGTTTTATTTCATGACTTTTCAAAAAGAAGCAGACAGCAAAATGCTAAAATATGATGAAGCTGGATGATGGCTGCATACATATTTTTTATTTTGCAATACAGTTTCAGCATTTAAAATATTTCTAAAATGCTAAAAAATAATTAAAGTCTAATTAAATGAATTATATGAATTATAAGGAAGCTCAGTTCAACACTCTTGAGCATAAAGGACTACAGTGACATAGAAAATGTCAATGTTTAATTAATTTTTACAATATGCAAACATTCCTTGCTATTGTAAATGCTCCAAAACCCCTTTTCATTAATTTACACCATTTGTTTCAGCCTTTTATATTATCAATCCCAGAATATGATTATAGTCAGTCAACTTTCTTTCCTACCATGCTTAAATAACCAGCAAATCTGCCTTCCCTATATTTTTGGCCTTATACTGGCATTAAGGTTTAGTGAAGTTGCTTCCTACAATTCTCCTTGCAGCTAAATATCACACCTGGGTTGGCTGGTATTAATTTGGGTTAAAAATGTATTAACTTTCATGGTTATAACAGAATTCGGGACAATGTCAGTCATTTGCCAAGGCCATACCTCTTCAAGTTTTTCTTCATTGCTCAGTACTTTTTTTTTTTTTTTTTCTGTTTCATCTTCTCTTTTATTTTGTGGTTTAGACTAATTAGATACATAGGTCCTTGTACACAGTCACTTATTTCAAACACCAATTGATTACTTTTTTTTTTTTTTTTAACATTTTTTTTTTTTTTTAAGAAAACAGGCTGGGTAGGGATGCCACTGCATAGACTGTGGAGAAAGGCACGGATTTCCTGTTAAGTTTTAGAAAAAAAGAGTGCTGTCCACTTAAGGAAACTGGGAATGGAGAACAGAGTGCTTCAGTGTCTTCCTTCACTCACCCCCCCTGTGTGGCCTGTAACCAACTTCCTTCGCAACCTGCATTTACTCATGTAGAGATAATGACACTGTCCTGCCACCTCACAGGCCTGAAAGAGAGTGCATTCATAGAACAAGTCGGCAAGATTCTGATCCTTTGTAAACTGAAGAATGTACTAGTGAAATGAAAATCTCAAAATTCCCTGAAAAATGTTAGGTTAGAGTAAATTAATTTATTGGGCTTGGAAAACCAAGTGAATAACTCTGTGCATCTATCATGGAAAATTTTCCATGGAAAATGAAACAACAGATACTGACATTTCAGAAAGGGATTCTATTAAAAGTAAGAGCAGAGAAAGCTGAAGCAAGGCATTTGAAGTATTATCTTTCAAAATTGCTCATGAAGTGACTGGAAGGGTGACTGCAATTTGCATACAAAATTTAACATGGCACTAGCTAAAAGGAGTGGCAAGTTAGGGACTGGTGCGTGTTGCTGCTTTCCTGAAGGCATAGTGTTGACGATGTGCTCAGGGCACCCTAGGGCTCCTGGGGACTCAGAGGGAACCATAGGGCAGGCTACCTTCACATTTACATCAAGCCCCCATCTGCCTCCTTTTCTGTGGTGACGCCTGCATAGGCACTGCCAAGTGCTAACGCCTCACTTAGGGCAGCTTAAGGCCCCAGGACCAAACGGAAGTCAGCGTGCTCGCCACTGCTCTAGACTTTAATAAGGCAGGTGAGTAAACAAAACTGAGAATCTTGGTTTCCCATAATAATGTTCTCACTATATGACAATAGAGCTCTTGCCTCAGCTAGTGCTGCATAGGTTGAGGGAGACTCCTTGTTTTAATGAATAGCAATTCTGTGGCTACTTCCATTTTAAGCAGATACATTTCTCATAAAACATCATTTTAGCTGAAGGAACAACCAAAAAATGATGATTATTTGAAGGTGGGTTTGAGGCAGATACTCTGGCAAAACTGAATGAAATGAAACGATTGCTTCAGAGAAAAGTATTCAAAAGCAAGAACAGCACTAATGTTTGTCACAAAACTTAGAAATCTGACAAGCATCTGTCACTAGGACAAATGTAAGGAAAGCTTATATATGACACTACAAAAAGTCCCTAACATGACTCCTCACCAGATCAAAGATAATGTTGAACATAGAATTTGCTAATGCTTGATAATGAAGCGATCAAGGGGAAAGTCAGCATTGCGTCACTGTCATCAATCACCTGTGCTAAACAAAAGGTGCAATTGGACGCAGGGTTCTGAGGCTTTAGCCTGTGTGTGGTTGGCTTCACTCTACAGTTCTAGTGCCCTGTGCAGGTGAAATACCATGTGGGGGTGCAATGCTGCGTGGCCCATGATGCCCATGCAGGAATGACAGGGAGGAATGTTGTGGAACAATGTATAACCTTCAGTGATACAAGGCTAGTAACCACTACTTATGACTAGGCGTAGTAGTACATTCAGTTATTAATCAACTGATGAAAGTAATTTGCTCACGATCTGGTCACTTCCTCAGTGCCAACGAAAGGGAACCAAGCCTTCAGCATGTGTGCCTTCCACTGAACCCATCATACGCACATACACAATAATGGTGTTACTATTTTTAAAATCCATCTGACTCAATAAGTCAGTATTTTATAAATGATCAGTAGCTGATATCATGATAGTATACATCAGTAAAAATTCAAAGTATATGACATGAAGAACTTTAAAGCAAAAAAACTGATGAAATAAAATTTTAAAACTCATCATTGTGGTTTCAGATTCCACATGTGATCTTTAACAATTACGATTTTGACTTATAATATCAAAAAATACTATATACATTATTAAAATCTTTCTTCAATTTTTGACCTGTGTGGTGCAATGCAGTCAAAGCAGAAATCAGATAGAGGCACAGAAAATACATTATAAACTCCACATCAATTAATACATACAGTTAACTTGAGAACAAATGTGCTCTTCACACTGTCTTATTTAGACATGGTCTGTCCAGGAAAACATTTTGGCTGAAAACGTACTCTTCTCCTTTCGCGTGCTTTCTTGTGCTATAACAACCTAACTGCAACCTCACTTGTTTAAGATGTTAGCTTGCAAACAGATAGATCATTATGGAACCCCAAGACCTTACAAAAGATCGTTCAGCTACATGCACCCTGTGCTCTTTGCTTTCTGGTACAGGAGGATCATAGTTTTGTTTTTCACCAACTAGAAATTATTAGTCAAGAAACTTTAACTGTGTCAATATCAAGATAAACAGCAAATTTTTGGATAATGAATTTTAAGCTTTGTTTCATTTTTTAAGGAAGTCATTATCAAGGAGTACTTACTTTCAGTTCTCAAAACTGTAACATTCTTTTAAAAAACAAGCTAGAAGGAAATGGAAATAATATAGGAACAGCTTGATGGGCTAGAATAAAGAGAGCACTGGAGGGAGTGCACAATGCAGGAGACTAATCAGTAGAGAAGAAAAGACTAGAATGTGAGTAGGGGATGGAGATGTTTGGGGGAATTGCTGTATCTAGTGAAAATACAAGGGAATTACACATAAAAAATCTTTTGAGTGAGAGGAAGAATAAACACAAACAATAGGCTAAGGGTGAAAAACAGAGTAGAAAGAGTCGAGCAGCTGTCACTCAATGGCCACAGATACCATTCCAAGCACAGGTAAAGCCACCCACTGTTGCTTGCTTCCAAACAGCACCCATTCCAGTCACCACACATTTTCATACGTCTCATCACCCTATTAACATTGCTTCTCTAGCTCCTTCTTCCACTGTTTCTTTGGCTCCCCAAATCATGACTTTAAGAGACTACAAGCTTCTGTATCCAGACAAAAGATGATTCCCCCTTTCACACACCAAAAATCAATAGCAAAGAGGCAGGAGTACAATAGAGTGTTCTTGTTTTCTATTAGGCTGAGAGTGTAAGCACCAGTTACTTTTATAGAACCCAAGAAAAAACAGTAGCCACAGACACCAGTTCTGTATGAAACCATACCCCTCTAAAATTGTCTTTGCCAGTCCCAAAGAGTGATGCTAAAACAGAATCTCAAGGCATACATGTGCCTACAAAAGTCCTTGCCTTAAATTAAAAAAGAAAAAAAAAAACCAGAGGAGAAAACACTTAATAAACCTACTCTTGTCTTCTCTATAAGCCAGACACAAACCACTCCTGATAGCCCAAGCAAGCAAAAGGAAGCTGATGCTCACTACACATGCCAAAGGCATGCTTATCAAACATAATGTTCTTTTTGTGTTTAAAGATATATCAACAAAGTATTTTTTAAAAGAGAAGTGTACCATCTACCAAAAATATTAGTTGGAGCCTATCTTAAAGTTAATCAAAAGTGGTATTTGTAATATATCAGGCAAACCAATATATTGCAATGATATCTGAGCATTTTATATTATTAATATGTTGTCTCATTAGTTGTATTTTTGGAGAACCAACATGACATGCTTTGATTTCAACAACATGTAGAGATTTCTGAACTACTTCACTGAAATCTAGCCCAAGGCCACAGAAATCTATCAGAAATGCTGTCAGGACAGCCTTTGGAAAAATGAGGCAGGAATCCCCCTTATTAAGAACAGTGTCTGCTGTTGAAATACTTTTATTTTTGTGTTGGGAAAGAAAGATTTCTGGAGCACACAGTAATTCTCCTCCTTTAAATCCATGGAAAGTTCCTATCTTCCACAAGATTGGCTGACAAATAAAAGCCATGGATATAAACGGCTGCCCTTCAGATGCATGCACTGGGATGTGCACGGGACACACTTACCTATCATGAGTGGCTAATTTGACAAGGCTGCTTCTATCCATTTGCATTGGAAGAAAGGCAGGTTACACAAACAAATCAAATTCACAAAAGAACATCTTTTTATGTCCCCCAAGGGGCTAAAACTAAAGTTGTTCAATTTTGAAATTACTCTTGCAAGTCAGAAAACATTGGGATGCCAGCAAGAACCAAGGTAGTCCTTTAGCTCAGGAGGCCAAAGCCAAGAGCCCCTCGTGTCAGGTCCTTCACATGCATTAGAGGATAAAAGGATGCGGAACAAGCTGGAGTTCATAGAGTTACTGACCCACTAGCATCTGAGTACATACTAGAGGGATTTGCTGCATTTTGTGTATCTCCTCTTTTAGACAATGGCATTTATGCCCCTGAAATTATCCAAAATTCTTATTCATTTTATAAATATTTACAAAGGAAATGTAGCAATTACATATAGTGTCTGCTCTTAGGAGAGATCAAACATCAGCCAGCTCATAAATGGCAATGTTATATATTTTTAAAATGAGTATATGAAAAAGTAAAGAATAAAATGATTTATGTCTTTTAAAATGAACCAAGAAAAAAATCATGCCAAAACTATAGCAAGCCAAGATTGTGTAGACGGCCAGTTAATAGAGCACTTGCCGCGAAGACATGGGGGTCCTGAATATAACTCCAGCATTCAGAGGTAGAAAGCAGGCCCTGGGGCTGGTACTTGTTATCAAGTATCCCAGGGCCAGTGCAGAGCAGAGAAAGGCAGATAGCAGTGGCCAAGCTTACATGTCAAGTCTTGGAACCCAATGAGAAACTCTGTCTCAAAAAACATGTCCTAAGGAACACTTGAGGTTGATCCATGGTCTTATCACACACACACACACACACACACACACACACACACACACACACACAAATGTACATATACATGCACACACGTGTGCAATATACACATAACCACACACAAACATAAATAACCAAATGCTAGCAGTATTCCATTTTTAAAGCATATTTGACAAACTAAAAATAAAGTAACATTACATTTTTGTTCTATCCAATGACCTTTATTACAAAGCAACTGTTTTTTGAATACTGATAGCAAACATTTTAGTTGTAAAATTAATTTTAATCATTTCATATAATAGGTACTTAGAATTATTGATGAAAGAGGACTTTCCCTTAGAGTTGAGGAGTATTCCATTTTATATATGTACCAAGTTGTCATACAAATACAATGACAGATAAAAAGAACACTAAATCACCTTTTGGATAAAAAAAATGCTATGACTCATATTATATTAGTGTGTGTGTGTGTGCCTGCCCATTTGTATTTGCACCACATGTATGGTGGTAACCATGGAAGTCAAGAGGGTGATTTTCCCCTGGAACTGGGGTTAGAGCCATTTGTGAGTTGACTAATGCAGGTATTGGGACCAAGTCTGGGACCTCAGCAAGAACAAGTACTAAATTACTCAGCCATCTCTCCAGTCCCTATTGTGATTATTGACAAAAAACAAAAGAAAAGAAAACAAAAACCTTCTAAACCACAAGACAGATTTAGAACAGCAAGTGATAAATATGAAGAAATTATAATGTTATTAGATCTGTATATGAAAATCACAATCTGGTGGTCAAGGTAGCTGCTTTTACTTTTGGTCAACATGTGCCTTATTTTCAAACAGAAAGAGAAATACTGAATTGCTTCAACTGTTACAAAAGTTACCACAATAACTCACCCTATGCTTCACCCCCCTCCACATCATCTCCCATCTTACAATCATTGGGAGGTTTAGCTCCCCTTTTATTGGGGGTTGATACTCAACATTGGATATAGTGAAGATTTTTAAAACATCTGAATAAAATAGAAGTTATGAGAAATGTAAGTTGTGCTGAAATTAAATTTGTAGCATTTTCTTACTCATGAAAAATGTTCAAAACTTTTCCTAAATATGTGGAAAATACTACCTTGGAGCCCTTCTCGGTGAAAGGCTCACGTAGAGGAGGCGAAGGCTGTGTAAGCTTTGTTAAAACTCTCTGTGCTATGTTTTCTCTGCTTTTGATTTAACTCCAAAGCAGGCCCTGGATCGTGCAGTATGGGCTTATATATGCTTTGTTTTCAGATTTATGGAACAACAGGGATTTGTAAGCTTTAATAAATTCCCAGCTATATTCAGAGAAGATCTCTTTGGAACTCACCAAATAGGAAACAAACTATAATGAGCTGCTGAGGTGACAGAGTCTTTATTTGCTATGATGACACAGAACAGAAAATGTACACCTAGGGACCTTGTGATAATTCGGAAAATGGGGCCACCAGTGCCCAGCATGCCTTATCACTGGACCATCTCTACAGTCAACTGAAGTGAAGGGCAACGCCTTATCCTGTAAATAAATCATTTCTTCACTTCTCAGATACCTGTTGAGGTCTGGTATCAAAACTGACACTGTGAGGGTCATCCATATCCACACCACACAGGAGCCCAAGAACTAAAGAGAATGAACTAAAGAGAAATGAAGAAGGAGAAGCAGCAAGATCAATTACCTACTTACCTTTATTTTATCAAAGCTGAGGATAATCAGGTTAATATAATCCTAATGGACTTGTACAAACCTAGCAAGCTTTAAATAAATAAATCTCACAGTAGAGACTGCCTTTTGAAAATAAATAAACACAGAAATAAATAAATAAACGGATGTATTTTACAGGAAATTTTAAGCTGAACTGGTATTGCATTCACTCGGCTGGGTGCTCCGCTATGTATTCACTGGCCTCCATGCCGCTGCCAGGCTTTGGTCATGCTCTGATGACACTGCAGTGCTATGATAGCTGCTGTCTTAGAACTTTCAGTGTATCAGATGGGCATACGCATAAGAAACCATAATTAAACACTAAGCCTAACACATGTATGGTGACAAACTGAGAAGCAATCTGACTAAAAGCAGCAGTAGCAAGAGAACTTGTATTTGGCTAAGGTTTCTAAGAAAGGAAGATAAAGAAAAAGGTTCTGTGAGAATTAACTACTTGGGCTGAGAACTACAGAGTGGGTGTAAGTCAGATCTGCTTTATTGAACATAATGAAAGACAAGTGGGCCCCAGGATAGAGGCAGAAGAGTGCTAAGGTTTACCTCTTCATGTCCCTGGAAGGCTCATGTGCTAAAGGGTTAGTGCTCAGCCAGCGTGCCTTGGAATTACAATGCATGAGGAAGTGAGGTCAAGAGACAGGCTAGTGAGGCTAGTCCTTGAAGGGGATACTGACATCCCAGCATAGTCACCTCCTTCACCACTCATCACAATGTACCATGTTGTCTCAGGCCCAACAGAAATAAGCAAGAACTATGAGCTAAAGTAAGCGTCTCCTCCATTTTTGCTAATTATTCAGATATAGCTCACAAAAAGTATAGCAGAAAAGGAGACAGAACGTTAAACAAACACACAAGGCCAGTGAAGCCAAAAGTGCACACAGTAAGTTGGTAGCAGCAGTTCCAGAAGAGTCTGCACAGGGAAGACTACAGAGGGCTGTCTAATGGATGCAGCGTTTACCCAGCTTTAGTCATACTGTTGAAAAGAAATTTCTGTGTCAATAAGGCAAATATCAATTTGAGGAGAGGTAAATAGAGACAGGGAGGAAGAATGGGGATGGGGCACACAATTAGGACTTAAGCTATAGTCAAATCATGCACTGAGAACACAGAATGACAGTAACAGTCCCAAGGGTCCACCTCGTGTCATCAGGGCCCTGGGCCACATACAAATTAAATCTGGCTAAATTAAGATTTGCTATGTTATTTAGCAAACATGGATAAAACTGGTGAGAAGAACAGTGTACTGAGTAAGAGAAAATTTCAAGCTGCCTGATGTAAAGTTTGAACGTGAACTGTGCCCCCATTAGCTCTAGAGCTTGAACCCTTGACACTCACTTGCCAGCACCCCTGGAGATGAGCCTAGTGGTTTTATAAGCTGACCATATCTTCTGTTTTTTCTGGACAGGGAGTGTATAGGAAGTGTGACCACTCAACTTCCAGTCCCTGGCATGAATGCCTTTCCTATCTGCCCTATCTTCTCACCATAATAGATTTTATCTGTGGAACTGGGAGCCAAAACAAGTTCTTTCTTCCTCAAGTTAATTTTGTTAGGGTATGTTACCTTAGAAATGAAGTAATCAGACCCTTGGAACTAAAACATTCTCAAGATAATAGTCAGGCCACAAGGCAGGATTTCATGGGAGTAAGATTAATTTTTTAAAAAGAAATACAACTAGAATTCATTATAATAACACAAGCTACAGTTTGAGATGTTGAAATATGATAGGATTTGAACAAATCGCAAGTGAGGCAAATGTGTGCTCCCAGAAGGTAAGGTAGACTCAAAGATATAGGTCATATTATCAGTTCAAAGACCCCCCCCCCATATTCCTACCACCTGAGGTAAAAATACACAAAAATAAAAATAAATATGTAAAAATGTCCTTCATTTCACATTAGCAAGTCTGATATCCAATTGACTGGGGTTCCTATTTCACAGGACAATGAGTCAATAATGGAAAAGTGGACAATGACCCTCTACCTTGCTCTGCTTCTGAGAATCTGGTAAATAAATACTGACTTGGGCAGTGATTTTCTCAAACACTTTAATCAACAGGATAAACCTTATTTAAAGAACAACAGCTAAATATGTATATATATAAAGGAGAACAATCCTATGCCGAAATCAAGAATTGTTCCAACGTCCCACTGTCAATAAGATGCTTTGGTCTGCCTGTCTGTGGATGGACTTGATAACTGCCTCCGTTTTCTAAGTTGCTAAGGTACACTATTTTAACACTCTACATTATGTGTTTCATATTACTATCATTAATTCAGAGCCGTCACTGCACTTCAATTCATACTGTCCATGACATGGAAGTTACCAAGTGGCAAAACTTCATGAGCTCAAAGTTAGCCTTTACTCTTAATTATTGATCTTTGATGTTTTGAAAAGCTCAGATCTTTTCCTCACATATTTATACAGGGTTTCTAGCAAACATCTACCAAGAAAATACTACCTAATCATCCTACAAATCTGCCTGAATGTTACTTACCCAGCAAGGCCTCTGCTTATTCACTCTAAACAATGCAGTGGCCTCCCTGGTCACACACTACTCTTTTCTCTCACTCCTCTAGTTAATTCACAGTGTTTATGTGTTTAATCTGTCTTGCTCAACATTCTAAGTCCCAAGAGGAAACATATCCATGCCCAGATCTACGCAGAGCAACACACAGATTATAAACTCAATAAATGTTTATTGGCTAGTGACTGAATGAATGATGGCTCAGTAGCTAACATAAAATAAAGTAAGATGGAGAGCAAGAATAAATATGTATCATATTCATCATAAAAATGGTCTGTATGTAAATGTTGGCCCTTCAAAAATTACCAAAAGACTCTTTTTTAAAAGTTTCTCAAGGAATATCGTACAACTTTCAAGTATACTGATTTCTTAAAAATGAATATTGCCAAATTTCAATGTGCTATCTGAGAGGTTAGTCTAAATCTGTCTAGGAAAGTCTATCTGCATCTCAAGACAATTCCAAAGAAAAAGCACAGGAAGAAGTCTCGGAAATAAAAACCATGCCAATAAAAATCACCTTCATGCACACAAAGATTCAACATCATAAATAATGGGAAATAAATGTCAATAAATAGAGATTGGATGAAGATATTCAGTATTCAGTATCTCAACAAGTATTTTGTTCACTATTTTAAGTGCAGGCAACACAAATAACAAATGACAATTTAACATAAATTCTTTCCTAAGGACCTTTAGGGAAAAGTTGGGATATAAAAATTTTATCAACCTATTTATACCTACGAAAAATGAAAATTATGTGTATCCAAAATTCATCATTTTTAAAAATTATCAGTAAAGACCAAAAAACAGCCATTGAAACATTGTTAAGGGATAATTGACTGCACTAATGATTTGGGAGAGGAATTATCAGAAGGAAACTCAAGCTAAACCCATAATGAGAACAGGTGCTGAGCCCAGGTGCACAGTCAAAATAAATGAAGAGGTGGACTTGAAAGGCTGGTCCTGAACTGAGAAGCTCTGACTCGGAAATACTCACCAGTCCAAAACAATATGGTTCTTTCATTTTGTCAACCCATCTTGAGCTGTGGACTTCAAACTTTGGAACAGAGGGGGAGGGGGGAGGGAGAGGGAGGGACAGAGAAGGAGGGAGATAGGGATGAAGAGAGACAGAGACAGAGACATAGAAATAATACATAATAACAGATGAATAGTAACTCTTCCTACTCATCTTCAAAGCCTCTTCCATCTTGAAGACGACTCAAGAATGGATCTCAAAACTGAAAAGGCACCCTTCATACAAAGCATGACACGTGAGAACTCCATACAAAGATTATCTCACTGCCTGCAGATTCTTACAAAACAGGCTTTTACTTCCATTGCGTGTTTGGTATTTTGATTAGTTACAAAGTCTCACATCACTAACTTATCTGTATTGTATAATTTCCATATTTGCTCTTCTTGTATGTCTCTTATTGTCCATGTTTAAAATGTTCTCTTTGTCACTAGTATGGAGCATATGATTGCCATGTACCTTAATACAATCATCCTGACTTTGGTCACTTTGTATATCTTACAATGTTTTATAAGAAATTATAAAATTTTTATCTTGTAAAAAAACTGGCTGCTAGTAATTACAATATTTTCATCTTTATATCTCCTTTTGCCTCCTCTCCTCGGAAACTATAATTGCACATCTTTTGAGGCATTGGAAATGAACGCACAGCAACTGATATCATTTCATATTTCACTTCTAAGTAATTTGCTGCTTATTTTCTCCTTGTTTTGAGACATGGCCTGCTGTGTCATTTCATAACAAGTCATTTTCATCAGGTTCTCAGTCTTACATCGCTCATGTCATTGGAACCTGGATGTGGTAGTCACTTCACAACAGCAGAGGTGTGCTTTTAGGCATCTTTGGGAAGAGCTTCCAGGCATCTACTCTTGAGTGGATTTTGCTTGCAGTGAGGGAGTGGCTGTCTTCCTCTGATCACCTAATTTCTTACGGATTCTGAAGTTTTCTATGCCCTAGGTGACACACCCAAGAGTCAGGCTGTGAACATGAGGTTTTTCCCTGCTATTTGTGCATAATTTGTTCCTCTATCTCCTGCAGGTTTTTCTTTTCTTACGTTAAAATCAGTGAACCGTTGAAAGGTTCTAGGGACCATCTCCAGACCTCTTTACACCTGTCCCTCTAGCACTCTGCCATACAACAATAACTACGCCAGAATCCTGAGATCCCCAAATCAATCCTGTGGACCTTGGGGACAGCCAGGCTTCACCTGAATTCTCTTATATGTCTGAACATTATAAAATATTTCACCAATAGGGCATGATGATCAAAGTGTGTCTATTCTTTTTTATTATTTTTCTTTCTATACATATACAATTATATTATTACACATATATACAATAAGCTACCTACAGCAAGAAGAACCACAAAATAATCAGGAATTATATAAATGTTACATTCATAGTGCTTTGGCTATTTGTATTTGGCAACCTTGAAGAAAACATCTTTCCTATCTTGGTGTCTCTAAAATTTTTAATGTAGATCAATATCTATCATATCTCATTTTTGTCAACTTAAAACATCTATGTAGACCTAAAAATATCTTAACCCCTAAACAACTAAGCTTAATTGTAAAACTAAACTATCTGGTCTTCAACCCCATTAAAGACTGGAGAAGGAATAAAATTAATTATCTGAGTAAACAGAAAGTACAGGTTAGCAACTTCCAAAATGAGAAGATGACAGAGACAGTTTGCTAGCTGAACAGTCACCCAAAACTCTCTATAAGATCGAAGCATCATCTTCAGCTTTCTGGCCCAATATATCTGACAGGCATATATGTGAGGCAAGAGCTATTGAGGACTTGCTTATCCTGTCTTGGCAGAGTTTGGTCTTCAACTCTGCCTGCAACCAAGCTTGCGATTTTTTAGGCAGAATTCTGTCTGTGGCAGAAATGAGGGCTTTTTGCCCAACAGTTTGTTTGCCACATTTGAAGCCAACTCCAGAAGGAGGTTCTTTGATGCTCATCACCTCCTTTGAGGTAGGCTGGGTGTTGCCAGTAGATAACCTGTCTTATTGTCAAAGAATCTTTAAAATCATAAAAACATCTTTAAATGTCATATTCTATAAGTCTCTGGCATAGAATTTTGTATATTGGTGCAAATAAGTTTAATTTTGATACACTGGTATAGAATTCAAATGTAAGATTATTCTTTACACACATTATACATATTTCTACTCTAAAATTAAGTATTTTACCCATACAACTCAATTATAATACAAGGTTTACTTCCAATACTTTGAAAGTCCTATTGCAAGCTGCTTAGGATAATTAAGTAATACAAGTTAATTGTTTGTTGATCAAATCATGGTCATATCAGTTACTAATCTATTTTTATCACAAGAATATACATCCTAGGTATAACAGACAGATATGGTTCTATAGATAGATGAAGTAAAATCATTAGATAAGGTCTTTAAAATCCTCAGAGACCTACAGAATATGTTTCTATTCTTAAAGGATCACTTTCTGGACCACCTGGCACCCAAGATCAGTCACCCTTCATCTTTGTATCTTTTCAGTTGATTCAACTAGGAAAAAAACTAATAATATTAACTGGTCCATTTCAAGGAACAGAAGCAAGAACTGAGCAACGACAACTGAAAACAGGTAGCTCATCATTGCTTTTCTGCTGCTAATGAAATTGGAAAAGATACATTAGCAAAAGAAATAGGGACTATTGGAACACTGAACCTCACAAGGGGAATAGTTAATTCCATTAGATATCCTACAGGAATATGCGATGTTTCTCATCCCAGCTCACTAGACTTTGCTCCTGCTGCCTCTCCAGACTCACTGACACAACGTTTTTACTCCGTATTTGAACATCCACAAAATAAGACATGTACCAACTGGCATAGAACTTATTCGCCTTAAAAATGCTTTTTGGGGGGAGGGTAATCACTTCGTTTACATAGTATTAATAACTACTTAGACAAGATAAAAAGTTATGAAATTAGATGATTTTTCAAAATATATATAAGTAACAAATTAACAAGACTATGCTATATTTCATGAATTTTGTCTTATTTTATAATTTTAAATCACAATTTTTTATAAAATCAGGAGTCTACTGTGTCTTTAATTTTTGTGATAAGGTTTTACTCCATAGCCAAGGCTGGCCCCTCCTGCCTATCTTCACAGAGTGCTAAGAGCATGCATATGTACTAACATGCTTGAATGAACTTGTTTTCTCTAGTCAGCATTATTTATATCATGACTCAGCGGGGTCTCTCACTCCCACTTCCTAGTTAAGATTCACAGACAGGCCTTACCTGGATAATAATAAAATATAAGCAGTAATCTTGCCTCATGAATTCTGAACTAAAACATCCTTGAAGTTATATCACGGTTCTGCCTATTATTCACCTTCTCAAACTTGTTTCCTGTTCCTAACATAGTGATATTCATACATATCAAAGAAGGTGATCATAAAGATTAATGGGGGAATATGTGCAAGGCAGTTATCAGTACCTGGTGCTGAGTTTTTGACCTTATTAAGGTTGATATAATTCATGCAGAGAGAGAACTTGTATGAAGACTATGGAGTCCCAGGCAGAACTAGGAGTCTATTATCTAGCATGAAGATCTGTCTTCATCACTGTCAAGTTATGATCGCCAGGCTGCCCTAACATTGGAATGGCATGGCTGAGAGGGTAACTGACTTTGAGAGTAATCAGAAAACAATTTCTCTCTCTCTCTCTTTTTTTTTTTTCATAGAAATACAGTAGAAACAGAATCAATCATAGCTAGGGGAACACATAGCATGAGGTTTAGGCTATGAAACAAATAAGGATTTTAATCCCTACTCCATCAATTTCACTTTTGTTTCTTTTCTTACCCAATTCTTTTATTTCTTATGTTTTTCCTCCCTCACCTCGTCCTTTCCATTTGAATTTTGAGACGGGGCCACAACACAGTAGTGAACCTTCTTCGTCTTGTCTAGACTCCCAAGCCCCAGATGGGACTTCAGGT
Organism: Acomys russatus; assembly: GCF_903995435.1. Lineage (NCBI taxonomy): Eukaryota > Metazoa > Chordata > Mammalia > Rodentia > Muridae > Acomys > Acomys russatus. The sequence goes on along the minus strand of NC_067137.1, from coordinate 54,107,211 downwards.
GATTGTCACCGTGTCTAACCCCACTGGTTTCCTTCTGTTGACATTAGGCAAGTTATTTAATTACATCTTTAAGTGAAGGTAATAATCACTGTATATGTGACTCACTGGTTTGATGTTAAATATCAAAGCATGCACTCAGAAACTGCCAATATAGTACCAAAAACAGACTGAAAATGAGAAAAGCATGAAGGGGAAGCTAGCCTAATCATACACGACAGATGGATTCTAATGGGAGTCAAGAGAAGGAATTATAAGAATCTATTCCTCCTACCAAATAACATCAAAGGAAGGTTTTGGAATGATAAAGGTCTCTTAGAAGGTCAAATACCCATGTGTGAAAATGGCTTCTAAGGCAAGAGCCAAACTGAAGGCTGACCCAATGCCAAAATGTAAAGTGCTTTTCATATTCTAAATAATTTTAATAGAGTATAGGAAAGTCAAATGTTGAAGCCACTTGTGGCCTTAAAAATGTTCTGCACAATAATTTTCATAACTAGGAAAAAAGGACAACAAAGCTGTATTTCAGTGTTATTCTAGAATTTAAAGAGAATACAATGAATGTACTACCCATGATTGGCATAACTGTAGATCATTCCTGGGGTGTCAATTTGTAAAGGAGTTCAAGATGCCTCCAGCTACTTGAAGATGATAAATCATACTGTTGTTGCTATGCTCAGTATAACAACCCTGTCATTGCTCCTATCACAGTCTGGTGGCACTGCTCTTTTTATTGTAACATCACCTTCCTTATGCATAATTGTGAACTAATTTCCTGTATTGTCTTGAGACTGCTTTAATGAATGGTTCAAATCACAACCGTGGTCAACATTATTCAAAGGTCAATTTGCTCTCCAAGCTACAGCTGTCAATGAACTCTACTGATTCTGCCTGAACTCACATATCTTACTTGTTTTCATTACATAAATGTTACATGAAATTATAAAAATGGTCAGATCTAAAAGCCAGTATACAACCTGCTAGCTGCCCATTTAAACAAAGAGTAATGGGTTAGTTAAAAACCAGAACAGACTTTTCAAGATGATTTTCACAAACATTTAGCTCATTTCAATATAAACCTCTCACCCATAATGGCAAGATAAGGCATGCAAAATTTACCAGTACTTTCTCAAGCAAGTTCATCATATTTACAGAAATCTACATGTACAGCTAATATCTTCTGTTAGAGCCAAGCTTGGGGTATGGGCATACTTGGTGGTGGTAGATCAGAGAGAAAGGAAGAATGCAGAATATCACCAAGACCAGCTCTTCCTATAAGTCCTCTGTCTCTGGTGCTCATCTTTTAAGTCCAGAAAAATGTGATCTTCCCTCAGATTTTCTTAACAGCTCATGTCTTACTGCCAAGTCCTATCAATTTGGCAAGTTAGATGAGAGTTTTAATCACTAGAGAAAACGGGGGAATGATATGAGCCAAATCCACTGATTTTGTCTTTGATAGTCTATTTAATCCACACAGTGAGTAAGCATAAGTGTGTTTAGTAGATGTCATTAAGTAATATTTTGTTATTTCTGGGTTTTTTTAAAGGAAGTTCTATAATAAATTATACCTTTGTCCTAAGGATGAGTGGAGAAGATCGTTACTAAGGTAATAACTTGCAATTGCCACCTTATTGTTATATTAACCAGTGTTTTAGTAAAGAGTATATAGTATACATAGATTAATACAATAAAAATGCAATTCCAATAAAGTTTTGATAGAGGCTTTAGGGAAACCCAACTCATTGATAATATAAAATGTTTTCTTCAAAATACAGAATTACAGCCATGTTTCCATTTGTTCTTGTCAGAAATCAATGTCACATTGGGCTTTAATGCATGACGACTGGCCAAGTACACTCAACTTGACTGAAAGTCAGCATTCCTTCCAAACCCACTCTAGAAACATAATGAAATAGCTGGGCTTGCCTCAGTTTGTGACTGGACTCACATGTGCACTCTAAGTATGGGCTAGAAAACAGTCTGCATGTGAGAAACAGATTATCTATTTGCATTGCACATGTTTGCAGTGCAGCCAAGTTTTAAGGGACAGACATGCCAGTCAATTATTAGTTACATATCCACATCTGTTGTCCGTACAGTTTCAAAGCCCCTAGGTGTGAGATTTAGTCAAGGCAAATAAACTGAAGGAGGACCAGCTGCAAAAACTGATTTTGTTCTCATATGGTAATTAAAAGGAAAGCATAAACCATGTGTTGTATATATGACAATCTCATTATTTCAGGTCAGGAATAGTTTCATTTCCTTTGAACAGATTTGTGTTACTGTCAAGTTTATTACAAAAGCAAGTACTCATGGCTCTAGGCTACGGACCTAATTTTTATTGGTAGTCTGTCCAATTACCTTTGCTAAATTTCTCCACAAAGCATAATAGTCTAGTGCTAAAAAGAATTAAACAATATCATTTTCATTCCAAATACTTGGGTCTCTGCCATAATGTCCTGCTTATTAACATCACCTTAGACAACAGACCGACTCAGGCTACATGTCTTGAAAAGACAGTGGTGTTACAAATACCACAAGCCTTCAAAATGTGGCACAGTAAAAATTAATGAGCATATTGGACACAGGTACAGTGCCAGAACCTCTTTCCTTGACACACTCCCAGGAAACATGTTTTTCCATCTGGATTGTACTGTTTTTGTTTTGTTTTGTTTTGTTTCTTATATTTAGCTTTGAGGCTACACATAGATATACCTGTAAGATCTGGCCCTAAGATTTAGCTGTGTGCTGGGGAGGTGACCTTTAACAATTCAAGATTTAATTTGACTTAAAATTTGAGTTTTAAGATCTCACATTAAAAAAAGAAGAAAAGGTACATAATTTACCTCAATTTAAAGATATGGTCAATTTTTCTGCCAAAAAGAAACTAAAACCTTTAAAAAATTAAACTCATGAGGAAGAGATCTCTCTTTGAATTTGAGGCTACCCTGCTCTAAATAGTGAGTTCCAAGACAGCCAGGGCCATGGAGAGAGACTGTTTAAAACAAACAAACAAATAAAACAAAACCAAATTAACTTACTTGGCAAGAAACAATTTAAGTCTGAAAACATTTTTATTGATACTGTACAACTGACCGCACAAAGGACCCTCCTTATAGTATTTGCAATTAAGCTGCAAGGGTCGGAACCCAGAAGTACTCTGTGGTTTAACTTTTATTTCTGTATCGTAACTGTCAAGTATGTACTTAATACTCATAAAGTATAACACATATACTTTCCTACCACAGAGGCAAATACCAGATTTTCTATGTCTTTAGATGATTTATGAAACTGAATCATGTGAAAGAAAATGAAGTAAACATACTTTAATGGAAAAAATGCATTTTACAGCCACTGAAAAGAGGTATTTGCAGGTATTGCTAAGGTAGCTGCAGCCTCTAGCAAAAACATGTTGTTAAATTTTAAAACGTCTAAAACATTATATGTGAAAAAGATGATTCACTTGGCCCAACTGCGGCAAGTGCCCTTAACCAATCTATAAAATAGGTTTTCTTTCGAGATCATGAAGAATTATTCACTGAGAGTGCTGTATCATACAGCTGATTGTTTTTCATGGAGGCTAAAATGAAAAGAATAAGTCAGAAAATAGAATACTGGTTTCCGGTACCGTAAACTTTTGCTGAATGTGCTTTAGGAGAACAGAAACAAGAGTTCAGAGTAAGGACTGAGGTGTGTATGCGAGTGTGTCTGTGTGCGTGTGCGTGTGCGTGTGCGTGTGTGTGTGTGTGTGTGTGTGTGTGTGTGTGTGTGTGCAGCAATCAGTCAGTCCCTTTTAAATGCTGGCTTTAACATCGCTGGAGCACATCAGCTAGAAGAGGGAAGCCGATCTCTTTCGAGTGTATTTATGACAGAGCCCGCCTAACTGAAGTCCAATTTGTTTGTGGAACTGCAGTCATTCTCATCCAACTAAAGAATAAATGAATCTGCCTTTCCTCACTCCAACTCCAGAACGTGAGAGAAAACAAAAGGGGACAATATTTCAAGCAGCCAGGGGTACAGTTAGGGGAACAGTGGGAAGGAAGTTCCCAGTGGTGGAAATTTCCCCAGGACAACAAAGCACAATTCATTAACCTGAGCCAGCCCTGGACTTTTGTCGGGAGCCATATTTCTCCCCATGAGCCATTTGCGGCTCACAAACGAGCCTACTGAAAGCTTTTCTATAGCTCCCTCAGTGCTGCTGGCCTCCTGCACCAGAGTTCTGCCATCCCGTATGACTGCTCTAAGTGGCCCTGTAACTCAACCAAAACCAACATGAATTTCACTTATTGATGTGACTAAATGGAACAAAATTTGGGAGGCAAAACCAGGAACATAAGAAAGTGCAGGAGTAACTTTATTAATACTCATCCACTAATTCATTAATGAGCTCAGCATTACTGTTACTCCCTGGTGCTCTGTTAACTAGCATGTCTTGATGTGTTACACTCCCTATGTGGCCTCTAGCAACAAAAAAAATATCTGTTCTGTCACCCATTTTTCAACTTTCATGGGACCCAAATACATGCTTTATTCTTTTCACCCAAGAAAATAGTGGTTTGTCATTTGGAGATACAACTGAACTTTTAAAAATGTAAAATTGTGTCCTATGTACTGACATCCCCGAGCAGTTACTGTACTGCACATTAAGCATGTAGTTATTATCCTTCAAATTATGAAATATTTATTGTGCTAAAATGTTTTCTTTCACTAGCACTTACTTCTCTACAACTCCTATGGACTGACAAGTCATAGCTATAACTCCCCACTCTGTATAAAATGCACACTGTGTAAATGCTCATGTTGTTGGAATGGTAGTCTTGCCGGGATTAGGTACCTGGACAATACCAATGGGACCATTACACCCTGGGCTGCATTTTTGCTTGACAGGAAAGTTACACCTAGTCCAGTCATGAAAGATTGGATTCAACGTTCCTATTTCTTATTGCTTTCACTACGTTTTTACAAATACCTGCGTGGACTTGAGGCCATCCAATTAAGGAAAGTAATATTCTACTATATTTCTTTCTTACATTTAAAAATGTCATTTTATTTTTAAACATGAGAATCTGTCTGAAGGACTAGTAAATTCTTTCTTAAGAAAATGTTCTCCTATCTGTGAAAGCCACAGGACATACACAGTGAGTCAACCGAGGGGGAAGAGAAGGTTTCTCAGAATCTTCCAAACCATTACTTAACACCAGTCATGGGGAATGCCTGAGCATAGAGCAGTAGCATATTTGAAAGGAAGGCATCCGGAACCCACAAGTGGAAACAAGGTCATATGTTTGTGTCTGTGGGTGTGGGTGTATATTTGTACACAGCCAAGCAAATGATTGTGTGTAAGCTGAGGGGATTTATTAGAAATATACCAATGGTAAAAAAAAAAATCAAACTGAGCAGTATAATTTCCACAAACATAAATGACAATGGAGGATAAACAACACCTTCACTAGAATCGTGTATATATTTAAAGTAACTCTCACTATTTCAGAAGAAACACTGCACTGGACATAGGCACAGGAAAAAGGGAAGGAAGCGAGGAGTAAGTAGGAGTGGAAGACGGGACAGGAAGAAGTAGAAGCCTCCAGTGAATATGCAACACTAAGCTTACATTAGGCTCAAAGCCAACACTAAAGTGGGGCTTTCAAGCATTTACATTTCAGCTCTATTTTTGAGCACCTGTGAAAAGAAAAGTCTATTTATGATTAGTAAAACTGGCAAAATATGCAGTTAATTATTCAGAGATATCTTTTGGTGTCATTATAGATGCTTGCATTTATTTTGTTTTATTTTATTTTTTTAGGATTCAAGCATTAGAAAATGGTGTTTCTGCCCCACCACAAATGTGTAAGTTTTGGTGGAAACTACATTTTAAAAGTTACTAGTTTCCAAAATTGACAATGTCAATATTCATAACAAGTAATATTCAGTTACTGTGCATATGCAATGATTGATCTAAAAGTAAAACAGGGCATAATGGAATGTTTTTAAAACCTTCATGGAGTTTTCTAAAATTGCCTGGTCTTATTTCTATAAATGTTTCCAATTTTATCAAGGTATAAAATGTGGTGGGGAAAAGAAGAAGCTTGTTATAATAAAGTATTAAAAGCGGTTTCAAAGTGTTTATGGAGATTTTTCTAAGTCCATATTCCATATTCAAACAACTGGAGTGGGCTCTTCAGGCAACAGAATACTCGAAAGTGGCCTAAAGAAAGCTGGGTGTGATTCTGCTTGGCTATAGAGACTGCTTGTGGTAGAGACATGAAAACCCAAGGTCATAAAGACACCAAACGTCTGAGCAGGGAATCCCTCAGAAAAGCTTTAGGCAAGGCATTCTAAACTGTTACGAAATATGTCCAAGTGTGTGCTGAGGCTCTAAAAACCTGTTACAAACAACTTGGTAGTGAGAGACTTTCATGAAGAGAAATGCTTACAAAAGCCATGCAGTTAATGTTCCTAAGTGAAGACCCAGTGCGATGGCCAAGAGAGTGATAGCTCAGCCAGTTCGACCTACACAATGCAAAGGTATCTGCTCACCAAGCCTGAGTTAACATTTTAAAACAGCATCGTCCACAAGTCTTGGGTGAAATATATTAATATTTTTACAGTAAAAGCACTGTAAATACCCAAAGCACTGAAATGTCCAACAAAATAACTGCTGAAAGTGTCTAGCCCCAGAAAGCAAGAGCATTGATGATTGATTAAGACATTTAAAGTGTAACAGGTTGCATCTACTTTGAGCTAATTAACACCAACATACCCATCTTCTCCCACATCCTCATTACCACCATCCCAATGCCACCAAATGCCATCATTTTAGGGATTCCCAAATGTCAAAGCCTCACAAATCTTGCCTTGGTACTGCATTAACTAGTTCTCTTAAGCAGGACTCTGATTTTTGTCTTTTGTTTTGTATAATAAACTGCGCTAAGTGCTCTAAGATGACCCTAAATAAAACTCTTAAAATACGCAATTATGCAAAGGAAAAATTTACAAATCTATATGCTAACAAAATAGAATTATGTTTGCTTTCACCCATCAATTTCCTGTCTGGTACATAGGAAAGGATAATAGAAATGTTTCATAGGTGAGACATCCTTCTAAAATAGAATATTGCACTACCAACTCGTGTGTTGAAAATAATCATTTTCAACATTAGACTATTATAATATCTAAAGCCTAGTTCATTCATTATGTATTAATTTTTTTACAAAAAGTAAAAAAAATCAAGTTACACAAAACATATTGCAAGTACATATCAAGTACATATTGCAAAAGAATTATCTATACATTCATAGCATATTATAAATACATGTGTGTGTGTGCAAACATATTTCTTTGGGACAAAAAACTATCAAAGCTAAATTTTACACAGCAAATATACATGTGAACTGAAACAAAGAAATAGGAGAGAAAATGTATACATTTGTTCATCATCCTATACTCAGAGATCACCAATCTCCACTTGAACTTGATAGCCATATTAACATACCGAGTATATTTAGACTAATGAGACATGAGCTTTTACATCAATTCTAGCACCTTGCCAATCTATCCAACCACCTCTGGCAACACATGTTTTATAGTATTCCTTCCCATGGCATTCAAAGGAGGCAACAGTCCTGAGGAACTATTGTCTCTTCTTTGAAAAGCACTGCAAATCCACAACTGAAGCAAATTAATAAAATACACCACAAATTAAATTCCACCATTTATATAAAGCCATAATGCATCGTGAAATGTACTGTGGGTACCACTGAGCCTCCATGTGACATAGGGTACTTGAAAACATATTATTACAAAGAAGATGGATGCTGAGAATGTCCAGAAGAAAAAGAGGGGTTATGACTCTACACTTCGCAACTTCAAATGATCCACAAAAGGACTTCTTTACAGAGGAGTTTCCAAAAAAAAAAAAAAATCCCCTATGACTGTTCCTGAGGGGGATTACCTCCCCCTATATATGCTCATAGGGTACCAAGTCTCTTCTTGGTAACCTGCTGTCCTTCCTCTGAATGCCACCAGGTCTCCCCCTCCAGGGGACATGGTCAAATGTGAGGCACCAGAGTACGTGAGAAAGTCATATCCCACTCTCCACTCAACTGTGGAGAATGTTCTGACCATTGGCTAGATCTGGGTAGGGGTTTAAAGTTTACCGCCTGTATTGTCCTTGGCTGGTGCCTTAGTTTGAGCGGGACCCCTGGGCCCAAATCTGCCTATCATAATGTTCTACTTGTAGGTTTCTAGGACCCTCTGGATCCTTCTACTTTGCTATTCTCCCATGCTTCTCTCATCTAGAGTCCTAGTAGGATGTCCTCCCCTCTGTCCCAGTTTCCTGGTAAGTGAAGGCTTTCGTGGGACAGGCCCCTTGGGCTAGTATGCAGATATAAGTGAGTATATACCATTTGAGTCTTTCTGCTCACTCATTATGATCATTTCTAGCTCAATCCATTTATTGAGATGTAACAAGAATAAATTAATAAAAAATAAAAATAAATAAATAAATAAAATTTTTAAAAAAATTATATTAAAATGGAAATGGTCCATGGAAGACAAAATAATTGAGAATAAAAAAAGAAATTTGTAGAAGTTGAACTATCTACAATTTCAAAATTTATCGCAAAGCCACAATAAATAAACTGTATAACTGGTGAATATATAGGTGTATAGGTCAAAGAAACAAATAAATATTTATATTTACATATTATTGATTTTGTGTGTAGGTATCATGACAATTTAATGTGTTCAAAAATAAAGTAGATTATTCTTTAAAAAAATCAATGATATTATTAATACATAAAAGTGCTGTTGGTTATATAATCATTATTATGTTACATATTCCAATTTATTATTATATATAATCTACAGGATTGGTAAATACATTCTATTTTGCTCTAATAAAATTATGTGAATTGTTTTATGTAAAAATCTTCAAGTGAGGAAAATAAAGGCCAGGAAAACAAGTCTACCTAAGACCCAAAAGAGAAAAGTATCCAAACATGGGTTCGGAAAGACTGGAAACACATGCTCCAAACCTGTCATCATCAGCTGTGGAGAAACGGGACAATTCTGGATTGGCTGGAGTGAAGTGTGTCCTTCAGAATTACTGCTCAATCACAGACCTTAGTAGACCATGGGAATACCCTTCAAAACGCAGAGTTCTGTCTGGAGTCTGCTTCCAATCATGTAATTTCTCCCATAAACTAGCTTTATCTGCAATCCTATTGTTTGAAACTACAATTACCCAGGAGTATTTCTGGAAATACTAAGTGTCTGTACTTTCCTCAACATTGTAGAAACTTCCAACAAACGGTACATTCTAAAGCATCACACTTAAAATAATTAATTATAAAAATTTACCTGTCCAAAATGGAAGTGGAGCAGAAAGATTTCTACCAAGCACTACATGTGGTCTCTCTGATATATGAGGTTTTAAAAAGTGAAACAGACTAAGTATTTAAATATTACTCTAACAAGCCCACTAAATATCATCCATTCTTCCTCGTTGTTTTAAAGCACGATGTCAATTAAGTTTATGCATGTAGAAATATTTATTTAATAGGCTACACAGTTAGAAAATGGCATATGTAAGTAGAAATTCCAAAGTGCTTTTAATTCAAGCAGAGTAAGCTCCCATACTGCTAAGTGATGCATCTGTGAACACCCTGGCTTTAATGTGAAAATGTCTGAATCTAATATTCAAACATCACTTTCATAATGTGCAAAATTCTTATGTGAAAAAAGAATATACTAACATTCCTAACTCTGCACTGGGCACAGTGGGACTCTAACGACATAGCTCCCATCATTGTGTGGTATATCGCGTGGTGTCTTCTCCCCTTATTTTAGCCTGGAAACCAATTCCAAATGATTCTATCAAGGAAACATCTCACTGAATGAGGACTACACAGTGAACTGCATCCTACAATTATAGACAACCAATATCATTTTGAAAAAGATATTTGTAGCTTCTCATTTTCACCAAAGACATTTGCAACATGTCTACTGTCCCTATAGCACCATGCTCCTTAGAGTAAAAATTTATTTAAAATAGAGTACAGGAGTATTTTGTCTTAACATCCAGTAAACATAAAACAGAGTTTCCCTGAAGGAATTCCAGGTGTCTCTTCAATAATTCAACTCTTTATCTGGAATTGCCACATTACATTATCATGTACATGTATTCTCAGCCTGAGAAAGAAGTTTTCAAAACATGTGAACTCCCCAGACAGTCTGTTTGCCCTCTCTGGAAGGCACAACCATACAAGCAAACAGCAGCCCCCGCATTTTGTGAGTATTTTCTGGGTAGATTGTCAATGCAGGATTCATTCTGTAGGGAAGGTGAGTGTACCAGTCCAGTCAACTTAGCTGCTACTACAAAAACAAACAAACAAACAAACAAAAACCCCACAACTTACACAATTGCAGACCAAACACCTATCAACCCATGATCTTTCAGTTAAAAAGTTTGTTACAGTAAGGCCTTAATATAACCCAACTAGAAGCAAACAAATCTCCCATTCTTGTTTCTGTAAGGGAAAAGGCCAACCAAGATTTAATTTGGCTGCCAATGTTCCATACTGTTCTTACAAAGACTCTCACTAAGAGAGGGGTTGGGGGTGGGGGGAAAAGACAGAGACAGAGACACAGAGATAAAGACACAGAGACACAGAGAGAGCTGTCTTGCTAAAAGAGAAGATGAAAAGCCGATACTACATGTGAACACATGTGATTCCTCCGTTACTTCATATTAACTGAAACGCACCCAAAGCCACTACTCTACAGGACAGATGGATTCAGGTCGCCTGTTACTAAATTAAACATTTCCTGCTTTCGCTGCATCTCATTAAACATGCTGCTCCAAGTTTGAATAACTCAGGGCTTTCACTTGCACAGTCACCCATTTTGTTATTGTTTACAGCAACCTAATTTGGCACATAATAATTCGGGCAGCATTAGTTTCATATTACAACAAAGTATTAATTTTTAATATAATTGCATTCTTTCATCCAACAATAGCTAGTCTGTGGGGATTTTACTCAAGTGATTCTTCGATTATTGTACAAGAAAAATTCTAATATTTTGCACCTCTCTTTGCCCTACTGATTCATTTCACAATAAATTAAAAACTCATTAGGAGCTTATTTAAACTAGCTTATTTGCTTAAACAATACAGTGAATGATTACATTGGCACAAAATATGTGGCCTATACATCTTTAAAAATCCCTTTTCCAAAGAATGAGTGGTTTGATAATTAAACAACGCATGTTTTCCTAGCATGGTGGCATGTAATTACTGAAGCCCACAACTTTGCAAGGCAATAAAAAATCCCTGCCAAACATGAATAAAATAATAATAAATAAGACCTGTGCCTTTATGTTTCTATCGCAATCTGAATGAAGAGACAGTAGATGCACACTTGAACAAACAAGCCATTTTTCAAATGTGGGTGGTCACAAAGTAGAGCAGACATATTTAAGAAGATAAAAGATAATATAGCTCAAATGAGTAGGCCCATGGTACAGTATGAAATGTTTTTAAAGGGCAGAAGCAAGGCCTTTAATTACTAATTGACTTCCACTCTGTTCAGTTATGGTTACACAGGTATATATGATGGTTTGTATTTATATTAGTTTTACCCCAAATATGGGTTTCAGCAAGAAAAGCATGTTTCAAAGTCTCTGTTTTAAAATTCAGTATGTTAAAGTTTAATTTTTCAATGCTTATGCTTCTGGACATTAACATACAATTAAATTGGAATTTAATTTTTCAAGTTTATGTTTGTGGTCAGTAACAGATAATTAAATTAGAAAAATAACTAGATGAGCTGCAATATGAATTCTACAATACTAGATATACTAGATATGAACAATGCAGACTTGGTATGAATATAAGTCATTCATTTATGCATCTGATCTATAGATACTATGTTAAGTACATAGCAAAAACAATTGAAGTTCTTGTGTTGTATTATCTAAAGCATCGGGAAGGTCCTATTCTAAGAATATTATTCTAAAATTATTCTTCTATATTTTTGAAAAGTATGTCCCAAAATATTTAAACATAATGGGTAATGTGACTTTAAGATATGTGAATTAGATAATTCTCTACAAAATACACAAGAAAAGTTTTATTCTTTCTGAAAGAATAAGCAAATGAAACAGACATTATAAGTTATAGAAATGAAACATGTAAGGAACATGCAACTGAATATAGTTTTGTAGTTACAGAAAATAAAATTATATGAGCATATAGTGGCTCTTTTGCCATATCAAGGTTCTCAGGTCTAACAAAAGAACATATCACTTATATATCCGTATATCACTTTAAATGTTTCTGATATTAATCCTGATCATCAATCACTCATATAAAAGGGTAAGCACTATGACATTTATAATTATAAACTGTCATATTTGGACTTAATAACAAATATTCCAGGAAGCCAAAAGTAGTGACTGTCAGGAAAAATCCTCTCTTCCCTATTAACACTAAGTACTTTTTATCATGTAACAAATCCATGGTCCACAAAGTTTCCATTAATTTCTTTAAGTTGACCTAGTTAATGCTGTGACAAGGATTTAATTGTGGCCAATTTCTCCAGATCCTTTAAGTGTGGGACAGGGACAAGCTTCCTTCTGAGAGCTCCCCCTCCCCCTCCAAGTGTCGCACTTCAGGGCAATGCCCTTAAGAACATTCCCTAGTATTTACCTCCTTCCACGCTGGATCCCATGGGAACACTGACCTAATTGCTCCTCTTTTTCTATAGCAATACAAGATTCGATTAAGGAGCTACTCTTGTCCTGTAAAACTGCATTAAAGCTAATTGTTTTAAAGCTACCCCTGATCTAAATATATTCGTCAGTTTAGGGATCTGCTAGGACATTTTGAGAACAACAATGAACCTAATTGCCAACTGCACTAGAGATACAAAATGAATAGGTCTCACGAATCTTCAAGTGTTGTGCCAGGAGTGGTGCCAGATTTAATCCTAGAACTTGAGAGGCAGAGGCAGGTTGATATCTACAAATCTGAGGCCAGCCAGTTCTATATAGCAAGCTCCAAGCCAGACAATATACACAATAAGACCCTCTCTCAAAAAGGGCAAAAGAGGGGCTAGGGCACACAGGTGCCTGTAACACTATTCCCAGGGAGAGGGGTAGAGGCCATAGAAGGATCATGAAGAGGGGAGGAGGGGGAAATTAAAGGGCTTGTGGGTAGTTGAAAGGATATTTCAATTTGAAAAGTTAAACATGAAGGAGCTCCCTTAGCAGAGGGAAAGTAAGAGGGGCTATTCATTAAGCCAAAGATTGTAGTACACTTGAGGTAAAAGACTGCTAGGAGGAGTTTTTCCTTCTCAGTCCAGTAAGTCAGGGTGACAGTGACTAGTTGGGCTGCCAGAAATGCTGTACTAACGTAAGATAGCATAAGCAACAGGGGGCTACAGAGCCTCAAAGGAAGAGCAGTGGAACATCGAGAACTCCTGTACAGCATTTCACCTGGTCTGGGTGAAAGGCATAACGAAAGGCACCTTGCAGCCAGAGCTTCATCACGCCATGCAGCTGTATCAGGGACGAATGGATCACATACCTTAGAGATGCTGCCCAGACCCAAGCATCCTCTCTCAAGAAGGCTGCTTTACCACTAGGGACCGAAGCTAAAGAAGTTGGAGCTGATTCTAACAGTAGCTTTGAACGGATTATGAATAATCAGACAGACCAGAAGCAGAGGAACAAGCTTCAAGAAGAGCAGATGATGAACTTAGCACAGCGCAAATTCAATTGGCAAGCAAGGAGGCGGCCTCCACTCTACTATCAGGGTCTCTAAGGGGTTGGGCTTCCCAGAGCATGGGCACTCTTAATAAAGTAGTTCCTGCCGATGGTAATGTAGCTATGTGGTAATGAAAAGGCCAAAGCCCCCAGCAATTTGGTATTCACAGCAGTGTGAAACGATGAGACATAAACCAAAGGGTGAAGACAAAGTGAGAATAAATACTACTCTCAAATCTTTTTTTTTTTTTTTTTACCCAAATCTCCCACATAATCAGAAGGGTTAATTGTTTAAAGCAAGCTTGTTTACGGATCACCTGAAACAATTATCAAGTTGGTGAGGTTCAAAGAGCTGGGGGTAATTTTGAACTAATCTAAAGAGACAGAAAAGGCTCTTAAAATGTTGCTTATTTTAAGCAGAAAAGTTTTAAAGCAGATTCATTTCCACATGCCTCTGTTGAGACCAGCTTCATATATAAATTCAAATGAGTGTATTCTCTCTCCAACTGTCTCTGAACATAAAATAGGCTGTATTTGCTGAAAGCCTCTTCCTGTTTGGATGTTCTCTTAAATCCTTTTATCCCAAGGTCTTGACTGAATTTTACTGAGAGGTTTATTGAACCCAAATTGAAACTTCAACTCTTGGTTCAGATCTTTGATTCTCAGTGGAATCTGAGAAATATCCTTAAATTTCATAAAGCAAACGCTTCTGGAACAGTTACATTGTGCCCATGACGGGAGGATTAAAAAGTAAGAGGGCTCGTGGTTAAGAACACTTGTTGCTCTTGCAGACGATCTGTGGTAGCTCACAAGCATCTGTAACTCAGTTTGTCTGTGCCCTCTTCTGATTTCCATGTGTGCCAGGAATGCATGTGGTACACATCCATATGTGCCAGGAATGCATGTGGTACACATCCATGTGTGCCAGGAATGCATGTGGTACACATACATACATGCAAGCAAGACATGAATGCACTTTTAAAAAAATACATTAAAGAAATCTTTTTTTTAAAGAAGAATTAAAAGACCAATTCTTATCTTGAAAGAGCTAATAGGATTGGTTGGAGTGGTAGAAAAGGTTAAATCAGAAGAAACTTCATGGAAGGAATGTGACCTAAGACAAAATCCCCAAAGCATGGGACAGTGAGTGGAGGCCAAGGGGTCAAAGAAACACACAGTGCATTGCAGAGCTCATAGTAGTGCAGAATGGGTGGGGGTGGGGTAAGCTAGTAGATGCCCTTCAACTATGAAAACAAGAGGTTCACTGGTGTGAAATGAGTATCTGTTGTCAGGATGAGAGACAGCGGCAATCTCCAGTTACATCCTAGAAAACAGAAATGGAGATGCAAGGTTTGCAGGCATTACTGAGTGAAGCCCTTGTCAGTAGGGAAGCAGCTCATCAACCAGTGAGGAAGACTTTTCCTTTAAAATTGTGACAGCTCACTCAGGAACACACAGCTAGGCCTCTTTTCACATTGTTTTTCCCCTTAGTAATAACTGTCATCTAAGCTATCTTAAACACTTGTATGCACACATACAATTTTACTTGTTTAATTTACTGTCTGTCTTCCTTCACTGGCCATGAAATATCTTTTTAAAAACATGCATACATCAATGTGGGCAAAATGATTAAAATCTAAAGGAAGTATCAGAATCACAGTGTTAAGGATCCCTTTTCTGAGTAATGAAGAGAGAGACTCTTACTACAAATGCGCATTAGGCAGGATTAGGGGGTCAAGGCTCTGTCTCCAGGTCTGTCCTTAATGGCTTTTATCAGTTGAGGCAAGTCATTTTTCTTCTATAGCCTGCATTCTGCTCATCTGAAAAGCCAACATTTAATTGAACTTACATTTGACCAATGTAGGATTAAACTAAATCCCCAATTTAATTAGCCAAGTCTATAGAATTTTTCCTTCAGATCTGTAAAGTGAGCAAGTTCCTATCATGACACGCTGCCCTTCATGTACATGCAGTTGAAAACATTCACCTAAAAATAACAACTATGCGAGTTATGCTTCCATTTGAGGCAATGTTTGCAAACATTGGTGCTCTTATTTGTGGGATCAAACAGCAGAAGCGAGATTTCAGCCTCATCAAGAAAAAGGTGAGCCAAGGCTCAGTTGCCCTTGATCAATCTCTCTGCCCTGGCTTTGCTGAGATCCAGGGAGCTGGTTTCCCCACAGACCACCCTTAACTGATTGAATACCATGTTATCTGGCTGTCTTTGATAATGAGTTTGGTCTGAGGGCCTCAATCACAGACTCATTTCCTCCCAATCTGCACCATTCCTTTCAATGTTAACATGCTTATTTCTACAGGCCTTTACCCCAACTGTTCAGCTGATAACCTTCCATCCTGCTGAGTAGAAATACTCCACCACGACATGAGAGGTTCCACTGAATGCCCTTTAGAAATTAAAAACAAACAGTGACTTTGAATTAGGAAAAATCAGGTATTTCTAAAAGGGCATCAGGAAAACAATTACCAAGTATAAAATAAAATACAAAATTACTAAGATATATCCAATGCCATTATTTGTACAAAGCCTGGTTTGTTATGATTTAGCATGCACACTTCTGTTGGGCAACATTATGGCTTTTGAACTGCGGGGTGATGGAAGACTTGGCCATCTGCTCCATTGCTAGAAGCGCTGGTCTCCAGAGGTCATTGGCTGTGATTATAAACATGGCCTCAAAAGAAACAGTGGCTCTGTGGCCTGTGAGGCCAGAAGCTCCAATTCTCTCACTGATTTACTGGTCAACTTCTTAGCAGGAGACTCTTAACCCCGAGCTACCTGTTTAACCCAATCTTTAACAGATTTCATAAGAGCTGCATTTTTTTTCTCTCTTACACTTTTAGATTACATTTTTCTACAGCCTATTCTCCAGGGATAGTATTACTTGTCATTCACAAAGGTGTTAGCTAGGTTAATTAAAATATGATTCTAAGATAGACCGCAAATTGAAACATTAAAGCACAATCATTCCCACATGTCTGTGAGTTTCATGAGCCATTGTATAAAAATAGTGTCAGTCCACTCCTTAAGACATTATGAAGAGCCTTTCTCAAAGAAGAGTTAAGGAAATGTTGATCCATTCATGCCTATGTATTATCTATGTAGGTGCATTTATGCAAGGAATTTGGATTGGCATAAATTAGCAACAACCCAGCATTACAAAAAGAGCACTCAAATATTTGCTTTTTTAAAAACTCTCTTGAGATTATATTTTTGCCATTTCCCTTTTCCCTTTCCTCCCTCCAAATGGTCCATGTATTTCCCACTCTCTATAAAATTTATAGCCTTTTCCCCTTAATGTGTGTGTGTGTGTGTGTGTGTGAGAGAGAGAGAGAGAGAGAGAGAGAGAGAGAGAGAGAGAGAGAGAGAGAGAGAGACAGAGAGACAGAGGACGAGAGACAGGAGAGGAGAGAGGAGAGAGAGAGAGAGAGAGAGAGAGAGAGAGAGACAGAGACAGAGAGACAGAGAGAGAGAGAGAGAGAGAGAGAGTTTCTGTGTGTGTGTTCCTAATATATAAATGCAATCTGCTCAGTCTATAAAACATTACTTGTATGTACATGCTTTCAGGGCCATCTGATAATAAATTTTGATTTATACAAGATCTCTTAGTCATTTTTCAAAATCATCAACTCCCTGTCACCCTAATGTGTCAAATGTTATCCAGGAGGTACCTTTCACCACCCCCACAGACATTCTCTTTTACAAGCCAGTGTCTGTGAGGAAGCAAGGTATGAGGATGCAGTGAGTTAGTAACAAGAACTCAAGAGCATCGAGTGTTTGGGAGCTGCAGAGCTGCAAAACCAAGGGAACAGATGTCTAAGACAAACCCCCTGTTCCATGGTTTTGCCAGGGGCGAGCTTCCAGTAATAGGTTTTAGTGTAGTAGTGATAGCAATGGGAAAGCACAATAAAAAAAGGAAAACTCACAGGTTTCAAATTCTCAATTTTAACAAGAAAACAGGAATGAAAACTGTACCTCCAGGGAAAAGATAAGAGGAAGCTTCCCGTTTCCACACACTATTACCTTTTCTGGACCTGGTGCCTTGGAGGCATCTACACACTTGCTCTTCTTTTTATTGTGTGTAAAGCAGATAGAGCAAGACCCAGTGACTGCAAAGGGGACAAAACGGGATCTTATGATGAGAGAAGACCTCAGGACCTGACTATGCCACTCCTATGTTCAAGACTGTGTGAGGTCACATGCCCAGTCATGATTTCATTACATGTCAGGGTACAGACAGGGAAAAGGGAGGATTCCATGAAAGACTCACCTCAAATGCAAACTTTTCCCACTTTGGAATTTCTCTATTTGATTTATGTCTTTGTCACACAAATATTAGCCTTTTTTCAGGTTTTTGTTTTATTACATTGTCTCTTTGTGCTCAAGTACTACCTAAGCATACAAAATGCAATCCATAGAATGAAGGTATGCTTAAAAGACAGAATAAACAGCAGAATTTTAAGGGAAACAAAGTGTATGGCGTTGGAGAAAGCCACAAATACTCAAATAATTATAAAATCAAGGAATAAAAAATACAAAAGAGTGTGTACTTGAAATATATTATGATATCTACACAGAGACAGTACCACATATTTTATCTTATAGCTTAAGAAGAAAGGAATTAATGCAGGACTTTGTTCTCTATGTATATGACTCTAATACAATTTTAATTCATGGATGTATATAACACAATTTAATAAAAACAATTAACCAATGTCTGTCCCATGAAAGAAAAGGTAATAAGTTATCTAAATATGGAATTATGGAGTGAAGTCCATCTAAGTACCTGACTGCCTGATCTCAAAGAGGACTAACAGAATATAAATGTACCATATATCAATGTGCTGCAAAGATGTATAGTCAAAATATACTTCAAAATTGACCTCAAGCTGCCCTGTCCTGGGCAACTGCCCTTGCTCTATGAGGAAGCACATCCCACATTTTGATCTAGAACATTTCTTTCCCAGAAAATTAACTATTTGATTTTCCCAGTGCCTATGATGTAGCTGCAAATTAAAATGGAACAGGTTAGAGAGAAAGATTATACATACGAGAAAGCTAATTTACCTTTAAAAAAGGAAGTACTATTTTATTTAAAAATGTTTCAAATGGATGTACCATAGTTGATTATGTGAAATCTTTATTACCTGCCTCCCATTATGAAAAAATTCAGTGTTGACTTAAAGGAACCTGTCCTACTGATTTGCATTTCACCTTAATGTTCAGTATTAGTCTTGAGCATTGTGACAGAGAAGAATCCTAGAACCAAAGAGCAGAAACGCAATCAATTTGCCTTGAGTATTGTATTTAGCAACTTGAATTTTTTATAAAGATGCAAATAAATATTTAGCTCATTTGTTAATCAGAATTCATAATAAAGGATTTTTCCTTTTCAAACGATGTGAAGCAAAGGAAAGAAAACTTTATGCTATGACACAAACAAACGAGCTATCAAAGCCAACAGGAAAGCCTTCCTATCGTAGGATCCTACTTCTTAGAAAGTGTTCTCTACGGTGAAGAGCATAACTGAAATAATACTTTTATTTCAATAAATTATAGACTGTAAGCCGGGGCTAAAGAGAAAACAAGCTAACGAAAACACAGTATATTTGCTTACTTTCCTCACATCATTTTACCCTTATGTCTATGTAAATATGTAACAAACGGACTTTAACTCTCCATACTAAATTACTACTTCTGAAAAGAGCACTTCCCTTAAATGAACAGAGCAAAACAACTTAAAGTAGCACCTAGTCATAGGGTCATACAACGCCGGGCACAACAATGTCACACTTTCCATCTGTTCAATCGCCCATTTGAGTATCCTTGAGAGTCTCTGCAAAATATGCAAGGGTGCCCAAAAACTCATCTTTAAAAAATTAAAAAATAAAAATAAAAAAACACCGTCGAGCAGGATCCAACCCTGAGAAATCACTCCAGTTCTTCTCTATAAATATTACCAGTCTATCAAAACCACTTCCTCTCAAAGTAGGGCCTTACCTGACTTGCAAATGGGTAAACATGGAAACAGATTGGCCAAAATCAGCCATATTGGGCTTGTCCTACAATACAGTACCAACCTCTTCTGATAAGTTCACTCGGCCTTTCTTTTTGGACCCACATCAGACATACCAAAAGCAATCGTGCCCATTGGCAGAAAAAAACAAAATCAGCTTATGATTTGCTCGGCAATTATCAAGCACTAACTGTCCTGACTAAATCTTCCAAGCCTGACTCCCAGTGCTATCCTACCACAAAATCCACAGGATTTCTGAGTCCCAACTAAATAAAAATGTAACTGGAATAAACTAGAATAAACTGGAATAAAGATAAAACTCTTTAATATCATTCCTAATGACAACTATCTACCTGAATCGCAGCAATTAGCCGTACTCTCCAATAAGCATTGTCCTATTCCAAAATGCTACTTACACATATTGTATATAATCTGATACATGTTATATTACATAGCATATATTATATTCTTCAACAGTACTTGCTGTGCTATCCCTCATTAATAAAGACTCCTCTACTGAGAATATGAAAATCTATCCCCTAAACTTTATGTTGATTGTGCTTCAAGATCCTTCGCATTGTTCTTCATAGAGCTTATGGATATCCTTAGTTTCCACACTTCCATCCAGTCATTCAAATACATCTACTGTGTGACAACAAAATGCTAGATTTTGAGAGTAGAATAATAAATAAGAACTGCTGTTGTCTTCTTACCTCAGATTTTAATACAGAAGTAGATACCAAGATGCTGTGGCAGATTATTTAACTGATACAGATGCTGAATGAGGCAATAATGGAATCTTGAGAGACTATATCTTAGAGTGGAATAGAAAGAACATTACAAGCAAAAGGAACACCTTGAACAAAATTTATAATCAAAGAGTAGGAGAGGCTTTGTAGTGAAGAAAACTATCTCAGCCACGTTAAAAAACAAGCTATGTTTGAACTCTATACCACTCTAGCTAGAACTTATTTTGCATCTATATACAAAATTATATATCAGTAAATTAAAAATAACCTTGTGAGTGACAATTGAGGCATTACGTTGAGGAGTAGATTCACTAATCTACTTTTTGTTCTATCTTCCCTGTACATTTCTATATCCCCCTTCTTTCTTCTCAACCACTTTCTCCAAACAGGATATCAATTCTTCACACACATTTTACATATATATTTCTACTCTATTATGAGTTATTGTACCCATATAACTAAATTATAATACAAGGTTTACATCTAATGGTTTGAAAGTGCTATCAAGCTGCTTAGGAGAAATAAGTTATATAAATTAAATGTTAGTAGATTAAATCATGGTCACGTCAATTGCTAGTCTACTTTTATCACAAGAATATACATCTTAGGTACAGCAGATAGATATGACTCTATAGAAAGACAAGGTCTACAAAAACCACAGAGACATGCAGAATATGTCATTTAAAATGTTTTTATTACTTTAAAGATTCATTGACAATGAGACAGGTTAACTCCTGGCAACACTCAGCCTACCTCGAAGAAGATGATGAGCATCAAAGAACCTCCTTATGGAGATGGTTTCAAATATGACAAACTAGCCACTGGGCAAAAGATCCTAATTTCTACCACAGACAGAATTCTGCCTAAAAAAAAGGTCAAACTTGGATGCAAGCAGAGTCAACAGCCAAACTGCCAAGACAGGATAAGCGAGTCCTCAATAGTTCCTGCCTCACAAATATGTCTGTCATATACATTGGGCCAGAAGGTTGAAGAAGATGTTCCAATGCTATAGAGAATTTTGGGTGACTATTCAGGTAGAAAACTGTCTCTGTCATCTTTTCATTTGGAAAGCTACTAAACCTGCACTTCTGGCATACTCAGATAATCAAGTTTACTCCTTCTCAGGTTTCTGAGGGAGTTGAAGACCAGGTAGCTTAGTTTTATAATGAAGCTTAATTGTTTAGGAGTTAAGATGTTTTTAGGTCTAGATAGGTGTTCTAAGTTGATAATGACAATATGTGATGGATATTGATTTTCATTCAGAAATTTAGATGCACCAAGAAAGGAAAGATGTCTTCTTCAAGGCTGTCAAATACAAATAGCCAAAACACTAAGAATGTAACATCTATATAATTCCTGATTGATTCATGGTTCTTCTTGCCATAGGTAATCTATTGTATATATGTGTAATAATATAAATATGTATATACAAAAATAAAATAACTAAAAAAAGAAGCTATGAAGCTCCATGGAGTAGGAATTATTTTGGATAGGGGAGAAAGGAATGAGTCAAATCATGAGTAACATTATTTGATGTACTAAAGGTCTGTGAGCTCATAGATTCAGGGAGAAGATGTAGACAATTACATATAACGCTTAATGGGAGTGTAGAGGGTCAGAAAAATCCTAACATACCATGTGGCTGAGATAATCATTAACAAAGCATGATTTGTTTTATCTTGGAGGCTACCAGGAGGTCCAGACCCACTGCTGTTGGGGCTATAGTGGCTGAGCACAAGACTCTCCATTAGGAAGCCAGATCAAAAAGGGTGGTGAGCTTCAGACAGCAGAGGCTGGTTTAGAGATTCGGTACCGATTGAAAGACATTAACTAAAGCACAAAGCTGTGTGGGATGGTCTCCACACTAATGAAAAAGTGTGACTAAAGACAAGTGGCAAAGAGTAGGTATTCTGGGAGGGGGCCCGTGCCTGAGTCATGGGTTGATTTATAACAAACGACATTTTCCAATAAGTAATGTGAGTGCACTGAATTTTTTTTTTTAATTAGTAACATGCTAGAGTTCCCCAGCCAACACATAATTTTGAAAGTTTTCTTCCCAGGAAATTGATGTGTTTCCTTACCTTTTCCTTTATTTACTCTGAAAAAACCAGACCAAAATTATTATTCACACCTGGGATATACTTACATCTGTTTTCCTGGGATGGGGGAATCAGTGCAAATCAAAATGCAATATAGTAGCCATATTTAAGTGTAAAATCAGTGACAATATTAAACAATTCCTACAGGGGAAATATACAAGCCTCTGTTCTAACAGGAGTGCTTTTTAAAAATAAAAAGTCATCATTGCATAATAGAAAACATTAAAACTTTCATTAGAAGGAAGGTTAAAATGAGTCTTAAATAAGATGCACTCATACTAAGAATTTTTACAGTAACTGAAGAGAATTTTAATTATCTTACTTCACTTGAGCCTCTCTAAAAACCTTATTGCCAGTAATTTAGGCTGATGAATGCAGTCAATAAAGAACAGTCTCGGCTGTAACACTCCTCCCTCAAAGCCTTGTCCCTCTTGTGGTTTTTCCAATAGGCTATTGTTAGATTCATTTACAGTAAAATAATTACCAGTTCCCTAAGCAAGACACATAGCAGGTTATCTATTGTCCCTCAGAGAACTGTTGGGTTGTTCTTAACAAGCATTCTAAATTACAACGGCAACTTTATTGCAATTAACAAACAGACAGGAATCACCAAGCCAGTTATATCTCAAAAGAGAGGCAGTTTCTCAAGTATTCGGCTATGGTTGTTTTCTGAACAACTGTTGCCACAGCCCTGAACTCAAAGACCAGTCTCTCAGCAAATGGACACTTGTCCCAAGACTACGGAACACAGAATGGCTTTTCTTGTACTTCCAACAGAAAGAGCAAAGTCAGAGGCCCCCAACCTGTTAGTCTCAGCCCTTTTGGGCGGGGGTAGTCAAACAACCCATTCACAGGGGTCACCTAAGACCATTGGAAAATGCATATATTTACATTTTGATGCGAAAATCATCTTCTGGTTGGGGGTCACCACAAAATGAAGAACTGTTTTAGAGGGTCCCAGCATTGGGAAGATTGAGAACTGCTGCTGTAAGGATTCTGAAAATTAGTAGAGCACAGACACGAAAAGACCCCAGCACTACCCATGGGGATAGAAAACAGTCACACTCGATAATTTTCAGCTCTGCTTGCCATCCCCCAGTCTTCAGTCTCAAAGAGGAGGATCGACTTTCCCTCTCCAAGTCCACTGGCATTCTACTCTTGAGATGTGCTGGCTGAGGTTGGTGACCTTAAGCCTATCTGAAGCTGTTCCTGCCCATAAAAAAAGAACACTTTGCATAGTCATGGTGTGGTGGCTTGTATAGGTTTGCCCCCATAGACACATGTGTGTGAATGCTTGGCCATAGGGAGTGGCACCATTAGGAGGTGTGGCCTTGTGGGAAGAAGTGTGTCACTGTGGGGTGGGCTTTGAGGTCTCTGATGCTTGAGCTCTGCCCAGTGTGAATCAGAGCCTCCTCCTGGCTGCCTGCAGAAGACAGTCTCCTTTTTAAGAGCTGCCATGGTTATAGTATCTCTTCACGGCAATAGAGCCCGAGCTAAACACTTCAGTAGCATTGTTCCAGTTACCTCCCCAGGCTCACGTATATGCGTGAGGCTCATGGCTATGCACCTCAGGTAGGCACTCGCTACTAACACATGATTTATATGTTTCTAGCAGAAACCTTTTTAATCTTTAAGTTGCAAATTTAAAAATGAATAGGGAAAACCTAATAAAGTAGGCTTTTATTCATAACATCTTATCATTTTCTAACTTATATAATTAATGTTCTTGTTTTGGTATACCAATAAGCTATTTTCATGGTCACAACTACTTCCTTGAAATCTATTTCTAAATCAAACCCAGAATTAATTTCCTTGAAATCTATGTTTAAATAGAACATTGAGTTTAGATCTAAATCTCTACCTCCCATCTAACTTTCAAGATAACTTCTGCTCTTAAGAGACTTAGAAATAATCATTGCTAATAGTATCTAAGTCATTGAAACAAATTTCTATGAGAATGAAATATTTTTCCTAATCCTTAAGAAATTAAATCAGGGAAAAAGAATTTGTACTACCTGAGTAATCAGTAGAAGCTGAGGCTGAGAAGCAGTCTGTTGGGGGAAAGGTCCCTGTGCTACATTTAAAATCACAGCCACTCAAAAGGAGTGTTGTATCTGATTTTACTATGGAAGATAAAGTGTGTTATAGCACAGGCTAGAGGTGTTAATATGTAAACCAGACTTTAAAAATTGGTAGAATTTATAAAACATCATAATGGGAGCAATGTTAGAACTAGATAGCATCATCTTGGACGTAGGAAAACACAGTTGCCACTACAGTTAAGTGCCTGTCTATTCCCAGAAACACGCACAAAGACTTATTATCCAGTTCCCGACTCCTGGGAATTTCATATGTGACTGTTTTTGTTGTTGTTGTTGTTTGTTTGTTTGTTTGTTTGTTTGTTTGTTTTAAGATATTGAAATTGGTGCTTCTGGCCCTGAAATCCAAAGGTGGGCCCTCAGAAGAAGAAGAAAAATCATCAAAAAGACAAAGAACATGGAATTGAGATCAGAAAGCTACAGCAGAACGCCAAATGTTACGAACTGCCAACTGCTGCTGTGTAAGAAGATAATAGAAAGCAAGATCATTCTCAAAGCCTCCAGAGAGAACTAAGCCTCAGACTCGGATGACATGCTTCCAGCCTCCAGCACTACAAGAAACTCAGGCTGCCATTTTGTAACACTCAGTGTGCAGGATTATGCAACTGTAGCTCCCAGAAATGAACAAGCCCACCAGGTACTAAAGAGTTAGGATGGAACCATTGTTTTCCAATCATTCAACTGATTTGTTCACTCAATCCTATGTAATAACTCACAACTCTGGGAGTTAGAAATATCATCTTCATTTTCAGGTGAGGAAACAAAGGCAAAACAAGCATCCAACCTAAGATCACAGAGTCAAAACCGATCCAGAATTGACTGCAATGAAATCTGAGGCAACTGTGGCCATTAGCTTCTATATGATACTGTTTCTCACTTGAAGAACAAAGTATGCTCCAGGTTGCAAGAGGGAATAGTCATATACATAAAGGATCAGGCAATTTACACAATTGTTTAAAAGCACTGTGTCCATGATGCAGCATCAAATCAACAAATATTTCAGATGTTAGTACTTTACCAAGTTGGTTTGCTCTGCCTCCATCATGTCTCAGGTCCACCCACTTCTGTCCATTTTTAATGTCCCTATACTTACAAGATATTGCCAGCAAAAATGTTACCAACCCTAGTAGCCTGCTACAACCACTCTTGGCAATTCAAGCTGACATCTCCATACAAAGAAATGTCAAAAGGTACCTTACGAAACTAATCATTTCACAGTCTTCAATGTTTAATGATATTCCATGGACTTGGGATAAAATGAAACTTCTTGTTACAGTCTATGAAGGCTTTTTATCATCTGGCTTCCTCTTCGACATCCTGTCTTATTATATACTCATCCTTCATTGCTCCCTTGATTTACTGACCTACCCTCTGTCTCACAAGCATTCTGAGCTCGCACCCATGCCTGTGAACCTTTGCATTTGACTTGCCTTGAGTTACCATGGAGTTACCTCCGTATGCATTCCTCATGTTTCAAATCCTATATGTTTAGTTTATCCTCAGCTTTGAAGTCTCTGCTCAAAGGACATCTGATGAGGCAGGATTTCACTCATCACCTACCACATGTGTCAATCATTGTGTTTATTACTACCATAGCACCCTTCACAATGCTTTCATATTTATGTATACAATGTTCACAATGCTCTCCTTTCTGTGCCTGTCTCCCATCTATCCAAAATAGAACGGAAGGTCCAAGAGTAAAGACTTTGACTAATGTGATTTCGCCTGAACCACAAGATGTAACACAGAGACTGGCCAATTGCACACTCTCAGGAAACATCTGTGTCAAGCCTTGAAGGAAACAGCATGATAAATAATTGTTAGGGGAAACTTGAGAAACAATTGGTTTGGTTTGGTTTTGCTTTGCTTTACATTGCTTTTTAATGCAAAAGACAAATTAGGAGGCTGTGAACACAAACTAGTGATGAGTATTCTGAGGCTTGGGGAGAACTGACAGATAAAGAAAAAAAGTGAAGGAATCAAATTCCAAAACCTGAAGACAATAAAACAACACGTCACAAAACTTTTTAAATACATAAAGACAAAAGACTGTTCAAGCCTTTCAGCTCTAGCTACATGAAGAAATTCCATGGCATTTGGGGCTCAGACATCAAACATCTCAGAACAGTTTTGCTACATCCATTCATCAAGAAAGACTCCACAGGTAACCAATACAGACACTCAGGAGGCTTGTTAGATGGCTCAGAAGTGATCTTCATTGTAACAGTCAATGCTAGTTCTTCCAAAACTAGGAAAATATACTATTGTGTCCATGTTTATCAGAAAGAAATATGGATTGAGTAGGTACATAGGAATGCTATATATCAGAATTATAGAAATGGTGGCACTGTGCTTCTAGGCACAGAAAAAAAAATCACATCAATTGGGGTACAAACCAGACTCAACTACAAACAGTTTTCAGAAAGAGCAGTCAGTAGCTCTCCTCTGAAAATATCAAGGAGTTGCAAAGAGGCCATAGGGACAGGAGGATAACTAGTTGTTTTATAGGTGCCATGTAATGAATTAAACTCTTAATAATACATACTACATACTTCTTTATGTCTGTGTGTCTGTCACCCCCCACCTGTTATGTTTGTTTGTGTGTTCAGGTACACCCACCTTTGTCTGCACATATGGAAGGCAGATGTGGACACCTTACACAGGATGTTGCATTGAACTCAGAGCTTACCAATTGGCTAGGCTGGCTGGTCAGCAAACCTCCAAGATCTGCCATCTTTTTGTCCCAGTGCTGAGGTCACAGATACGAATCACTATACCTGAAGTTTATGTGGGAGTCAGGGGTGCAAACCCAGGCTCTCATGTTTACATGGAAAACACTTTACCCACTGAGACATTTCCCAGGGCCATAAGCCTTAATAAAGTATTTGATTTTGTTTTGGACTTCCAGTACCTCAAGTGTATCACCAATAATTATTGTATTCAAAGTTGTATCCAAAATAGAAAGCATGTGACAGCTGCCGACTTTCAATATTTCAAGCATTGTGTTACAAACTGGGCAAACCAACATAAAACACAGCTGCAGAACAGTTATGGGAGTCACTGGTGATCAAGGAAAGAACTTAAACATAAAGACTATAGAAAGAAAAAATACTAGGTTAACTTCTGGAAGGAAATCATGAGGCTCTACCACTGCTCTGGTCAGCAGTAGAAAGTGGTAAGAAGGTGTTAAGAAGACTATATAAAGGAAAAACTCCTGTGAGCAAAACAAAATGTAAATATAGTGACTCAAAAGAATCAATGGGAAAGCTGTATTAAAAAACAATAATCTGTAATACTGTAACAAAATCTACTCCTACAGTCTCCATTTTCCATTCCCAAAGTTAAACAAAGACTTCTATGAAAATACAAGGACTAATGCATCCAAAAGATACAACAATCATAAGCACATGTGATGTCAATAACAAGGCACTGAAATATATTGAACAAAAACAGAGAAAGTGAAGGGAGAAACAGCTAATTTATCAGTAAAAAAAAAAGTGGATATTTCAATACTTCATTTTCCATGATAGATGAGACAAGTAGACAGAAGACCAACAGGGAGACAGGTTTGAACAACTCTAGCCACCAAGGAACCTAAAGATATCTATAGGACACTGAACCAGAAACAAGGATATTTCAAGCTCACAATGAACATCTTCCACAATAGACTGACCATATGCAGAGCTATAAAACAAGCCTCAATAAATTCTAGGCAAAAGCAATATAACACATGTTCTCTTGCCACAATGGGGTGAAATTAAACATCAATAATAGGAAGACTTGGGAAATCACAAGTAGCAAAAATTAACACATTTCCAAATAACCAATGGCTATAAGAAAAAAGTGTAGGGCACTGTGATTAAAACATTGTGATTAACATGAGAACATAAGTCTCCAGCAGCTGAATGAGCATAGAGACAGACACCAAATCTAGAAATCCAAGAACACCCTGTAAAGCAGAGAAAGCATCACATACTTAATGACTCAACTGAATAAATATACGTTTGGGAGATGACTCAGTTAGTAAGATACTTGACATAGGGACCTGAGTTCATATTCAATGAAACCATGAATACCCAAGGTATAGTGGTGCAGGTCTGGGGCCCAGATTCATTGCCCAGCTTAGTCATGCTGAAGCAGTAACCACTAGATTCAGCAGGAGACTCTATCTCAAAAAATAAGATGGGAAGTGATAAAGACATAAAACATTGACCTATGGCATCTTTATGTACTCATACATAAACACATGCACATGCATACACAGAAAAATATGAATATGCTTTTATGTGTGAGGGTCTGGGAAAAAGAGACTGAAGTATGTAAAGATGAAGCCCATTGATCTGGGATCATGTTAAAGTTAATGTCATATTACAGAACAGCACACAAGTCCCCATGGCTACAGCAAAGGTCACACAGTTGTAGGATGGTGACAGAGGAATATGGCACCAGAAAGAGATATTAGGGCTATGATATCAGGTATGAAAGGAAGAATGTTACCTGAGACACATGCACTATCAAAGTTACAAAAAGACGATGTAAGGCTAGATTAGTATATCATACTGTATCTCAGCAAGAGTCAAGTATTTCTTCATTATCTTTTGAAGTACTCAATTCAAGTCTTGCAATCAGACTGTAATTCTCACAGCCCTAGCTCAGTTATTGACACAAACCGTGGGAATAGTGCAGCAATCTCTGAAATTGGCTCATGTTTTGCACAAAGAGTACAGAATCTCTTGACATATTTTGCTCATATACTAAAGAATTATTCTCTTCTTTAAATTCAGTTATTCTTGCTGGACAGTTAACATAATTGAACAAATTATAATGGGATCTTGTTTCCTTACCCTTAAATGCCACTGAGGGAGATGATAACACCTCTGTGAAGCATTTTCTATAGCAACAGTAGTGGCAATGCTAAGCACAGGGGGAAACAGGCTAAGACACCAGAGACTTTGTTGTGTATAGGAAAATAAAATGCATCCTCATGTCAAACCTTCAAGGTGCTGAACATTGAATTTTATCTTAGCTATACTAGAAAACATTGTAATAACCTGAAACTATGGTTACATATAAGTATATGCACAAATTTAACCTGACAATACAAAGCCTTACTACTGCTTATGGAAAAAACCATACCCATCCATTCTAAAATACTAAATGGCACATGTCCTTTCATGCATTTCCTGTTCCACACGAAAAACATAAAGCCTCTAATGCAGGATGGTATCAAGCCTATTCTTCAGTAATAAACAATACATACTGGCCACAGCATAAACAACTATGGTAAGACAGAGTAGCAAGAAAAACATAAAACCACAGCAAAAGACAATAGATCACACGGTTAAGTCAATAAAACAAAACTCCTATTTGACTATATAATCTTACTTTCACAATTTTCCAAAGCAAGGCTGAGTAGAATAAAAACAAAAGCAGAAGCAGGATATGATCAAGGTGGCCAAGTACAGAAACCCAACAGGAATAAGCCTGAGGTTTTTATGAAGGCATTGTCACAGTAGCTGTGCTGTGCTGGTCAGGCTAAGAACGCTAAGATGTTAAAAGAGAGGAAGAGAATAAGAGTGTGAAATTCTCTCTGTGTACAATCAAAAGATGATTGCAAAGAAAATAAAATGGAAGATTCTTGAAAATATAACAATTTGAGAGAACTTAAGAGAAAAAAAAGGATGACTTTGACTAAGCATAGCAAGCTTGGTGAGAGACTAAAGGTCAATTGAGTTCAGACTAAAGTCCTGGGCATTAAAACGTTCATAGACAAGAAAGGCAGTGGGACCTAGAAAAACAGAAAAGGTGGTAGATACCATGCCATAGAGGAAAGACATATAGTGACCACAAGGACAGCAAACAGCAATGACAAGGCAGGTCAGGATAGCCACGCATGGATAAAGAAGGATCAACAGAGAAGACATAAACTGGAAAAGTCTTGCCCTGTTCCGTAGGAAAGAATAAGAACACCAGAAGATGTCAACACCAGCGTGATTTTTAAGCAGTAGTCATGACTAGTGTGGAAAGTTACAGGGAAATCCCTAAGGCAGGAGCATAGACCAGTGTGGAAAGGTATAGGACAATCTCCAAGGCAGGAGCATAGACCAGTGTGGAAAGGTATGGGACAATCACTATGGCAGGAGGATAGAAAAACTGTGTATTTAGAGATCAAGCCATATACTTGCTGAACTTGTCTTAGCTTTGATTATGAAGGAGTTATTATAAGATCATAACATTTCAGGAACACTGATACTAATAGTATGCAGATCACTCGAGTTACTGGAGCCTGATTCCAGTACCTTCAAATGTGCACCACATGTCCTCCTAAGGGAAGATTTTCATAATTATAATGTGAACGTGAATCTCTTTGTTAAAGTTTACTTTGTAGCTTATTAGGTCTAAAGTAGGACCTAATGTTGTATTTTTGTCAATAGTCTAGCTCTGTGAGTGTTGCTGGCTCAAGCGATAACAGAGTAGCAAGGCATCAGAGCACACCATTGAGCAACAGCTAGGCTAACACATTTCATACTGACTGAGCATGCATCCCATAGTCAACAAATCAGCAAAATAAAGAAATACAGATTCAAGAGCTTCTCCCCACATATATTTTCAAAAGGCAAAAAAAAATTTAATGATATGATTTTTTAATGATAATGAAAGTAAAATTTTCCTTAGCTGTATAGGAAACCCTTTTCGTAAAATAAACTCAAAACGGGAATTGCAGGCATTGCCTGCTTTTGTAAAAAATATTCAGTAGAATACTAGATGTGTAACAGCAAGAAAAGAACCATCTCTAATTTCAAACAGTCCCTGTTTTTGCTTGCTGGAAATTCTCACAGGTGTATTGAGAGTTTCCTCTGATCTGCAAAACAATCAGCAAATAAAAGAGAGGGAAATGTATGTAGTGATTTTATACATAAGCAAAATGCAAAACTAATAAAAAATCGTTGAAACCACTCAAGTCAAATAGACATAATCAGAAGAGAAAAGGAACTAGAGGAACTGTAGGAAAAAATTATAATGGAGAAACATCTGCTCAAGTTTCACACAAGACTAGAACACTATGAGACTGAAGTGTTCAAAAGCAGACCTATTAGGCAAGGGCTGTGCTTAACATAATTTAATGTGGCCAGTATATAGCCTCTGTCACCCAAATCAGTAAAACAAAATAAGCTTTAAAAAAATCCACCAAAAATATTTTTAAAACCCCACAACTATTTGCTAACAACTGTTGCCTAATTTATATTGGTCACAAATGGCTTATTAATTTAGAAAGAAGAATAAAAGCAATTGCAAATAGGAAATTCTGTGATAAAAAGAATTTAAACAAATGTTCCTCAGAGACCCTTTCTAGTACAGTGCTTATTTAACCTGTTTGTAAAGAATTCCAGAGGGCAGAGTCTCTAGCTCAGTCATGACAATGAGCTCTGTGAACAATCAAAGCCCAAGAGACTTTCATATATTACAAGATTATACATGTTTATGGTGGAACAACAGATACAGATATAAAGGCTACCAGGCTCTGAAGAGGAGCTAATAAATTGCAGTTCCTTGTCTTCTATTTGTCGATCTTAATGGAAAGAGGGGAATCTATACTGATGCATGCAGTCAGTGAAATGAGGCCATGTTGAGAGTCACCTGCTACAGTGATTCTGCAGAGCTGTCATGGGGGCTTCAGGGAAATGAGAGTGTCGGGAAGAAGGAGAAGGAATTTGCACAGCCAGTGCCCAGCAGTACGGCAGGTTCAGGGAAAGAAAACAGCGTACCATGTGACACAAAGGAAGTGTAGACTGCAAAAAGAAACTAACGAGATGAGGCTGGCAAGGCCATCAATATATAGTATGGAGTACAACAATAAGACAAAGCAGTTTATCTCAAAGTCATAGTGTCATCGTTAAGAGCACAACTGTAAAGAAAATTGAAATAAAAATAAAGCAATCAGAAGTTACTATTTACAAAACTATTAGACGTACTTCCTTGATAGAACATTAACAACAATTGAGGAAGTGCAAACAAAAGTGTTTAAATGATCAGTAAATAAAGGGAAGCAGTTAATATATTAATACAAACTATAAAGAATTATAGAAATTTGGATTGGAGATTAAAGCCTCCCTTATTGCTATAAGAGCAAGGAAGGGTTGGAGAGAGGAAAGGGAGAAATATAATAATTATTATTAATATTTTATCATCTAAAAAATTAAAAACACTAGCTTAAAGGAGAAATCTTGAGTGTTAATGGGAAATATTATTTTGGATCATAAAAGAATTATCTAATTGTGTATGCACTTCAATTTTCTGCTTTCAGACTCACTCTCACCAAAACAGGATTCTTCTGATAAAATTCCATTCATCCTGACCAGCCAGAATTTACTTCTTGCACCCAAGACTTCCACAATGATTGACCACATTTAACACACCATGCTTCTGGCTCTCCAAACTGAAAGCCAGCTTCCTAGAATGTGGGACCAAAGTTTTTCACATTGCATATCCAGAACAGGGTTCTATAAATACATATTTACTTAACACAAAACATTCATAAGGAGATGGTGAAATGCTCTGCATAATACTTTAGCACAAAAAGAAACAGGAGACATGAGGCAGCAGAGAGAAAGCTGTTAATAGTATATACTGGTTATTCAAAAATACCTGTAACTGCAATTTCAGGGACCCAATGTCCTCTATTGGCCTCCATTGTACGTACCTGCTATGTATACAAACAAGCAGGCTCACACAAAACACACACAAACAAAAATGAATTTGAATTTCTTAAAAGATAAGTGAACTAAGATTGCTTATTTAAAAAAAAAAAAAAAAAAGCCAGGCAAGTGGCATACACTTTTAATCCTGGCACTCAGGAGGTAGAGGCATGTGGGTCTCTGAAAGTTCGAGGCCTGCCTGGTCTACAAAGCAAATCCAGGACAGCCAAGGCTGTGCAGAGAAACTGTCTCAAAAACAAGAACAAAACCAGCAGGGATGGAAGAGGCCTCAGGCCCGTTGGAGGAGCCGAT
Source organism: Acomys russatus (assembly GCF_903995435.1). Lineage (NCBI taxonomy): Eukaryota > Metazoa > Chordata > Mammalia > Rodentia > Muridae > Acomys > Acomys russatus. The sequence goes on along the minus strand of NC_067137.1, from coordinate 54,073,460 downwards.
GGCTAGGGATACTGTTGAGAAAGGGAGAGGCTGCCCATACCCCTAGATTGTGGCCACACTTGGGTGCAAATGAAAGACCCCCTGAAGGGCGACCCTCACTCAAGCCTCGGGATGGTGCACACCCAAAGACACACAAACGACCATCTTGCTGTAAACGCACAAGGTAGTTTATTGGCGGAGCTCCGTGTCGACACGTATCTCATGCAGGAGACAGAGGGGTCGACCCAGAAGCCCTGGGGTTTGGGGTTTATATGGCCAAAGGTCGGGGGGAGTGGGAAGTTTTGGTGCAGCCACGCACAATTGGTTGTTTCAAACATTTGAACATCAGCAAATTGCGTAGGCAGATCTGGGGTAAGGTCAGACTTAATCACACGGGAACATTCCTTGGTTCCTGTTCTTCTCAGAACCCGAGGGTAGATGTTTATCTGAGCTAACGACACATCTGGTTAAACTCAAACCTGGAACATTCATTGTGTGTGGGCCTCAAGGGGGAATTAAGCAAACACCTTAAGATCGGATGAGGGGTCTTGGCTCATTACTCCCTCAACCATGCCCGGTACCTGTGTCTCTCAGGAATTTGTCCTTGTGTACCCTCCCTATCTTTTACGTCCAGCTGGTCCCTGGAACACTCAATAGGCCTTTGTCTCTTAGCTCCGCATTCTTTGTGACTTATCATCTGGGACCTTGGGCTAGCATACCTGCCAACCTGCACTTATGAGTTAGAGAGCTGAGAGCTCTGCTGTTCTGGTTGCTTTAATGCTAATTAAAAAATTTCCCTTTCACATACAGTCAGCACTAACCAAACTGAGGGAAAGAGCTAATCGTACCTTAAAAGAAATGCTTATTAAACAAAAGGGAAGGGTAAAAATAACCAAGGACCGATTAAATAATGCTTTGTTGACTCTACATTTTCTTAATGTTAATGATGAAGGGATGTCAGCTGTGGAGAGACATTGGGTGATAGAAAAAGCTGAGAAACTGGGACAACCAATATTTTACAAGGATTTGTCTAGTATGAAATGGAAACCTGCAATGGTTTTGAGATGGGGTCATGGGTATGCGTATGTTTCCACAGGGAGTGAAAAAATATGGCTACCAACCAAACTTATAAAGATTAGATCTGACCACATAACAAGAAATCTTAAGAGCTACCTAGTTCTTACAACTTGACACTGTTTCACACAGCCTGGAGAACTAATGCCCTCTTCTGGCCTGTTGGTGTACATGCAGGCAGAGCCCTGTATTATTTGCAAAAACAGGACAATGCTGAAGAGGAAGCAAGCAACCTGGGTGATTTAACCCCAAAAGAGTGCCTCTGGCACTCCAAGCAAGGTGCCTCAACTGTTGTTTCCTTGAAAACTTATATATGTACTAATATACCTATACTAATGGTTTCAAAAGTTTGCTTACTTTCAACAAAAAACAGGGCAATGCTGAAGATGAAGCAGGCAGCCTGGGTGATTTAACCCCAAAAGCATGCCCCTGGCACCCCAAGCAAGGTGCCTCAACTGTTGTTTCCTTGAAAAATTATATATGTACTAACATACCTATACTAATGATTTCAAAAGTCTGCTTACTTTCAGAGCAAAAAACAGGACAATGATGAAGATTGAACTTCTGCCTCTGACGATACTGTTTCCTCCAGAATTGCATGCATATTAACAATAAAACGGCTAGCCAAAAGGATCGATCCCAAAAAGACTGGACAAAACCAGATACAGCTAGCTTTTCCAGCACTTGGCCAATATATTATTTTTCTAGGGTACCCAAAAAAACATTTTTCTCCTAAACAGTATAAAGTAATTTTGAGAACATAACGTTCCCCATTCCCAGTAGGTGGGGTGGGCGTTTTTGATGAATTACTAATGCTCATTCTTGCCTAAGGGGGTTAGTTACAATTAATAAAAGTTTCATTTGGGGATTTCTTTCTTCTATCTTTCTTTCTCTCTTATCTTTCTATCCCATCTAATATTAAGGAAAAGGGGGGAAGGAAGGGAGGATATAGGTTGAAGGAAGGGAGGAGATAGGTTTATAGAATAAAAGGTAGATTATTGAATCTACTAGCTTCAAAAATCTTACATTGGTATTGTAGATTGATGAACATTTAAGACTTTTGATTGATGGAAATTTAAGACTATTTTATTCAACTTTTGCTTCACATTGATAGAAACTTAAATTGTATATTGTTATTCATTTTTTGCCTTATGTATTGTATGTTACATGTTGACAAAATATTATATATTGTATGTTAGAAACTTAAGATCATTTTGTTCAATGTTTATTTAATGTATTATTCATGTGCCACTCATTCGAAAAGGTAATGTCTTATGAAAACTAACTATTAATAATCTGTTCAGGAAGACAGGGATAAAAGTTGGTATTTAATTACCAGAAATCTTACTAGATACTAACTTACTTTGTCATAGACCAGGTTTGTTTAATTTCTTGTATATGTCTTCAAAGGAATTGATAACTGTAAGAAGAGATAGAGAGTTGGTTTTCAAACTCTTCAGAGATCCACATAATATGGCATTTAATGATGAAGGCTTTCCTGACAGAGAGAGACATCTGCTCCTGGCCACATGTCTTTATACATTATTGAAGATGAGGGCATCAAGAGATGAGGGTGACAGAATGGTCACGGGACTGAGGAATTGCTCTTATCTGTACTGCTGATGACAGGCTGACTGTCCATCAACAGTGATGCTGGAAAGTTGACTGTCCAGCTTTGAAGAGACTAGATGGACCAGACCATTGGATTTCCTGCTTCAAAAAGCAGTTTGTTGGATGTTTTGGGGCAATAAGGCTGAAGACTGATTGCCCCAATAATGGAGAGAATCTGGTGACTATCCAAGCAGTCTGCTCTCTCTGTCCTATCCACACCTGGAAGTTGCCCGCCAGCACTTCCTTTATTAGATGGAATTTCCTTCTTGGGTCTCTGATGGGATTGAAGACTAGGTAACCACAGTGTTACTAGAAGCTTTAGTTTAAGAATTAAAAACATATTTATAGGTTGATAATTGCAATTTCTAAAGAAGGGAAAGGATTCTCTTTGGTAGGATAGTGGAATACTTTCTCCCAGGTTAACAAATATAAAAGGACTTGGTTATGTATTTGATACCTGATGATTCCGTATATATGTATATTTGTGTATATATTCTTAATTTTTTTTTTTTTTAAAGAGAAGGGGGATGTGTGGAAAGAATTATAAGCTTTGTCACAGGTGAAAGCAGTCTTGGCAGGCTTTGCCCTTGGACACACCATGGATACTCCCTGAGATTAACCTTGCGATAGACTGGGTGGAACCATCCTGGGCCTGGAATTCAGGAAGCAGACCAGGGGAATCCATTTGGATTATTGTGTTTCTAATTGACCCTTGATGGGAGGAGGAAACGGGCCCTTGCACGTGAGAGACAGACAGGCAGAGAGGACAAGAGGGGCAGCAGGTTCAGACAGAGCTCAAGTGCATGTGCATCAGAAAAAGGATCAGCGTGCAGGCCAGAGACACCCTGGGACCCATCCTGTAGAACGGATACAGGAAGGTTCACTCTTGTTTCCCTTTAACCTTTTTTTCCTCTTGTGTAAGATAGTTGGGTTGTATAATAAAGTTTGTTAACAAACAGAGCCAACAGGAGATAGTAATAATAAGCACAAAATAGAGATGCGAAACTGGGAGAGAGACAGGCTGTGGACTCCACATTGAGCTGGAGGTAGTTGGGAGTTGATATTGATCAAAAGACATTGTCGGTGTGTGTGAAATTATCAAAGGACAAATAAAATTTTGTTTCATTTTTTTAAAAGAGAAAAAAAAGAAACACATGATCTCCACCTGGAAGACTCTGTACCTGGTAGAATAAGGACAAATCAGTACAAGATAAAATCAAAAAAAAGGTTTCAATAAAAGTATAAATTCAGAATTGTTGTTATTGAACACTTATCTGTTATTTCAAAAGGGTTTTAATAGCTAATAGAAATACAGTATAACTAAAAAAATCTAATTTTTCAAAAGACATAGATGAAGAGACACAAATGATGAAAACCTCATTAAAGAAAAAAAAAAGAAAAAGATGTAACTAAGATAGCTTATAAAACTTCAGACGACAGTGAATTTAAAGATGGGTAGTAAAGTTAGCAGAAGAATCTCAGTCAGTGTAAATGGCTGGCAAAATTCAAATTTCCCCAACTAAGGAGCTCTTGAAAATTTTTGTCTGTAGTTACTCTTGTGGATGGTCCACTGTTATGAGGACAATAATGAAGCAGCTACTAACTAACAGTGGCTGACTTTAGACAACGACACAACCTCACAGTTCAACTCAGAAAGAGCAATCCTCAAGAAAGCAGACACTGCAATGAGATGGCCTGACTTGGAAAAGTTATCAGAGTAAGGATAGTTAAGTTGGGCAGTCTCCAGTAATGAGCACAAATAGTAATTATCTTAACCAAATGTTTTAAGGGGAAAAGTTAAATGTTTAGTATTGTAGTCTTCAGCTACAACAGTAGTATAGATGTTCTATTGTTAGTTGAGGACACCAAACTTTGAAAGCTAACTGAGCAAGAGCGCTCCTCACACTGCTTCATGTAGACACAGAGTACATGCAGTTATCAGCTCAATTAGACAGAAAGCCAGACTTCTCTTGGAAATTAGTCTTGGGCCCTCTTTAATATGCCAACTGGTGTGTGACTTGGAACACGATTAGTTTAATTTCAGGGTGTGTAATTTTCCAAGCAGAAATTCTCCATTCTGTAACAGACTGCTGGGACATGTTTACAGGAATCTACAATATCCAATGATTTGAGATCTCTTTCACAATAAGCTGACTGCATAGGTTCTCTTCCCAAATAGATGAACTGGTAACCCAAACAAATGTTATCTGGTATCTACTGTAGATTTAGGGAAGGTTCTTCAAAACCATTCTAATTAATCAGAATTAGTTATTAGAAAGTTTTCCTTTAAAGGTCCTTTGAATTTATGGTGATGAATATGAGGTCAGAATAACACAAAAGTTTATTTTTATAATATCTTACTGGTAAGAAAATTTAATTAAGGAAGGAATATATTCTGTTCATATAGGAATATGAAACTATTAAAAATGGAAATCCAAGCATATGTGTCCCTTTATCTGCTCAAAAGAAAAACTGTCAGTAAAACCTTTAAAGATCCTGGATTGTATTACAACCATATAAGTGCCATAATTCCTCTGTAAAGTCACCAAAAATGGATGTAAGAAATAAGGGGACACCTGTTCATGGAGCAACCTTACTCACATGCTTACATGGAACACATCAAGATCCAATAAATGCTTATGCACATAATATGAAATACTCATGCAAAACTAATACACACCACACCTTTGTAACTTAAGACACATGTACTCCACAAAACCAAGCCACCATACCAGAAGATTAGTTAAAAGCAGATTAATTAGTAAAAGATGTAACTATATGGACACATTTTTGAAGCAATTATTGTGAAAACAGCAAAAGTGCGCTTTGCAGTGTTGTCACCCACTCTGTTTCCACATACTTAAGAGTAACTACATAGTTTCATCTGAGTGTGGAGCTGTGGGATTAGATGATCACACTGTTAAGAACCAGCAGTAAGTAGCCCACAAGAACGATGGACAGAATATCCTTCCAAAAGGCCGTCAGGTAGCTTTCCAAACAGGGCAACTTCCCTGAGTTGGCTTGGGCATGAAAGTCAATACTTCTTAGAAGCTCCTGAAAGGAACCTTGGTGTCAACAATGTCTACAGCATGCGATCTTGCTCCTCAAAGACGGGTATCCAAATTCTGATCAAGTAAATCCTTCATTTGAATAACTTTAATAATTAACTAAATTTTATAGCAAATGTTGCGGACCACTCAGCTCACATCTCTGCGTCTTATGAAAAATCTCTTGTAATGATTTGCCATAGGTTTTTGTGGTGACTGATAGATACTGTTGCTTCCAGGACACTAAGGGGCATGTCTACTAAAGTGCTACAAGTAGGATGCCATGCTTTAGCTGCCTTAGTTATTTTTCTATTGCTGTGATGAGGCACGATGGCAAATGCAACATGTATAAGAAAGTCTATTGGGGACTTGCTTACAGTTTCAGAGAGTAAGTCCATGATTATCATGGCAGGAAGCATGACAGCTGACAGCAGACAAGTGGGCAAGAACAGCGGTAAAGCAGGAACTGCTACCTCACATCTCATCCACAAACAGGAGACAGACAGAGCTAACTAGGAAGGCCATGGACTTTAGAAACCTCAAAACCTACCCCCAGTGACACCCCTCCTCCAACAAGTCCATACTTTCTAGTCCTTCCTGGACAGTTCCACCAACTGGGGACCACCAATTCAAACACCTAATCCTATAGGCTATATCCCAAAAAGTAGAAATAAAGATATTTTAAGAGAGGAAAATTTGACCAAAAAAGGGGGGGAGGGGAGAGACTGAGTATTTTTAAGACTTAGTAAAATGCAAGTTAGTCGCAAATTCAAAATAGCCTCAAATGATGGAGTAAAGTCCAGAGCTCATTACATTGTTATTATAAATTAGAAGAAGAAGAAGAAGAAGAAGAAGAAGAAGAAGAAGAAGAAGGAGGAGGAGGAGGAGGAGGAGGAGGAGGAGGAGGAGGAGGAGGAGGAGGAGGAGGAGGAGTGTGTGCTCACGTGTGTATGCACTTAAGTGCTAGTACACTGCACTCATGTCTGTACTTACAGAGGCCTAATGAAAATATCAGTTGTCGTCTCCTATCACTCTCTGCCTTATCCCTTGAGACAGGATATCGCACTGAGCCAGAAGTTTGTCATTTATCTAGGCTCTCTAGTCAGCAAGCACCGTCTTTGTGCTCCATGCTGGAATTACAGGTACAAGCTTACTTGCCTAGTTTTTACATAGATGCTGGGATTCAAATTCAGTTACTCCTGTTTGCATAACATGTAGCTTTACCTACTAAGCTATCTGCACTATTGTCGAAATGAATATTTAAGGCAAGAGTGATATGTGTACATTATTCTTTCAATAGTACCAAGCACACAGGAATTGCAAGGTGGATTCTGAAAACTTTAGGAAATAAATATAAGCTATTCTGTAGTACCAGAAAGAACCAAAGAACTTTCCAGTGGTTTCATGTAAAACTCAAAGTTTGTCTGTCTCTTTATCCTTGAGCGTCACCATTCTAGCTTTTAATTGTTCTGTTCTCTAATTTATTTTTATTTTTAGGTTTTTTTTTTTTTTTTTTCAAGACAAGGTTTCACTATGAAGCCTTGGCTGTTTTTTACTTGCTTTGTAGACCAGGTTGGCCTTGAACTCACAGCGATCCACCTCCCTCTGCTGGGACTAAAGGTGTGTGCCACCACACCCACCTTATTGTTCTGTGTTCTTAAGAGAATTTTGATATTAGTACAGCTACAGGATTTATATAAATGTCTTTGTTTTAGAATTTAATTGATGAACCTAATACCTTTCAGTGCAGTAAAATTTCTTTAAATATTCCTGTACTCAAAATTAATGCACAAGTCTCACTCCACTCAAATCACATGAATCTCTAAGCTTTATTATATATTTGAATGTCTTTCTTTACTCTGCAGCCACAATGGTGCAAACGCAGGCTCAGTTCAACCAACACCTGTGCTCAGATGAGTAGCTCCCCATCATTCCTAATTTTGTTTAAAAGGAGCTTCTCTTCTAACACAAAGGTCATGCTGTTGACCCACCATCCGGGATCAGGTGCATTAAGTGGTCTTTCTAAGGACAAAGCTGCTGATCCTTTACACCCCATTGCCTAGTGCCCTTTGCAAAGCTCACTCAATTATGCAGCACTCCATATACAGCACAATGAAAATTAATGTCAAAGATTCCTCCTAATATATAGAGGGCATGTGCTTTTTAAAACCTAGTCACATTTCTGTGACACAGGCATGTCTTAAATGTCTTCAGGGGTGGTGCTAACCACAATTCATGAATCTTCAAGCATGACTGATATCTTTTAAAATAGAATAAATGAATTGAATCTCCCATGTTCTGCAGACATCAGAGATTAGCAACCTTATGCAAGTGGTGTGTGCCAAACTGCTCACCCAGATTCTGGTGAGCAAAGGAGCGACACAGCAGAATGCCCAAATAGTCATCTTAGTAATATCTAGGAGGCACAGACACATGGGCCTCTTCTGGCAAATCTATTCTAATTAAACTACCAGCCCCATATAATCAGTTTTTTATGCTTCTTTTTCCAAACTGCATTTATTACTACGAAATAATTTCTTATCCATCTCACCAAACAACTAAAAGAGTAAAGGAACAGAAAATCTTTCCTGGGACACTTGCTGGCATCTGTCAGAATTTTGCCAACCATTGGTAGGAAGAATGATAAACTCAGCCCCCATCATCATCTATAGGAGTGGCTTTTCTGTATTCCACATCAATGTCACTTTAATTAGAAATAATCCCTCCCTTCTACATCTGAAAATTTGGGGAAATTTGATCAATATAACCATATCATCTTTTCCTTTCTTCCCTCCAAACCCTTCTATATACCTCTCCCTGTCTTTCGAATTCATGGCCTCTCATTTCATTGTTATTGCATGCATATGTGTGTGAATATATATACACATATGAATACAGACACACACACACACACACACACACACACACACACACACAGACTGCAGACTGCTCAGTCAACATTAAGTAACTTGTATGTATGTTTTCAGGGCTGACCGCTTCGTATGGATAACCAATTGTTGTGCTGTTACTGGGAGAGATTGTTTCTCTCACTCTTAGCATTCTTTCATTGCTGTAGTTCTTTGTGTACGGGTGAGGCCTCATGGTCTTCGCCCAATAACTTTGCCATGTCTATTGATGTTGTCCATGTTCAGTTTATGTTAAGGCGTTTGGTGAGAATTTGTGGATGTAGCTTTTGACATTACTAGAGACACAGCCTCACAGCAAACTCCCAGATCCTCTGCCTCCTAAAATGCAGCTTTGCTTTTAACAAGTGCTTTCAGCTTAAAATGAAGGTATCTAAGAAGCATTTACCTTTAATAAGAAATTTTAACGTATTTTCTTGTTCAGTCTAAAGTCTATTATGCATGTAGTCTGAACCTTGCGAGTCTACACCCAAAGCAGAATAGTGGGCACCAGATGCTAGAAAATAGGAGGGGAGGAAAAAGAACTAAACAAAGGGTAAAAAGACATAGATGGGAGGAAGAAGCCTGAGTGAGCTATTGTACTCAATGGTTACCATAATAAACCAAAACAAGTAAGAGATAAGATTTGTAAAATATCACACACACATATGCAAGTCTAATAGGTTTGTTAGTTACCCTGCACACATCAAATTGAATCTCACAAATATGTAGTTATGACTTGTCAATGAAAAGTAAAATGGTGATAAAGAAGAAAGCTCCTCTGAAGGACTCTCCTACCAGCCCCCAAAGTTATTTGAAAACTTTTCCTGTGACTGTGCAAGGCCTCTCTTGCTAGCTCCCATGCCATGAAGAAAGAATAGCTGCCCATCATCTGTCATATAGCTTTTGCCAAACACTGCAAAAAAATAGGAAAACAGCTATATACTCAATGCTGTCAAAAGATGCTCTCTTGGGTACTACATATAGCCTCTGTCTCTCTGAGTCCACTGGATTTGAAAACTATAATTAAGTCCCTATTCAGACTCCACTTTTCTGGGCTACATAAGGCCAGTCCTTTAGACTTCCAGCACAGAGTTCTCAGACTTTTTAATAATTTCTGCTGGATTCCTCTGGATCCTCTCCAAACTGTATGCAATAAAGCCATGACTTGGGCTCAAGGAGAAAAAAGGAATTTCCGAGCAGTTACTTAATGTTATGCTCTTATGGGTTTGCTGCATGGTTTTCCTTCTGTGTTACCCAGTACACATCACGACTGAGTTATGTTCTTTTTACGTTGAAGGGTTCTTCACTGGTCACTTTTAAATTATAATCTGTTTTATGATAGGCAGAGTTAATGCTTCTTATCTTGGCTTGCACACATGGACATACTGCATTGGACTTAACCACAGAACACCAGGCTAGAAACTATGACTGGAGAGTAGTATTCAGAGCTGACTTCCACAAACTTCCTAGCATGAGAAAGGAAAAACAAAAAACAAACAAACAAAAAACAAAAAACAAAAACATGACAGACACTTCTGGGTTTAACTTGCAATTCATTCAGGACTGTAGCACATACTGAAGATTCAGAGAAAACCATACCTACTCCTCAGAGTACTGACTAGAAACCAATTCAGTTAACATTAGAAAGAATATGGCAAAGTAACGTATCATAATTTTAATGTTTACTCATGAAGGAACTATTCTGGTCATTAACGCCTTTCATAGTGTGGTAGAAGCCCAAGAAAGCTTGTGCTCTAAAGGATAAAACTCAAAACTGAGGGTGAAAGACTGTCCAGAATGATAATGTACTGCAAGACTGAACTCTTAGCATACACCTTAGTGGCTGTGGGTTTTCTAACAGGACAACAGCAAAATGCAGAAAAGAATACATTCGATGCTGCTCATGAGAAAGGAGCAGGGACATCTGTGAAGTCACGGCAGGGCAAGTATTCTAGAAGCCATGGAAGCTTGAAACAAGCACTTCCCCATGAGTATTGACTGAGCACTACAGCAAAAGAGCCTAATATTGAGCATAGAGTTAGCATTTCAGTTCACATTCATTCAAATATTATCAAAATATTAATGCTTTTCACTTCCTCTGAAAATAGTTTTATTCTAGTATTTTGAAGAAAAGTATATGACTCAAAAGAGATCATACATTTTAGTGACAAAAATGATTTTTTTCTCTTTTAGGCATTTAAATTAGTTCTAGGTTTAGCAGGGCAGTAAATTAAAAGTGTATTTTCTCTGATAACATCAATAACATTTGACCTATTGTTGAGCATCGATTCTGCTACAAAACCAAGAAGCTACCCATTGCAGGAAATATAAAAACAGCTCTATTCAACAAAAATCAATAAATATGCTTCAAAATTGGTGACTGACAATAGCATAATTCTATCTCTAATTTTAAAAGATTGAGCAACAATGTGATTTATAAAAGAAAACAACTTTCACTTAACAAGGTAGAGGGAAATTGTGTTTGCAGTTTGACTATACAGCCCCAAGTAGGATTGAGTTGTTTCCCACATCATTTGCATTAGGAAGTGTTCCTGAAATCCTCACATATCTTATTAGAATAAGACAGGAAGATTCAGGTTTAGGGAAGAATGGAAGCTCTGCCCTGAATAACAAACCAAAACTCATATCAGGAATGTTTACATTGTTATGAAAATCTCAAACTAATTTAATCTGATCATCCTTTCCTTAATTAGGGTATGACAGAGCAGAGTAAGACCTTAAATAGTATAATAGAATAAAGGTTTTTAAAGGCTGCTCTAGGCCATACTTGCCCTAAATATTAATACCTTTAAGACTATTTAGAGATGGCATAGCTTTCCTTACCACTGCACTTCACTTTTTACATGAAGAAACTGAACACTAAGCTGGCTGGCTTCCCATACCACGGTCATAGCAGGTCCAGAACAAGAGCTCAGCAGGACTGAAAGTGTACTCACTTAAGAGATGTGTTATAGGGGCTGGAGAGATGGTTAAGAGCACTGACTGCTCTTCCATAGATCCTGAGTTCAATTCCCAGCAACCACATGGTGGCTTACAACCATCTATAATGTGATCTGGCGTCCTCTTCTGGCCTGCAGGTGTACATGCAGACAGAACACTGCATACATAATAATAAATAAATAAATCTTAAAAAAAAGAGAGAGAGATGTGTTATAAGGTATAGTTCATCCTGGGAATGGAAAGGGGCTGTGTCGTTCACTATTAGCAGAAGCATAGGCAAAAATCTGAACTATGCTGGGTTAGCCAAGATGAGAAGCCTTTGTTTTTCATGACAAAGTAATGTCTATCAAATAAATACTGTGGGAATTTACTTTGTTCAACAGAACACTTTTTAAAGTAAGGCAGACCATCTGCACTTTAAAGTAAAGCTAAAGTAAGCCTTTATATCTTTGCACTCATTGTTTCCTTAAAAATAATAATGTCTTCTAAATGCTAAGTGATTAGAAGAAAACATAGCAAAGAGACCAGTGGGATCCTGTTAGTGGTTCACAAAGAAAATATGCAATATTTTCTGAACTCAAACTAGCTGAGGACACATGCAAACTAAATTGCTGATACTGCAGAACAGTGATCCTCAGGAAGCAGTGATATGTGCAGCATGGTTTCTATAAATAGAATTAACAGCTAATACTGATAGCAAGGAAAAAACTAGAAAACTTCTGTTTCACAGGTCATTGAGAATTTCACTGACTAGATTAGTATTTGTAACCCGAACTAAGTGTTACACCAACAATAGACTTTTCAACCAGTAGGAAAATGACTAATATTCTTGCTTAGAAAGTCTTTATGTAAATTTCAATAGCCTATTTGGAACATCTGTTAAATGTAAGAGTGTGTGTGTGTGTGTGTGTGTGTGAGAGAGAGAGAGAGAGAGAGAGAGATTATAAACTTCACATTACAGCATTTTGTAGACATGTATAATGTGATAGCTATGTCCTTAAGGTGTGTCCTATAATGAAATACTGAAGTTATTGCTTACTGCACCATCCTTTCAAATATATTTTCTCTGAGTATTACACAAGATTTGTAACCATATTAAATAATTTTCACACTATTTGGCACTTAATTACATGTTAATATCTCACTTTTCAGAGATCATCAATTCAGGATCATGAATATGCCTGAAACTAAAAATCAAAAAAGGAATAAAAAGTTGACCAAATGGAGAAGCACATGTCACCTAATCCTTCATGCAGAGCCTACATACTCACATACTCAAACAATTTAAATTAGTTAAAAATAAGAGATTCCTGTCATGTGACAGATTAAAATAAATCCAAAGGAGTAATAACACTTCCACAGGCATGAATACTAAAAACAACATAAAAGAAAATAGCCATTTGGATAAAAGAAGAAGAAAAACTTTTGATATACAGTGAGTCCTAGGATATGAAGACAGAATAAAAGAACTAGAACATTTCCTGACAGCAAGAATGAGAATACCATGTATGTGACCAGTAGAGAGACAAACAGTGAAATTAATGCACACATGACCATTCGAAGACTCTTGTTCATACCTGGAGCCAGGCATGCACTATATCATCAGAGTTGTCAGGGCTATATAGCCTCATATATACAATCACTATTTCATCATTTTGTTAAAGCTATGACCTGATAATCATTAGGGGCTAGACAATAAATATACAACCATATGAGTAAAATGTAACCAAAAACAACCTTAGAAATATATAAACCCTGTATCAATGAAACCCAATGACAGAAAATCTCATCACCAATGAATAAGCATGGATTTATTGGAAAAGAAGCAAGCAAGCAAGCAAACAAACAAACAAACAAAAACACTCCCAATACTAGGAAACAGTATTCAAATTGAAGTTCCAAAAGTAAAATTTTACTCTTTAAAATACTTGTGTAAAAGGAAAAAAGTCAACTACACAATGAAAGAAAATATCTATAATATACATATCTCACAAAAGAATAGCAGACAAAATAAGTAAGTCTCAGGGCTCTATGAGAACACTGGTGAGTCAACTTAATAATAGGTCATGACAACTGTCTGAAGGGACAGCTCACACACAAAAAGAAGCATGTGAAAAAGATGGTCAATATCCTACTTCTCCAGAGAAAGATAGCCTAAAGCTCTAGTAAGATACGAGTATGTGTCCCTAGAATGGCCAACACTGAGTGTGAATAATACTGTGCATGAAAATGCATATGACCAATAAGAATATGTGTAAATGGCAACTTAGCACATGAAACGATGTTCAACATCATTGAGTAAATGTAAATTAAAGCCAAACTTCAATAGCTTAGAACAATTATTAGAATGGCTAAAACAAGTAATAATGGCAATATCAGATGTTGGTAACATGTACAATGACACAACTTATACATTTTCCAGTATGTAGCTTAAAATGTTGCATCACTGTAAAAAAAAGTTTAAATTTTCTTAATCAGAAATGGAATACATAATCGTGACTAAGCACTCACATGTAGCTATTTATCCCATAAAAAATGAGACCTATTTCCAGACAAAATCCCTAACAGAGATATTAATAGAGCCTAGGCACTTTGCTTAATAATCAAAGATAAATCAAATGTATTTCAATTATTTGAGTCATTTGAACAATTACTGAATTCAAATAAATTGAATAATTCAATAATTTGAATAATTATTTCAATTATTCAAACAAAATAAATATTCTTCAAATTGAAACACCCAGTTAAAATGGCCATGAGGACACTGAACAAAATCCACCCGTTGAAACAGGTGGATTATGAAACAGAGTGTGCTCCATCGGTACTACTCAGCAACGAAAAGGAAATAGCCAAACTGCTCCCAGCACAATGCCATTCATGGATATCTAATGATTATGCTCTACAAGATCCCATTGATGTAACATCACCAAAAAGACAAAATTAGACCTGAGATCACAACTCAGTAGCCATACACATTACATTGGCAGGCCATGAGATCAACTCCCAGCACACCCCAAAAGCTCAAAGCTGTTCATAGAGTCTAGAATTAAAAAGTTCTATTCTTGTGGTTTTGAAAATAAATACAAGAAAACAGGATCCCTCTTTAAAAATCTATAGAGTGGGGATATGTACTAAGTACTTTATATAAAATACAGGAGAGATTCTTGGCAGTGTGGGTATGATGAAGGAACTGGAGCATGAGGTTGACTTTGAAGAACGATAAGCATCTTCCGTAAGGAAATGATTCTCTGTACATTTGACCATATAAACTATCTGGACCACACTCTCTTTAAGAACATACACAGACACTGTTCATTTGACTACTAAAGCCTTAAATATAGGTGCATAGCAATAACACTAAGAAATAAGGAGAAACAGAAATATAAGCTATCAGGCCACTGCTTATCAAATATATATATTTAAACATACCAAATTATTAGAGACTTTCCATTATGTTCATTAGTTAGATATTATGTTGGATAGTTGTTATTTTGTAGGTATTTCATCACAAAATTAAAAGCTACAAGAATATATACCAGACAAAGAGTGCTGTTACTTAACAAAGATCATTAACAAGCCAGTAATCCTACTGTCACAGAATGCTGAGGTGCGTGTATGCAGATAATCTGGAAACAAAATGAATACTCTTATAAGACGAAATACCCAGTTAAAATGGCCATTAGAACATCAAACAAGTGTTCCAAATTTTCATAATCAAATACAAAAACCATTAGTAAAAATTTCCCCCTCAAAATGCCTTTTCGATAATAGTAAGTGTGTGGGGAGTTGGAGAGGCATCTCAGCAGTTAAGATAATGTGTGCTTTCAAAGGTGAACTGGTTTCAGTGTACAGAATCTAGCAGCAGCTCACAACCACCACAAACTCCAGGCTTGTGCACACACATGGTGATATATAAACTCTCAGGCGCGCGATACACACACACACACACACACACACACACACACACACACGTAATTCTTTTAAAAAATAAAAATAAAAATATGTCTGTGGACTGCAGAGACTGCTCCAAGAGCACACTGCTCTTAAAGAGGATCTAAGTGTGATTTTTAGTGACCAAGGGATCTGATCTAAAGTCCTCTTCTGGCTTCCACAGGCCCTGACATTCACCTGCATATTATCACAGATAGACCCATATATCTGTGTATATAAAACACACATATTCAAACATTATCACACGGAGACATATATACATATACATTACATATATATTCATATGATTAAAATTAAAGTAAAAATGTCGAATGATCTTTCTTTTTCTTTAAAAGATTTATTTATTTATTAAATATACAGTACTCTGCCTGCAGGTACACCTGCACAACAGAAGAGGGCATTAGATCACATTATAGATGGTTGTTAGCCACCATGTGGTTGCTGGGCCTGGGTTGAACTCAGGACCTCTGGAAAAGCAGTCAGTGCTCTTAACCTCTGAGCCATCTCTTCAGGCATGAATGATCTTTCTTAAAGAGTAGAGATGTAACACTGGGCACTGAGGAGGTAGATCAGTGGATACAGTGCATCCTGTGCAAGTAAAACAAACAAACAAACAAACAAAGTCGAGTTCAGGCTGGTCATGGTGGTGCATGCCTGTAATCCCAGCACTCAGGGAGGCAGAGGCAGGTGGATCTCTCTGAGTTCAAAGCCAGCCTGGTCTACAAAGCAAGTCCAGGACACCCAAGGCTACACAGACAAACCCTGGAGTGCAGATCCCCAACCACCAATACCCATGTAAAAAGTTAAACCTGGTGGAACACATCTGTAACTTCTGTGCTGGGTCAAAGACATATGGGCTGGCCATTCCAGCCAACGTGATAATCTCCAGGTTCAGAAAACAACTCTGTCTCAAAAAAAAAAAAAAAAACAAACAACAAAAAACAAAACAAAAAAAAAAACAAAAACAAAAACAAAAAACACAAAACAATTAAAATAAGGTGGAGAGACATGAGAAAAACACCTGATGGTGTCCATGATGGACCATCACACACACACTCAGGGGTGAATACAGACACACACACAACATACACCACACACACACAAAATGTTTTCTTAACAGAGTAGCGTTGAAGAGGCAAAAGAAAGATGGCCTTCTATACTTAAAGAAATTAGGTCTTGTAGAAATGAGTATTAAACTGATTCATGTGGTCTTTGTTTACTGTGACTTCTGATCACAAGCAACAGGTAGTAAAAGGAATCTCACACATGAATCAAGTATTGGTGTGTTTAAGAGAATCCAGCAGCTGGCAGGCCCATTTTTTCCCATAAAGCCATGCATGTTCTGTTTATACCGAGCCTTTTATTGCTCTGCCATTGCTTACACCAAAGATATGGAAACAAGAAGGACTTACAGCAGTGTGCAAACTTGGGTAAGTTGGATGCTTGCTGATGAAATTATTGTCTCTACAATTAAGGACAGAAATTATTTCAACAAGTTTCTCATATGAAAGCTGAATGGGCCTTCTAGGGTTAAAAACACTAAGGTTGACTTTATAAGAAAAAAATACTACCATGCCTAAGGGCATATTGCGATTGGAGTGTGCTCACTTGAGTTGCTCTCAGTTGAGGACATAACACTGTTCCTCAGGATCAGGTTACAAATGTGTACAGATTGGAAACGTGTACAGGTTGGAATGGTCGTACTAAGTGTCACATCCTAACACCTAGTAAATAACAGCCTGCCCTTGACACTACATCCATGTGCTTACAGTTTTGTAAAGCTCCTCAATTATGTTGGGTCTGTAAAACAAGTAAGAGACCCTACCAGTTAAATTCATGGGCCAGGTCTGAAGGTCATGTTCTCTCCATGGCTCAGCTAAAATAGTACAGGGGTTTCCTTTACATTTTTAAAAATTGAGATAATTGTTGGTCTCTTTTGGAAGTATAAAAATAATTGACTTCCATGTGCCATCAATCCAAATTCTCACTGTGATGATACCTTACAAAGCTGTAGTGTGAAAACACAACCATGACATGCAAAGACTTAGTCAAAAACTTCTACCACTGTCTTTTCATTACACCGTCACATTCTTGTCCCATCTTCATCAACATGGCTGTTAATCTCCATTATTCATTTCAGAGTTCTGTCATTTCAAAAATGCTATGCGAATGCAACCATCCAGCATGTGACCTTAAAGACGGGTTTTCTCTGACTTAGATCATTTCCTGGAGACTCATGCAACTTATTTTCCATGTTTTTCCTTCCATTGCTTAAAGAATTACAAAGTTCTCACTGGTCGGTTTGTCTAGCACTGAAGAATATCACAGATGCTCCTATTTTGGCTTTTTTGTTTGTTTGCTTGCTTGTTTAAGTGATAATTATCCCCTGTGGCTCAGAGATTTGAACACTTGGTCCCTAGAGGGTGAAACAATTTGGGGGTTGTCAAATCTTCAAGATATACGGCTACACTGCTATATGTGAGTTGCTAGAAGTGATCCTCAAAGATAAACTTATGTTCCCAACTTAAGGTTGTGCCTCCACCAAGCAGAATTGTCAGCTCAACATCTTGCAGCCATGATGAACTGTAACCTCTGAACTGTGTGTCCACATAAATCCTTCCTCTTAAGCTCCTCCTTTAGGGCATTTAGGCAAAACAATGAGAAAAGTAACTGATGACAGGCTTATTACATATAAAGAAATTATGGGCAAGTTCACATATGAGCGCAAGTTTCCAAATCTCTGTGCAGCCATTGAGGAACTCAACTGCTGAGTTGTACAATTCATG
This sequence comes from Acomys russatus, assembly GCF_903995435.1. Lineage (NCBI taxonomy): Eukaryota > Metazoa > Chordata > Mammalia > Rodentia > Muridae > Acomys > Acomys russatus. Next base: position 54,055,145 of record NC_067137.1, on the reverse strand, counting down.
GTCATCTTGTTAGAAGAAATTGTCACCCTCTTTTTCAGTGTCTGTAATATTTCAAAGTCCCTTCAGCGTGGGATGAGCAACCTAGTTCCTTCACAATACCAGGGCTTACTATTGTTACTTTCTTAGTCATTCCATGGGTTTCCAGTAATAACTTCCTGCACTGTGAGTTTCTGTAGGGACTAATGATGATGAACATGTTTTCATGTGATGCTGCCAGCTGTGTTCCTCATTATGCAAAGTGTTAGTTTTGCCACATCTTAACAAGGTTGTTTGGTTTTTCTGTTTTGGCAGTTTTGGAAGTTGTTTGTATCTTCCTGATTCTGTTGCTGTTGCTTGTGGTTTGCAGACCCTCTCACAATCCACAAGTTATCTCTCCACTCTCCAAACATGATTCTCTCACACAAGTTAAGCCAAATCATTACGACCTCCTTCTGCAAATAAAGTGCTTGGTCCCAACCTAAGAACCCCTTGCTAGGTTTATATCACTGAGTTTATCCTGCTGTTTTGTGCAGATTTATTCTTTTGTGTTTCACACTTAAATCAATGATATATTTGCAGTGGTCTTTGTAGAAGCTATGAAGCCTAGGTCAAGGCTAATATTAGTTAAATATTAGATAAAGTCTAATAGTTTCATCAGCTGAAATGGCTACACATCCTGAATTGTTAAACTTCTTTGTCAGAAATTAAGTTGATTATAAATATGAGGGCTACTCAGTATCTGTCACTGATCAATATATCTTTCCCTCTACTATTTTTTTAAATTAATGCAGGAATAATGCATGCTTTAATTTAAAACAATGTTTATTTTTATTTTATTTTTCCAGTCTTCCTCTTAAAACCCCTCCAACATATTTCTCCATATAAAAATTATATCAGAGGGCAAAAAAAGATGACAGTATGGAACAGTAAATCTAGAGTCACTGCAGCAGCAACAGGCATGAGAGCATGGCCAAGGCAGTTAAAGGAGCAGGCTAACCCCAGGCCACCTAGCCCTCACTGACTGCTAAGCACACAGGCCCAGCTCATTTCATGGAGATGCCACTGTTGCTGCTGCTGCTGCTGCCTCCACACACATTGCTTACCCTAAGTGAGGTGGGGAGGGAGGGAGAAATCAGCAAGGGACTGAAACATGATGGTCATGCCCAGGTCACTGTGATGCACGGCCGCCTGGATCTCATGCTGCCCAACCACATGATCACTCTGACGGTGAGCAAGATGATGTGAAAATGAAGAATGCTGTCTTTTCTGGAGTAAGTCTCCTTGAAGTCTTGAGAGGGTTCTAAGATCTGTGCTGCCTCCAGAAACCATGTTGATGTTCATAATCCTTGCTGCTGCCAGAAACCACATTGCTGTCCTTGACCTATGATCGCTGCCTGCTCTGGGCAGGGAAGTTTCTTTTGCAGTGCTATCGATTACTGCAGACTCACAACTGAGAATGAGAGACATTGGAGGCTTCTGTGCCAACCACATCCAACCCTACCCACACAGCAAAAGCAACAGTGGCAACATGAAGCTATTGAAGAGAGTCATTTAAAATTTGTGATAAATATGATACAGTGCAGTTGATAGATTCTGGCATGGGGGTTGAGGAAGACTCAGTAATCTTTAAGGGGCCAATTTTTTCAATTTTCTGAGAAAGCACCAGATTGATTTCCAAAGTGGTTATACAAGTTTGCACTCTCACCAGCAATGGAGGAGTGCTCCCCTTCGTCCACAACCAGGTCAGCATGTGCTGTAACTTGAGTTTTTGATCTTGGCCATTGGGATTTGCATTTCCCTGATGACTAAAGACATTGATCATTTTTTTAAATTAATTTATTCAGATTACAACTAAATTGTTATCCCATCACTTGTATCCTCCTGTTCCTCCCTCCCTCCCACTTTTACCCTATTCTCCTCTTCTAGGTCTAAGACCGAGTGGGACCTCTTCTCCCACTATATAGTCATAGGCTATCAAGTCTCATCTTGGTAGCCTGCTTATTCTTTCTTTGAGTGCCACCAGGCCTCCCCACACCAAGAGGAGGTGGACAAATACGGTGCACCAGAGTTCATGTCAGAGTCCGTCCCCATTTTCCATATAGCTGTGGAGAATGTCCTGTCCATTGGCTAGTTCAGAGTAGGGGTTTAATGTTTACTACTTGTATTGTCCTTGGTTAGTGCAATAGTTTGAGCAGACCCCCGTGGGTCCAGATCTGCCAGTCTTGATGGTCTTCTTGTAGGTTTCTAGGACCCTCTGGGTCCTTCTATTTCCCCATCTCCTATATTTCTCTTACTTAGAGTCCCAGTAGATGTCCTAACATCCATCCCAATCTCCTGGTAAGTGAGACTTTCATGGAACATGCCTATGGGGCTAGTGCTCAAATATAAGTGAGTATATACTGTGTGAGTCTTTCTGCTTCTGGGTTAACTCACTCAGTATGATCATTTCTAGTTCCACTCATTTGTCCACAAATTTCGGGATTTCCTTGTTTTTAATAGCTGAGTAGTATTCCATAGTGTAAATGTACCACAGTTTCTTTATCCATTCTTCGACTGAGGGAGTTTAGGCTGTTTCCAGGTTCTGTCTATTATGAATAAGGCTGCTATGAACATGGTTGAGCATATGTCCCTGTTGTGTGGTAGAGCATTTTCTTTAAGTGCTTCTCAGCCATTCCATATCCCTGTTGCAAATTCTCTGTTTAGCTCTGCACTACAATTTTTAATTGGATTATTGGTTTGTTGGCTTTTGTTTCTTGAGTTCTTTATATATTCTGAATATTAGCCCTCTGTCAGATGTAGGGTTGGTAAAGAACATTTCCCTGTCTGTAGGCTGCCATTTGATTCTATTGAGAGTATCCTTTACTTAGCAAACTGTCTCTGTCATCTTCTCATTTGGAAAGCTACTAACCTGCACTTCCAGTATACTCAGGTAATCAATTTTATTCCTTCTTAAGTCTCTGATGGGATTGAAGACCAAATAGTTTAGTTTTACAATTAAGCTTAGTCATTTAGGTGTTAAGATATTTTTAATTTTTAGGCCTAGATAGGTATTTTAACTTGATAATGATGAGATGTGATAGATATTGATTCACATTCAGAGTTTTAGATGCACCAAGATAGGAAAGATGTTTTCTTCAAGGTTGCCAAGTACAAATAGGCAAAACACTAAGAATGTAACATTTATATAATCCCTGACTGTGTTATGGTTCTTCTTGCTATAGGTAGTTTATTGTGTATATGGGTAATAGTGTAAATGTACATGTAAAAAATAAAAAAATATTTAATAAAAAAATTCCTACCAAAAGAAAAAAACCAACAGCTTTTCTGTTTCATGAGGTCCCATTTATTAATTGTTGATCTTAGAGCCTAAATTGTTAATGTTCTGTTTAGGAAGTTGTCTCCTGTTATAAGGAGTTCAAGGCTTTTCCCCCACTTTCTCTTCTAATAGTTTTAATGTTTCTAGTTTTATGTTCAGTTCCTTGATCCAAATGGACTTAAGATTTATGCATGGTAATAAATATGGATGTATTTGCATTTTTCTACATAGAGATAGTCAGTTAGACCAGTACCATTTTTTGAAGAGACTTTTTTCCACTGTATGGATTTTGCTTCTTGGTCAGAAAATCAAGTGTCTGTAGGTGTGTGTGTTTATTTCTGAGTCTTTCATTTGATTCCATTGATCAACCAGCCAGTTTCAATTCCAGTACCATGCCATGGCTATTACTGTTGCTCTATAGTACAACTTGAAATCCAGGAAGGAGATTCCTCTGGAAGATCTTTTTTATTGTACATTATTGTCTTAGCTATTCTGTTTTTTTGTTTGTTTGTTTTGTTTTGTTTGTTTTTCCATATAAAGTTGAGATTTTTTTCTTTTTAGGTCTGTAAAGAATTATGTTGATATTTTGATGGGAATTGCACTAAATCTGTAGATTGCTTTTGGTAAGTTGGGATTTTTACTATGTTAACCTACCTATGCATGAGCATTGGAGATCTTTACATCTTTTTGTGACAATATGCATAAGGGAAGTTGGTCTAAAATACCCTTTCTTGGTTTGGTCTTTGTGTGGTTTAGTTATCAAGGTGACTGTGGCCTCAAAGAATGAGTTTGGTAATGTTCCTTCTGTTTCTATTTTGTAGAATAGTTTGAAGAGTATTGGTATTAGCTCTTCTTTGAAGGTCTAGTAGAATTTTGCTCTGAAACCATCTGGCCCTAGGTGTTTTCTCCTTCTTCTTCTTCTTCTTCTTCTTCTTCTTCTTCTTCTTCTTCTTCTTCTTCTTCTTTTGGTGGGGAGTGTTGGGAGACTTTTGATGGCTGTTTCTATTTCCTTAGAAGATATAGGACTATTTAATTTGTTTGCCTGATCTTCATTCAACTTTGGAAAGTGGAATCTATCAAGAATATTGTCCATTTCATTTAGGTTATTAAATTTTGTGGCATATAGTCTTTTGAAGTAAGACCTAATGATTCCTTGGATTTCCTTGGGTATCTTTGTTATGTCTTCCTTTTCATTTTTGATTTTGTTAATTTGGATAGTGTGTCTCTGCCTTTGGTCAGTTGGCTAAGGGTTTGTCTATCTTGTTGATTTTCTCAAAGAGACAGATCTTGGTTTCATTGATTCTTTTATTGTTCTCCTTGTTTTAATTTACTGATTTCAGCCCTGAATTTGATTATTTCCAGCCATCTACTCCTCTTGGCCATGTCTGCTTCTTTTTTTCCTAGTGACTTCAGGTGGCTAGTAAGTTCCTTATATGAGATGTTTCCAATTTCTTTATGAAGGCACTTAGTTCTGTGAACTTTCCTCTTAGCACTTTTTTCATTGTTTGCCATAAGTTTGGGTAGGTTGTACCTTCATTTTCACCAAATTTTAGAAAGCCTTTAATTTCTTTCTTTATTTCTTCCTTGACCCTGCTGTCATGGAGTAAAGAGTTGTTCAGTTTCCATGCATGTGCAGGGTTTTGTTATTGCTGTTGTTGAGGTCCAGCTTTAGTGCATGGTGGTCTGTTAAGATACATGGGATTATTTCTATCTTCTTTTATCTATTGAGGCTTGCTTTATAGTCAGTTTTAGAGAAGGATCCCTGAAGTATATTCTTTTTATGTCTGGGTGAAAAGTTCTGTAGATATCTGTTACATCCAACTGATTCATGACATTTGTTAGTATCATTTTTCAATTTTGTTTTACTTTTGGTGAGGTGTTGAAGTCTCCCATTATTAAAGTGTGAGAATTGATGTGTGTTTTAAGCTTAATTAATGTTTCTTTTACCAATGTGGGTTCCATTGTATTTGGAGCATAGATGTCCATAATTAAGATGTCATTTTTCTTTGATGAGCATGAAGTGTTCTTCCTCATCTCTTTTTATTAATTTTGGTTGAAAGTTTATTTTATTAGATATTAGAATGACTACTACAGCTTGCTTCTTGGGTCCATTTGCTTGGAAAAACTCTTTCCACCCTTTTACTCTTAAGTAATATCTATCTTTGTGGATGAGGTGTGTTCCTAGTATGTAGCAGAATGATGGGTCCTGTTTACACATCTATTCTGTTAGTCTGTGTCTTTTTATTAAAGAGTTGTGTCCATTGATGTTGAGAGAGGTTAATGATCATTGATTTAGTTTTGTTTATTTTGATAATGGTTGTGGTAGTGTGTTTGTGTGCTTATCTGCTTTGGTTTTGCTGTAGTGAAGTTATTTATATCCCATGGTTTTTGGTTTGTAGTTAACCTCTTCCAGTGGGAGTTTTCTTTCTAGTATCTTTTGTAGGGATGAGTTTGTGCATAGATAGTTTAAATTTGGTCTGTCATATAATATATTGTTTTCTCTATGATGATTGAAAGTTTTGCTGGGTACAGTAGTCTGGACTAGTAATTGTGGTCTCTTAGGGCTTGCAAGACTTATACCCAGGCCCTTTTGGCTTTATTTGCAAGGTAAGAAGCTGACTCTCAGGAGCTACTATTTTTATTGCTTGCATACAACCAATAGTATGGAAGTCTCTGATCTCAATCATTTAATTCTACGATGATTCTGATATTATACAACGTTTTGAGTTTCATTTCTAAGACAATGATGATGCAGAATAAAGACATCCTATGATGTATTCCCGGAGACACAGTTCATATTTGTGAGAATGTCACACAAAACATAGTCTACTGATATCTGAAAGTATGTCTGATACATTTGTCAGGAACAATGATGATGCCGAAAGGTAATTTTTCAAAACTGAGCAGCCAGTGTTTGAATACTAAACTCCCCAAAGATATGGGCTTTGGATTTTCTTTGTGTACCTTTTAAAAAAGAAATACAAAAACCAATCTCAGCACCTTTCTGATTTCATCAATGCTTTCTCAAGAAACTTCACCATGAGTAATGGTAGGCATGGAATTCACAACTATTTAAAACCACAAGTTCTGAATGAGCTGAAGCCTGAACAGAGAGAATATACTACTAGATACTCTCACAGCCATCTCCATAGGCAGTGAAAAACATAAGAGTTTATCTCATACATTAAGGGAAAGGTTATTGCACTGGGAAGAACATGAATTCCCATATACCATTAACTTCATACACTAAAATGAATTGAAGAAACTAATTATTCAGAAACAGAGAATGGCCCTTGGGAAACATAGTTTCTTAAAAGGATTTAATAGTCAAAACATGTGCAGGTTATTATCATGAATTAAAGTAATGAGAGGATGAAGATATTAGGAAGAAATAGAGTCTCTCATGAAATGCTAGCCTTGATGCTCCTGTCACACAGTGAAAAACCAATGTTCACATACAGAACACAGCTAAAACTTTTCCAGAAAAATAGACTGCACAGTATTTGTGGCAATTGCTTCCAAAGGAAAATTATGCAGAGTGGTAGAGTTGACTGAGAATAAATGTAAACACTGTGTCCAAATGGCAAGTAAGTAACATGTAGACAATGATAAAATTGGGTGAAGGGGAATTACCTGCCAATGAATGTCCAAAATCAAGAAAACATCTATATTAATTTTATAACTAGGGAGTAAACATGAACAAATTTCTTTGAATATATTCTTTGTTTTTCAGGAAAAATGCACTTGAATAATGGTCCATTTGATATTCTTCAAAAGGAAACACAAAGACTATAAAAGCATGGCTTTTGAGAGCTAATTTATGGACAAAGTGCTTCCTGTACATTTTAGTTAAGAGAGCACTTTGATAAACACATAAACATGGAAATGTCAATCTCCTAGTAAATGGAAAGTATTGGGTTTGTTATGAAAGAGTCTGGGGCCTAAACAGTGACAGACTTGGAAGGGGGGAGGAGAGAAGAATCACAGAAGAGCATAAGCAGAACAGGAGTCACAGGATGGGGATGGTGTGCTACAAAGAAAACTTATAAAACTAGAATTCAGCTCTATGCATCAGGGATCCCATATGTTGTTATGATGTCTCTGGGCAGTACATACAAAAACATTGGTGAGAGATATGCTCCAGTATCAGCTTTCAGAAACAGCAAAGTCAAGACATAGGTGTCAGTGGTTGGTTCTTGTAGGCATAAGCTTATTGTGTAATTCAAATGCTGGTGTTTGTACTCCCTGCCCCCCCCCCCCAATCTGGTTGTAATCTTTGCTCTGAGAATCTCCTGTCCCAATGTTATGTAAACACTACTCCTCAATGGTCTGCTGATATGCCAATAAAGCAGCTTACAAACAATCCCAGAGTGGAGAGAGAATAGGACCGGACTTCCTCCCACCCACGGGAAGAGGAGTGAGAAGAGGAAGTAGGCAATTGAGCCAAGGGAGAGATCCAAGTAACATCAAGAAAAAGAGCTGGAACAAGAAACCTACCAAGTGCAAGTGCCTCTGAGATGCACACTGGGAGGAAGCCAAATTAGCTCAGATGACTAAGAATCGAGTAATAACTGCCCAGCTATTATGTTGTGAACTTTATTATTAAAAGAGTCTCATTTATTTTTGTGATAGCCAGGTTAAGAGCAAAACTGAGAACTAAACACAGTTTTATAAAAGCAACTTTAACATTTCTCTAGCCAATGTGTCCTTTACAAGAAAAAGTCATCACTGTCCTGGACTAGAGATTAGTTATGTCCTCTTCATACAGGTGTTTTATCCAAACCTTGACAATGAATGGGGGAGAAGCATTTTTTTGAAAAGAGGCAGAAGGGGGTCTGGAGAGATGGCTCAGAGGTTAAGATCACTGCCTGCTCTTCCAAAGGTCCTGAGTTCAATTCCCAGCAACCACATAGTAGCTTACCACCATCTATAATGAGACCTGGTGCCCTCTTCCAGCATGCAGGCCTACATGTAAGCAAAACATTGAATATACAATAAATAAATCTTTTTAAAAACTAGGCAGAAGGACTACAGCAAGACCAAAAACTACTAGACATCTTCCAGAACCATCATAAATGTCAAGCATACAATACATGTCTACATATAATGCAAAGTAAGATGCTCTAACTTTATAGGGATAATTTGACATCATTATTGAAAAAAATTAAAAACTTGCATGGAAAACATGTAAAAATTATTTTTTTATTTTTAATTCTTACCTATATTTCTAAATTTTCCATATGCACATAATTTTTAAATAATTTTTTTCAGAGCCACATATATTAAGAGCAATGAAACTGTTCTATATATAATAGCACTGAGACTTGTCATTCTTTATTTGTCCAAACCAACAGAATATACAAGGCTAGGAACAAACCTGATATTGACAATGGACATAGGGTAATAGGACATATCAGTGTGACTCATTTTGGCTAAGTGATTCACTGTGGAAGGTGACGACGATGAGATGAGGCTACGGAGCTTAAAGAATAAGGGTAATGTACAACGTCTTTGTATCCTCCACTATATTTTTCTACAAACCTAAAATTACTCATAACAAAGTATTTTTTAAATCCAGGACAGATTTTATATTTTTCCTATATTTATCTCCTTTTAGCCTCCCTTGTTAGAGCCCCTTCCCTGTTTCTCCCACTTCCTCCATGAGATCCCTTGTACCCTGCTGCACTCCTGTCTACTGTGTCCCCACTCTCCACCACCACAGTGGGTCATTTCATATTCCTGGTTACTGTAGTCACTTTCGAGAAGACTAAAATTATTTTCAATATTTCTTAGCCATTTTTCTTTGTTCAGGACCAAGGGCTATCTTTGTCAAGTATTAAGTGGCTTAAGTTATACTTACACATGTTTGAGTTTTCTATTTTATTCAATTGGTCTACATGCCTGTTTATATATCAATATCATACTGTTTTTATTACTATGGCTTTGTAATATATTTTGAGATAGGGAATGGTAATCCCTCCAGAATTATTTTTCTTGCTCAGACTGTTTTGGGTACGTGGGCTCATCTGTGAATCCATAAGCATTTTTAAAAAGTTTTTTTTTCTATTTCTGTGAAGAATGAATGAAATAGGGATGTTGATTTGGATTGTATTGAATATGTATATACAAAAATGGAGTGAAGAGAATAAACTGATAGTAAGGATGTCTCAAAAAGCCATAAGGACACACTGATAAATATCTGCCTAAAATACATAAATAGACCTAAGTTGGTGGATAAATCCACATATATATTTTAAAGGATATTTTCCCATGTGGGCTGAAAATGTTCTTCAAGAGCCATAGACCATCTAGCAAAAACTTCAACACTAAGTGTAAGAAGCTCTCTTTTAGGTTGTTATCTGATTGTTTAAGAGACTCCAAAAACATTACAAGATATTGTTATTGCCTTTGGTTGTCCCAGAGGTAGAAAATAGGTCTCTATTGCTGAAGACCCCCTGCACCTCAGACATAGGTCCCAGAGGCCTCTCTTCTGGGACTGATCTGAAAACCTCCTTTCTAAGGACCAGCTTTCATGATACCTTGTATTACTTAGGGTGCTTTCCACTGCTGTGAAGAGACACTATGACCATGGCAACTCTTACAAAGGAAAACATTTAACTGGAACTGTCTTACTAGTTCAGTCAGAGGTTTAGTTTATTATCATCATGTCAGAAAGCATGGCAAAATGCAGGCAGACATGGTGCTGGAGAAGGAGCTGAGAGTTCTTTATCTTGAAGCCTAGGTAGTGGGAAAAGAACTATGTGCCAATGAGCCTGGGTTTATGCATTGGAGATGTTAGTGCCCACCTGAACATTGGCACACTTCCTCCAACAAGGCCAACCTACTCCAAGACCACACCTCCAATAGTGCTACTCCCTATGGTCCAAGCATTCAAACACTCAAGACTACAGGAGTCATTTCTATTCAAATCACCACAGCAATATAAAGTCTCATACAACCTGTAGGAAAGAAACAAAAAAACCCGCAAGCAACAGTTCTACCCAGTTTTGACGTCTGAGCCACAGCAACAATGATCATGACAACAATAACCAGAAGGGTCCATCCAGTAGTGGCACACAAACGTTGACAGTAACCAAATGCTCAGATTGGACTTAGGATCTACTGTAAAACAGGTAAGTCACAACTGGGTATGGGACACCTAACCAACTTCCAATAGTTAGTGAAGTCATGGGCCTTGTAGGAGAACAGCTACTTTACTAACCCAGAATAATCCCTAACTCTAAAAATCTGTCCTTATATCCACAGTTAGGTGTAGTCCTCACCCAACATTAAGGAAATTTCTCTTTGCAATAGATGCAAGCCATTACAGAAAGCCACACACAACAAAATGCGGAGTTGTGGAGTCTCAATGCATACAGCTATAACATAACTCCTACATGAAGGCTCATGGGTCATTGCTGAAGAGGGACAAAAAGATTGTAAGAACCGGGAAACAGAAAGTTTTCTGTGAGATCTAATCACCAGAGACTGTTAGGAGCTACATCCATACAGTCTCACCAACAAGACTGCCTGAATATGAGCTGAACAAGGACAACACCAATTGACATGGTAACATAGACAAGAAAAGACCACAAAGCCTGAATTATATGTGAAGTTACAGGCAATTACAGAATGTTGAGAAGAGAAATAGTCTCCTCCAGGAAAGAGCGCACCAACTGGTTATCCAATAGAAAAGGTTGTATTTATATATTTAAAATTAGGAACACACAAATACAAGCACATGTACACACACACACACACACACACACACACACACACACACACACACACCAATAACAACCAATAAAAAAAGAATCCATGAATTTGAAAGAAAGCAAGGATAAGTATATAGGAGAGTTTAGAGAAAAGAAGGAAGAAATTATGCAATTTTAATAATTTTTAATTAAATTCTTAGAAAATTTAGCTATCTTTCATTTATTCTGTATGAATTCACAATATTATCACAATATGTGTGTGTGTTTGTTTATTCTAAAAATTAAATTGCTAACTGGGATGTTAAGATCTCCTAACAAATTACTGTAGTATAACCAATCTTGAAGAGCACTTCAACTTAGTGACATTTTTCTAACTTTAACATATGGGCTGATTCTGGGAAAATCAAGATGTTAACAGAATTAAGAGCTTTCCATCCTCAGCAAATCAAAAAGCAAAAAATACCTACTGAGTATATTATTAAAAATGTTACAATCTGAAATTATCACAATGCATTTCATGAATGCATAAATATGTAAGGGCATATTAAATGTAAAAGAATAAGTATCATTTGAATAAGGAAATAAAAACTGTCAACCTATATTTCCCTTATTTTTCATTTATGTTTATAAACTTCAACTATCACTATTATTAAAAATAACTTATTTGCTGTTTAAGAAACTGGTTAGTTATTAAAATATATTTAGATTTATTTTAATTCTTAGTTTATTGTTTCAGTTCACTTCCCACATGGAAATTACATAAAAATAAAAGGAAAAGAAATAAGCATAATGCTAGCATTTTAAATTCTATTACAAAAATAGTAAACTGTGTATTAACTAGAAATATATTATCAATACATTTCACAGCTCAAGGATGTTAATTTCTAACATTTGTTTTGAAGCATTTCTTGGAACAATAAACAAGTTGAATTTTCTATGAAAACTAAATCAACCACTGGAAAGTATAATCTCATATACAATATTATCTCTTAACTTAAGACAATCACTTTGTGGTCATGAGCTCCTTGGGATTACCAGATCTTTAACCTCATAGAATCTGTCTTCCTTCTTTCTTTACTAATTATTGCTTCTTAAAAATTGCTATTTGAATCTATAATTTCCTTGGAATGGTCCCATCAGCACAGCTTTTACTGGTCTGCGAGACATGATTTCATGCTGTTAACTTTAAGTTACCATCAAATCTGAAATAAGAGACCATAAACAAATACAGAGTATATCTGAACACTTGAATAAACAACACAGACTGCTATTTCAGATGACTGAAACACAGGCATACCCTAGTCTCTATCTTCCTGAATCTCTATAAGCACCTTCCCAGTCTTCTTTGTATTCATTCCTCATAAGATGATTTTGTTGAATCCGCCATTACAAGACTTACTCTGTAGAGGGAGTGGACCCCTGACATTACCCAGAGGTCAGGAGCCAGAGGCTGGATAGCCCAGAGACCCAATTGTCACCATAGAGGCTTCACCTAGCAACTGATAGAAATAGATGCAGAGACCCACAGCCAAGCATTAGGCAGAGCTAGGGGAATTCCACAGAAGGGGGTATGGTCTGTAGGAGTGGTCAAGGACACTACAAGAAAACCTACAGAACCAACCAATGTGAGCCCATAGGGGTTCCCAGAGACTGAACCAACAACCAGGGAGCCTGCATGGGACTGACCTAAGCCTTCTGCATGTATGTTACAGCTGTGTAGATGGATTTTCCTGTGAGACCCCTTAACAGGGGGAGCAGGAGCTGTCTCTGACTCTGTTGCCTGCCTTTGGAAATCTTTTCCCCTACTGGACTGCCTTATCTAGCCTTAAGAAAAGAGGGGGTGCCTAGTCTTACTGCAACTTGATTTGCCATGGCTTGTTGATATCCATTGAGGCCGATCCTTTTCTGAAGAGAGAAAGAGGAAGTGTGGATGGGCGCAGGGGCTGTGGGGGGTTATGGACTGAGAGGAAAGGATGGAGGGGAAACTGCAGTTGTGATAAAAAATATTTTTTAAAAGAAAGACAAGAAAAGAAAGGAGACTCACACTGCAATGTACATGTGACTAGATATGGTAAGACCCTGTTTCACAGATGAACTGTGAGAAGAATGTGTTACCTTTTGATAATCACATTTAATGAACTTATGAAAGTTAAATCAATGTTTAAAGGTAACAAAAAATCTAAAGATAACATGCCATTTCATACAAGCAAAAGAGAGTCTTATGGGATAGAAGAACCTGGGATCCGAAGGCAGTCAATGAGGTAGGCAGCAGTGAAGCAGAAGGAAGTAGTTACCCAGAATGACTTAGCCTTCATTTTCAGGTACCATGTTTTGATGCAGCTACATCATTAGAAGAAATAAAAAATACGTTAGGAGAATCTAAAGTTAAAATGCTAGGGAGACAATATTAAGACATACAGAGAGTGAGCTGCTATGGTTTTAAAACACTGGAGCTTTCCTAACCAATCTTATTTTAATGACATCATCATACAGGAAAAAAAAAAACTACATGGAGTAAATACTGTGTCAAAAATCTTGAAATGTATTGTTTTGATGGGAAAATGCTCAGGAGAAGACTGCAGAGGAAAGATGTCTTCTTTAATGATGATTTCATTTAGCCTAAACTCGTAAGTGTATCCATCAGCTCTACAAACTGTCTGCCATTTACTGAAAACCATTCTTCTCTGCCAGCTTAAAATAAGCAGAGATTATACAAGTACCATGTGCCATCCTAAATAAGGAAAGGGGGAAAACAAGTACAATATGGTATTTAAACAGCTGTGTGAAGACACCATTTAAAACAAGAATCATTTCTCAGCTGAATTTCTTATGTTTCATTTTTCTAAATATAAACTAGAACCTCATTAAATTAACCACTGACTTGTAGATTAAAGCACAGAGCCCCCCACCTGCAAACAAACAATAAACAATAATTTTTCAGAAGCTCATAATATTGACATAATTTGTATTTTGAGAGTGCAGAAAAAAGGAAAAACTATACCAATTATTACACAGCTGTCATGGTCAAATAACAATTATTTACATTATTTGTAGTTTTGAGTCAGCTGAAATAGTACAACAAATAATACATTTGTAAATACCATGGTAAGATTTCACACCTAGCTGCTAATGATAATCACTACAAAAACTCAATATTTCAGAAGTAATCAAATCTTCAAATTATCTGTCCTGTCTACTTGAGCATTCTAAGTAAATGAGGTTGGACCAGATGACAGGATGGAAAAAGAATATTATGTGCAAAATAATTTTTGCTCAAAAAGATCCACAAGGCACCTACTGGGTAGAAGAGTTCATTTACAATATGGTTATCTCACAGATCAAAGAATTAATGTAGCAGGCGCTGTGACACGTACCTGCAATGCGAGCACTGGGGAAGGAGAAGTTGGAGGATCGCTGTGAGTGTGAGGCCAGCCTAGTCTACAAAGCAAGTCCAGGACAGCTAAAGCTACATAGAGAAACCCTGTCTCAAAAACCAAAACCAAAACCAAACAAACAAAAAAGAAAACAAAACAACAAAAAAGAACTAATGCTTATTTGTACAGACTCAACCTGGTTTTTTTTTTTTTTCATTATATAAGAAGTTGTCATTTTTTTCAGAGTAAATAAAAAACTTATGGTTATAATATAATACACTCAAAAGAAAAAATATTCATCATGTCATCATGTTGCCAGGTGTGGTGGTGCATGCCTATAATTCCAGCACTCAGGAAGGCAGAGACCAACAGATCTGTGAGTTCAAGGACAGCCTGGTGTACAAAGAGAGTTTAGGACATCCAACTCTACATAGAGAAACCCCGTCCCCCGAAAAAAAAAAGGAAGGAGGAGGAGGAAGAAGAAGAAGGCAGAAAGGAAGGAAGAAAGAAGAAAGAAAGAAAGAAAGAAAGAAAGAAAGAAAGAAAGAAAGAAAGAAAGAAAGAAAGAAAGGTTAGCACAGCCACCACTGTTGCTGGTCAACAGACCCAACACTGCTCAATCTCTGAAGTAATGCCTCTGAGCTTCATAAAACCATCACCAATATTGGTGGAATGTGGTTGCCTGTGGTCACATTTACCTATCTTCCTCTTGGGCATACCATCCTCTAAAGGGAAATCCATGTTTCTTTCCTCTACCTTTAATCCTTTATTCTGCCATGTTTTCCCCCATTACTATTAGAACTTACTAGCACTGGCCTCTGACCTAAGTGATCTGTGCTTTACAGCTCCATGGAAGATACAGAAGGACAGGCAGTATGTGTGCAGGGTGATAACACTAACAAGCATGGAATGAAGTGGCTACGGTAAGATGAAGAATACTAACTTATCCTAAACATTGTGTTAGAGCAGTAAAAGCCTTCTTGCATTGTGCAATAGGAGCTGTAAAGAAAGCCAAATACCACAGAAACTCTAGAAATGACATTTTCTGTCTAATCTTAGCATTGTTAATATTCTTCCAATATTGTGTCCATGTCACAGTTACTGTGCCATATGTTGGAGTCACATATACAAATCGATTATGTGAGGATTTAATTTAGTTGAAGATAAATTCTAAGGTGGGGAGGGGGGAGGACAAACTACAATATAGGAACAATTATGTCATGCACATCAGTTACAGAAGCCAGACAACACAGTGATTGAAGAGCCAAGGATGATGCTGGGAAAATGTGGCTCTTACAAGAATATGGAGGACTATCCAGAGTACAGGAAGCAATAGTAGTGCAGATGAGAAACCAGCATGTGTAGAGGCATGAGACATGACAAAGCATGGGAGGTAGCTGCAGTGTTCTACAGCAAGTGGGTTAATAATCAGGTAAAAGGTGACAAACACAACTCTGAACTGCCTATGTAAGATGCTGCATGGTGTTTGTGCTGAAGCACTATGGGAATGCGTTTGTTCTGTAGGAAAATAACTGACAGGAAGGAAGGCCTGTAAAGAGCGGCTCTGACCATGTGCTCAACCATGTTCATATCAGCCTTACTAATTATAGCCAGAATCTGGAAACAGCCTAAATGTCCCTCGGTTGAAGAACAGATAAAGAAACTGTGGTACATTTACACTATGGAATATGACTCCACTATTAAAAACAAGGAAATCCCGAAATTTGTGGACAAATGGGTGGAATTAGAAATGATCATACTGAGTGAGTAACCCGGAAGCAGAAAGACTCACATGGTATATACTCACTTATAATTGGTCACTAGCCCAAAAGGCATGCCCCATGAAAGTACTTACCAGGAGATTGGGATAGATGTGAGGACATCCTACTGGGACTCTAGGTAAGAGAAATATAGGAGATGGGGAAATAGAAGGACCCAGAGGGTCCTAGAAACCTACAAGAAGACCATCAAGACTGGCAGATCTGGACCCACGGGGGTCTTCTCAAACTATTGCACTAACCAAGGACAATACAAGTAGTAAACATCAAACCCCTACTCTGAAATAGTCAATGGACAGGACATTCTCCAGTTATGTGGAGAGCAGGGACTGACTCTGACATGAACTCAGGTGCCCCATATTTGTCCACCTCCCCTTGGTGGGGAGGCCTGGCGGCACTCAAAGAAAGAATAAGCAGGCTACGAAGATGAGACTTGATAAGCCTATGATCATATAGCCCCTCTCGGTCATAGACCTAGGGGAGGGGAATAGGATGAAAGCAGAGGGAGGGAGGAATGCGAGGATACAAGTGATGGGATAACAATTTAGTTGTAATCTGAATTAAATTAATTAAATAGAAAACACACAAAAAAAGAGTGGCTCTGACTGGGGAGAAGGAAGTTTAGTTTGAATCAAATGCAATAATCAGTTTAAAGGACTTTTTTATTCTTTTTTTTCTTTAATTGCATTGTGGTGTGTGTGTGTGTGTGTGTGTGTGTGTGTGTGTGTGTGTGTGCGTGCGTGCGTGCGTGCATGTGTGTGCAGGTACCCACAGAGGTCAGAAGAAGGGTTAGGTTTCCTACAGTTAGAGTCACAGGTATTTGTTAGGCATCTGAAGTGGGTTCTGGGAATGAAACCAGGCTCTGTGCAAGAGCAGTATATCCTCTCAGCCTCTAAACCATCTCTCCCATCCTCAGGGAGAGTAAGTTAAACCATCTCCACTTGTCTCAGATCCACAGATTAAGGGAAAGCTTCTTTTCTCCTTCCCCAAAGAAACCCCCATCCCTTTCCCCTGCCCCAGCTTCTGACCAGTGTGATAGTTAAGGCTAGTTTGGCATCTATATGGTCTCAGTGTCCACTGTTTTGTTGTTTTGGCTTTTGTTTTGTTTTGTTTGTTTGTTTGTTTTTTGAGACAGGGTTTCTTTGTGTAGCCTTGGCTGTCCTAGACTCACTTTGTAGACCAGGCTGGCCTCGAACTCAAAGCGATCCATTTGCCTCTGCCTCCTGAGTGCTTGGAATTAAAGGTGTGCGCCACCACACCCGGCTCTCTCAGTGTCCACTTTAATAGCCACATCTCTAGTAAGATTAAGGAAACAAAATTATTCTAGAGACTGTAAAGAAATATAGAGATCTATGAACTATAAATGAAAGGGGTAGCTAACGGAAACACTTTTAATTGTAATCTGGACTGTCTTTTATGTATATTTGCCTATTTCGTTAAAATTTGTTTTCAGAAAGTCTACTTTCTTGTTAACATCTCATTCACTTCATCATTTAAATTCTGAACATTATATGTCAAGTTGACATATACTCACCAAAAGACTAGAAGTTGCCTAAGAAAAATATTGAAAATGTATTAGATAAATACCACCTGGACAAAAATTAAGAATCAATGCACTGCTTTTAGGTGGCCTCTCCTAGAACACCACTGACTTAATTATAACAAAAAGCAATCACTAGTGACACCATTGCAACATGCAGCCAGCAGGACCCTTCTAAACTACAATCAATATGTTGTTTTTTAAAAATGTTGTCATTGGTATAGAAAAAAAAAAAAAAAAAAAAAAAAAAACGGAGAAATTAGAAAGATGTCCAAAAATCAGGGCAAGAAATAAAAACTTGTCTCAACAGGCAGTAGGGGAAGTGGTCTTCCCTTCCCTTCCCTCTGATGCTTTCATTACAGCACTTGCGGTTTGTCCTACTGATAATTTATCTGAATTCTCCTTTAGCCTGTGAGGCCCTTGAGCAAAGACTTCCTCATTGCTCAACCAAGAAAAATAAGCGTATAACAGGTAATGACTACACAGGGATGTACAATGGTCAGCAGCACCGAGGAAGACTGGGGGAGAGGGAGGGGCACACTATGCCATAAGTATGGAAAGGATCTGAAAACTGGAACAGAACTACAAGTGGACGGGTGGCACTAACAGAGTCATAACACACACATAGCGACAAAAGTGCTAGAAGTGTTCGAAGCACAAACTGGCATCCCTAGATGACTGATCAAAGGCTTCTCAACAAAGGGACGACACGATGGAAAAGCTGTGAGAAGAGATGTTCTAAAGGCAAGACTATGTTTCACTACATCCACAGTCAAAAAATAAAGTTCCTTATTATGATCAAAATGCAGAAGTTATGGAGACAGACAAGAGGGTGCTGGGGACAGCCTGTCTGTCATTGATTTTGCTAGGTTAGAGTGTTTGTTTTGTTCTTCAATTGCATAAGAAAAACTTTAAATGCTTAGAGCAAACTCTGCACACGAGTAATCAGATTTCTGAAGTTTGTGAATTTAATATTTCATTAGCTCCCCAAATCAGCCTAAATCTAATCAAGCTTAGAAAATGCCAGAAAAAGCTAAATGAGACATTACAAATTCTACGTATTCCCAAAATTTGCTTGTACTTTCAAGAAAAAAATATTAATTTGGCAGTTACAGTTTTTAAATCTTCATTTTATATCTTTTTATAAACACAAATTATGTTAAATAAGTATTAAAATAATAAAAACCCTCACTCATAATACAATCCTTATGTTCACTCAAGCCATGCAGATTAGAAAACTAGAAATCAGAATCACACATCTTATTCATTAGGCCACACAGCCAAGTGACAATCATGTTATAATCCACAAACCCAGAGATGCTAAGGAACAAGAGGGCTCAAGAGGGGACACGTGGGTCTCCCTAGGATGGGGAAACAGAATAGGTTTTGCTGCAAGTGGACTGAGGAGTGGTGGGGATGGGATAGAAAGGACAAGGACAAGAATGGGGGAGTACTGAGAGAGATGACTGAAACTGGGGACCACTGGGTGGGGGATGGAAACCTAGTGCAGTGGAAGCTCCCTGAAGAGTGACCCTATGGAAGACTCCTAGTAATGAGAGCTATGGAACTAAGAGGACACTCAGATCCTTTACATAGGTTACCAAAGAGCTTCAGCACACTGACAATTAAACATGAGCCTGGGGTGGGTAGTCAAGTCTGGTGTCAATTGGATTGCATATTCATACAGAAAGCAGTGTGCAGGAAACAGAAATATTGACCCATTATCAGACTGGATTTCTACTGCAACTACCTTAAGGTTGGTTCTCATTTGATAACCAAAGGAAAAAGTGTCTCCCATCATCATTATAATAAAACTCACAATTTGGCTCAATGGAAGACTATTTTAGACTGTAGTAATCTAAGTAAAAGCTAACAATATCTACTGTGAGGCAAAAGAAGAGGGTTGTTCACACATGCAGACTTTCTAAAGACTTGTTTATAATGTCATTCGCAAGAAAGCACCGGCTGCATGCTTTTCTTATCCTCACATCATCCAAAGGACTGTCAGGCAGTACCAAGTCATGGCCCTGACGCTTTATAGCTTAAAGATTCTAAAGTTCTCAAGATCACTAAAAGCCACCTCTGTACAAATACTAATGTGCTACAAAAGGCAGACTTCTGAAACCCGCTCCAAATGCAATACAATGCTCACGCCAGAGCAGCTTATGATTCAGAACATAGCAGGTCCAAGCAGGACACGTTCTGGGGAACTGGCTCAGGTTGGAGTAGGAGGTGGAAAAGGCTGAGTCAGAGGAAAATGATAATAACAGTGGAGCACCAAAATTCTCATCACTCATCCACCCATAGATTTGAATGTTCTGAACAGCATCTCACAAAAAATAGACTCTTCTATTTCAGTAGGAAAGAGTGTACTCTGTGGGACTGAGTGCTCTTCTAGGGAAGGGAAAGTTTCATTTCCAGTGCTGGTAATTTAAATTTTTTTTTTTCCTAGAATGCTAAGACAGCATATAGTGTAAGGGGGAAAAAATAAAATAGAACAAAGGAAGGCCAGAATGCTCTCTAAAATAGACTCCAGGGTGTATTTTAATGCAATACTCAAAGCTTATTAGATGCTAATTAATGGCTAAATTTTCAGGTGCGATATACTATTGAAGCTGATAAAAAAAAAAGCTATTTCTTTTGTATTTTTAAGTTTAATACAATTCATTTGAATTACTTCCCCTGTTGCTAGCTATCCATTGTACATTTCAGTGAAAAAAAAAAAAAAAGGCTTCTAAAAAATGCCTTTATCTTCAGACCACCCATCCTGCTATTTAAAAGAAAGCCATTTATTTACAAAGAGAAGACAAACTATAGATCACCAGTCACAGATCACGTGAGGAAATCCCAGCAGGCCAAGTTGTCACTCAGGACAAAAACTAGCTCTGTAACGTCACCATGGGTGAAGGCGCCTCTTCTGTTGCTCCATTCCTTCTGTGAAGCATCCTCACCCATGCCCTTCCCTCCCAGCTCAGAATCTAAGGAGTCACCATGCTTCCTCAGTCACAGGCAGTCCAAACTCTTGCCATGTCAGCAAATCATTCATTTTTTTATGCAACTTGCTAATTACCTGAGCATGTGCTAAGTACACATCACACCTAAGTTACTTTCATCTTGATCTGATGCCAGGAGTCATACAGTCAGACTCTGAAACACAGCAATTGTCCTAAAACTTTTTAGAACTCTAAAGTTCTTAACACAGCTTACAAGGCATTTTACAAGTGACTTGATTTTACCTGGTTAGAATCTTACTTATTATCCCTACTCTTTTCTTTATTACTCCAAAATGCAAAACAACTTGAAATTATCCCCCTTTCACAGTCTCAGCTGCAGACCCTTGGCTGCTTCTCCTACAGAGGTTATTTCAGGAGCTATCTCAAGGAAAAGCTGTCAGTCATGTCCAGCAGCCCAGTAACCCATCTCTAATCTCTATGACATTCTGTGCAGACAAATGCTATATCATAGCGTGTTGCTAAAGGCTTTTTTGTTCCTCTTTGTGACCACAAAATCTTTTTTTCCCAGCACTAATTTTTTAATTAATTTATTCAGATTAAATCTCAATTGTTTCCCCCTCACTTGTATCCTCCTGTTCCTCCCTCCCTCTTGCTTTCACCCAATTCCCCTCCCCTAGGTCTGTGACAGAAGGGGACCTCCTCCCCACCATATGGTCACAGCCTATCAAGTCTCATCCTAGTAGCCTGCTTATCCTTTCTCTGAGTGCCACCAGGCCTCCCCACCAAGGGGAAGTGTGTGACCACAAAATCTTTACACCTACATACAACTTTCATATTTTTATTTTAGCATAGCAGTTGGAATAAATGCAGCCTTCAGCAAATATTCGCTGAATAAACAAATGAATGGAAAGACAGATGTAAGGATATGCAAATCTATGCTTCTTGAAGACAACAGAAGCCTCCAAAATGCGTATGAGCTATGAACTAAACCGCCAAAGTCAGTCCAAAGAGGAAGTAATAACTAAGAACTTGTCAAAACTTCTGTAGACCTGCTGGAAGGTCCAAAAGACGCTATAGAACCACGCTGGTCTTTCTGCCTGACAATATAAAAGATCAAGGAATCAATGCTGGAAGAATTTAAGCCAGCTCCCAATTGGTTCAGTGTTAGCAGATTATAACCTTCATGCAAAAGAAAAGGATTTTGTGCAAAATCCTGCTTCCTTACACAGTTGTCATTGCCATGATAATATAAAAAATGAAAATAATTTAAGGGACTATCTTCAAACCATTTGGTCCTTAAGAAGCTTATACATACAAAGGAAGATTTACTACCTGAGGTACTGTATTTGTTTTCCTAAGTAAAATACAAACACTCTTTTTAAAAAACTACAAAAATCTTCCATTCTATATTAGAGATTTTTGATGTTGAGTTCTCAAGTGTCTATAATACATCAATAAGTAATTTTTTTAAAAGGAGAGGAGCTCTTAAAATAGAAAATTACAATTGTATACCTTAATGTAAAGCTTTGGAGTTGCACTCTATGACTTCAGTCTCTACATTTCTAGAGCCTTGAATGTAGATATCCAAATGAGAATTCAATTTAAGTACTCCCTTAACAGTCTCACATTCCAAAGCTTAACATAAGGAGAAACTATGTAATTAGTGCTTAATTTAATTAAAAGGTACATAACTATAAGAGCGATTAGTACAGAAACACTCAACATGGCCTTTTAAAGGTCTGTGAAATACTGGCTTAAACTTTCATCCTTGCCTTTGTGACTAAGTCATGAACATTAAAACCCAAAGTGATAATATAAATCCTTCAGCCAAAATTACTGCAGGTTAATACCAATTCATCTTAAATATGAATTATAATGTGGTCTTTGTGATCACAATAATTAAAGTACCTTCTATTTAAATTTTCATAATTTCTACAGCATATAGGAATTAATGTAAGATAATAGTTTCCCAATATGCATAGTCCTGGCTCCAAAATTACCGACAATGATTCTAGGACTTGACATCTGTGTAACTATTGATAAATAAAAGGCCTTCCCACAAGCCTCTTCATTCGTAAGCGGTACTACATGCACACAGGAAAAGTTTATATTGTCAGTGAGGGTTTATTAATGATAAACTGGCCATGAATGTTTAAGGCAGACTTTTGGTTTACATTACAGCAATACATTAAAACTTAACACAAGCATAACTTCAGCACACCCTGGAGAGGCAGCAAGCAGCGTTGCCAGTTTCTGCAGCAAATCAATGAACTGCAAAAGCAGAGGAGGAAGTTAACATTAGAGTTTTGAGCTAATAACTCAAATTTGAATCAATAGAGAATAATCTCCAATTTACCAAAAATGGGGCTCTAAAAGTTCCAGAAGGTAAAAGAACTGTACACAAACAATTAGGAATATTTTAAAATAACATAATTGTAATGGCATACTGATAGTGATACATAAATGCACTAAGGATGTTCCTGTTTCACAATGTAACAATCAAAACAACGTCAATAATTAATGATACTTTAAATGAGGAAAAAAAAACTTCTCACCTGAAAATTCACAAGCAATTTACTATATAGCTAATGTTGCTGGATCACGGCAAAAATTCTTTTCAAAGTGAATCCACAGAATGAGATTCTAACATCAGCAGTTTTATAGAAACAAGTTAAGCAAGGCATGGCTGATGGAGCATGATTCTGATTACAGAACTTGGAAGATGCCGGAGGAGGGTGAATTTGAGGCCAGCAGAGGCTACATATTATGTCCCAGGACAGTCTCGGCTATAAAAGAAAACAGTATTGAAAAAAAATTTTAAAAAGGAAAGGAAGGAAAGAAAAAAAGAGAGAGAGAAAGAGAAATAAAATAAAATAGAAAAGGAAATGAATGGCCCTAAATGTTCAATCTAAAAGACCAAAAGTCTACAAAAACAGGATGAAATTTATGGGAAAAGTGCCAGCCAATGTTTGTATAAGAAGTAAATGAATGGCCCTAAATGTTCAATCTAAAAGACCAAAAGTCTACAAAAACAGGATGAAATTTATGGAAAAAGTGCCAGCCAATGTTTGTATAAGAAGGAAGTAAGGTGAGCAGGAAGCTCAGAGGCAGAAGAGACTAGTAAGAGCCAAACAGTAAGAAAAAGAGGAAAGAGAAAATAAAACATAGGAAAAAGGAGAACTTGAACTGTTTGTAAACAAATTTAAATTATAGATGAGATAAAAGTTCATTTAACCACACTGACCTAAGTGAATCAGATTGCTATTGAGAAAGGGCCCTGTAAAACAAACAAACCCAACTCAACAGCAATGGTCACTTTTTCCTAAGTGATCCCTTAAAAGACAAGTCCCCTGAAAAGACAGAAATCTGAAACCCAAAGACATCTGAGGAAGCCTCTAAGTACTTGTAAAACCAGTTGCAGAGCATGATAATGAAATTCACCTGAGATTAGATGTAATTCTTATTTAAATGTGATTTCCTTAAATGAGGCAGTAATCATCAATTGTTAAAAAGGCAGAAACAATAATTTTCAGCAACCAAAATAAGAACTCCTCAGCTATCTTTTATTTTATAATGTGTGTGTCTGTGTTCAACAAAAGAAATAAAACTCTAAAGACAAGAAGGGCTACAGCAGCTGCTTGCATTAGGCTGCTTTCACAGTTTCTTTCTTTCTTTTTCCTTTTTAAAAAAAATAATACATGACTAGGATGAGTCCGTCATATCCATAAAAACATTAACTGAAATTAACATGTAAATCATGCCTGTGTAGGTTCACGGAAATGATTTTGCTATGCTTATAAATTTGCACATGCCACACCATAGCAAATACAATGGTGACTGCATATTGGTTTACTACCATAAAACCCAGAAATAGGTAAGCCAATAAAAAAAGTGTAGCTCAGACTATTTTACTCAATTATTTCCATACGTTTTCATAGACTTGCATTTTTTACCTAATTATGATAGCCTGTTTAAACAATTTTTCATTTTTCCTTTTAAAATTACTCTTTGTGTAATTAGATGTGTGCAGCTCTCTGATGTTTCCTTTACATTCTTCTTGCAGCAGGAATACTGAATCAAAGAATATACCCCTTAATATAAGCTGTGTACCTTCATCAAAGGTAGAAGCATTTATATGTCTGCAGGAATCACTTCTATTCCCTTGAGCCTGGGATCATATTACATATTATTTTTTTCAGCACTGTCAATGTGGTAGATCAAAATGGCATCTCACAGTTGATTTATTTGCATTCCTGTATTGGAGAAGTTCAACCCTCATGAAATTTTACTGTAGTAATAATCTGCTGGAATTTTAATTTAAATTATAATGTAGTTTAGCCTGTAACTGAATTGTGGGCGATGACGGTATTTATAATTTATTATCATTTAAGTCATACACAGTAAAACATGCCACGCTTACACAATTCACAGTATTGGTTTCAAGTCAAATTCCCTAAAATCTCCTAAACCAAGCCAGAGAAAATTTCCTCTATCCTTGCTTGTCATTATGCCATAAAGCATAACAAAATTATACTTAACAGTTTTTATAAATTTAAGTATCGTGAAAGCAATTAGTTCACTATTTCAATAAAAATATGATATCATATGTAATAGTGAAACTGGAAAACTTAAAATATTTAATAAATTTAATAAAAGCCATTGAAGTCTTTCTTAAAAACCCCATGAAAATTATGAAGATCAAAGATTAAATTTAAGTTAAATCTATATCAAAGTCACATAAACACGAATAAATTTATAGAAAACCACCTCTCTGTAATTGAAAATCCTAAAGTGGCTCGATCCTCCTTGACTCATATTCAACTAACTTAGAATTTCTCTCCAATGGCTGAAAACATATTCTCCACTGAAGTTCACACTTTTTTAAAATTGACTGCATTTGAATTTATGTACTGTGTGTGCATGCATGAGGATGTCAGAAGACAACCTACAGGAATTGGATCTGCCCTTCTACAATGTAGGTCCCAGAGACTGAACTGAGGTCATCAGGATCAATAGGTGTCTTAATCCACTGAGCCATTTCACCAGCCCCACATCCTAACTTATACATCCTATCTGGAAATGTGATCAAAATAAAATGAAGTGCCCCTCATACTTGTCTCTCTCATTCTCTCTCTCTCTCTCTCTCTCTCTCTCTCTCTCTCTCTCTCTCTCTCTCTCATTCTCTCTCTCTCTCTCTCTCATTCTCTCTCTCTCATTCTCTCTCTCTCTCTCTCTCTCTCTCTCTCTCTCTCTCTCTCTCTCTCTCTCTCTGTGTGTGTGTGTGTCTGTCTGTCTGTCTGTTTCTCCCTGTCTCTGTGTGTGTGTGTGTTCAATGTTGAGGACAATGTAATATCTGTGCACTATTGGTGGGAGTGTAAAATAATAGAGCAGCTACAGAGACAATATGGAGTTTTCCAGAAAGTTATTTTTAAAAGAATTACCATTTCTGGTAACAATGTCATCTCTAGAAAGTGCCCAAAATAGCTGAAATGAGATGCATAATTAACTCTTAATATGCATATTCTCTGAAGGATTATTCATGATAAGAAAGATACAGAATCAAATTTTTTCAGAATCAATTTAAATGTCTACTAGATGAACAAATAAAGAAAATGTAGTAAATAAGTATATAAAAATAAACAGAAGTCCTACCACATGCCACAAATATAGATGAAACTGGAAGATACTGTGCTAAAAGAAAGAAGCCAGACACAGAAATAATGACACATCATGAATCCTCTCACACTAGACATAGAACAGAAAATAGAATTGTGATTACCGTGGATTGGGGAGAAGGAGAAATGTATAATTGTGCAACCGACAAAACATTAAGTAAGTCAGGTAAGCTGTTGTCCAGCACTGAGCTTATAGTGACAATACTGCAGTCCATGCTGTTTAAAGCACCGAAAAGATGTTGAAGAAATATGCTACAATGTAATCTGACTATATTTTCAATTTAAAACATAAATTTGTATTTCCTGAAAATAGAATAGAATCAAGGGACAAAGTACAAAGAAGAAGAGGAGCAAATGGGTGAAGGGGACAGAGGCTGAACATGACAGGGTGACAGAGCAGAGAAAGGGCTGGGCACCTGTGCTTTGTAAGAACACGCACAATCAACTGTTGTGGCTTTCCCAGGAGAGCCCAGCCACTAGAAGACTCACTTGTCTTCTTCTCCATCAGACAGACAGCACTGGATGTTAACTGAACAGACCTCTAAGTCATCGTTAGCACCTTGTAAACCTTGGTCCTGATGCTGGCAAGGGAGGGAGGAACACAATGATAAGACATTTTGGGAGAAAAACTATAGACTACATAGATGGACAATAAGGAGACTTATTGTTAATCTTAGTGGCGAAAACATGGTCATATACAGTCCTATGCTGTAACTATGAATTTTATTTTTTTATTAATTTATTCAGATTACAACTCAATTGTTATCCCATCACTTGTATCCTCCCGTTCCTCCCTCTATTTCACTTTCACCCTATTACCCTCCTCTAGGTCTATGACTGCGAGGGACCTCCTCCCCCACTATATGGTCATAAGCTATCAAGTCTCATCTTGGTAGCCTGCTTATTCTTTTTTTGAGTGTCACCAGGTCTCCACAACAAGGGGAGGTGGACACAAATATGGGGCACCAGAGTTCATGTCAGAGTCAGCCCCTACTCTCCACATAACTGTGGAGACTGTCCTGACCATTGGGTAGATCAGAGTAGGGGTTTGATGTTTACTACTTGTATTGTCCTTGGTTAGTGCAATAGTTTGAACTGGCCCTGATCCACCTGTCACAATGTTCTTCTTGTAGGTTTCTAGGACCCTTTGGATCCTTCTATTTTCCCATCTCCTATATTTCTCTTACCTAGAACATGGACATATGCTCAACCATGTTCATAGCAACCTTATTCATAATAGCCAGAACCTGGAAACAGCCTACATGCCTCTCAGTTTAAGAATGAATAAACAAATTGTGGTACATTTACACTATGGAATACTACTGAGCTATTAAAAACAAGAAAATACCAAAATTTGTGGAAAAATGGAGGGAACTAGAAATGATCATACTGAGTGAGTTAACCCAGAAGCAGAAAGACTCACATGGTATAAACTAACTTATAATTGGGCATTAGCCCAAAAGGCATGTCACATGAAAGTCTGTACTTACCAGGAGATTGGGATAAATATGAGGACATCCTACTGGGACTCTAGGTATGAATTATTTTTAATTTTTGCTTTCATGCTAATGTTCTAGCCTTCAAATTGTTAACAGCAAAATGACAATACTTGGAAGGCATAAAATGAGGAAAATGATGATTTTTTTGGACTGTGGGAGGTAGCATAAATACTTAAGGTAGTAGATATTAGTGGTGATATAATGATCTGATAAATTAAAGAAAACTATATGCAGATAACTATATATCATTGTCTAAATGAAAAGATTTAGGAAGATTTAGAAAAGTTATCTGTCACACAGAAATTGATAAAAATATCACTTTTTCCTTCATCTTACTCATGGGCTAACTGGTCATCAACAATTGTGAATTCACAATGACTTTAGATTCTTAAAACTCACCCTTTTCATACTGATGTGTCCCTGAAATGAGGAATGTCCTGTAAAATAGCCTCTCCCAAACCCAGTATCTCTAGTGGTGTTCTGGGTTCCTGGCTAGTTGTTCCTTTCTGAGTAAGTACAGCAACAGCACATGGGGAAATCACAGGTTCAGATTGTTGGGCAGCCCCAATGAAGACTTCAAAAGGGCCATGTTATCCGTGAATTCCAAAAGCACAATTTTATTTCTATATTCATTTGGTTCTTTATAACACAATTCTTCTGTTTTAAAATATTATTTTTCCACAACTGCAACTCATATTTGCATGAGAAAGACAAATGATGCCTACAATATAAAACTATTACATCCTAATTTAATTTATATGAAGCATTCAATGCACTATTATTTATATTTTATTCATTTTCATAATCTAAGTTTGAAAATAGTGAGAGTTCAGTGGCCCACTGCCAGCTGGTATGACTAGCCTTTTGAAACTGATGCTGTCATCTACAAAGTTTGCACTTAACAGTGGCAAAAGATACAGAACACAAAAAATGTTCTGTGTACATTAGTGAGCTTGCGTTGGGCCACATTCATATCTATTCTCAGGCACGTGTGGGTTTGTGGTAGGCTGAAGGTTGATCTGGGACTGAGGAAGAGGCTCGGTGATATAGTGCCTGACGACCACGCAAGTTTAATTATGAGCTGTACAAAACTTTAAAATAATGGTCCATGGGGACTGGAGAGATGGCTCAGAGGTTAAGAGCAATGGCTGTTCTTCCAAAAGTCCTGAGTTCAATTCCCAGCAACCACCTGGTGACTCATAACCATCTATAATAAGATCGGGTGCCCTCTTCTGGCCTGCTGGCTCACATGCAGGCAGAGCACTGTATAAATAATAAGTGAATAAGTAAATCTTTAAAAATTTTAAATAATGGTTCATATTCATAAACTAACAACTAACAAATGAAATGAAGGTAGGGGAGTAACATTATACCCGCTATCAAAGTTGCTTTAATTATTTCCTGGAAATGAAAGGGAATAATATAAATATTTAGAAAACATCGAAAATATATCTCATAAAGAAATGCCATAAAATAGTATGTAACAAAATTAAGTTACATTGTGGTGCATAAGAATTAATAAATTCTAAAACTGAGTCTTAAGAGAAAATTAACAACAAATGTGCTCTTTTCAGTCTCCACAGTTATACGGTAATACACAAAGCACAACTTCATTACTTAGTAAAATTAGAGATGTCACCCAGGCACTTCAATTCCAAAAATTAACACAGACATGGTCAATTTGAGTGACTACATATAGCACAAATGTGCATCAGTGCAATGAAGAGCAGCATAACATATTCTGAGCTGGTATGTTCAATATTTAATATGTGACAGTTTTTGAGGAATCGTCATCTAAGCATAACTAACATAAAGGACAAATCTGACTAGTGCCGCCTCTTAAATTTTATGGAAACTAGAATATTTCCTCAGTTGAATGCCTCATGCAGCACTCTTTGAAAGGGCCTCTAGTCCACAGAGATGCTCAGGGTGCCTGTAAATGTGCCATCATAAACTATTTCCATGCCTTCACTAGGGTTATTTCTCACCCCTGCTGCACATCTCCAGGACAAGTGCACCTGAATGGTACCTTGGCTGACCATCTATCCATCCATCTACTTTATGGCAGTCCAGAAGCCTGGGTCAGCTTCACAGCATTCGGCACTTCTCAAACATGCAATATAAGAGCAAACAAGCAAAATAAACGCAGAAAAGCTGAACCCACAAACATGCTGCTTCTGAATGAAGAGGAAAAATCTTTTCAACAGGCCTCGGGGGGACATTAGAAGCAAGGAAGTAAACAGCCGCATATTATTAATTTAAATGTTTACCTTATGCTCATGGCACAGTTAAGCCCAAATAAATGCAGAGGCAGAAAGAGATCACTAGTTGCTCAAGGTAACAAATGAAAACCCCAAATATTAGAAAATTAGAGAATAGTAGAAATTTTAGACTTTTTAAGGGTTGTTCTTAATTTTTCAAAGAATTTTTGGTTTCACTGTAAAAAAAAATGAGGGTTTATCTACACAGCTCCATACCTGTTTTTGGAGGGTGATAAAATGACAAATATATGAAACAGGTTAATAAGCCTGTGACAGGCAGGAACCAGCCACACTTCTCCAGTTTCTTGGACATTAGGCTGGAAAAGATAAAAGATAACTGCAGAGGCTACTTGTGGCCACTAGGTCATAATAGAACTAATAAAAGAACAACTATCCAGTATTACTCACAATCTGTATGGTATTTTAAAGAAGTGCCATCAAAATACAGCTCTCAGGGAGCTCTTAGAAATTATTATGAACATTGTCAATGCAGCTGGACTTCTTTTCAACTCAGCTGCAGGTTACAAAGGAATATTAAAGATGCTTCAAATTTTATATAACTCAGGAAACATAATTTAAACAGTATTACTGCAATTATGACATGCCATAGTGAAAGCCACAGCAGCTAGAATGGTGCTCTCAGAATAATAACTAGAAATGCATGTATGTGATTATGTGTAGTTTTCCCTAGTAGGATAGTAACTATCCCTCCTGGCCCCTATTGGGATAGAAATTATTTTAGGGAACCGTGGTTTCTAAAAGCACTGCAAAGGCCACTAGGAAAGGGCTTTGTATTAATAATCTATAATGAAGAGGGACTCAGAATGCATTTTATAAATGACAAAGGTGCTGCATCTTAAGGTAACCACTGGATACCATACACAACGTACATGCCCATGGCTGGGAGATTCATAGGCAGAAGGGCAAGGGAGAGAGGTAGAGTCTGCATCTGTACACCCTGGTAAATGATGTGGATAATTACTTGACGTTAAACAGGAGAATAACTGCCGCAGCACATTCAAATGTAGCTGTTCCACAAGACACTTCACCATGCCCTTGGACATAATAGTCATACATAGCTGTCACAGATATAACAGCAGCCAACAATGCATCATTCTTAAAAGCAAGATTATTGTTTTATTGCTTAGCTCCAGAAAACACACAAGGACATTAACCATTAATAACAGAGAGGCAAAAGTCGTTTGAATTTTACATTGATAAGGTCTCGGTAAGATTTCAGAAGCCCTTCTTTTCCGAGCTGCTCAGAGTGTGTCTTATAGAGTCCATGGAGGGCTAGCTATTCTCTCATCCTTTGTGAAGCTGTCATGTACAGTCACATACATCAGAATCTGAATGTCATTAATAACCACAATAGGAGGCATTTATATTCCTGCAGCGTGTTACTTGACAAGTACACACTGGTCGTGTGGACTTCGGGCTTCCAAAGCAATGGCTGACATATAAATCCAAAACTTTCCTGATATTTGGGGAATGACCAAAAGCCAGGGAACTCAAAATTTAAGCTTTCTTCTAAGAACAAAAGTAAACATCAGAATCAGTACTTTGTACTACAAATTCCTACCATCGCCTTCAAGGACACCTAGAACAGGTCAAGAGAAACAGCTCTGAAGGAGGAGGAGGTACGGGCATGCCACAACATAGTCTAAAATCTCTTCCTGAAAGACAGGAGCCACTAGAGACTGAGCAGTTAAACCAGAAGCCTGCCTTCAGAGAACGGACTTGGAAAGGCCCGTCCGAGGTAACAAGATGACCTCAGAGAGCATCACTATCGAGGGGGAAAAGTTAAAGTAAGAGGAGAAATTTCAACTTTTTATTTTAAATTTAAATATTTTACATTTTTTAAAAATTAAAATATATTCCTTTATTTTCCCTCTACCTTTCCCTCTGTCCAACTTCTCCCTTTTATCCCACACATCCCCTGCCCCAGAGCACTTCCCAAAGTAAGCAGTTTTTGGCAGGGTTAGTACTTGGATGGGCGGAGACTTTCTTTAGAAACCATACATTAGAAATCTAAAGAAAAACATTAAGAACATGTAGGACAAACAGAACTTTATTTAAAAAAAAAACAGATTTATTTATGTTTATGAGTGCTCTATCTGCATATATGCCTGCACACCAGAAGAGGGCATCAGACCACATTATAGATGGTTGTGAGCCACCATGTGGTTGCTGGGAATTGAACTCAGGACCTCTGGAGGAACAGACAGTGCTCTTAACCACTGAGCCATCTCTCCAACCCAAACAGAACTTTCAAAGTGACAAGCATATGATTACTTAAAAGCTGTGTCATCCGGAATTCTGCCTAAAAATTGGCAAGCTTGGATGCAGGCAGAGTCAGCAGCCAAACTCTATCAAGACGGGGTAAGCAAGTCCTCAATAGTTCCTATCTCACAAATGTGTCTGTCAGATATATTGGGCTAGAAGGCTGAAGATGATGCTCCAATGTTATAGAGATTCAGGTGACTGCTTAGGCATCATACTGTCCCTGTCATTTTCTCATTTTGGAAGTAGCTTACCTTTACTTCTTGTCCACTCAGATAATTAATTTTATTCTTTCTTAAGTCCTTAATGGGGTTAAAGACAAGATAGTTTAGTTTTATAATTAAGCTTAGTTGTTAAGGGGTTAGGACGTTTTTAGGTCTAGATAGATGTTTTAAGTTGATAAAGATGAGATATGATACATATTGATTTATGTTCAAATTTTTAGATGCACCAAGATAGGAAGATGTTCTCTTCAAGGATGTCAAATACAAATAGCCAAACACTATGAATGTAACATATAAACAATTCTTGGTTGTTTCGTGGTTCTCGCTATGGGTGGTTTATTGTATATATGTGTAATAATATAAATGTATATGTAAAAAAAGAAAAAATAAATGGCTACTAATTGGGGAAAAAAAGCTGTGTCATCCAGTGCCCCGGCCCGCCGGGGTTCAACTAACACTCGGGAAGAGAATTTTCCTGTATAGGGACAGAACACAAGACACGAAGAAGTGGGCAAGTCTGGATTCTGATCAAACCCCATTTATTGAGAAATTTCAGAGTTTTTATAAGGCAGGGAAGCATACTGCTATGGCAACCCAGCTGTAGGCTATCTCAAGATGCAAGGAATTCCAAGCAAGTCACAACCTTCTGCCACATCGAATATTTTGCTATCTTTATCTAATCTAACTGTTAAACTACAACAGGGTAGCTCTGTCTAAATCTTATCTATAGTCTAACTGCTGAACCACGACAGGGTCAGCCGGTTTCTGGTAAATGGCAGACTGCTGGAGAAATAGGAGCCTAGGCTCTGACAAGATGGCTGAACATTGGCCATATAGCCCGTCCCTACAATCCAGGAAGGGAAGAGCAAAACTATGCTACCCAAAGCCATTTTGTTCTTATACATCAAAAAGAATATGTAACCTTGTACTAGGAAAGTTACAGCCACTATGGCTAGAAAACACTAAAATTAAAAAAAAAAAAAAAAAAAAACAATATAAACAGTAAAGTGAGAACTAAAGCCCAAGTAACAGAGCTGTTAGAACAAAACAATGATATTTGAAACTAAACTAAATATCCACAAACCAAATGACAAGAAAGAAAGAAGGAAAGAAAGAAAGAAAGAAAGAAAGAAAGAAAAGAGTTTGGTTAAAATTCGTAAAGTAACAGAAGTATAAAATCACATTGAAAACAGAAACTGGAGTATATGATTTCCAATGGGGGAAAGGCATTAAAGGAAATGTAGAAAAGAGTACAAGAAAGACAGCAGCAATCAACCAAGTGAATAAACTAAAGTAGAGAAAAAGCAAAAAAAAAAAAAGCTAGAAAACAATGGCCCAAATGGGAGAGAAGCAAATGGTCCAACTTGTGTCTTTAAAAAGAAAGAAAATGACTTCCCAAAGGAAACACATTAAATGGAGTAACACTAGGATGTAGAGCTCTAACCTAATAAACTATTCAAAAAGAGGGAGGAACCAGAAGCTACAAAATAAAAGATTCCTCTAAGGACCATGGAAAATAACCTACAATAATTTACTCAAGAGAAATATCTACAGCACTAATAACAGATGAAAGGCTAATAATACACAGTAGCAGTGAGTAACTGTTGAGTGGAGCATGCTGCAAGAGCTTGCCACCCCAGCACTCAGGAGGCACGGGCCGGTGCATCTCTGCATGTGTGAGGCCAGCCTGGTCCAACAGCAAGGTCAAGTCTGGCCATAGTTATACAGCAGGACCCTGTCTCTAAAGATAGAACAAACAAAGCAAACAGACACACACCAAA
Organism: Acomys russatus; assembly: GCF_903995435.1. Lineage (NCBI taxonomy): Eukaryota > Metazoa > Chordata > Mammalia > Rodentia > Muridae > Acomys > Acomys russatus. The sequence goes on along the minus strand of NC_067137.1, from coordinate 54,020,766 downwards.
AATCTACAATAATTACCAGGAGTGGTGGCATGCGCCTTTAATCCCAGCACTTGGGAGGCAGAGGCAGGAGGATCACTGTGAGTTTTAGGCCAGCCTTGTTTATAAAGCGAGTTCAGAACCCTGTCTCAAAAGACAAAACAAATCACAATGATTAACATATAATTCACAGATGTGAAATAAATAAACCAAACCAGAAAGGAATGTCCAACATCACCAAAAAAACTTGCAAGATATATTATTTATTAACATTCTATAATGAATATTATGTAATAATATATTCTTTTTAATATATTTTATTAATTTATTCATATTACATCTCAATTGTTATCCCATCCCTATTCTTACCATAAATTTACAAAATTTTTTCATTTTTTGCCCCTGCCCCCGTGTGTGTGTGTGTGTGTGTGTGTGTGTGTGTGTGTGTTACTGATGACTAAACCTATGGATTCAGATACTGGGCAAGCGTACTACTGAACTATATATGCCCAGCTTATACTTCATAATACACAGTGCTATTCCCATATGTTGATCAGAATGTAAAATCGAACTGTTTTAAAAAGCAACTCTACTAGTATATATTAAAATTTACACATAACTTTAGTCCCGCTTATCACATATCTAGAGATTACACACACATTATTATAAAAATGCATTCAAAAATAGTTACTGAAATGCTGTTTATATCAGTCATAATTGGAAAGAAGCTACATTTCCATCACAAAGAAAACAGTTTAAGAGGTTATGTAAGAGTTGAAAGACTGGCGAGCTACGTGAGCAGCATGAGAAGTCTTTCAGTATATCCTGTGATGTGGTGACCTTTATAGTGACTGTTTAAAGGTATGTGTCACAGCAAGAACAATTTGATCCCTCCTAAAAAAAATCAGAAATTATATACGCCTATGAAGAGATATCAGAAATAATTGGATATATACATACATATATCCATAGGTCAATAATGAATGATAAACATAGATGATGTGTCTACAGATAATAAACATGACAGATATATAATAAATAGATAAATAATAAATGATAGATAAAAAGTAAGTATCTAAAATAATATGCACCAAATGATTATAAAGTAAGATTTGTGATTGTGTTAAACAAAACTAGGATCATTATACTTTTAAAATAAAAAATTCTTGTTTGAATTTCAACATCATAAACATATTAATATATATTTGTATAATTTCGGTCTCATTTCTAAAATAAATGACATGTGTTTGAAATGCTTTAGATAGTTTAATATTAACATATGATCATTTTTTGGTCTCAGTTGTATTTTTAGTTATGAAATACCCTTGATTTAAAGCAGGGCCCTTCAGTACTACCTTTCAATTCAAATATTATTTTTACAATGAATTTGCTCAAGTTTATCTCATAGATAATATCAATTCAATTTTTTTTAAATTTTTTTACCTATTATAATTTATTCACATTATATCTCTATTGTTATCCCCTTGTTCTTATCTTCCCATTCCCACCCTCCCTCCCTCTTCTGTCCTCTTCACCTCCCCTAGACCTCTACCAGGGAGTCCCTCCTCCCTCGCTTCTGACCTCAGCCTATCAGGTCTCATCAGGACGGCCTGCTTCCCCATCCTCTGTGTGCCCACAAGGCTGCCCTGCCATGGCAGTGATGAAATCGAGAGCACTGGACTTCATGTCAGAGACAGTGTCTCTCTCTCTCTCACACACACACACACAGACACACACACACCCCTGGAGAATGATCTGTCCATTAGGTACATCTGAACAGGGGTTCTAGGTTCTCAGGAAACCATCAAGCACAGAGGATCTACACCAGGGCAGCCTGCACAAACTAATGCACCAACCAAAGACTTTGAAAGCAATTTCATTTCAACAGCATTTTCAAATTTCTGCATTCCTAATATAGCCTTCCTTCCACACAACACATATAGGACAGATCCTGCCTGACTTTTTTGGTAGTGTATTATTTAAGGAAAGTTGTTTCTTTACTTATTGCCATGAAGGCAAACACATATGTTTTAACCATCATGCCTACCCATCATGCCTACTCATTACATTAATGTTACCAAAAATGAATTCAATTCATAGTATTGATCAATGAAGTTAGTGAATTTCTAGGAAACTGAGTTCTTCAGTTTTTTTTTTTTTATTTTGTTGGATTTTTTGTTCGTTTGTTTTTCATATTTTAGATGAACATTCTCTTGAAGTGGGTTAAGTTTAAGTAGACCATCAGAACAGGTCGTTACTAAACAAAAGCAAGCAAATAAGCAAATAGTTGACAAATTCACTACCTCCATCCCCATACATGGTTGGTTGTCCCACTCATTTCAAATTCACATTTGATACGGGGGAGAAGGTTGGGGGGGTTGTTTGTTTGTTTGTTTTTTGGTTTGGGAGGTTTGTTTGTTTGGTTGGTTTTTATTTGTTCGTTTGGTTGGTTTTTGAGACAACATTGTCTCAAAACAACAAGGTTTGTTTGTTTGTTTTCTCTTTGTAGCCTTGGCTGTCTTGGACTCCCTTTGTAGACCAGGCTGGCCTGGAATTCACAAAGATCCTCCTGCCTCTGATTTTGAAATGAGTTGTTACATAGTATCAGAAAAGCCCCCAAGTGAATAGGTCTCTGCAGAAATTGTGCAGCACTTTCTTGACCCAATAAGGTCTGTTTACATCAAGATTAATATTGTAACACATTGAGTTGTTAAGTAAATGATCCCAGCATTTTAAAGCAAAAGAAAACATAAGAATTGTGCATCTTATTGAGCAGTTGAACTTTTGAAAGAACATAAATGCTTATTTGTAAGTCTTTTGAAGTCAAAGAAAACATTTTTTTAGGAATATCCAATGGTAATTACACTATAATCACTTTATAATTAAAATATTTTTTCTTTTCCATGGCTATGTATCATCTAAATTAAGGCATAATATAAAATGGATGGACAAGACGCAGGCAGATGAATGAGCGTGAACCACCCACTCAGCACAAACAAGGATGTCATCAAAATAGTCAAACCTAGACTGTCTTAGTTATCTAAAACACCCAAAGAAATAGCAAAAGTGGGGTCAGGGAGATGGGTCCATGCATAAAACACTTGTCTGTGAGCCTGAGGCCTGAAGCCCACATGAAAAGGAGAAGTGATAGGAGCACATCCGTCGGTAACCCAGCACTCCTCGGAGTAATGAGAGGTTGGACAGGAGGAGCTCAGAAGCCAGTTCCTGCTGTACAAACTGCACTGTGTACACAGCGAAGCAACAAGAGGGAGCCAACCTTAAAGCAAGGCAAGAGAGAAACCAAGTCCCGAAAGCTGCCCTGTGACCTCAAGGCAGACATTACACACACATACCCAACACTTCCAATCTTAATCACTCACAGACAACAAAACTGGAGGAAAAGGAGCAGGAACAGGAAGAGAAAAAAATATCAATATGTGGTACCATGCATGGAAACAGATTTTGCTTTGTTAGCAAAGCAAAGAAGTAGCAACTTCATGAGCAAACACTCCCTACAACCCTGCCATGTTAAGGACACTGTGCGACTCCCTAGAGACACACAGGGTTAGAATAGATCACTGCAACACATAATTTAGTTAGACATCCAAGACATACCAATGGATGTATTACACTACAGGACAGCCTGTGCTGTGTTAAATAAGAAAAACATAAAAGGTAGCAAAAAAGAAGAAGCCATCAGAAACCCTCTGTAGAGTAGGCAAGTCCTAAGCTGTGACATACAAGAGAGAGGTGGGGCAAGGCTGAGCTAAGCACCACAGAGCTTAGGGGCAAAATTAGTGGTGACTGTATGTTCTACATGATAGAAGAACAGAAGCAACGTGCATGAATAAATGTTAGTTTTCCTTTTTATCACATTTACTTCCTCTTTCTCATGACTTTGCGTGTTTTAGAAAATACTTTCGGAAAAGACTACATCTAGCTACACCATCATCCTCCTGGGTCCAGTAAATTGGTTTCATAGATAAATTGAAACTGAGTATTATGACTCATCAATTAATTGGGTAAAAAAAATTAATGGCTATACCATGAATCAAACAGCCATCTGTAATAAAAGAACTTAACAATAAAAGTTGACTAATTATATTTACATTAAGAACTAAGAAGTCAAAAGAGAGAGAGAGAGAGAGAGAGAGAGAGAGAGAGAGAGAGAGAGAGAGAACTAAGCAGCCATCTTTGCGTCTCAAAACACACATGGGAACAAAGAAAACTATTGATCTTTATTTAGCATCATTCTCTTAAGCACTATAACTTTTTTTTTGTTGTAATTTCATGGATAGTATATATTCTATGAAGGATTACTGTCCTTATTCTATGGACAAAGAAATGCAGGCTTGATATGTTATGCATCTATTAATGAAAAAGAACTAGCAATGGGATATGGGGAAAACTGGATGTGAACATGGGTGTCAGGATTTTCAGTTGGCACCAAGCTTTCCCCAAAATAAATCCAGTGGTGTGGCTATTTGCTTCCAGTCTCAAGCCCATCATCCCAAAAACCACGGCTACATTTTTATTTTTGATCCCAGTGCAGTACAGGTGAGTTCCTCTGGGTTTTATTTGTATAAACGATTCTGCCTTCAAACTAAATTACTGTAAAAAAAACACTTACCACAAAGGAAATTGCTAACAAAATCATTATCTACCTCAGTACAAACTAATGTGATTACTTTCAGGAAACAGAAGCAACTGAATTACATAATAGAAATATTAGTTTAAAGGGTCACTGGATGTCAGAATGCATCATTTTACAGAAGTGTCCTGAGACACTATTCATCAGAATTATACTGCTTAGAACACCAAGTTCAACACCATGATTCAGCAGCTCCCTCTCCCTGGCTGCCTACAGCTCCAGTCATGCAGGAGAGTGGTCACTCTCTTCCAGAGAAACTTCCTTCCTTTTGCAAGGAAGGAGAGAAAATGAAGAGGCTGGCCAACGTCTCACCTCATGACCAAGCAAACCCTCATTTAAGCATGCATCCAATCACCTCCATTAATATATAGAAATATGCCAAACAGTGAGCTGCAGTGGGGCCATCTTAAACCCACAACCTCACCTAAGGGAGATAGAATCTAAGAAACAGTCACATAAAGGGTTTCCCAATCATTGCTGCAGAAGCCGTGACGAGAACAAACCACGACACTGTTCTCAGCCAGACAGAAGTTCTTCAGTGCACCTGAACATAGAACATGTAGATGAAAAACAACAATTGTCACTCTTCAGCATCATTAAAACACACACTTTAGCTAAGATCTTCATTTATACATGGCAGTCAAGAAATTTCAGGGGGAGGGACCTGTATTACTGGTCTTCTTCTATATACTAAAATACTTTACAAACACTGTACGTAATATTCAAAGGACATCCAAAACTACATCAAATCAGCATATTTGTTATTTAAAAAAAATCATGGACCAACAAGATAGTTTTTAAACTGAGGACTAGGGATATAGTGGCAGGTGCATCTTTCTGATACAGAGGCTAGCCTATCTACATAGAGTGTTTAAGACCAGCCAGAATGACAGAATGAAACAATGTCTGAAAAATAAGGTTTTTTTTAAAAAGAAAGTACAACATAAGGAGGACATAATATACCCTCAAAAGGTAAATTGAGATTAACAGGTGATTGTGATTGTCAAAATAAGTTTCAATCCTGTATAGAATATTATTTTACCAGATTATTAATAAAATATAAATTAAAAATACCATTCTGATACAGAATCCCATAGATATAATCTACTATCCATAACATATTATTCATAAATAATTGCGGGGTAAAAATCTAGATGTCAGATGAACATAAATCTCAAAGTTTTATTTGTCTAAATTCAAGAATAACATGTTACAGACTGAAGCTTGGCTAGGCTAGTGACATGCTTACCTAGCCTGCACTGAAGAAGTCTTGGTTTCAGTGCCTAACACCATGAAAAATGACTCAGTATTCAGGGGGTGAGACAGGAGGATCAGAAATCTAAAGTCATCCCTGGTTACATAAAACAGAGAGGGGACTAGAGGAACTTCCATCTCCATGAACACTTGGGATTTTCCCCTCTGTTACAGACCTTTTCCTGCATGATGTACAAGCTGCAAGGTAATTTAAAAGTGAATTGTCTTATTTAGGTATTAATTTTTTAAATATGTATTTCAGCACATACGATTTACTACAAGTCACATCCCCAACATTAAGAACGCTTTATAGTATATAGTGCAACAAAACCACATAGAAACCTCTGGAGCCAAGTCTCCCAGAGTGAATCACACAGAGGCCCTAGATCCTATAATGCCATGCACAGGTAAAACTCAGGAAAGGTTCATGTAAGCACAGGAATCTCATGCATTGTGCTGAGTGGTGAAAACTAGCACCACTCAGAAAATGTCTACCAACAATAAGAAATAAAAATTGTGAAATAGCTGGACAAATAATAATGCATAGCAATTACAGTAACATTAGCCACACACACAGCAGAAACAAGTCTGTAAAGGGGAGTGAAAGAAACCAGACACAACAGCGTACTTACTATATAATTCAATTTATACACATTTTAAAAGCAGGCAAAACTAATCCATGGAGAGATGGATCATCTGGATGGCACAGCAACAGGAAGACAGTATGCAGAAGCCATGCTCTGCATCCTGATCAATGAGGGGATTGTGAGGACCATGTTCTGGAAACGCTTTTGAAGCTGTATATAAGCTTAGGGTGTGCACATGTTTCCCTTTGCATGTTGTGTTTCAATTTACATTTTCCACATACCACAAGAACTGCTGCTAAGAAACTGTTTAATGTTCTTCCTGGCATGGTGGATTCTGCATCACCGTTCAGGACAACGTGCTTTCCGAGGATGGAGCTTGCAACTGGTTATGTGATCTCTTATGTAATCTGACCTCTAGGCAGTGTTAAAGCTAACAAATCTCAGATGTTCAGAGAACACATTTTCAAAGACCCTAATAAGGAAGGCCATCATCTGAAGACCAGCACCAGAATAAGATTTTAATGCATTTTTACACAAATAACAAAGATTTACTGAGTCTACTCAGAAAAAAACACCTGGTTTTTATATTTATATGGAAGGAATAATTGATATACAGAAAACCCCTAGAGGGAAGGAAGAATCAAAACTCAATGTAAACCTTAGTGTGTAACACACACAAATACCCCAAATGAGACTTTCAGCCAGCCTGAGCACACTCACCTGAACACACACAAACACAAAGGCAAAGCAACTTGAAATAACTATTTCATTATGCTCAGAAGTCGAACTATGTTCAGGATTAATACTTCCATGTAAATCTTGGAATAAATCTTGATAACATATGAAATATTTAAGCATATGCTGAAACCACAAAGGATAGTGCTGGAACCAAAAAAGGCAAACTCCTTGAAGAAAAGGATTAGCCTGGTATTTAAGAAAGAGCTTTAGGCATCCAGAACCATTTTTGAAGTGTTAGAAGAGAGATTTGATGCTGGACTGTGAAGTGGAAAATAATTTTGGAAGCAGGTTAACTTTGATTTATAAGATCCTTCCAGAAATGTCTTTTATGAATAGGGATTAGTAACTGGGGGATTTAAATATTATTAAATATTAATATATTAAATGTTTTAAACTATTTGTTGATTTCACATATACACAAAGATGATAAAGGTCATAAAATCCTATTTGGTAATAAATTTGACTTTTGGATCTTGATGCTGTCTTCTAGTGCTTTACAATCCTGGGGCAGTAACACATAACTGCTTATAGCAAAGAAAACTTTAGATTTCAACCCAGTGAGCATTCTGTCTGCACTTTAAACATGTTAAATTTTGCTGTGTTATTAAGCAGGTTGAAGTTTTTATGTAAGTAAATATTCACCTTCTCAAATAGAAAATATACCAAAAACTGCAGAATTACGTGATTTATTATTAGTGTATCTTGTCACCCTTCTAGAATAAAAACTTCCCAAACCCCAGAAAACCACTGAAAAATAAGCATATTCAAATTACTTAAAAACTCAAATAGTGGAACACAATAGCAGTGGGACTCTGACCCACTGTTTATACTGCTTCCTAGAGGCTTCAAATTGAGTCTTATCCATTAAGTACAACCAAGCTGAAAATTGTAGCAAGTGCCCACTACATGCCAGACAACTCCACAATATCCTCAACAGGTATTGGGTGATTATATCCATTTTAGATACATTATGTTCTCCAAGTTATAACTATCATTTTCATTCTAAAATAAAAATTATATCAACCCACATCCTTCTTAAACTAAACTAAATACCTTCTTTTACCACAGGGTCCTGTCTAGTTTTCGTACAGTGACCCCCTATTCACTTGTATGTACAGTATTTCACCTGTTTTTTCTTTGACTCCCTAACCACACAAAGTCATTGCAGTTTCCATGAGCTTCATACATTGCTCTTTCCAGCTCTTCCTGAAGCACCATTCCCTGCCCCTTTTCAGTTCTCTCTGCCTAAATATTGAGCTAAGAAGGGACCTTACCTCAGGACACACTCAACTCTCCTCACACTCAGTGCCTTCCCTAAACAACCACATGCTGGGCTGGACCGTATAACGGCCTTTCTGCCTCCCATCGAAAACAGAGCTCATTCTCAGTGTCCTGTAATAGGTGATACCTTGTGAACTCCATAATGTTGGATTAATAAGTCAATGATACCCAAGCCAGCCTACCACTAAATCCCCTGAGACATACGAAGATTAAAGGTATATTTGCAACATAGGTATTTGAATAGTCAGTTGTCAACTAAGCTCTTCACTACTATAAAGAAACATTTGTATCTATAATATCCAAAATACCTACACATAAACTATAATGGGGCTTACTTAGCTCCGAGCTCTAGAAGCTGAAAGTCTGACCACTAGCTCTAAAAAGTACCACCACTGTACCATATCATGGTGATGCCATCATGATGGTAGGAGAGAGTGTGAAAAATGCACTGCAACACAAGCCTGGGAGCAAGGCAGCCAAAATTCAGAGGCCGGAGTCACTCTTAGGACAACCTCCTCTCTATCGAGAGCTAATCTCTTAATGTTGGCACTGGCAACCCAAGGACCCTTCTGCAAGGGTTGTTTACCACCACAGCGAAGACCAGGCCTCCAATGCATGACTTCCTGGGAACAAAGTACATCCAAGTGGAACCTGAGGTGTTCCTTGCAACTTGAATGGGCAGGGGAAAGAAGATCCAGGCCTTGAGGAAGTTGCTTCATTTTTCTAAGCTGTATCTTCCTGTTCTATGAAGGAGAGAAGTTTCACCATCTCATCAGGTGGTACAACTATACCCTCACTGATCAAACCAAACAACCAGGCATGGCCCTTATTTTCTCTCCCTCCTCCCCACCAACACAGCTAAAATGTCTACAGTCTATATTTTACTTTTCTGTGGCTACAGTAATTCACTTTCTCTCTGCTTCTGAAGTGTATAATTTCTATTTTTTGCCTCTACTCAATTCCCTTTTCCAGAGAGGAGTCAGATGACAGAGTCCATTCTGCTACCCTTCCATTTGGAATCACATGCAGTCTTACCACCGGCCTGTAAATGATCACTGCCTTGCCACCCTCAGCCAACCTTCCCTTCAACTTTGCCCTTGGGAAGCTCCATGGTGTCCCAGCCCTTCTCCGGGCTTTCACACTGTTCCTCACTGGCCGGGCAGCTCCCGCCTAGGCTTTAAGTAGACCCACTGCCTTCAGTTTCCAAGCGGTGTTCCCTGAGAAGCTATTCCTGAAAAGCCACATCTAAAATGAACACTGAGTCTGCATCCCAGTTATTCTGTGTATCACACTGATCATGACTTCATGCTTGGGAGTATATTCCAAAGCTGGTATACGGTGAGCGGACTAAAGTCACTGGCCCTGGAAAGAATCAGAAAACAGGAAAGGGGCACCAAGGTGTGACAGGTGCACACTAATTGGACATTAATGGGTTCTTCATTTTCCTACATTTCATCTTTAGGAAACTGAAGCAGCAATGGCATTGTTCATAGGTGAAGTCATCGTCCACTAAGTCAGAAACTGATACAACTGTTCATAAGCAGCCAATTATCTTAGGAAGGACAAAAGAGCACAGGGGAAGAGAAAATAAGGCAATTGAATATATTGAAAACAACCAGTCTGCAGTCAGGAAATAAAGAACCAGCCAAAGGCACAAGAAAAACACCAAAAGGGGGAAGGGCTTTGGAAAGGAAAAGGAGGCAAAAACCTTTGAGTCCCCCAAACCTAGACACATCAGGGGTGCAACAGAAGAAGCAAGTAGCAAGAAGCACAAGAGAGACAGCAGTAAAGAGAAATCCTGGCTATTTCATATTTCATATAGGGTTTCCCTTGTATGTTCCTCAAGAGAAACAGTGAACATAAAATCAGATTTCATAATGAATCACAGAGGAAGTTCCATGCATTTTAAGAATATAATCAATTCCTATTAGCAAAGGCTCAGATTGCTAGGTGCAAAGTACTTCTAATCTAAGGCTAGGTAAAACCGGCCAGTTGATGGACTCGGCTGGCCAGTCGTACCTGTTGTACTTCATTAGGAAGCACAGTGCAGTCGGGCTCCCTTTATGTCGGTCACCTGAGGCACAATTTGCTACCAGGCACTCTGCAATAGCAGCTGTTTGCAATAAGCCCCATGTTGCAGGCACATTACACTGTCTCCTGGGGTTTACAGGATGTTGATTCCTAAAGGCCAGATTTAACACTTTGGGGAAAATAAAAGGCAGCAAGTACTACAGAGGGAGAAATAATGCATGGTGTTTGATTATTTCAGGATAGCAACATATTACAGGAATCAGTTACCACAGAAACTGTGCTCTGCAAATGGCCCAGGTGGAATATGATGGAAAATAAGGTACAAAGATTGAGTTGACTTGTAGAACATCAGAGAGGGCACCATGGAGATGAGCTAATGCAGCTCTGGCTAGTGGTGCACAGGTCTAATTCTACTTTAAGTGCTAATATACCAACTGAAAACCATGACTGTGGACAGCAGGTCTCCAAATGCCTACTATAGCAAACAGCACATTTTAAGGATTCTACAAATTGTGGAAAATTTTACCTCTTCTCATTAGACCAAATAGACCACATTCTTTGAAACTAGCAGAATACATTAAATTCATCTTCTGGATAACCACAAATATTTGCCTCAGTTTTCCTGACCAGATTATGTACCTGTAACATATTCGACTGTACTATCTATTGTAAGATACTTCCTGTCATTTCAATTACCACTATCCTCTGGCTGCTGTAGACATAGCTAGCTGCACTGCACTAATACAGACAAAGGCAAACACGAGTACATACACATAAGACCACTGTGTGTTTTATTATGCTAATTCCTATGGAGGAAAAAATTACCAGCACCACCTAGTAAGTTAGATGCTGGAGATTGCAGGATAGAACGCACCAGCTAGAAGGATATGCTGGCACTAATAAGGTGAGGGACCGAAGCCGCCTTCACTCAGAAGCCTGTGATTTAACTTCAGGGGAAATCTGGCCACAGGGGGAGAGAACCCCAGCAAGTGGTACTGAACAGCTGTTATATCTAAACTCTGTATTAAATATATATATTGAACCTGTATGTTCTATGTGATCAACATGTAAACTACAATTTTTACCTGACAAATCAAACTAAGGAAGACAAGATGGAGAATAAAGCCTTCGAAAGCTCTAGAAAGTATAAATTTAGATTTTTGAGGACAATGCATTTTTAAGTAGTAGAATTATACTTAAGCCAAGGCAAATTTGTAAAAGATCCCTCTATAAATAGATGGGAATATACAGAAAGCCATGGTGAAGCCAGATAGCATCAATGTCGCTCACTGCAGCAAAATGAGCGATTTGGGTCTCCCTTCTTAGAATAGCGGTGGGGCACAGAGCAGGATGCCGACACAGGGAATGTTTCAAATGCAGAGCAGTAAAGTGTGGAGGAGTTTAGGTGTGCAAGCTGCAGAACAGGAGTAGGTTGTGTCACTTTTCCTAGGGAGACACGAACAAGCATCTGCTCGTCCTTGATTTGGCAATAACAAACCAAAGTAAGGATTCTACCCAAGCTCAGCATGGAGAGTCAGTGGATTGAGCTGGCTCACTTATGAGAGCATGTGCCTGTAAGTAAGGGTTTACTTACAGACCCTGAATGACTCCCAAACAGCCGCATCGCCATGGCCTAAGTGACCTCTTCTTAAAAGCTGCAAATACAGCATCCTGCCTTCAGCTAACATTCAACCTCAGGCACACTCTAGTATCTGCAAGGACCACATGTAGCTGCGAAGAGGTGTGCTCATTCAGGACGAAGCCAGAAGCCGGAATGTCACGTGTGGATCTGCTGAGTGTTTGTAATCACAGTGGCAGTCTCCAAAAGACCTAGAAAACAGTGCTACAGGTCAGAGTGTGGCTATGGCCATGCTCTAGGATTTGTCTTCCAGCTCCACCAGTTTAATATATGTGAATGAAGCCATAATTAGCTCCATCAACCATCAAATTGGCACAAAAGCACCTAAGCAGTGAAACGGCCGATAAAGTCAAGTGTTAGAAAAGATGATTGAGCTAGAACAGTCCTGTCTCACACAAAATATAATATTAGCAATGAAATTGAGAAGAAAAAGGTAGTCTTAGAATGACTACCAGGATTCTCCCTAGGTGACTCAGGGAGGAGATTCAAACCAAAAGGAAGAGATAGGAGTAGTTTGGGATGTACTGTCCATGTGTCACAGCTGTTGGGAAATATCGAACCTTAAGAACCTTAAGAAGTGTTTAGGTCATAAGGCCTCTTTGGTCCTTAATGCAGTAAGGCTGTTATCATGGGAGCAGCTGGTCCCAAGGAGGTTCCTTACAGGACCTTCCTGTACTCAGACTCTAGTGCGTGCTGGTTCTGCTTTCTCTAAGACACTTATCTTCCCTTACCTCCTACTCACATCTTTCTCTCTCAGCTCCTCCCTCCTTTTGTCGTTTCTTTCACAAACTGATACAGTAGGAAGGACTGATCTGTATAAAGCAAAATTCTTTTCTTTATACATATCTAATCTCAGGGATTATTACAGCACCACAGGAAGTAATGGCCATCAATACAGTCTAGCTCTTTAAAGGAACGGCAATGAGGAACAGTAGGTGGAATGTTGCCGACTGAACTGATTTCGATAGGTATACAAGCTAATGGCAGATGGAAAGAAACATAAAATGTGGTAGCATTGAGGGGTTGAGAGTCAGAGCAATTAAAGTGTTAACCTGGGGAAAGGCAGTCTCCAAACTGCAAGTTCAGAAATTAAACCCATGTTTCACCCTAAGGCTTATGCCCTAACCTCTGCCTAGGACAGCTGGCTAGAGCAGAGGAGAAAACAGGGGAGTCTGAGGCCCCTGGCAAATAGAGCAATGGAAGGAGAAGACTGAAGCAGAGATGAGGAAGGGTCTATTTATGCCTACAGAGGCCAGAAGAAGCAAGGATGGATGCAGAGGGGGCTCCTCTGAGGAAACCAGGTCAGTTTCTACTCCTGTTAGCCAGGAATCAAGGAACCAGCAGAGGGAGACGTAGAGTAAGAAGTAGGGCTTAAGATGACAGCAAAATGGAGGTAACATTGAGTGGGAAGAAAAATCAAGAATATGTCTACAATGAGTTTCCAATCAGTTTGAGGCCCCATTTGGCTATGTACTACCTGTGTTATTTCTTCCCACTTTGCTCTCAGTTAAATAAAAAATTTACCTCTCATACAGCACTTGGTTAAATGATTTCACTAAAGTATTTCTTGTAAATTATGTATATATTAATCTCTCCCACTAGATCACATTTTGCTCAATGCTAAATTCTCAGCCTTTCCCTAAACACAGGATTTAATTTTTCTAAAATGGAATGAACCAGTTATCAATCCACCTACTTGTACTGTAGTACCCTTCTATCACCATTTTAATATAGCATAAACCAAATAATATCTTTTTAAAGTACAATAAATTAAACAGCAGAAGATGATAAAATGTCTAATAGCAAATGATAATATGACTCTACCCATGGATGAAGGTCATTTCTTTCATGAGTTTTGAAGGAACAATATTCTTCAATGGCAATAGTGGTAGCATTTGTAGATCTAGACATATATGTATGATGGTCTTCTGAAACTGGCAAGGCTACACTTAACTACACCTCACAGGCCTTACCCTGCTCTGCTGAGAGAAAATGAATCCTCTATATTTACATCTTCACTGACTTTGACATCCAAACATTTTGCTAACTAAAAGCAAAGAATTTCTTCCACTGTCTTTCAGTGTGCATATCACAAACTCCTAAGGAAATTTCTAGAATGAAAGTCAAAAAAAATTTTATCTTTATCAAAACTTTCAAGTATATTTCTTTCCTTAGTATACTGAGTTCTCTGTGTACTGGTTAATACTTCATAAGCTAGGACATATGTGCCAAACACATCAGAGACTGTGTTGTTTCCAGATATAGTTTCCTGGAGATTTTAGTGTTTTCCATGAGGAAACAAGGCTATGTGAGGTTACACTATAAGACCAGAGCAAAAGAGCCTCCAGAGGGTTCATTCTGGCAGAACACAGAATTTTTATTTCAATTCTACTTTTCTCTAAATTTTTTAAAACAATAAATTAAATAAAATGTATTGCTAATCTTAATAACAATAAATCATCTGACATAAATGAGCACTTGTGTTAGGCAGCAGCTTTTAGGTATTAAGAGGGTAATCAAAATGAATGAAATATAATTTCCACCCTCCATGAATTTTTCATGAAAGTCACAGCAGTTTAGAGTGTTGAACTAGATTTCTACAAATGCTATTAATTAACTTACTCAGGTGACTTTCTCTTTGAATTTCAACTGCTAATGTTGGGGGTTTTTTCCCCTCTAAACTTGAGTCATGTACACAATTATTTCTTGATATTCATGGAGCCAAAGAGCCATAATTATGCAGATGCTGAAACATCAGGAATTATCATTTATAACAGGATTTAATTGCAAAGAAGAAGGGTAGTCCTGTGAGGACAGCAGGATGGACTCATCGTCTTGAAGGGAGGGTACAGGCTCTATATAGCTACTGGAGGCAAGGAAGGAAAATACATACCAGGAAACACAGGCCTTCTACCTACCCTCTAATAGCCTGAAGGCAGCCTTTTGCCTCAACCTCTTCTTTCCTCTTTCTTACAGCTTCCTTGATGTGCAAGCCAAAAAGAACATCTCATTTCTAATACACAAAAGTAAGAATCCCCATGTTTCCCCCATCAAAACCACAACTCACATCTCCACCTGAGCTCAGGAAGGTATTTATCCTAAGATGACATAATCTTCCTAATAGGCAAGCCAATGCAATTAATATAACGTTATAATAAACTACAGATCATTAAATGTGCATGTATATCCACATTAATCTAACCTGTCTTTTGTAATTAATAATATATTATGTTAGCAAAAATTCTAAAGCTATGAATCCCTTTAACGCAAGGTTCATCACAGCGTTCTAAGAGGCAAATGGTATTAGATTCAGTAATTACCATTCAGTAAACATCCAGTGTGTTATAATTACAACTTCAGCAATCCTTCCTCAGCAGAAAGAGCACAAGGAGTTTACTAATTATCTGAAATTTGCACAATTACCCTCAATACCTAATCACAGTAACAATAGTGGAGTTTAGCAAAAGAGTCTTAGTGATTAAAGAGAAGATTTGGATGGACCTCAGTTTAGAAAATTTACTGTTTTATTTCCTTTCAATGAAGTATTTTCAGTATACAAAAGCAGTCTTTAATATAATATTCAAAACACTGAACTCAAACCTCCCACAAAGGCCTCTGCTTGCTGTCCTTTGGATATAGTTTCACTTGTGCCTGAGTCCACCCTACCCTAACATCCTCACCCAGTTTCCATTTACGTAGACCAGAACAATGAGCACTGTAACTGTTGGGGAGGACGTGAAGAATGGCCTGTGCATTTGGAATCATTATATTTAATATTATTAGGATAGACTGCCAACTACTACATTGTAAAACATGAATGTATAACCAGAATTGATGAGGAAATCATAATCCTAAAACTTTTAGCCACGAGCTACCATTGATTTTGATGTAAAACTAGAAACTCAACGCATTTCCTCAATTCACTGCTGCTGCTGCAATTCACCAGGGAAAAGGTCTCTGTGATCTCTTCCAACACAAGCATAGGTAGCAGCTCTCCCTCCATTTACTGCAGACAACTCCCAATCCAGTAGAGCTGGAAACATGAACAACTAATCACCGGCGTCACTGTACTACAAAATGCTACCTTTATTCTTGATAAAAAACCTTTACCATTCTGACCCATGCAAATTTCAAATGAGTGTGAAGAGAAAAACAGTTCAAGGGGTGGCTAGAGTAACATAGACTATAAAGAGAAAAGCCACCCACTTCCTTTACTGGATCTAATTATCTCATTATTGTGTTAAATTTCAAACCATGCATTCCAAATGAGCATAGCAGACACATTATCCATCACAATTTCATATGTGCTGTGCCATGTATTGAATGTCTATCACGTTAGATTTTTTTGCCTATATGTTTCAGGACAGCTGCTAGACAGAACCTCAATACTTCTTGTTTGATTTATTAATAGAAAATTGGATCCGACTGGATTACAACTTCTCATTGAAATAATATTTGTTTACTTGAACGTCAGTTTCACTTCAATGCAATGGCACTTGACAGGGAATATTATATTTCCTTTTTCTGCACCATTTTTTTAAAAAAGCATTTGATAGCAACCTATGTCCCATCAAGAACACAAGAATATCCATAATGCTGAGATATACAAGTAAAAGCATCAATTCAGGCCATCAGTCACACTTTAGACGCATGGCACAAACACCAGAAGCATCAAATCAGCTGGAATATTAGTGCTTGCCAGGACAGGAGTGAAAATTATTTTTTAAATCTTATGCATAAAGCACAAGGGTGCCAATGATGTAGACAGGCATACCAACAAAAAAGCATGGAACACAGAGGACAG
Source organism: Acomys russatus (assembly GCF_903995435.1). NCBI lineage: Eukaryota > Metazoa > Chordata > Mammalia > Rodentia > Muridae > Acomys > Acomys russatus. The sequence goes on along the minus strand of NC_067137.1, from coordinate 54,003,805 downwards.
AAGCTATGACCCAGGGAACACATGTTACTTGATTAGTTCAAAGGTGCTAGAAAAAGGCAGGCTTGCTGTGTATTTCTATCTGTGACAGTTAATCTTTTCAACTTGACTCCATTTAAAATCACCTAGGAAACAACCCCTGGGAAAGCTGTGAGTGCTTCCAAAGACATATAACAGGCAGGGAAGACCCTGAATATGGGGTGCATCATCCCATAAGCTATAGTCCTGGACCAAAAGAAAGCTAGTGGAATAGCAGCTTCCATCTCTCTGCTTCCCACCTGAAGATGTGATGTCACAGATACACCATGCTCATGACAGTGCCCTCGGAGAGCGCAGGCCACCACACCATCCCTGATGGATCACGGCATTACGCTGTGGGCTCAGATGAGTGCCTCAAGAGAGTGCAGGCCACCATGCTGTCCCTGATAGACCACAGCATTACACTGTGGGCTAAGATCAGCACTCCCTTCCTTAAATTGCTTTATTTGAATTTTTGTCACAATAAGAAAAGTAACTAATTTACATAAAAATTCATTCATTTTCATCTAAACAAAGAAAAATAATGATCTTTTCAACCTTACTATAATTCATGCATGACCTTCCTCAGACAGGAAGGCAACAAAACCAAGCCACATGCCATTTTTACAGATGCCCCTTGTGTCATCTGTAACAAAACTAAAATTTACTTATTCGCTCATCTGTACCAAGTACTTCATGTGGAAAGCACATCACAACAGACGTGTGCAACATGTCTAATCTTGACATGTTCTGATAAATTCAACACTATTCCTATTTTATCAACGAAGAAAATGACACTCAGAAAATAGAAAACTACAAAAAAAGCTGCCAATTAGATTCCAATCTCGACCACTCACCCACCCGCCACCCTCCATGCCAAGTGCACGCCCCAGGTAAAATCGGTGGTTCTAAAACTGTTTGGCTTTCATTAGTGAATTACAAATCTCTGCTCAAATTTACACATTAAGACAATGACTACCCTCATTGAACTCACTAAGTCTCTATCTATAAAGGGAAAGGAGACCGGATAAGGGCCATCGTGTTTACGGAATCTTGCTTCTAATCTCCTCTAGCCAAAGCAATACTTACCGTTAGGAAGACAGCAGCTCATTTGGCTTGTGAGTTTCACTTTAACATCTTGAATCCTTGAATTCAGGATTGCAGCAGCCCATGTGAAACTTACCATATAAGACTATGACTCTTCTTTATTTTGTCATCTCTTTCCTCAGAGTAATTATAATGGCTATAACTTTCAATCTAGTTTTCAGGAGAAAGGGGTGTGCATATTAAAATCACACATAAATGTCATGAAAAATAAAGAAGAGACTTTAAAGGATTCAATTTAATATGTAAAAATGCTATCTCTTAACACAAATATGAATAGTTAAATATATTATACAATTTATATATTATATAATATATAATCATTATATAATTTATCTTTCTCCCTCTTTTCCACTCCTTCTGAAGAAATTTGAATATCAGATATTGCTACTGACATGGTTCCTGGGGCAGTATTCAGATGTTAAGACTGACAGGCAGTGCTAAGAGCTGGTGCTGTTTAAACTAAAAGGCAGAATACAGACTAACTCTTACCCAAGATGAATATATCATTTCATTTATAAATATGTTCATAAGAATCTCAAATAAAATCTACATAAATTAAGCCAAATATTTAAGATATTCCTGCCTGATAAAATAGAATGTACTCAGAATGAAGGGGTAAATATGAAAATATGTATTAAAATAAATAGATGCCATACCTGGTTAAAAAATACTACAAAACTATTGCTATATTGAATAATATCTATCATCAATGGCTAAAATAATTAAAATCTAATTTCCACCTAAGATAAACAACAACAACAGACATCTTTGAAATAAGAAAACTTTAATTCCACTTGAGTAACTTGGACAAATATTGTATTTAATGATAAATATTCCCAGTGTGAGTCAGTAGACCAGAAAACAGGTTCTCCTCACTGAAGGTCAAAAAAATGGAAGTATGGGGGCTAGAGAGATGGCTCAGCAGTTAAGAGCACTGTCTGCTCTTAGAGATGTCCTGAGCTCAATGCCTCACAAACACATTGTAACTCACAACCATCTGTACTGGGATCTGATGCCCTTTTCTGGTATGCAGGTATGCATTCAGATAGAGCAGTCATATACATAAAGTGAATATAAATCTTTTTTTAAAGATTTATTTTTTAAAAAAACAAGTAGAAGGTAAAGAAGAAAAGAAATGTTGGCAAAGAAAACTAGTGAACTGAAGAGGAGGAAGAAGATAAAAAGAACATTTAGAAATGTGCTCGGAATCACAAGCTGGACGAAAGCCAGCTTGGAGAAAAGGGTTCATTTCATCTTACACTTTACAGTTCATCACCGTCATCAAGGAAGGGCAAGGAAGGAACTCAAAGCATAGTTTCCTGGAGTAAGAACCTGAAAGGCAAGGTCGTGGAGGAGCGCCACTTACAGGTGTCCTTCCTCCTGATGTCCAAGCCCACCTGCCTAGGTATGGCACTGCACACAGTGTTCTGGGCCTCCTACACCAATTAGCAAGTAAGAAAATGTCCTCCAGACAGGAACACTGGATTGAGGCAATACCTCAAATAATGTTCCCAGGCATTTTTACTTTGTGTCCAATTGACAAAACCTAACAAGCACCCAGCACAGCTACACACATGCACACACAATTATCTAATTAACAGCAAAAAGACTGTCAGCAATAGAAGCAAAGATATGGATAAGTATGAATAAATGTATGAAGGGATGTACAGAGTCCACAAAACAAAATTAATGGAAGGAAAGGAAAAGTTCTGGAAAACAAGAAAATGTGAGGTTCACTTGATAAAAATAAAACTCCAAGCTCAACGAAATGAACAAAACTGATAAAGATTATAACTTAAGAAAACACAGACAAGGAGTGGGTGGAAACACATGCTAAGGAAGTTAGTCCCGAGTCGGCCTTTAACAATAACATCGCTGGTTACGTCCTACAGTGTTTACTAAACAGAAGTAACAACAGTTGCCTCTGAGAGGTAAAAGCAAAGAATATATTCTATTTTCTTATTTCCTACCAACGAATATGTTGCTTAATGTCAAAATGAAATTAATTTTTTGAAAGGTAAACATGTTATATACACAATGATACAGATGCACAAAATGCCTGATAATTACTAATGTATATGCTCAGAATTGTTAAACAATAATGGTATGTATCATTTTTTGACTTCATGCTATACCGCAAAACTGGAACATTAGTGCACAATCTGGGTAACCTATGTATAATCTCATTAATTAATTAATTAATTAATTCTGTAATTAATCCTTATCAATTTTCTCAATTCTCAGAAGATTCTCAACTTTTAAATTTGAAAACTCCTATTCAAATAACATCGAGTATGTCCAAGACAGTATGGCCATAAACATTAAAAAGAAAAAGAAAAAAAAAGGCTACAATTGGATGTGGAGAAGGAAGAATCCTTTCTTGGTGCAATTACAAACTAGTTCAGCAGCTATGGAAATCAGTGTGCATATTCCTCAAAAGAAAGAAAAAAAAACTAACTATATGCTACAACTACACCACTCTGAACTATGTACCCAAAGGACTCTGTGTCCTGATAGAAAGACACTTGCTCACCCATGTTCATTGCTGCTCTGGGACTGCTAGGAAAGAAAGCAGTCTAGATGTCTACTGACTGATGAACGGATAGTGAAAATATAGTATACACAAACGATGAAATGTTATTCAACAATGAGGGTCAAGTGAAGAGACATCTGAGGTAAAGGTGAAACTGTAAATAATTCTACCGAGCAAGGTAACCCAGAGTGTTTCTAAATACTCACATCCTTTTCTTACAGTAACTTAATTCATGCAACATACTCAATGAATACTTTATTTGATATCAAACCCTGAATGTCTCCTTTTTAGAATACAGTTGAAATTTTCAAAAGCTATTTCATATAACTAATAAAAATCTATCTCATAGTCTAATAAAAAGCAATGTTCTTTATTAGAAAAAGCTTTCCAGGTTAGTTGAAACCAAACTTGGTTAAAATAGAAAAAAGAAAGAGGCAAATAGACATCTCTATATACATTTTATGGGAAAGATTTTAGGAGCATTTATTTAGGTACAAGGAAAGAATTAACACCTGGGACAGAATTTACTTCACAACTAACTATGAAGACTTCTGGCCAAGGGATTAATCACCAAACACTTCTCAAACTGTTTGAGGTTGTGTGTGTGTGTGGGGGGGGGGTGGTTAAATACACACAATTGTGTCTCTTTAGTCACACTGTCAAGATATAAAAGACATTTGAAAACTTTTTCTTAAATACCATACAGCAATGATCCCTCAGAGGCAGTGACTTTAGATGGTGCTTAAACAATGATACTTTCCCAACAATAACAATTTTCTTTAAATTCATTTACAAAACCTCACCACACAGCATGAGGCAGAATTTCCTGGTAAGCAACAATAAAGCAGAATTAACTATCCTCAAATGACTATGAAATTAAGTCAGCCATATCAGATTAAGATGACCATAAATGCAGTTAAAAACATGTTAATTTACACAGCCCCCTAACCATGTTTAATTGCTCCATTAAAAATCCTAAATGCATTCCTTTTCATGGCTGGTCTGTCCTTTTACAAGCAGAATCGTGTCAACTGAATTAACTTGTTTTTCCTAAATGTTTTCATTTCATTCATGTTACTGGAACATTCACAAGCTCTAGCCATTATGCATAAATATTTTTATTAAACAATGTAATTAAATCCATCAAACTGATTTTCATGAGATAAGCAGTGCCTAAAATATTTAGCCTTCAGCAACATGAGTCAACAAGATAAATGTAAATACATTATTAATATATGCGAATATATACTATTGTCCTTCCCTTTTGCTACATTTCACCCTGTGGGACACACCTGTCTTCCCCAAAGCAGAGCATGTAGAGAGCAAAGGGCAGTAGTCAGCAGCTGGAATTACTGCCATCATCCATGCTCACTTCAATACCTCCGTACAAACTGATCTCCAAGAGGCACGAAGACCCCATGCTTTTCATGATAGGACCTCCTAACATTTCTGAACACTCTACCTCAGACGTGGAACACAGTCTTCACCAATTTGTCAACTATTCCTCTTCTAGTTTCAGAGTGCATAAACACAACTTTTTGTTGCTCTACTCCTGGGTGCCTCACTCTCTGCAGACCATGACTTGTAGACATCCAGTATGTTTGCATATGACCTCCCTCCTGAGTGAGCTTTCTCATGTTTCCTGACCTGCACTGGCCTCAGCTGTGTATCCTACTACCCTATGTCCCTGCTCTTGAACACCCAGAAACCACCAGCTGCAGATAGTTTACTGTACTAGTTACTAAGGCAACTCTTAAGAACTAATGAAATGATCTTTGCATCCCATACTACACACAATCATCAAAAGGCAGTGATGTATAGAACAGAAAAAAAAATCAGTTCTCACTTCCCCAAAGAAACACTCATGGAGCATCAGATTGTTTTGTTCTCCTTTGTAACACAAGTATCTTTTGATTTCTATAACTACCAAGCTTCATCAGAAGTCGGAAGCTCAAAGCATCCACACCTGTCAGTAAAGCCGGCATGATCTGGGTGGACACAGTTCAACGTCCGCACACTATCAATACTGAAAGTTTCACTTAAGTCACTAGATGATCATTACTGCCTCCAAGGAAACTATACATAAATTACATTTCTATAGTGTGTACACTAAAAGTAAACTCCCCCTGTGGCTGCAGCAATATGGCCAGTTCTATAAGGTTTATCTTCTTACAAAAACCAACAGAGAGAGGTATTTGGAATTGACAGAAAGTTAAGTGTCTTCTATAATGAGAAACACTGATAGGGGTAAAAACAAAAATCAAGACAGTAAAAGAAGGCAGTGCTATGGCATAATTACCCAGAGATGATGGCTGTCGGCCCTTTATTAGATCATTTTAGTCCTTTCATCCTGTGAGTAGCGGTTGGCTCCCTCAAGCCCATGTCAGGTGCATTTCTCAGTGAATGCTCACATAGATAAGTAGAAAAATCTAAGCTAGAAACTTAATTTCCTGGTCTCCTTGACAGCTAGCCTTCGCCAAGCAGATGTACCAACCTGACTTGGGAAGGCAGAGTTAACACAGAAGGCAGAGGTCGCTGCAGCTCCCCTGACTGCTCTAACATCCAAACAGTCAAAGAGACTTTTGATTTTCTGTGGCACAGGTCCCAATATCCAACTCCTACATTCATGGATGTCAAAAGTTAGGACCACAGCATCCACAAAACCGTCGTAAACCATGGCAGACTGGTGGACCTAGATGCAGTGGATATGAAAGGTATCTCTGCCTTCCTTAAGCGTTGCAGGCACTGCCGATTTTCTGGTTGGCAACCTCTGTAATAAGCTGCCCTTCTTGCCCACACGAATGTGTTCACCAGATACAGCAAGAAGGAAATGAGTATTTTGATGGCACATTATGCATGTTGGGTCTCTTTGTTTCATAAGTTAGCTCTTGATCTACTGCTAAGGGTCCAGAGGCTACAGCCATGGCTCAGAGGTAAAGAACATTTGTCCCTGAGAACTGCTAGACTTCAAGTCTCAGCACCTACAATGGGTAGCACACAGCCACCTGTAACTCCAACTCCGGGAGATCTGAAGCCCTCTTTTCGCCTCCATGTGCACTGGCTCACAGATAGACTTACACACACACGCACGCACGCACGCACGCATGCACGCACACACACACACATACATACACACACACACACATACGTCCTTGAAGAGTCCAACAAATACTTCACAGGGTGACTGTTAGAGATGAGCAAACAAAACAGGGGATGGAAAGGGGTGAAAAGGAGGAGAAAGAAAGGGATGCTGATTTTCTAAGGGACTTATGAAATAACTGTTCTTTTCTGGGGTTTAGGTTTCTTTGGTACTATTATAACCACTAGGTTAATGAAATAATTTAATTTCTTAATTTCTATTCTATTTATGTTAAATATAAGTAACACATTTATTCACTCTCCTATTGAAACTTTTAACATACTCCATTAATATCTTTTATTATTTTGGAGATCAAATTATAAGTTTTTTTATAAATATACTGACATACCCAAAAGTTAGAAAATATCTTCTAAAATACATGATTCCCATACCAACTGTACAAAATAGTCAAGTAGCACATATCTACAGGCTCCATTCCTATCTTTTTGTATCCTCAGCAGACTATAAATGGCTATAATGGCATGGTGAGTCTTTCAAAGCAGCAGGCTTCATGGTGTTGTAGAAAGGACATAGTTATCTCCAGGGATATTTCCAGGGCTCAAGCACACATCCCTGTAAGAACAAATTGTCTTCGTATCGTCCAAGCCAAACAACACACCACAACAGACAGTGAAAAGGCAGACACAGGAATCCAGCTGTTCTATTATGTTAGACTCTAAAGAAACTTAGAGATGCAAAGATGTGCCTTCTCTTTCTATAAACATATTTATTTGGAAATATTTTCCATTAAAAATGTATTTATATTAATATAAGATGACATACTAGTCTCCGTTAAAATGATAGTACTTTTAAATACCTTTAAATACTCTAAAGTTATGTTTCTTCAGGTAAATATTGGTAAGGCATGTAAACAGAACTTTTTCCAGGTCTTCAATTTTTATGAATTCACAATATAGTCTCTGACCTCCATTCCCATGACATCACACACACACACACACACACATGCACAGATATACAAAAACACACACCCAATAAAATTTAAAATATATATAATAGCAAAGTCCTATAACTCTCAGAATTCTTTTAATAAACAGTAAAATGTAGTTAAAAGAACAAGTATTTTACACCCATACAATACCAGGCAGCCATTCTAACTGCTGTATTAGGAAGAACAATGTATTGAATAAATAGATTTAAGTACTACTTTCACCACTTATTAGCTGTGTGGGCATCTGGTCCCTATTATCCTCCCTACTACCAATAGGACAAACTCAGCAGTAAGCATATTAAAACGAAAATTGTTGTAGTTTGCAAGCATTCACCATCACGTAATTACTTGGGATTATATGGAGTAATTTCTGTGTAATTATATACACTTGTTAATTCAATCATTGTGGAGGATATTTTGAAGCTAACTGTGAGTACCATGTTTTCTTGCCACAGTTGCCATGTGACTGCACATAGCTAAATCAAAGCACAGAATCTCTTAAGAAATTTTTTCTAATTAAGATAATATCTGCCTAGCTATGTGGACATCTCTTCAAAAAAAAAAAAAAAAACAAAAACAAAAACCAGTTCCCTGTTCACATGTCTGTGTTGGTCCAACAGTGCATTTCTTTGTTGTGGGTTGCCGGGGAATACTTGCCGTGGAGACATGCTCAGCAGAAGGAGGAAGAGACAGAGAAGTTGTAAGCTAGGGAGTGTGTGAGATGGGCATAGATCTGGGAGGACTTAGGGGTAAGTGTGGGAAGTAATGCAATCAAAATGTATGGTATGGATATATGAGATTATCAGTAATATATATATACATGATATATAAATATATAAAAATATGTATATGTGTAATACATCATGTATATGTTTGCTTTTTTAAGTGCCTACTGGCCAAGCATAACAATCTGAGTTCAGACTCTAGGCACCAATGTGAAAGCTGGACACGGACACTGCGGTCAGCACCTGTAACTCTTGCAGAAAAGAAGCAGGAGGATCCCAGAGCCCCACTGACCAACCACCAGTCCACACAGTGAGCTCCAAGTTCAGTGAGAGACCCTGTCTCAAAAAATAATGTTGGAGGAGAGAGGAGAGATGGGCTAGCTGCTAAACGTTAGGCTCACAAACAACGTGTCAAAAAATCTTTTCCACAAGACAGAAAGAAATTATGTCAATCTCTAACCTCAAGCCCCCTGCTACCAATCAGACAGATACATGCATGCGCGTGCGCGCACACACACATACACACACACACACACACACACACACACACACACACACACACACACACACACTTGCTCCTGGTCTCATCTCCCCAAACATATCACTCCCATTTATTTCTGTAATTGATTATTTGGCTCCCTCTATATACACTTTGTGCTCTGTGTCTCTGATAACTATTTCTAGACTACCCTTGCCCAGTTAATTCTTTTTTTTTTCTCTAGCAAATGTTACTGTCACTTTATTTTTTAGGCACATCAATTAAATATACTCACGACATTGCTTTTCCCTTTTCCATTATGTCTCTTCCTAATACACTTTTCAGAATAATTTCTATCTGCAAGCAAGGCTGTAATTTCAGCATTGAAAGGATGGAAAGTTTTATATTTTAGTTTTTGGTCTTTTGGGGGTAGATATTTTGGGGAAGTCTCACTGTGTAGCTCTGGCTATCGTAGAACTCACTACATAGAAGAGGCTGGGCTCAAACTCATAAAGATTCACCTGCCTCTGCCTCCCAAGTGCTGGGACTAAAGGTATGCCACACTACATTTGGCTTGCCATAGTTGAGTCTTCCTTTTTTTTAAGATTTTTTTTCATTTATTTATCATATATGCTGCTGTATTTTCATGTACACTTGTATGCCAGAAGATGGCATTAGATCACATTACAGATGGTTATAAGCCATGGTTGCCGGGAATTGAACCCAGGTCCTCTGGAAGAGCAGACAGTTCTCTTAACCGCTGAGCCATCTCTCCAGCCCCCTAGGTAAGTCTTACCTGCCCTTCAAGGCTCACCCAAGTCATCTCCTCCAGGAAGCATTTATGTATGATTTGCACCCTCAAGCCCATAAAATGTGTAAAATATATTTTCTTCATACTATCCATAAGATGGGATCAGACGGCTTAGGGAAGGGTTCTGGGAGAAGAACACTTCAACTGGCTTTCAGCTAGACAGGGTATGTATCTGTATGTATGCAGAGCATGGTCTGGCAGTTTTGGTGGTTACATCATCTGCCACAATAACATATGAACATCAGCACCTTTATTTGTTATAATTACTTTTCATCAAAATCATATCTGCTATAACAAATTTCTTGTATTAGAACTCTAAAATATCAGGAAGAAACTTTAAGAAGTGAGACAAATTGTAAATAAGGAGGGCTTGGCCTTTCCACCACTGAGCTTTTGAAACTTAACACAGTATAAAATTGATGCGCCAGAGCAGCCTTTGCATAGCTCTGTGTTCCCTTACTTGCCGGGACTGCATGAAGAATGCAGAATATATAAGTGATGATCTGAACCTGCTCAGGGTCTGCAATACAATCTACCAACCTGAATATTACATCTCCAGAAAATATGTTCATGCTTGCATGTCTCAACACTGCCATGTTACAATGTGACTTTCATCTTCCTGTGGTAAACATGGCTCCTCATCCTTTACAACTGCTCACTTTAGGCTACATTTGAACAGTTGTTGCTCTTCCTACCATGGAGTCTGAACCTGCCATTATGATTATTGTACAAAGGCTACAAGCTAGGCAAAGAGCACTGTGGCATTACAGGTTATGAAGGCCGCATCTTCAATGAGACAGAAGGTACAGCTATCTGCATCACTACTCCGGGGCTTAGGAACAATGTGGAAAAAGAGGCAGAAAGAGTGTAAGAGATAGAGGTGGGGGGCACAAATGGGATAGAATGCTGGCTCTCAGGTAGCAGACATAAACATTACCAGCAGTGGTGAATCACCTGCCTAAGATATGCACAAGATTGGGCCTGTCAACACGGTGTCATGGAATTAGGAAGGGCTTGTGTGGCCCCACCACTTCCCAAGGGTTTATAAGAGCCAGTAAGGTGGCAACGCCTTTAATCCCAGCACTTGGGAGGCAGAGGCAGGTGGATCACTGTCAGTTTGAGGCCAGCCTGGTCAACAAAGCGAGTCTAAGACAGCTAAGCCTACACAGAGAAATCCTGTCTCAAAAACCAACAACAACAACAACAAAAAAAAAGAAAGAAAGAAAGAAGAAAGAAAGAAAGAAAGAAAGAAAGAAAGAAAGAAAGAAAGAAAATAAAGCCGGCAGTGCTCTTCCAGAGGTCCTGAATTTAATTCCCAGCAACCACATGGTGGCTCACAACCATCTCTAATGAGATCTGGTGCCCTCTTCTGGCATGCTATCTCAATTCCAAGGGTTTATAAGCAGACACAGCTTGGTGGGGGTTGTGAGACATTTTCTTCCATAGCCACTGGTAACAGACACAGGCTCCCATTAACAAACTCCACCCACTCCTATCAATAACTGAAGTGAACTCAGGGGTCAGAAACAAACAAGCAAGCAAAAAAGTGAAAGTAGAATGTGACGGACTAGAAGAAGGGGTTAGCAGGAAGCAGGAGACCGAGAGAGAGTAGGTGGGGAAATGGAGATGACTGAAATACATTGATATAACGGAACCATCGCTGTGCATAATGTAAACTTTAAAAAACAGACAAAAACTTTAAAAAATAACTTGCTAAAAGAGAAAAGAGAGAAAACCAAATGGCTTATGAAACATAACTTCACCGACTTTGAGGGACTGAGTACTAATAGCATAAATACAGATTTTAAAGCCATTCCTTTTATTTAAAAAAAATGACTTCTGGAAAAAATGGTGGATTCTATCCCTGGGCAGAGAAAGTACACAAGCAGCCTGTACTAACTTAGTTTATTGCTCCAGAAAATGAGGAAATTTTCGAAGAATAATACTTGTCACAAGCATTCAAAATTATAAATGACTGGGAAAGAAGGTCAATAAACAATTTCCAATAACAACGAAATACTCAAGAGGGTGGAATGTTGAGCACTAACTGGCAGAGGCAATGACAGTGCTTTGTGCAGACTCCATTACATAAAAACCTTATCACTTCTAAGAGCAAACACATGATCGCCAAAGCTCTCCTGAAGATTGCGCTGTCATGGCAGGGAGATAGTTTAGAGAGGCGTAGAGGGAGAAAGAGAGTACAAGAACTGTATTTTTCAGGTATACTGACATTGCAAGAGACAAAAAGGAAGGACGAAGAATTGTTACAGGTTAAAGAGACTAAGGAAATAGCAGAATTGCAGTTATTTTATGGTTGGGGTCAGCACGCCATGAGGAACTGGGTAGGAGTGTTCCAGCATGAGGAAGGTTGAGAACCACTGCTATACAGGATCTTACTCTACAAAGAAAACAAACTTTACAAAGTACATATTAAATGCACTGACAAATTCAAACATGAATGCTGAGTTACATAATAACATTTTATCACCATTGAATTTATTGGTGTTAGAAACTGCTGTGTTACGCAAAAAAAATTCTTTAAGTAATATTTAGAATGATCAAAATATTGAGAAAAGAAAACATATATATGCACAGTTTCCCTACACACCTCCATTCTCTTGGTTTATATACACAAACATGCATATATAATGCAGATGTAGAGATGGGAAGAAAGAAAAGAAACAGTGCACATGGTAAGTGGAACAAAGTGTCAGCAACAGATAGATCCTGGTTTTCAGAGGTTTTAGGTATTCTGTGCACTATCTTTACAACTCTAAAGTTGAAATTATTTCAAAATACAAAGTTTAAGAGATAAAGGATAGAAAGGTGGTAAAACCAGAATGTCTCTCCCATGGGAGACGCAGACAGATGGGGAGGCACACCCAGACAACGTGTGTCATTGACACTGTTCTTAAATTCACGAGTATTCCCCTTGAGTCTGCATATATACTAAGTCTAGTATGGTGCGTGTGTAAAAACACAACATTAGAAAAGGTAATAAAGAAAAAAACATGTGTAAACTGCTACCATAACTGTGTCGATTTATAACAGTTTGAAAAGCTCTCATAATGCAAGCACAAGAGATCACAGCCTGCAATTTCTGGAGTGAGGATTGTCAGTTTGATTTGGTTCTGCTAGAATACCTGCATAATGCTACTTTAGAGCAGGCTAGTCAACATTTTGTTGTCCTCTCTTCTTCAATTTGATATAATTTTTCTCAACAGAAGAGTTTTCTTTTTGAAATGCAAAAGCACACAATTAATAAGAGTCAACACAATTAATTATAATTACAAGTTATTGCTCATTAAGTGCCAGGCAACATTCTAATGGTCTTGCTTTTCATAGTAACTCTTATGTCATAAGAGGAACTTGTAATCATTGTACTTTGCAATGCTTTTTTACCTTGCTAAACCTAAGATTTGACCACAAAGGCTCCTTGCACTGAAAATACAGTTTAAAACCCAGGTACGACTTTAAATCCAGTTCTTTAGACCAGTAAATGAGCCACAAATTACAGCTATGGTTTCCATTGGCTGTAATAGGGAAAGGGAAAAAAGCTATCCTGGAAATGAAGCCACCTACTCCTCTGTTCCTTTATCCTCCTAACCTCTTGTGAAGAATGGAGTATCTCTGAGAAATTAAAATGAGGGAATAAAATAGGAAAGTGAAAATGTTATTCATCTAGTTCAAAATAATACATATCTGAGTAGAGTAGTGCACACCATTAATCCCAGCACTCAGGAAGCAGAGGCAGGAGGATCTCTGTGAGTTCAAGTCCAGCCTGGTGTACAGAGTGAGTTCTAGGACAGTGAGGGCTACACAGTGAAATCCTGTCTCAAAACACAAAGAAGAAAGAAGAAGGAGGAGGAGGAGAAGGAGGAGGAGAAGAAGGAGGAGAGAGGAGAGGGGGGGAGGGAGAGGAGAGGGAAGTAGGGAAGGAGGGATGGAGGGAGGAAGGGAGAGAGAGAGAGAGAGAGAAACAGGGAGGAACTACTGCCCTAGTTCCAGCCTGTGGCTGTGATAAACCACTCACAGCATAACAAAGGAAAGGGTTTATTTCAGGTTACACTTCTAGGTCACAACTACGGACGAACACTTTGCTATGTTTAATACAGCCCAGGACATCTAGCTGAGGAGCGGCCCTGCCCATAGTGGGCTCAGTCTTCCTATATCAGTTATAATGATCAAGACATGTTTAGAGGCACATCTGATCTAGGAAATTCTTCAGCTGAGGTTTCCTCTTCTCAGGTAACTCCAGGTTGTTTCAAGTATCAATTAAAAACTGACCAGGACAACTATGGAGAAGAGTTAGTCATTTGCATGTAAAAATACAATTATCCATGATGAGGTCCTTGCTGGGTATGCTGAGGGATCAACATCCACAGCACCTCACTGTCTATCTCATCCTGCACAAATGCTCCACTCTGATTTTTTTCTCATTATATCATCTAGGTGGACCTATGAACCAAACACATGTTCTCCAACCATGGAAGCCAAGTCTGACTGTTGGATATAGTACTGCTTTCAATTTGTAAGTATGCAGGTAAACAGATTCTAATATGACAGATAAACAGAAATAAAACCTCTCAGACTGTTTCCCTAGAGAAGTGGTACATGCATACGTGCATCTCACAAGATTTAGTGGTAAGAAATAAATTACTTTGAAATATTATTGCTCATCAAGTATCATTTCATTTCTAAGAAGCATAGGCAAAGTAAAATATCTGCTAAAGGCTGTAATGTTTGGTAATACCCAAGAATTCTTCTGCAATGTGTTTTCTCTCACATTTTCAAATGCATAAAATGCCAGTTTTATGTAAAAGTTTCGAGTCAAAAAAAAGGGTAAATAATTCCTTCTAAAGCTTATTGGTGATTTGATAGACATGTTTTGCTATATGTGCATAAAATTGATTAGTGTACTTACTAAGAAATACATTCATAGCAGTACTGAGGTTTCAACTTTCCTATAAGATCTAAAATTACTAGTATCAAAGTCAGCCAGAGGATATTAAATTAGCATTAGCCATGGACTGGTGAGAATGAAAAAACCAGTGGGAGGTCACAGAATAAGGCCGAAAGGAATTTCAGTATGGAAACCAAGAATAGAAAAGTGCTACTATTAATTTGTTAAAAATTAAAAAGTAGAGCCATTTTCAAAAAGCCACTTAAACCAAGAAGACTAACATCATTAAATACATTCCCAAGAATGGTGATTATTTAATATTAGCATTTATCAAGCACTAACCACATTTGAAAGGCTCTGGGATTTTGCTCCCTTCATAAAAGTTTTATCTCCTAGGCCCAAGCTTTAATATACTATTTGTTACTACCCTCTCGAAGCAATTCAAATTCACAGTGAACTCCATCTATCACAAAAGTCCTTATGCTGAATTCTTAGACAGCAGAGAATAATGTGGATTGGTCCCTGGTCTTAAGCACTCACAGCCATGAAGACTGACTCAATAGAATGTGATGCACGCTGGAAAAGAATTGTGTCTAGCTCTGGCTACTATAGAAGCAATTCATTTTGTTTAGAAGCAGAGGAGCTTCACCAGAGAAAAGATGATGCATTAAACCTTTATAGCACCATCTAAATATGAAGACTAATGCTCATCTACAAAATAGACTTTATTGTCAGCCAAATGTGAGTTCCAGTTCAATTCCCTCATAGCCGCGTGGAATTGAGCAAGTTGTTTGGAAGCCTAGCATCTAGCCCTGCTTCTGTCATTGCTAGCATTCCTACATCTGCAAGCCAGCTTCTACTTCTCATCCTGCTCTTAATAGCAATCCTCCTTCTGCCATTGCTAACCCACCTTAAGCAACAGTCAGACTCTCTGGCTTTCTGTTCCCCAGTCCTTGAAGGAAGTTATGGAGTTATGCTTCGTGCTCCTGAATTTCCCCTCTGGCTCTCACATGACTCTCTATTTGACACTAAATCATAAAAGTCTATGGATTTGTTGTTTGTTTACATTCAGCCAGTATTTATAAAGCAATGGCCAATGCTCAAGAGTTCCTCTGAACATGTGGAATTCTTCAATTAAAAAAACTGATAAGAAGAGAAGAGAAGAGAAGAGAAGAGAAGAGAAGAGAAGAGAAGAGAAGAGAAGAGACAGCCTGTCCATATAAAGAGTACAAAGGAAACATGTTCAAACTTTTAAACATTCTATTGTTTGCTTCCTTAAACATTATTTCCCTTTTAGGACAGCACTAGTAAATTCCCAAATGCCTACTGACATATGAGGGAGAATCTAGATGATGATGCAGAATTGGTAATGTTGCCTTCAGGATCCCGCGTCTCTAACTTCACACTCATCAGTGAGCCTTGGCAACTTAACAAAAGGGCTGCATATTAATGAGATTTCCTCCAAACCGATTAGAAGACAGTCCTCTTCGCCTCCTCGTTTAACATCTCATGCTTTCTTGAGCACTAAGACATAACCAGGTACATTTCTTTATTCTCATAAAAGAGATTTATTAGAGGGTCCAGGGAGTGGATGGATGAATCTAGTGTTGACTGCCTCTGCTCCCAGGAGAAGACAGCAGGGAACTGAGCAGACACAGCCTGTATCAGGATTTCTAAGGGAGTAGAGCTTTCTCAGGCAGAAACTTCTAGGATTAGGATTGTTGTGCTTTCAAGTCCTGAGCTGGGGGGAGCTTCTCTCGGATTGGTGGGTTTTCGTACTCAGGAATTGAATTTTATTGAATGATGAATAAAGCCTATACATCAGGAAATATTAACATAAAAACCCATAATCTCACTTCTTTTTCAGATATTTGATTTCTATATCTAGTAATTTTCAACCTTTCCAGACTATTTTATAGTAGACAGTCCATATTTAAGAGTTCTGTATTGTCCCTGCAATTTATTACTCAATAGGCATTATGAGACATTAGCTCTTTTAGACACCTCAGAAACAGAAATACATCTGAGCACATCACAGCGAGGGAGGGGTCACTAAGGGAATATGCAAGAAGATGAGGAAGACTGGGAGCCATCTGCTCTAAGTACATGGAGACTGGAGCCATCACATGTGAGGCTGAGGCTCCTAGATCTGCTTCTCTTCTTTACCAACCGACTCTTTCTCTGAATTCCTTCTCTCACTGGGTCATAGTGCCATTCTCTTTGCAGCTCCTCACTTTGGCAGCCTGCCTTTTCTGATAACATGTGTGTTCTTTGGTATCATTCGATTTCTTCTCTCCCTCTCCTTAGGATGGGGTTACATGGCTTTCTGGAGTATGTGGCTTTCTGGAGTTACATGGTTTTTCTCTATACAGTGGGTTTCTCCCTGGGACCATTGATGGCTATTCTTTAATTTCAATGTTCAAAATAAAAACAAAGCCTTGGAAATATCTTCATAATGCATAATTCAAATGAGGACTAAACATGGTATGTACCATGAGATTCTAAAAAAAGAAAACCCCTATATAACTGAGGGCACTTTGGGTAAACTAGACAAAATACTATGACATGCATCTCCATAAAGATAACACATGCAAAGACTGAACTCAAGAGTAACTCCTATGTCTGCAAAGATACAGAAGTCAAATGATCACTGGTGAATCTATATAGCATATATTATAAATTTGCCATTCTTAAAGGTGTAAGGAAGTGAGTCTTATCTGTTGTAGAATAAGTAAGTTCAGCTTACAAACAAAACAAACCACACTATACACTTTTTCTTTTAAACTTATTTATTGTGTATACTCATAACTGTTTGAGAACACATAAGTTCCATGGCAAATGAATTTAACTAGAAAACAACATTGTAGAGTCAGTTTTCTCCTTGTACTTTTACTTGCATTCCAAAGGCCAAACTTAGTAATCAGGTAGGTGGGGAAAGTGTCCTTACCCACTGAGCTATCTAACCCATACTGCAAACAGTATTTTAAAGTGGCATGAATAAACTCCAATAGCATCCTTAAATGTCCCTAGGCAGCCACAACTGGTATTTTCCAAGCTGTGACACCCAAAATATTTGGATAAAGGGGCACACATTAGGGCAAGAGATAATCACCTTGGCCAATAGTACCCAACGTTTCAGCATTCCAGTTTGGCCAAGGAAATACGCCCAGCATTGCATTTTTTAAATCCAAACTATACAATGAAAACAAGACACATCAAAGAAAACTTTAAAATAAATGTTTTGTGTTAATATTTAAAACAGAAACCCTGGAGTCATCTGAAAGGGCTTCTCTTTTCTGCCCTGGAGTGTGATGAACACATGTCCCTCCTTTACTCTGTACCCTGCAGATGCCACTCACTGCCATGGCATAACCACACAGTAAGTCCCCTTAGAAAGAAGATAAAATCGGGGAGGTAGAAGAACGATTCAAAAGTGGAGATCTATAGTAAACAGCCTGCAATAGTACTTTCAAAGTATTGGAAGTAAACCATGTATTATAATTGAGTTATATGGTTACAATACCTCACATTAGAGGTATAATGTATGCAGAAAAATAATCTTACATTTGAATTTTATACCACTGTATCTAAAATTAAACTTACTTTGCATCTATATAAAAATTCTACTGGAACTTTGCTCTAACTATACCAATTTTGGCCTCTGCATACATGATTTTTAAAAAAAAAAAAAACTTTTCACATAAAATGTAAACATGTATTCTCAAGTCGATAAATTTCTATATACAACTGCCTACTAATTACTAACAAGATGCTTTTAATGGTTCACAATGCATTTTTTTAGAATCACACACACCCCACACTCATCTTAATGAGCATATGTTTTCTCTCTATAATATAGACTATCTTTAAGCTCTAAAATATTCAGGCTTTCAAATTTCCTTAAGTGTTAAAGACTTATGAATTCTCCTTCTAATTACAGGAATTGAAAGAATGTTTCCATACAGCAGTCCACAGAGTCAGGCATGGCGATACCTCCCTGCAGTCCTGGCTCTCAGGAAATAAAGACAGAAGTGCTAGGAAGTTCAGGTCATCCTTAGCAAGCAATTATGTTTGAAGCTAGCCTGAGCTACCCAAGAACCCATATTAATAATAGTAATAATAATAATAATAATAATAATAATAATAATAATAATAATATGCATACTAAAGTTTATAACACCTTAGTAATAACTGCCAAACATGGAAGGAACTAAGACATTCCTCAATAAGTAAATAAACTGTAGTTCATCTATATAATGGAATATTGTCCAATCATAAAAACAAACATCAATCAAACCACAAACGATGCAGAAGAATCTTAAATGCTAAGTAAAAGACTATATTTCCGCACAATCCCAATGGCATGATATTCTTGAAAAGGCGAGGCTACTGGGATAGCAAACGGAGCAGTCTCTGACAGAAGGCTATGTGCTAAATGACACTATAACAGCACATGTCAGTATAGGATGAGCAAAGAAAGAAAGATTATCTAAATTCTGTTTTGTAGAAAATGAAGTGGGTAAGAGTCAGGCTGACACAGCAGAAAGAAATTTAAGCTGTAAAGGTCATGTGATCACTGAGAGCCTGCCCCTACACACACCACTGAGAGCCACCCATACCAGGATATAAAGAACAGGTCTTCCCAGGATATAAACAACACAGAGTAGGAAGAATGGTTACAAGCATTAGATTTGTCACAACCGAAACAAGATAGAAAAAATAATGAGATCAAGAAAACCCAATCAACTTCATTTTCCTATTTGAAACGCTACTAGGCTTTCAGAGCTACATATCTAAGGTGAACAGTAGACCTGGATATGGGCAAAAGCACTGGTGGGTTCCGTCATCTACTCTATTAAGCAATTCCTTCAAGCAATTAAAGGGACATTAAGAAACAGTAAGGTAAAGGAAAGATCACATGCTGCTCACAGTAGAGTTCTTAGAATATTCCCTGAGTTTGTCTGAAAATACATCAAGGTGTGGCTATAAAAACAAAGGGAATTAGAGATGGTCCAAAGGCTAATGTAGTGGAGTTCAGCTGGGCTGGCACACTGCACTGAGGGCAGGTGTCACTTCTGGGCAGAGTTGTTTTGAGAAGTGGGTGCAATGTTTGTAAACATACTTTGCAAATGTCAAGCAGTAAAATGCAGCAATTCACCAAATAAGAGAGAGCAAACTGCCTGCAGTGCTGCTAAGGGGAATTGGGTAGAGTCTGTACAAAGGGCACCTGAATCTTGGTGACTCAAAGCACTAGGATCTGTCACTCATAAGGCTGCGAATGGGTATTTTAATTTGCCTCTTTATCTTGGCAGTTTTTGTTATAAGCTTTGCTAGTGGTTATAAATCTTGATCAGAGACATGCACACTTGTTTTTGAGGATTAGGACCTACAGAAAAATACCTTCAAGGGCAGACCGAGTGCTAGGGGTAGAGAAATTCTAATATTACACAGGCAAGCATGACAATTTGCTTCCACAGAGTTTATGCCAAATTAATTCTTTCTCTGTTGCGTATAGGAGCTCATAAATTCCAGTTGCTCTGCCCCCTGAGCATGAACGGCTAACGCTTGGAAGTGGATCAGGGATTTAAATAAAGGCATTTTAAGTTCAGAAGCTCCCTTACAACAATAATAGCTTGTAAGTTAGAAGAGAGTCATTTGGGCCTAACCAAAATTACAGAGCAGGCCTCTCCCCCACCCTCTCCGCACACAAACCCTCTTCAATAAAAACTAGAAGGGAAAAATAAAAACTAGAAGGAAAGACAGTTACGGGAATGTACTGTGTTTTCTACTCCAATTTCTATAAAACTGCTATGAAAATGTGGACAATTCCTTATAAATTAATGCATATACTAGATGTAAGCTTTGCAGTGGTCACCAACCTTGGCTTTTCCTCTAGTATATAGTCAATATAAGCAAAATCTGTTTTACAGAGGGAAAAAAAAAGAAATGGTAAGAGAGAGTTGGGGTCAGATAAGGGAATGCTAAATTCTGTCAGTGCTACAGTCACTCTGCCCCTTCTTATGTTTGCTTTCGTTAAGAACTCCAGTGGGTCACAAAAAAAAGGCCAAAATCTTCATCATAGAGACTTCAAATGATTTAAGAGAAGCTGCTCTGACCTATGCAAGCACAAGGCAGGGCTTTGAAAATGCTCACATGCTCCAGTTAGTGTCATAAGTGTCTAGGAATGAATACTGAACAATGCAAATAGACAACCTGTTGACAGTGCATTTGCATAAATCAAGTGAATACTCCTCTAATAAATTCACATCTGACCCATTTACCTTTGCTAGTATTGATCATTCTGTAGCTGTTAAGGTCAGGGGCTAAGCCGATGACAGTAAACACTTTGAAAGGAGAGAACAGTATTTCTGGAGACTGACAAAGGAAGAAGAATAAAATAACTCTAGAAAGACCAAAAACTGTAGGCCCAAAGCATCCAAAATTAGAAGAAATGGCAGGACCCAGTGGTTCTACAGTGTGAGTTTTTCTAGTGCTGTCTGCTATTACCCTTAAATATGACAAGCACATTAGCGAAGAATTACCACCAGGCTCTTTGCATATATGAAAAGTATTCAGGCAAGAAAACCATCCATATGAATCTTATTTCACAAGTATTCAAGCAAGAAAACCTTCTAGAAATCCTCCAAAGGACAGTCAGATCCTGAAAGTCAAACAAGTAGAGACATAAGGACAGCAGCTTTAGCCATGTATCAAAGGCCCTGAATGCATGGGGCTCACCAGTTGAACAGTATTCTTCCCTCCATGCTTGGCACCCAAGTGAGAAAGGTAAGTGTTGTGGTGACTGCTTGTATAGGGTTACTCAGTGTTCATCCAATATGAGTCATAGCCATCACAAAGTTCAACAAGCTTCCTAAACAAAATCAGGTAAGACAGCCACTAAGACTAGGTGCCATTTTCACATCAGATATAGTCAAAGACAGTGCCATAACCTAATAAGATTTGAGCACTTTTTTTTCTATTTTTCTTTTTGTTTTTTGTTTGTTTGTTTTCTTTTTGGTGTTCTATTTTTCTTTTTGTGTAGCCCTTGCTGTGCTGGACTTGCTTTGTAGATCAGGCTGGCCTCAAACTCACAGAGATCCACCTGCCTCTGCCTTCAGAGTGCTGCAATTAAAAGCAGGTGCCACCAACTTAAGCATTTTTTAAATAAATGCTTACAGAATCTAGCAGCGTATAGACTCTTGGTAGCACTTTAGGTGTGCTGGCTCCTGTCCATTTATGAGCTTCTCAGGAAGAGACCCTACTGAATGACGACTGACTCAGAAGAACCTCACAACAGGAACAGTGACTGAGGGCGTCTCCATTTGTTCCAAATAGTTCGATATTTGCCAAGCATAACAAATAGAGTTGTTGCATATTGTACAGATTAATAAGTCATATCAAACAACATACGGTACTAGTGTGCCCAAAAAACTCCTGAAAAGACGTTGTGTCTGCAGAAACAGATTAGAATTTCAGTATTATGGAGAGACTAATGTTGTAGGACCAGAGGCTAATTACCTTACCTTGGCCTAAACCTAACCCTCTGTGTCTGTGTCAGGATTAGAACACGGTCCAAGAATGGACTCATGTTGAGAATTTTGAGCATTTGTGAAAAAAACTCCAAGAAAACAAGACTTGAGTTTTGTGGCTTCAGTTTCTTCAAAATACAGAATTGTTCTTGGGACATGTTTTGCTGCTCCTCCCAGATGTAGCAGGTAGGAGTGAGTTTACTTCAAGCTGTTGTTATTTATGTGTCTCTATGGAAAAACACGTTGTTCTCACATGTGGCTTGTCCATGTGACTGTGTACTTTACTCAGGTGACTCTTCTTAACCCTCAGAGTATAAATTGTCTGATGCTCTGACTAAAGTTGGCTATTGCATGAGACTTTAGTCCACCTCATTTTCAACTCCACTCTCCCAGTTTCATGCCACCAATAAGAGGTAAAAAAATATATCAGAACCAATATCTTCTGACTAATACATAAAACCTTTTTTGCATCTATTAACTTAGCAGACTACTAGCACGAATCTAAAAGCTAAGACTGTCGAAGCCGGAGAGATGGCTCAGAAGAGCACTGACTGCTTCTCCAGAGGTCTTGAGTTCAATTTCCAGCAACCACATGGTGGCTCACAGCCATCTATAAAGTGATCTGATGCCCTCTTCTGGCCTGCAGGCGTACATGCAGGCAGAGCACTGTATACATAATAATAAATTAGTCTTTTTTTTTTTTAATGTTTAAAAAAAAATAGGGGAGGAAATCCCCCTCAGGAACAGTCATGTGGGAGGAGAATAAGGGGAAAATGGGAGGGAGGGAAGAATGGGAGGATACAAGGGATGGGATAACCATTGAGATGTAACAAGAATAAATTAATTAAAATTTTAAAAAATAAATAAATAAATGAATAAATAAATAAAAAAATTTTTTTTTGGTTTTTCAATAAAGGGCTCTCTGAGTTAGCCTTGGCTGTCCTGGACTCACTTTGTAGACCAAGCTGGCCTCGAACTCACAGTGATCCTCCTGCCTCTGCCTCCTGAGTGCTGGGATTAAAGGCGTGAGCCACCATGCCCAGCTCTAAAATTCTTTTAAAAAGCTAAGAATGTCATCAAATAGCATCTTAGCCCTATAGAAAAGCTCTCCACATTTTGCTGTGTCTCTTTGATGGCCAACCAAAGTACTTTAAATTTGCTTTGACGTATGGCTTTCTTCTGTAAAACTACTAGAATTTTCTAAAACTGCTTCCACATTGGAATATGGAACTTGGGGTTACCTAAATCTGTGTTGCCAGCCATGGTCATTCAAAATGGTCCCAAAATAAATTACTTTTTATTCCCTTTAGGATGCAAGCTGTAGTTTTTCCATTGACATGAGAAACAGATTTTTCAAAATATACCGAAATATAGAATTAACAGTCCTTTAAGACAGGAAGGTGTTTGTACCCAGAATAATACTTAATACTAAGTCTTACTTATTACACTTATGTTCAGAACTATTCTACGAGATATTTTTTACTAATTTATTCATATTACATCTCAATAATTATCCCATCCCTTGTATCTCCCATTCCTCCCTCCCTCCCATTTTCTCCTTACTCCCCTCCCCTATGACTGTGACTGAGGGGGGCTTCCTCCCCCTTTATATGCTCATAGGGTATCAAGTCTTTTCTTGGTAGCCTGCTATCCTTCTTCTGAGTGCCACCAGGCCTCCCCATCCATGGGCCCTAGTCAAATATGAGGCACCAGATTACGTGTGAAAGTAATACCCCACCTAAGAGGTATTTTTTTTTTTTTTTTTTGTGGACACCTAAGGCACAGTGGTAGTTGTAATCAGCAAATCTGAGTGCTTATGTCAGTCCTTTTTTTTTTTTCCTAAAGTATCGCTCTTAAATAATGTGTCTATGTTTCATAACTACTTTAATGATTTACTTAAGAGCTAGACAGTAATATCCAATAACATTAACAAATTGGTATTTACAAAAATACTGTAACCAGAAAATCAGTGTTTTCATTCTTTAGCACAAAATACTATCAAGCTCATGTTTATTAGTTTTTGCCACATGAAATGGTATAATGTCAACTGTTTCTGCACTATGATGAAAGTGAGTGCAAATGTATTCAAGGCGACAACTGATAGACTGTGATCTTTATGGATACAACTCAGGAAGCACTCATTTGTAGTTATTTTGCATGAGAAGTAGGTACACAATTCCAGAATAACATAAATTACATCATAATTACTACATTGTTACAATAGATCTTTCCAGACTTATGGATATCTAATTAAAATTATATTTATCAGAAACTTAATGAGACCATTTTGAAATCCATTTACTGAAAGGCTAATGAGACAGTAGAATACAATCTGTTTATTAGCTGAACAGGATATGCAACATCTGTACACAGTAAGAGAAGACCATAAGTGCCTGTAAAATATCACCAAGAGCTTCACCTAACCCTTGCTACAGTAAAAATCTCCACCGGAGCCCAGAAAGACCAGTCATACACAGCACCATTTTTCCACTTCTATCCAGAATATGAGCTTCAAATGATACGAGAGTGTACATTCTACTCAAGACATTTCTGTGAGTGCACAGATCATATATGCATTAGGAAACATTATAGTTATGTGATATATAGTTACATGCAAACTATTTTTGCAAACAATTTTTAAATTGCAAACTAGGTCACGCTGTTTACATTGTGAAGTAACATTTTGTAACATTATATCTTAGAACAAACTTATATTTGGTTGCTACATCTCAGAAAAACATTGATGGTATTTTACTGAGACAGAAAAGAAATCCTTATTATATCAATATGAGGGAAAGTACCCATGTAGAAAGGAAAATAGCAGTCATATCCTCAATTAAATCCTCAATTAAAAATTATAACACTGGTAGCCTCCAGATCAGAAAATTACAGATATAAGAATGGTACACAATATATGCCAATTATTGCTTAGCAAATACACAGGAAGTTGTTTAAGATTAAGAAAATTAGCCTGTCGGTTCAAAGTATGGAATTTTTAAATGAAATAATTTCTATAAACAACTTTCTAATGAGATCTTCACTAGAAGTTTTCTATCATGAATCAGAGAATTTATAATCTAGCACAAAATTGGATAAAAACAAAAATTTAAGTATTTAAAAATGTGCATGTTATGAGATGGGGAAGATGATGGCTTGATGAATAAAGCACTTGTTGCACAGGTGCAAAGACATGTAAAAACCATGGTGGCGTGCCTGTAATCCCAGCACTCAGAGACAGAATCGGGGGACTTTCAACTCAACCTGGCTGTCTAGACCAGGCTGAATTGGAGAGTTTGTGGTTCTGCATGAACCCTACCTTAATATATATTAAAGTGTGCAGTGATCCACTAGGATATTCAATGTCAACTTTCAGGTATATACATGTTCACACACACACACACACACACACACACACACACACACTGGCTGACATGATAAAATGCTTGCCTCAAACCTAAGCACCTGAGTTCCATCTTTGCAATCCACTTAAAGGTAGAGGATGAAAACTAAAAGGGAAAGGAGAAAACTGACTCCGCAAATGTGTTCTCTGATCTACAGTCAAACTGCATGCACACATAATAATATTAAAATATTTTCAGAATGATAAGATAAATATGCCACAAAAGACAACTCTCCTCTATAACCATCTAGTATTATGAATTATCTAAATAAAACCATGATAGTAAAAACAGCTCCATCAAATATTCTTCTATATATGACTGCAAAATGCTATCTACAAAGTATGACATAGCCATTGCAACTCTCATTTAACAAGAACTGTTGCTGTCTGCACTGGGCCTGCACAGATCTGTGCCTGTGAGAAGTCAGTTAGGGATCAGTGAAGGGCCCTACCTTTCTCACTGAATTATTGGCTACTGATAAACTCTGAGGGAGAGACAATCATATTCTTCAGTTGTCTACCTATTGGTGAGACCATTCTCCAAAGGATAGTTCTAAACCCAAGGTCACAAAGATGGCCAAGGTCACAAAGATGGCCAAGGCTAAACTCAGTGCATCCCAAAATCATCAGGATGAGAAAAGAACTTCTAGGGAATGGGGGAAGAGGATAGGAAGGAGCCAAGAGGACAGTGGGGATAAGAGTAAAATGAGTGCATTATATACACAAAATTGTCAAGGAACAAATTTAACATGTTACAAAATTGAGAGAAAAGTGTACATATTTTTCAGAGTAAATTAATAGCTATTACATCACTAACTTACTATAGTGTCTAAGTATTTTGAAGGCATTTTAGAGAACTGTGTCTTCTGTTAAGACTGACCCAAACAGTATAGTTATTATTTGTCCTATTAATTGCCTGCCACAACGATTTTAAGCACTTTTCATGCAGCACTTTCTATACTTTCTACACTGAAAATCCGATTATATTAAATGCCATTAATCTGCAATTGTATATATATATGTGTGTGTGTATATATATATACATATACTCCTACATCATGCTCTCATCAGATAATAATCTCTTGTCAAAATATGAGTAGTCTAGTTCTGAGGTCATCCTCATCCAGCTGACAGCAACACTTGGAGCAGAGCGACGTACAACTAAACACCTTTGTGCAAAGGACAGACCAGACCCACAGCTCAGAGTCTGTCTTTTAAATTTTTACTGTCTTGAAATTTAACTTCTTGAGTTAATACACAGCTATTAAAAAGCAGCAGACTGATAATCAATACCTTTACTAATGGCTATTCCCCAGGCTCCATTAAATATAAGTACTGGAGTTATGCAAGATGGAAAATACCCAATTAGGCTTTCCTGAACCAATTTTGCTTGGCCAGCTATTGAATATTTTGACAATAAATATATAAACACTCTTGAGTTTGAGAGAGAAAAATCAGTTCTTTAATTAGCAATAAAGTAGACTAGAAATGAGCCATCTGGCTTATCTCTGACATACACTGTGAATACACCATGTTATGAAAAAATAACAAACAAATCACGCATAAACTGCTAACCTAAGAGCATAAACTTAATTTCTGCTCCCTTCACAAAAAGTAACAGAACCTGTTTCTCCTAAGTACTAGACTCTATATGGAAGATATAAAGTAAAATTTTACTCAGGGCTGTCTGTCTGCCATGTTTCCAGAATGAAAGGATAAATCTGAACTCCTAATTCAGCTGTAAATGATCTGACAGTAAAGAAAGCCTCATTTTTACCCAGGTGCTAGCATTTAAGACGGCAAGTGCTATAGTAACACTGCACAAACCGTTGTAGTTGGTTAACTGGGATGATTAAAACACTAAGCTCAGACTCTTAGCTGTTCCAGCCTTGAGTCACTCAACAGATGCATAGCAAGCATCCATGTTGCACTAGACTCGTATGTTCAGAAATGGAATTAGGGCACCCTTGCATGTGCAAGAGCAGACTTGCCCATCAGACTGCTTCTAGTACACATCTGTATTTTTCAAACTGTGGTACTAATTGTAGAATCCATAGAATCAGTAGAGCTCATACCAACACTTCGATGTAAATTTAACATAGAATATAGAATGCTAAGATTTACCTCATGAAATACAAAACTGTTTGTTAAACAGCCATGGAGCGGTCCAGTCTGGTGGAGCGGTCCAGTCTGGTGGAGCGGTCCAGTCTGGTGGAGCGGTCCGGTCACGAGGTCTCAACTGTGCCCTTGCTTGTAGTCAAGAGCAGAGAAAATGTGCTGAGTAGCCAAGCAAACATTTAGGGGAGGAATTGCCTTCAGGCTGGAGTGCAGTAATGAACAGAGATCTTGAGATCATAGGATCACAGTGTGCCCAGGTTGTGTTCTCCCAGAAGATTTCTAAGAAGTAACTTAGGTTCACATTTGTAACTAGAGTGTCAAGTCTGAAGTTCATCATCTAAGATCTGAAGGGGTGCTGGGAAGGATGGCAAAGAGCCAATGGTTCTAAAGCTAAGAGTACAGATTCAATGAGGTAAGGAAAAGCCTTTTCCTTCACCCAGTGACTCACTGTCACTATGCTCTAACACACACACACACACACATACATACACACACACACACACGTGTAAATTTCAGTCTGTTGTTACAGGTTTTGAATAAGGGAGCTTCCTATCTCTACTTCCCAGGTGCCAGGAATAGAGCTAGCTGCTCACCACCACACCCAGGTGGGAATTTTTAAAAGAGAAATTTAGTACCCAATGTTTTCCACTTCTTCTTCCTGCCTCATAGGGCATATAGTTCTGGACTGCAGAGTTATTTATGAAAAGGTGGGAAAGCCAACAGGGAAGTGGAGTGATATTTCATGACAATGGAGGGGCTCCATGGCTTTCAGTATCTGGCATGTATAGTGGGAAACTTTGCATCATTTGAATGAGCTCAGTGGCTTAACCGGGCTTCCCAGTCCAACAAGGCTCAGTGCCACACACTCTTGTAAGTTACAGAATGATAGAAAATAGCGCAGGTGCCAACGGCTTCCCTTCTGTGTGTTTGTGTGACCGGTAGTGGTGCTGTTGAGTCGATTTCCTAACACATGCTAGCAAGAACCCTGGCGTGAACTACAGATCCAGCCTCTGATTGACTTAAGTCAAAGATAAGACTCTTCATCTCCTTCCTGGAGATCTAGGTCTTGCCTATGTTTGCTAACCTCTACAGGAGAAGAAATGGGAAAGGGGGAAGTGGCTCTGTGACAGCAGGGACTCTTGCCAAGGAGTGGGATGATTTAGTGGTTGTGTACAAGTGATTGAGTCTCATATGCCCTCTACTCCACACGTGTGTGTGGGATAAAGGTGATCCCTGTCCCCCATAGTTCATTCTTCCATTTCTTCCCTCCTATTTTTTTATTGAAAGTAAATTTTCATAGTTTTTATTATTTTCTACAACTCGTGTGTGTGTGTGTGTGTGTGTGTGTGTGTGTGTGTGTGCGTGTGTGTGTGTACATGTGCATGTTGAGATGGGGCATGTTATATAACCTAGGCTATCCTATAACTCACTCCTCCTTCTTCTGTCTCCTGAGTGCTAAGATTACAGGCAGACACCACCACGCCCTGTTTTCTTCCTCTTTCTTCATTTTGATTTTTCTCAGTCTATCACTCCTGAAGTCCTCCCTCCTTCCACTTTCATACTCTCAAGTCTCTGAACATTCAGTTTTTATGTCATCTTCTCATGGTAGTCTCTCCTGACACATCCAACGCAGCGTTTATCTATTAAGTACACCAGTATAACTCTTTGTTTAATTGTGCCTTGAGAAAATCAGATAAGGTCTCATCTCCAGCCTTCAGCATCCTGCCAAGGTTGGTCCCTGGTCCATGTCACAGTTCTTGCTTCTCTGACACTGTAGGACAGCAAGAGGCCAAAGTAATATTCAGCAGAAGGAAGACAATGGTTCAAGTGGCCTGTGTGTGATGGACAAACAATTGGAACTAATTTGACTGCCCAGGCAAGAAGTGATAGAACAACCTTCTGAATCTAGCCAGCGAGCAAAACAAGGCATGTATTCTAAACATATAACAAAGAGAAGATTCCCCATGAACAGAAAAGAAGAAGCCATCAAGCACAAATGGTACCAAGGCTAGAGACAGAGCTGAACAGGTGAGGGTGCCCTTTATATGACTTTACATGTAGTTTAAAACTGGATAAACTTAAGAAATACATACATTGGGGCTAGAAGGATGGTTCACCAACTAAGAACATTTACTGTTCTTGCAATTATCCACATTTGATTCCCAGCACCCATATCAGATGGTTCATAGGTGCCTATAAATCCAGTTCCAGGGGAATTGGTCACCTCTGACTTCTGTAGGTACTAGCATGCATGTGCACATACCCACAAAGACACATGCATTTACTATGATTTTAAAAAGAAAAACTAATCTTTAAGAAAGAAATGTATAAATTGCAGATAATGGATGCATAACTGCATTAATGATGACAAAGCACACTGTAAAGTGACTTACAGAATAAAATGTATTTCTGAATATTGCCAGTGTGCACTAGAAGAACTACAGCCACAGGAAACTGGGTGGGTTCTGAAAGACTTCATTTATCAGTAAATACTGAATAAATGTGCACTGTGTGAAACTCACTGGCATTGCAGAGGGCTTTCCATCACTCCTGGAACTGTGATTCTTTTTTTCAGGTAAGATAAATAATATAGTAAGTAAAATGTACAATGTCAAACAGAGCTATTAACCTCAGAGGTCAAACTCAGACATTGTAGCTTTGGACAGATAACCCCCTTGTCTTTTTAGATACCTTCCCCTGTGCCTACAGCATGCTGAGTAAGGTGGGCTGGCTGGCCATTCATCCCCAGGGATGTTCCTGTCACCATATCCCTGGTGCTAGGCTTACAAGTGTTCACCCCAACTGAGGATGGAGCCCAGCTCCTCACACCTTTGCACTCAAACACACTACTAACTACGCTAGCTGCCCAGACTCTTCATCCTCATCCTAAGTGACTCACTGTGATTTCCATCGTGAACAATTCATTTCCATCCACTGAGTTTCTTTGCCGTCACAAGAGAGAAAATGATCTGCAGGAAGAGCTTACTCAGAGAAGGGAAAGCAGACAACAAAATCACTACTTTCATCTAAAGTTTGACTTTTCTAGTGAAATATCTGCACATTCCCAATTAATTACCATCTTGCACCAAACCAGTGAAAGACAGGGTAGATTCAGAAAGGTGACCTGGGGATGGGGGGAAAAGATGACTGACCAGTCACCTCATATGACTACATCACCATTCAATGTAAGACATGCAGGCAAATGTATTTTGAGTGAATAAATGACTTCTCTTTGAGTAATCTATGCCTGCATACAGTGTGCCAAAAGCTTTTAATATCATTTCTCTTTTTACAGTCAGTCATTTATTCATTGGTGCATTTGAGTATTAACTAAATACCTGCAATATGTCATTTATGTCATTTTTCACTTGAAATGGAGTATGTATGCATTCATATATATACACACATATACGAATATATAAATACATAAATCTATCAATTATATACATTGTCTTTCTGTAACACCCTTTGGGGGGAGTTCTAAATTTGTTAAGTATTTAATTTCATGTGCTCTGGGTGAATGTATACATAAGAAAAGGACAGAAAGAAAGACAAGGGGACTGCTGAAGAAAGAAATGAAATCGCATTAGATGGAAAAGGATCCAAAATTATACAGGAGGAATGTAAACATTTGAATAAAAAGAATAACATGAACATCATGCCCTTCCCTTGGCTGAGTAACCAGTCACAGCTCAGCATTGCTCTGTCCAGGCGTTGTGTGTTCCATGAATTCACCAGATGCTGTGTGTGACCAGGCTCTACTTTTAAAGCTATTGAAAAAAACACTGTTCACCACAGACTTGTACCTGACAAGTAAGTATATTTTACCCTAGAGCAAAAAAAAAAAAAAATTACATATAAAACAATCGCTGTCTCACAA
Source organism: Acomys russatus (assembly GCF_903995435.1). Lineage (NCBI taxonomy): Eukaryota > Metazoa > Chordata > Mammalia > Rodentia > Muridae > Acomys > Acomys russatus. The sequence continues at coordinate 53,972,218 of NC_067137.1, read as the reverse complement.
ATAAAGAAAAGCATTGGCAACTTTTTTCAAAAAAAAAAAAAAAAAAAAAGAAAGAAAGAAAGAAAGAAAGAAGAAAAAGATTTAACCAAAATAACACAAGAAGTTTCTGTCTAAACCTCCAATAACTGTAAATTTGATTTTGCTTTAATGTTATGGTATTTATTCAAATATGGCAGAATCTCTATATCTATAGGCTGTCCTGCAAAGAGAGAAAACACTATTATTTATATTTCTTGTTCAAACACTCTAAGAATAAAAGAACTGTTTTTGGAGATGATGGGGCTCCTACAGACAGCATTTCCACATGGGATTTGAGGCTTTCTTGTGACATAAAGCACAAAGTGCTTTGAGGGTGGTCACAGATATGACACAGGAACGGCTTTCAACTCTGGCTCATTTCCTCTGACCACCATGCCTCCATTCTAAATTATAACCTCTCAGAGCTACAGAGCCTTTAGCTAGCTTTTAAACCTGCTTCCCCTGGTATCATCACAGAACAGGAACACTATGTTACTCAAAAATAAAAGCACAAAACCATTGGACACAATAACTGTTCTCATTATTGCAAACCAATAAACAAGGCTCCACAAAGAAATTGTTTTTCCTAATAGCGCTTGCTTATCAAGCTGCAAAGAAATAAACACAAAAGAAACCAAGGGAGATGGGCTTTAATGACACAGATGATTAGTCAGATACTACCTCTAAGGTCAGAAATGACTAGCACACACCAGCATGTTGTGATCATATTTAAAAAGGAATCTTATGCTAAACAATAAAATTCTGCCTTCTGCATATGAAATAATAATTTTTAAAAGCTTAAAAATAAATCAAATCAAACAATCCGAATTTTAACTTGAGACTTTATTGGCATACCCCATACCAGACATTAGATGATAAGCCAAGTCACTTTTCTATTTCATACAACACTTAATATTGAAAGATAAATAATGAAGTGGGTGGAAAAATACAAATTACGTATCTGTAGCCCTTCTCATTGGTTGGCACTAATGGGCTATTTAGAATGTCCACAGAAATCAGGACAAATATTCAACCACTTGACTGGAGGCAGAGGAGCAAGGCCAAAAAGAGCTCTTTGGCTACAAACAATGGCACCAAGGATAAAATGTTCATGTGAAGACCTTTATTCCCAAGACCCCCATAAAAGGTGGGCTAAGATGTGAAGTGGAGACAGGAGAATCCCCAGAAGCTCACAGGTCAGCTACCCAATAAACAAGAGAGCCTGTCTCAACCAAGGCAGAAGGCAAAGACCATACAAGCTCACTGTGCCACACACATACACAAAGGCATAGATAACATATATACAAGTCATACACACAGATATTTTTTCTTAAGGTAATCCATACTGAGTATAATGTTTCTTGCCCAGCAGTTGAGAGCCAACATAAAACAAACTTGCCAACACAAAACAAACTCAATGGTATTTCTGGAGGGTTGTTTGTTTTGTTTTGGGTTCTTTGTTTGTTTGTTTGTTTGTTCTGAGTATAATGTTTCTTGCCCAGCAGTTGAGAGCCAGCATGAAACAAACTCAATGGTATTTCTGGAGGGTTATTTGTTTTGTTTGGGTTTTGGTTTGGGTTGTTGTTTGTTTGTTGATTTGAGGTTTTTTGGTTTAGCCTCATAATGCTTTGTCTGAGATTTTTTTCCCTTACAAATCTTTTGCTTATATGTAATGGTTTCTGGGTTTTTTTTTAAATAGGCTTTCCATGTCTAAATATGTATATGCCTCAGCATTTTTATGTTTTTCTTGTCCTTTTTCTTGGCCCCTCTCTTTCTTGTTTGTTTGTTTGCTTCCCGCCCCCCACTCACCCCATTTTTGGCTTTTGTCCTTTTCTGGTTTGTTTTAATTTTATTTTTACTATTATTAGTTTTAGATACTTGTTTGTTTACCAATGAAAGAGAGAAATAAAGGGTGTAGATTGGGGTAGGTAGGAAAGTGGGGAGGATCTAGGAAGAGTTGGGAGAAATGAAACTATAATCAGAAAATATGTTATGAAAAAATATACTTTTAATTTAAAAAAAAAAAAAGAAAAAGGTTCGGAGGCTGGAGAGATGGCTTAGAACTTAAGAGCACTGGCATTCTTCCAAAGGTCCTGAGTTCAATTCCTGGAAACCACATAATGGCTCACAACCATTTATAATGAGATCTGGTGCCCTCTTCTAGCCGGCAGGTGTAATATCTCAGTTGGTACAGTACCTCCAGGATGTACAAAGCTTTGTATTCCTCCTCTACACAGCAGAGCCTGGATGGACTGACGTGCTCCTGTATTCACAATCAGGAGGTCAAGGCAGGAGAATCAAAAGTTCCAGGTCATCCTTGGTATACAGTAACAATACCAAATAAACAAACAAATTGAGAATGATGGGAGCCAGAGTTTCCCATGTTGGAAAAGTGAAAAGATCCAGGGCATGGTAGTGCAGTGCATTCTTTTAATCTCTGTAGAGGTAAGCCTATCTTTATGAGTTCAAGGCCAATCTGGTCAACTCTACATAGAGAGCTCCAGGCCAGCCAAGGATACAGAGTGAGACGCTGTCTCAGGAAGAGGAAGGGGATAGGGGGGTGAGCCCTGTTGTTTCTGGACAGAATTAAATATATTGCTGGAAATATGTTTTAATATGTAAATGAAAATGTGGGTTTTTATATTTCCCAGGCTTGTTCATCAAAAACATGAATAAGTGAAGGCAGTGAGGTGAGCAGAGCATCCCTAGGGCCCAGACACAGTTTCTAAGCACCCTTCTCTGTGGGAAGGAACCATGCAGGCTGGTGGTTCCAAGACAGACAAGAAAAAGATACCCTCTTCCCTGGCAAACTGACAATGTGACACCACAGCCTTGAAAATCATGCCAAAAATTACATCAACCAAACTAAATAAATAGCTGAGGTATATTCTTCATAACTGTCAGTCATTAAAGACAATACTAAAGAATGGGTCTGGGTTGAAGTAGACCAAAGAGCCAGGGCAAGTAGATTCTAGACCTTCACAGACAGTACTATGAAAGCAGGGTTGGGGGGTTGGGGGTGGGGTGATGGGACTGCAACCATATTAGCTTCCTACTCTGTGGCTATATCAAGTGATAGGAGACAAGGGCCTTGCTCTTAGGAAACAGTCAATGAGAAGCTAACGGCTTTGTGTCTGCAACTCACTCTGGAGGTAAAAAAAATGTCTTCAAATAATGGTTGGCGGAAGCAAGCAGAGTGAGCAAAGAGATCAAGAACGAGGAACCAGGGGCACTATGACAAGACAACTGTCCGAAATAATAATGAAAAGTGGATGGAAATATGACCCTTTTGTCTTATTCATGCAATGTGTTTAACAGATTAAAATAACTGCAAAAGAAAGTTTTACAAAGAAAAAAATGTTTTCCCTTAAATGGCCAGATATTACTAAGTAGAACCTTAATTTCTTCTGTCTTTTTCTTTTTACTTTAAGACAGTCTCTCACTCTATAAGCCAACCTGGCTTGGAATTCACTGTACAGAACTGAAACTCACATCAGTCCCTCCTCAGCCCCTGTGTGTTGACATTACAGGCATGAGCCACCACAACTGGCAAAATCCTTAACTTCTGGTGAAGAGCCATATTTGCTATGATTTTTTTTAATGAAACACATTTGTGGCTAGAGGCAAAATACAGCCTATTTAATTCCAAAGGCACTCAAATAAAATAGGAATATTGAAGGGTGTCAATATGTCTAAAAATATAAACTGTTAATACTTAGAAAATAGTTGGCTAATTAATGGTGAGATATAGTGGAAATTAGAAATCCATAAAGATGATGGTGCAAAATATAACTGATAGTCAAACTAAAAAGACCTACATGCCATGGCTAACCTCAGTTGTCAAGACGACACACGCAGGAAGAAAAAAACCTCAGTTATGTAATCGGATCATCGGATTAGCCTGTGGGCATATCTATGGAACATTTTCTTGATTGTTGATTGATATAGGAGGGCCCAGCCCATGGTGGGCATTGCCACCCTTAAGCAGATGAGGCTGGGATGGGCTACCAAGAAGAAACTTGATACCCTATGAGCATATACAGGGAGAAGAAGTCCCCCTCAGTCACAATCATAGGGGAGGGGAGTAAGGGGAAAATGGGAGGAAGGGAGGAATGGGAGAGGAGGGGATAACCATTGAGATGTAATATGAATAAATTAATAAAATAAAATTTAAAAAGAAAGGCAGATGAGCAGGCTATGGCACCAAAACATTGAGCAGCATTTCTCCATGGTCTCTGCTTCAACTCCTGCCTCCTGGTTCCTGCCTTAACCTCCTGTACTAGCTTCCCTTGGTGGTAGACTGCAAGTTAAAGTGGAAATAAACCTTTCCTTGACAGAAATTGGCTTCAGTTACTGCTTTATCATATCAAGAGAAAGTAAACTAGGGCTCTATCTAAAACAATATAAAGCCCAGATCCCCATGAAGAGAATGGCGTCTCTCTGCCCACATGTGGAGTGTGATCGGTCTCGTGGAATCAGGAGTTCTATATCTGACACACTTACCATGCACTGTGCATCCTGCCTCGTGTGACAGCAGGTTGATCTTGGACAGCTCTGAGCACCATATTGTTTCCAGAGCCACCCCTCATGACTGGTTGGCCTTTTGCCAGATCCCCATTGTAGTCTAGCTTTCTCCTCAGCTCAATCTCTTGTCTCTGCCCTTCCCTTCCCCACATGACATGTGGCGCAAACTTACATGTCAGCATCTGCTTATCAGGAACTCAACCTGGAGCACAGCAACTGGAGCTCACTGGAAACGCAGTTCACGTTCTTCCGTGTGAGTAGGTAACTTTATGTCTGACGCGCAGGACACTCACACGCTTTTCCTTTCCAGTGGATTTTATCTCTAACTTTGATTCATTTACCTCCTCATGCTGTGTGACAGAGGAATTGTATTCTCCCTCTTCATGTTACTGAATATAAAGAATAATCATTATTTAAACAACAGATTTCCCTCTTAGGATCCATTAGCTCCTGCTGCTCATCCCTGTAGTGAAATTGAAGTATAACAAAACAATTTCCTTGGCAATAGATAATAATCTGGTAGATGTGTGTTTCTGACTTAGCAACAGAACAGAACAAGAGGAGATTGTGAGGCTGTAGCAGGGCTAAATTTCAATTTCCATGTGTATATATATTTTGTTGACATTACATTTTAAAACGAAGGAAAAAAACAAATGCGGATACACGAAGTGGGCAAGTATGAAAAGTAACACTAACTCAGACACAAATGAAAAGAAAGTGAGTAACAGCCAGCTTGGAATACTTTTATGATCAACGTAACACTCTTACCCTGTAAACTTCCCAGTCCCACAGTCTTCATTTGGAACCTACTACTTACTATAGAATCATTTTTAATTATCAATATAGCCCATGGTTTTCTTATTAGCAGTGGAACCAACAGAAAGTTAAAGATGGAGAACAGCAAAATAAAAGGATCCAGAGGGTCCTAGAAACCTACAAGTAGAACAATATGATAGGCAGATTTGGGCCCAGGGGTCCTGCTCAAACTAAGGCACCAGCCAAGGACAATACAGGAGGTAAACTTTAAACCCCTTCCCAGATCTAGCCAATGGTCAGAATATTCTCCACAGTTGAGTGGAGAGTGTGATACGACTTTCTCACGTACTCTGGTGCCTCACATTTGACCATGTCCCCTGGAGGGGGAGACCTTGTGGCACTCAGAGGAAGGACAGCAAGTAGCCAAGAAGAGACTTGATACCCTATGAGAATATATAGGGGGAGGTAATCCCCCTCAGGAACAGTCATAGGGGAGGGGAATAATGGGAAAATGGGGGGGGGAGGAATGGGAGGATAGAAGGGATGGGATAAACATTGAGATGTAACAAGAATAAATTAATAATAATAATAAAAAAAAGATGTTAATGGCCTAAACTAGAAAGAAAAGGAACTGAGAACTGAAGGGAGGTGGACATTGGGAGATCGCTCACTGGACACCCACTCTGACAAAGTCTCCCACAGCATGAAAAATGCAGGTTGATACCCAGAGGCATCACCCTGTGCAGGCCAGTCTGTATTACACAACTTCTTTCCTCTACCTCCCTAGGCTCCATGCTCAATCACAGTGTTGTATGCCCAGACAGAGCACCATGTTCCTGTTACTGTAACTGTATGGTTTAAGCACAGTATCTAGAAACTGTTGTTTTTAGTAAATGACCACTAAGGAAAAACTCCTGCCAGGAAGAGAAGAGAATCCCTAGCCTGGGAAGAATCATATTCCAGTGGGACAGGGTCAGTGACATAGCTAAGGGGTCACCCCTCAGAGAGATGGGACCATCCCCTAGGGTAGCAAATCCTAAATATGCTTTTCTGGTACTCAGGTCTTCCATTCTCTCTCTCTCTCTCTCCTCTCCCCCGCCCCTCCCCTCCCGCAACTAAGAGCTCTTTCTCAAGGTTCTCCCCTTTGCTCTTCCATTCTCCTCTTCTGGGCACTTGCTGAGATTTGGGGATTACCTGCCCTGCAATTTTTTCTTTTCAATTCTTATAAAATTATCCTTGATCCTTCATTGGAGCCTATTCTTAAATTATTTTATTAATGATATTAAGAACCCAGGAGAGGATCCTAATATTCCAACTATCATCTGATGACTATGAAGATCCCCTCTCAAAATCCAATACCAATATCGGCAATATCGTGTGGTGTGGTGTGTGTGTGTGTGTGTGTGTGTGTGTGTGTGTGTGTGTGTGTGTGTGTGTGTGTTCACCCCAGTGTGAAACTCCACAAACACAATGGCTGGTTTAGGAGGTTTTATTCAAGCAGGCACAATTACTCAAATCATTGGCAAGTCTCCGACTCCCAGGGGCTGAGGATAGAGCTGAAATTCCAAACTCTCAATCAAGAGTAAGTGTCCTGGCAATCAGCTTCTTAATGGCCCTCTAAACGTGGCCTCAGGACAAAAGACACTGGTTCATTATCACTCTGAAAGTCCCAAGAGTATTATGAGTTCTGGACCAGAAATAGAAAGAACTTTACAGAACACAAAGGCTGAGATGGCTTTCATGATAGCCCAATGCTTTAATATCTTTGTTCCTATTTTCTACATTTCCAAGGGCTTCTTTATCTCTACTTACTGGTTATGTGAGACCTCGCCCCTGTAACTGCTGGCCTCCTATTGATTCTTATTTAAAAAAAAAAAGTTCTCTCATTTCTCCTTCCCTTTACTCCTCCTTCCTCTAAGTTTACCATAGGCAAGGCAGAATTTAAGTCATTAAGAAATTGTGGCACTCAGAGGAAGGATAGCAGGCTACCAAGAAGAGACTTGATACCCTATGAGCATATAAAAGGGGAGGAAGTTCCCCTCAGTCACAGTCATAGGGGAGGGGAGTAAGGGGAAAATGGGAGGGAGGGAGGAATGAGAGGATACAAGGGATGGGATAACCATTGAGATGTAATATGAATAAATTAATTAAAAAATTCAAAAAAAATCAAGAGAAAAAAAAAGGAAATTTCTAGTTGTATTTACCCTGTCTGCTGTACCATATCTGCAAAATGAAGCTAGGAAGAAAAGGCAGCTTCAGCAACTAAGGGAAGAGCACCTCATAGGAATAACAGATTTCCCTTCCAGCTTTGGTTCTCCTCTGGGTGCCTGCTCAGAATTACTCATTTTTTCTTACCTATAAAGACCTCAATTTTACCATTCCCACTACTTTGTATAACTTTGTAACCTACTATATAAGAAAACCAGAAGTTAGCCTATGTCTAGATAAAATGCGCTCCCTGTTGACATTTAGCATTAAATACATCATATGTGTTTGACTATGTAATACTTCTGAACTGATGCCCTTAACAACAGAATCAACACTATGTTTAACACACATTTTCAAAATCAAATATAATTCAAGGTAGAGTCTCATTCTGCTTTTTCTCTGAATGCCTTTAACTATGTTTTTTCTACCTCTGTTACTGGTGTTACTTGTTTATTTGATAAAAGAATTCTCAATAAAGAAAATAAAATCTCTAAAAAATAATAATAATAATTTTTAACATTTTTAAATTGGCGTAAAAAATATGGTATGTTGTTTAAGTATTCCTTTTGTTTGTCTTTAGTGGTTTGTTTGTTTGTTTGTTTGTGTGTTTGAGACAGTGTTTCTCTGTGTATCCCTAGTACTCCTAGAACTCACTTTGTAGACAAGGTTGGCCATTAAGTCAGAGATCTGCCCACCTCTGCCTCTGGAGTACAGAGATTAAAGGCATGTACCACCACATCTGCTTCTAGTATTTCATAATTTTACTATACCAAAATTCATCAGATTGTCTCAGCAGAGCTGGACAATAAGTAGATTTTCTGCCAACCTAAATGTATACTTTTTTCTACATATTTATGAATTCCATATATTGTATTTAATATTTAATAAATCCAAAATGGATCTCATATATATGGGAGCAATCATGGCAAGACAGTAACATTTTTTCAAATAGATTATACTAACCCAGCAAGTTGAAACAATGAAAACATTCAATTAATCTGGAGTATTATCAAGTATTAGCACATCAGCATCTAGCACCATTTTCCCTGTCTTTTAGAATATAGAATCGATATTCTCCTCCATTCTTGCACTATAAAATAACATAGACTAGAGAGATGGTCCAAGAGTTACAAACACTATGTGCTCTTGTAAAGAACCTAGATTCAAATACCCAAATACCGACACCCACATGCTGGCTCACAGTCATCAGTAACTCAAGTCCCATGGCATCCAGCATTTTCTTCTGTAGGCAGTAGCCAAAAATGTGGTACACATATATGTAAACAGGCAAACACTTACACACATAAAATTATTTTAAAGTTAAAAAAACAGGAATAGAATATTCTACATTCTAAAGTTTGGCCTATTTAGACTCAATTCCTCTACCTCTTGAGAGGCATTCCAAAGCACTGGGGAAGTGTCCTAAGTTCTGTTTTACAACTATCACTAAAACATCTGTGCTGCCTCCTGTTTGCCAATACAGCATACACTCAGCATTAGTTCCAATGCAGTTTGCCCCAGCAGTCTTTGCGCGCCTTTGGCTCTCAGCTAGCTAAATGAACACATCTATACCTTCCAAGCAATCTTCAAAGATATGGTCACTACCCTTATCATCTTATATTTCACTTTCTGACTTGACAATAAGTCCCAATATCTGGGATTTGCTTCTACTACTGTGATAAGCACCATGAGCAACAGCAACATAAGGAAGCAAGGGTAGTTATTTGGCTTACAGGTCACACCCCATCATCAGGGATGCCAATGCAGGAACTCAAAGCAGGACTGTGGAGGCAGAAAATGAATCAGAGACCATTGAGGAATGTTGCTTGCTGGCTTGCTCCCTATGGTTTGCTCACCCTGCTTTCTAGAACCAGCAGCACAGGGGTGACACAGCCCACAGTGGGCTGAGTTCTCCCTGCCACATCAATTATATTAATCAAGAAAACACCACCAAAGATTCATCACAGGCATTCTAATTTAGGCATTTTCTCAATTGATGCTCCTCTTCCCAGATGACTCTAGCTCAGCTGTTCTCAACCTGTGGATTGCAACCCATTTGGGAGTGGGTTGAACGTACGTTGGGGCTGACTAAGACCATCAGAAAACACAGATATTACAATATTATTCATAACAGTAGCAACATTAGTTATGAAGCATCAAAAAATAATTTTATGGTGAGGGCCACATCGACATGAGGAACTCTATTAGGAAGGTTGAGAACCACCTGCTCTATCTTGCTTCTTAAAAGTTTTAGCCTGTTCTAAATCTAATCTGTTGTTATAGGTGAAAATTAAGTCTGTAAAATAAAATACAATCCTGATTTGCTGGTGAATGTTTATGCATGAATGCTAAGGATGGTAATTTTATTCAACAAATATTTTCTAATTGTCAACCTATAATAAGTGTTCTGGGGGAAGCCAAGGTAATTAAAACTAATTTTCTACCTCTAAGGAGCATACACCATAGTAAGAGACAGATCTGTGCTCAACTAAAAATACAAAGCCAAATAAAATGGTGTTTAAAAAACAAATTCTGTGCCATACAAAAGGATGGCATTCTTTATGCTCTGCATCTACATCCCTGACTTCCTGTTACCCTGCCAGGAGGAACATCCTGTCCAGTCACAGCGCCCTCACTGTTCCACAGACACAACTGTGCTTTCTATGTCCATTCTCCAGTGACAAATCCTCCTGCTCCTACCCAAAACTCCCCAGCTTAACTCAGGCACAGCTCCCTCTGAGAAGTCCTGGCTCACTCAGATCCACTCCGCTACTTTCTTCATTGCAGCCGTGGTCCTTGCTGCCAATCATTTTTTTCTGTGAACTTCATACATATATATACTATGGTTCTAACATATGTACCACTGTTTTAAGGCACTAGGCGCTTTTTTCACACCAGATTACAAATTTTAAAGGCAGATAGCTTGCCCATTTATTTTGTATATCCAATAATAATTAAGCTATTTAGAAAAGACTTAGCTTAAATTCCTCATACAGAATTGCCAGTACATCTGAATGGAAAATACTTGTGCAAAATCGGGTACACCACTTTGCAATTTTTTGAATGGCTTATATACATGCTTTCACTCTACACACTATTATAATGCAAACTTGGAAGAATCCCAAATACATCTGTTAACTAGTACTCTGAGAGGCTAGCAGTAAAAATTGATTCTAAAGACCTAATATACCCACCATACTAGCCACAGCTCTAGCTCACAGCACTTTGTCAGTTTGGTTATAAAATCAATGGCCTTCTAGATTCATCCTCCTCAGTTTGTTTGCTGAGGTACTTTGGAAAACAAAAGATATGATTGTTCTGCGAAGATAACTAAGATGCCAAGGAACCAAGTTCAGTGCAATAAAATTATAAATGGCCACTACTAAGACTAGGATGTCAAGGGTGTTCAGTTGAATTACAGAGAGCCTTATAGCAGAAAGGATTTGCGCAACTGCTGCTGTAGTGACAATGAAAAATTTTATTTCCTAATGATCTCATTTAAAACACATTAGATTTGACAGACTATAAATGCATTCAAATACAATAGCACATAAGGAATACTAATTATGGCTGCGTTCTTTCACAAATAACAAATGACTTTTGAACACACCTCTAAAGTTTTAAATGCTTTCTTGAACTCTCTTCCCATGTAGAAATCACACTCAGCAGTAAATGGAGACATGGACACTTGGCTATTTTGATGAGATGGAAAGAGTCCACCTTCGGTCCATTTGAAAACACTAGGATTTGAGAGGGGAACAACATTTCATTCTGAAGGGCCCCCTACTCTAAAAATAAAATTTATTCTAAATTTTCACATTTGGCAAAGACAGTGCTTCAAACAGCAGCTCACAACTCTCTAAAGGAATGATGTCAATTGGTATTTCTTAAATTAATTCAGTGACCCATGATAATGTGAGTTCTTGATACATAATGTCTGTCAGTAGGCAATGCAAACATTTCAGAACCACTTCTGCTGTTGCAACTCCAAAGAGCAACCACACATGTGCACACATACACACACACACACTCACACATATACACATGCATGTATGTAGTATATAAGTATGTATGTATTCATGTACGCATGTATGATGAGTTTCTTAATTCTTACTTCACTTCCCAGTTAGGTATAATGGTATAAGAAAATAAACATAGTCAGAACAACTCGACAAATGAACTACAGATATAATCAAGATTCCTGGAAATATCTAAACACTCACTTGACTGCACTAAGACTTGAGAAATTTGTAAAATTCCTCTCGCCAACAATGGTGGAGTTGGTTTCATGTGTGCATACACAGCTGACTTTTAGAATTATGAGAAAATATACAGTGGTATTCCTTCACAAAGATTTCAAAGGCCTCAAGAGATGGAAACTCCTACATTTTCTCTGAACTCTTCCCTTTATACTGTGCCAAGTACATAGATGCCAGCAACAGAAAGAGAAATAAACACTCAGACACAGACTGCTCCAACTTTATCATTTGAGCAACGGAACACAAATGAGACTGCTGCTCAGTATGGGTATTGGAACCACCACCTGAACACTAGGACTGAAACTTCATCTTCACTGTCTGATGAGTTGGGAGTATTTGCACAATGGCACTAAGTACAGAGATTGGTTGCTACATACACAGAGAACTGTGTGTGAGAGGGATTCGGACATTGCCTATCTGTACTTTTATATGAATTATTAGGCCCCTTTAAGGGGGGGGGCAAAGTGAGGAAAAACAAATGGTAAGCTCTCCATGCTCTTGGGCTCCCAGCCTTGTATCCATTAGTCACAGTAATATCAGAAATAAGCATTAAGCCCTGACGGCTTCTTCTCAGATTTCTGGCTGGATTCTCCCAGGATTCATGACCTCTAGAAGTGAATGTACCTTGGGACCAAGCTAGGGTTTGGGTGTCCTCTCTGTCTGTAGGCTCTGTCCATATTATCCAAGCATGTCCATGACATTATCCAAATGTCACTCCAAATTAGAGGTCTTACTCACTCTTTTCACATCTATTGGGTCCAGGGAAGGAGACTCCAAGATTTGGATTTGCGTTCATTGTGTGGGGAGCTGGGAGAACAACTCCAAGGGCAAGAGGGAAGCAGGGCCAAGAGAGGGAGCAGCTGGGGCAGATGCTCATCAAGGACATTTGGACACAAAAGACGTCAGAGGCAATAAAGTTCCCAAATGATCCCACTGAGGAAAGGGGGCGAAGGCTTTGGGGCCAAGTGTAAATGATGGTAGCTTCACCATATCATCAGAGAGAAGTGAAACTGTGGGTCAGGATATGTGCTTGAGGAGAAAGCAGGGGGAGCAAACTTGCATAGCAGACCACCTCATACACACAGTAGAATATGGGAATCAAAACAAAATGCCTAATGTTAGCACAAACATGGGGAAATGGAACCATCAGACCCTGAAGGAGGAATGTATCATGCCTTAGGAAACAGTTTGGTAGTTTCCTCATAACTTACACATAAATTTAGCCCAAAAAACACTCAGTACTTACACATGTACCTAAGAAAAATAAAAACAAAAAACTGAGGAAATACATGTAAATAAATATGGGTATCACTACTGCTCATTATACATAAAAACCTAAAACATAAAGCGACCAAATAATGTGCCCATTAGTAAAACCAGGTGCATTTATAAGTATGAATACTGCCTAGCCATAAAAAGGAACAACAAGGATGAACCTCACACTAAACCTTGAACACAACATGGATGAACCTCAGAAGCCGTCTGAGTAAATGACTGCAGCACAAAAGGCCGTTGGCTCTGTGGTTACGGGTCATTTAGCATCTCTCTAAGCCAGTGGTCCTCAACCTTCCCAGTGCTGCACCCTTTAATACAGTGCATGTTGTCATGGCCTAACCTTAAAATTATTTTCATTGTTGCTTTTGTTATGAATTATAATATAAATATTTTATATGTGGCATATCTAATATGCAACCCAAAGGGGTCGCAACCCACAGGTTGAGAACCACGGCTCTAAACAAAATATCTGGAAAAGACAAATCTACTGAAGCAATGAGTTAGTAGTTGCCTGGGACTAAGGTCAACCAAGAGGAGCCCGACATCCATGGAGATGATGGAAGTATGCTGAGTTTGAGGCTAACCTCATCTACAGAGTGAGGTCTAGGACAGCCTGGTCTACAGAGTGAGTTCTAGAACATCTTGATCTACAGAGTGAGTTCTAAAACAGCTTGGGTCACACAGAGAAACCCTGTCTCAAAAAAAAAAACAAAAAAACAAAAAAAAAACATAAAACAACTCTCCCCCAAAAATATATGGATAAAAGAAAGTAATCAGCTGTCTCTCTACTATCATGTAATAATCATGATGTGGTGTGGTATGATTGATGTGGTGTGGTGTGATGTGTGGTGTGGTATGGTGTGATGTGATATGGTGTGATGTGTGGTGTGGTGTGGTGTGGTGTGGTGTGGTGTGGTGTGCTGTGATGTGATATGGTGTGGTGTGGTGTGGTGTGATGTGTGGTGTGGTGTGATGTGTGGTGTGGTATGGTGTGATGTGATATGGTGTGATGTGTGGTGTGGTGTGATGTGATATGGTGTGGTTGGTGTGGTGTGGTGTGATGTGATATGGTGTGGTGTGGTGTGGTGTGGTGTGGTGTGGTGTGATGTGATATGGTGTGGTGTGGTGTGGTGTGATGTGTGATGTGATATGGTGTGGTGTGGTGTGCTGTGATGTGATATGGTGTGGTGTGGTGTGGTGTGATGTGTGGTGTGGTGTGATGTGTGGTGTGGTATGGTGTGATGTGATATGGTGTGATGTGTGGTGTGGTGTGGTTGGTGTGGTGTGGTGTGATGTGTGATGTGATATGGTGTCGTGTGGTGTGGTGTGATGTGTGATGTGATATGGTGTGGTGTGGTGTGGTGTGATGTGTGATGTGATATGGTGTGGTGTGGTGTGGTGTGGTTGGTGTGATGTGATTGGTGTGATTGCTATGATGTGATGATGATAGTAGGCATGAGGAGTTCACTGTGGGTCAAGTATTACTGTGTTTGCATGCATTCTCATTTAATCCTCACACTAAACCTATGGAGCAGAAGCTATTTTATTCTGATTTCAGATCTGGAAGAAGTGAAGAACAGGAAGTTAGATGGCCTGCCCACAAGTCACATGGCTAAACATATCATGTGCATTCACTTTCTACTCAAAGTAAATCACCCTTCTACCAGATGCATAGAGACACCATCATCCTTCATTACTGGGAATCAAGAGCTTATGTTAAATACATACAAGTACAGTAAGTCCACCCTAAATAGCATATAAACACTGACCAACCAACTGCTGATCTGCAACATCACTGAGCATACCTAACAGCCACTGAAATAGCAATAACACATTACCAACTACAAAAAGTCAGGAACTGTCCTGTGTTTATTACTTTAAAACGACAAAGAATGGCCATGGTCAAATTCACCCAATAGCCATGTTCATGGAGACACAGGATCACACCAGCATGTGCAGTTTTATGTATTTCTACAAGAAGCATGCGTACACATACACACAAACACTGAGCCACAGGCAATCTATAAAGATTTTTACAGAGCACCACATCGCTAAGTTGCAGGCACATCATTGTCCCTGCATCTTCCAGTAACTGAAGAGCAAATGGAGGCTAGGCGAAGTGACAATGTATTTTATCTTTTTTCATGTGATGTTTCAGTAATAAATTTCATGTGGCAACAAACCGATATGAAGAGAAGCTTGGTGACACTAACTTCGTGGATCTCACAAACACTCAAATTAGAGGTAGGTTTCAACAAGAGAACCGATAAAAGAGGTGTCCACGGTGTAGCTGATTGTTTTGAAAGGTATATAAATGATTGGCAAGTCTGTGCTCTCTCACAACCATGTATTTTTAACCTGTCTAATAAAGCACAAGGCATAGATCCATAGAGAAAGATGATGCATAAACTGAAATCACATTCACCTTCAATACCTTGGCAGCCAGGGACTGAAGAGCCTGCATCAGCATTTTCTGTCTAAATGATATATCGACAGAACGTTAGAATAAAAATGGTGCTAAGAATATGGCATTTATAACTGAGAATAAACGTTTCTAAGTAGTAACAAGCATCTGCCAGTTAAAATTGCTTTTGTATGAAACATTTTCCCTAAATATTTTCTCTAGCACTTGGGAAATTCTCTAATTCATTTTTGCTGCACACTATAATTAGACAACATATCTGTGTGCTGGTTAAATGAGTTACTAGTGTGTACACGTAAGACCGTCATGCAGAGTGGAAGAGCCATTCCTTATTTCAAATGAAATCCCTGCTCTCAGCTCTCTTAGAGTGTGGCGTACCCACCTAAAGAGTAATGCATCGCAACTTGTGACTCAATACGGACATTAGCCCGTAGCTAATACTGTGCTGATCTGTACACCAAGCACATTAAGTAGATTCCCCTAGGTAACATATAATTATAAATAACCCTCAGCGTGTACTGTGTGTGCCTATTCTCGGATGCTATGCATGTTATGCCAGCATACAGGCAAAGAGATTAAATTATCCAAATGCTATTATAACCCTTAAGGAAACGTCAGCAGCTTTTCAGATATTTTTAAGAGTTTATTATAATGTTAAATACTCCTATTGTCTCTATATAAAGATTGTTTGAAATTGCAAAAAATAAAAGCATACAGTACACCAGCTTTAAGGAGTAAGTGAACTCAACATTCCAAATTAGAGCATTTAAATTCATAACAATGAATTTGACCAAAAATAAATAAATACACAGAACTTCTGAGAGACTGCCCTTTCCATCCTGTACTACAGTAGAAAAGCGGGCAAAATATACACAGGCTTCTCAAATCTGAGACAAAAGACAGAGAGGCCTGATAGTCAGAAGAAGGCAGTGAACCCATCGATCTGTATGACTGCCTGTACTTCATCTCATCTTTTGGAAGCCAAGTTTGGAGATTTTATAAGGAAAGGAGATGAAAAAAATTTCTATGGACCCGAATAAACTAAGAAATGTTGGCCATGAGTACAAAGGATGATTGTGACAAATGGAAATATATTAATACGAGAAAATTATATATGTGAATTGTTCCAATATCATTTGAAAGCACATTGTGATAGGTTATTATTATATATTATAAACGCTGGAACAAAAATACAAAATAATAAAAGAAAGCATAGCCAGTAATGGATATAAAATATATTCAATGACAATTGGTTCTTCATACATACAAGTTTCAAATCCATAAACTAAAACACCATAACGTGAAAATATTTTTAGACATTTGAACTGAAATATATGGACTATTTTCCTTGTAATTCTCACAAAAATAACACAGCATAGCAACTACTTACATGATGTTGTATATTGCATGTACTCTGTGGAGAGTTTAAAGTACATAGGGGGATGAGGCAGATTTCACCCACAGTAACAGATTACATTATGTGACAAAGGTGAAAAGATTACATGTGTCATATTAAAGCTCCAGGGGAGTTGACTTTGAGTTGGTTAATACTCAAAATAGTCTTGGAAAAATTTCCTTTCAGGAAAAATTTCAAGACTTGAAAAAGATTCTTCAGAAGGGACCTGAATAGAAAACCTGGTGACCATCAAACAAGAACCTAAAGCAGATGGGTGTTCTAGACAGTGAATCATCTCTGCAAAAAAGATAATGTGAAAATGCAGACAGCTGGAAGGAAGGAAGGAAAGAAAGAAAGAAAGGAGAAAGAACACCTAGATAGTTCCAATAATTTGATTTTTTAAAGTTAATTTTTGAAAGTGCAGCCAGTATGGTTGAGCACAGCTACATCCCCAGCACCCAGCAGGTGAAGGGGTAGGCCAGCCTGGGCTATAGAGTGAACCCATGTGAGGTGGTGAAAGTCAGCAAACAAAGAGAACATGTGAATTGATGAGGTCCTCAAGATGGGTGTAAGTACAGGCACTTGGTCATTGCATGCAGTTAGCCAGCATAGGAATGGCCTCTGTAATCACTGCCTTCCTGTAGTGCTAACTCACCTGCAGACATACAAAGGCTCCCAAGGGCCACTAGAGCTAAGTGTCTAGTGTGTTGTAGGTATCTAGTGTTTAAGCCATACATTGCTGAAAGCTAATCTTAGAAAAATCCAGCCAAGGAAATACCAAATAGCACAAGCAGATGATGCAGTTTTTAATCAACTCCTGGACAAATCACAGGTCTTTTCTAATTAGGACCATAGTGGAAAATGTATATTCAGTTACAGGTATACCATATGTCTTTTTTTCTCTTTTCCTCTTTTCCCCCTTTTTTTGATGTAGGACTTCTCAAAACTCAGTGTTTGTAGAGCATAAATCTGAAGCAATTTCACCAGTGCTAAGAATGCCTGTATGATGCTGTGTCTTTCATATACAATAGTCATCAATAATTAAAACAAAATTTTATCGACTTATCTACTACAGAGACCACCATTCAAATCTCTGTGGAGCACTGATACCCACAGATGTAATCAAGCACTGGACATCCTGTAGATGGAGAGAGTGTAGCTTAAAACCATCACCAACAAGTTTAATATGTAGTTTTCTAACTGTTGTGATTACATGTTGAAATTTCAAAACATGTGAATTCATTTTTCATTATGAATACAAACTAACTCTTAAATTTATCCTTGCAATTTTAGAATTTTTTCTTAAACAGATCTCCTCTTAAAATGGTCTAAGCTTCAAGACTCCAACAAATCTTTGACCTTTTTATGAGGTTGGCAAATTAATTCATCTCAATTCATCTCAATTAATTAATCACCTTTGCATTTCATTTCTTCATCCTATATGTGCCATTGAATGTTAGAGCATAAAAAGGATTAATGAGGAATACACCCCTTCTGCTTCCTCTGGACCTGATTTGATGCCTTTGCAGCTTTCAGTACCCTGAAGCCCTGTCTCACCAACAAGAATGCAAGTGTCACCAAGAGCCTTTTCTCTTTGTACTACTGACATAAGTAAAGTTCTTAACTGAGTTGCAGTGATTAGTTCTCCAGACCATGAGCCCTTTCCTTCAGTAAACATACTGAGCGCTTGCTTGACGATACCAATTTATTTGAGAAAATAAAAAACAAAAATTTCTGTTATCTAATTACATTTTACAGAGTATTCTAAATGACATCACCTTTCTGGATTATAAAAATTCACAGACAACATAAATATAAAAATATATAGTAGGTAACTGCCACTGAAATAAATATTCTCTGAGTTACATATTATTTATATTTCATTTCATACCCTTTGCACTTCATTAAGCCACACTTCAATAACATAATTTCTCATTCTGGTACTGCAGAAATATCCTCAGCCAGGAATTAAGTCAAATAAATTGTATATCAAATTTCTGAACGCCATGGGTAGAAATCAAATGAAATGCCTAATTTCACATAAATGGCTGAAACTTCAACTTGATTCCATTTATTTAATTGCCTAGGCACACTTCAGAAGTGTTTTCCCTCGCTGCCTCCCGTGACTGCAGAACAGTATGATTCCGATATATGAGCAATAACTGGCAGTCATGGAAAACTCAACTAATATAAAATGAAATGTATGCTAAATAAATTAAAGGACCAAATTTTAGATCTAGAATATACATATTCAGGTAAATCTATTTCTTTGATTATGCCCGAATACAGTTACTGAAGACAAAGACAGAGGGAAATCTGTTTCTATATTCTATGGGAACTAATCTATCTTACCACCCTCATTCAAAAACCACTGTGGAATTCAAGGAGAAAGAAAATGGGCTAGCTGGAGAAATGGAGAAAGAAAATAGTAGCTGATGGTTGGTCTTTAACATGCACTGAATTTCCAGTTAGGAAAATGAAAAGGATTGTTACAGAGACAGTGATTATGGTCACACAATAAGAAGGTACATAATGCCACTAACAGCACACTTAGAGATGGTCTGAATAGTGCCATGGTTTGGTGATTGGGTTGGATTGTTTGGTTTGGTTTGATTTTAGTGGTGTTGGTAATAGTGGTGGCAATTGTGACTGAACTCAGGGCCCCATTCACACTAGGCAAGATATCCTAGAATAACCACATTTATATATTTATATTTAATCCTTCTGGGATTTGTCATGAATTGAACTGCATTCACAAATAATGAAAATCTAATACTTAAGTTAGCCCTTCAAAGATCACAGCTAATTAAATGCAGAGGAAAAAAAGTCAAGTTTCCAGACCCACAGCTCATGTATCTTTTGCTCTATTTTCCAACTGAGAGAAAACATAAAAAATCCCCAAAACTCACTGTCCAAGAACAGCTATTCTGTAACAAATTTTAAATGCTCTACAAGAATTGACATATAAGTGAAACTTGGAGGTGAAGAGGCAAGAGAGGGTCTCACTGTATAGGCTAGCAGGCCATGAGCTGAACTATGTAACACGGGCTACTCTTAAAATTACAGCAATCCTTCTCCCTCAACCTCCTAAGTTTTGGAAATACAGGCATAAGCCACTACATCCAGCACAAGCAAAAGATTTTTCAGAGTAAATGGTAGTTTACTATACTCATATATACACAGGGCATGACCACTGACGGGTGAGGACAGTGGACAACAATTAGCCCAGTACTTAAGTTTAGAGATATGCATGAGTAGATGAATGTTTAGTTAACATTGGGTCATCTATTGTATAAGATACAACACCATGTCCTGTCTTACACAACTCATTTTCATATTTTATGGTATATACTAAATTTTTTTCTATTACATTTATTTGCCCTATGTGTGTGCATGTATGTGTGTGCATGTCTGAGTATATATATAGAGAGAGATATGTGTGTTTACACACATAATAACCATCTCTCAGAATGCCAGTAGAGATAAGAGACAACTTGTAGGACTCTTGCCTTCCATAAGACGTGGGTAGCAGGGATTGAACTCCGGTCATCAGATTGAGCAGCAAGTGCCTTTTCCTACTGAGCCATCTTGCCAACACTAAGATTCTTGTTTGCAAAAGCAAGTTCTGATTCAGTAGAAGCTAAAGTTCAGACACCCAAGCAGCATTTCAAAAATTGAGTATGCTGTGCAGCATGGGATTCCTAGCATTTAGCACATGTTACATAGAAGATCCTTCCCCCCAAAAAAATACCTGTTCTACTTATCTGGGGAGAGAGGAGCATGGAGTAAAGAGAACATGGAGTACAGTGGCTGGGTGGGTGCTACAGATTTTTATAGCCATCTGCTAGCACCTCATTGCAAGGTGCATACAGAAAGACAGGCCAGAGACTAGACCTGCTAATATAATAAACTGCAAGGGACAGTCTACTACACCCCAGGCAAAATGTCACATAAGAACCATGTACTCTGGTGCCTCACATTTGACCATGTCCCCTGGATGGGGAGACCTGGTGGCACTCAGAGGAAGGACAGCAGGCTACCAAGAAGAGACTTGATACCCTATGAGAATATACAGGGGGAGGAAGTCCCCCTCAGGAACAGTCATAGGGGAGGGGAGTAAGGGGAAAATGGGGGGGGGAGGAATGGGAGGATACAAGGGATGGGATAACCATTGAGATGTAATATGAATAAATTAATAAAATTTTTAAAAAAGAACCCTTTATTTCTCTATTAAGTAAAATCTAAACTGTAAATATTACATGATGCATCAGATTCATTGTATCTGCATACTTCTGCCCAACCACATTTGCCCACAATGTTAAAAGCCTTGAATATGTGATAATTTCAATGTTCCAAAACATTTTCTTTGTTTGTGCTAGTTAGAACTATTTAGATACTTTCAATATTTCATTCTAAATTACTTAAAAATAAATATTAGGCAACTCTAGCTTCAAAGCAAAACATAAACAATCATCCTATTTTGAGTTTATGACCTCTGAAATTTTGTATTTATTTGGATGGCAGAATTTAGTGACTTTTGCTGACAACTAAACAAAAAGTTCCATCAAGTGACTTCCAGGTTTATATATGCTTGTGCCATTATAGGCAATTACAGGCCTTAATGGAACATTAACTACATGTACTTCTGACATTCCTCTAAATCTATGTCATTAGTTACTTCATGAAGTTGTTTTGACTCCTGCTCAGCCTTTGCACGCTCAGGTTTCCCAGCTGCCACTCCGGTGGTTTATCTGACGCACTAACGCTGCGTAGGTGGTAACAGCTCAGAGGCAGAGCACTGCCTAGCATGACCAAGGCACCCCACCACCACGAGCACAAACAATTACACTAACTTTACCTTTCTGTTCTCCACTTAAACATTTCCATGCTGAATCATTAAAGATGTTGCGGCAAACTACAGATAGAGAAAACAATCAAAACAGTGATTGCACATGAGTTGTGGGGGCAGAGACCAATCAGAAAGGGATAGGACAGTACTCCTGCGGTGGCAGTACTGTTCCGTAACAAGATAGGTCTGGGCTGTGCAGGGCACATCTACCAAAATCCGGGAAATGCTAAGTTAAGATTTCTGCATATCAAGATATAAAAATGTTGCCTAGAAACCACCGGTAAGCTTTCACTGGACCACAGTTGATCACGTACATAGTAGAGGCATTCAGGGTGAAGTCCCTGATGCCCACCTTATCATATAATATAAGCAGATAGCAGGCTGCGATAGAGTAACTACATGGGCAGTTATAAAACCGAAATACATTTAGTCAAGTATAACTACCATTTATTCCTTTAATTCTTTTAATTCTGTATTTACTATCTTCTATAATAAATTATACTTTCAAATTTTAAAAACCATTTCCTAAAACGAGTTATAGGGAAGTCCTTTCACTTTAAAGTCACCAAAGAAGAGTACGCAGAGATTTTTAATCATGATTGTGGTTACTCCATACTTGAATCCTTTAATTATTGAGAAATATCAATCCAAACAGTTAAAATCTTACCAAGTTAATTATGTATATATTTATTCATGTACCCTCTCATTCCAGGAAAACTTGTCAAAAACCATCTATGTAGCATATGTCTGTAGCTGCTACAGAAAAACATTAATTGCAGCACTATGTTATATACATTAAGTGCCAGAGAAATCTGCAAGGCAAAGCATTTTCTGGACCATAAAGAGTGGGAAAGACTTGGCCGCCTGAGATAAAGGCAGCTGAAAGTGGATTCCAAGCTGTGGCAATCTTCTAAGTATGGCTGATGTGTAAAGCTGAATTTATGGCTAAGAAAGTAACACATTTCCTATGGTGGTTACTTTATGGATATAAATTCAGATCATCAGTGCTATCCTTTTGTTACATTACATATGCCTAGAAGATTCTGCCATAGTCATCCTTATAACCAAAGTACCTCCTGCTTACCACTGAACCAGAGGTACCTGTAAATAAATAAAAATATATTTTTGTTTGTTTGTTTGTTTGTTTTGCTTCTTTGGGTTTGTCCATTTTGTAATATGTTTACCTCCAATTTACTTTGAGAAACATGACTATAAAGTCTTAACCTAAGGGTGAACCCATAGGGGCTAGCCAGTAAGTTAAAATAGAGGGGCTCACATGGCACCTTAGCTTAGTATAAAATGCATCAATTGACTAAATTATTAGATGTTTCAATATTTTATATCTCTTTTTTTTCAGATGTGGTGGTTGGTTTCTTGCCTTGGAGTAGTTTTTCTTTCATAACAACTTAAGCAAACTTAAAGTGAGCATTAGTTTATAGAAACATAACTTTGTTATTATGTGCAAAATGTGGTATGTTGGTTTAAGTGAGATGTTCTCTCCATTCTCAGACATTTGAACACTTGGTCCCAAATTGACAGTATCGTTGGTGAGGTTTAGGGGGTACAACCTTGTTAGAAATACATCACTGGAGACAGGCTGTGGGAGTTTAAAGACTACGTCATTTTGTGTTTCCTCTTTTTGCTTCATGTTAGCAGTTCCTGATGTAATCCCTCAGCATCCTGTTCCAGCCTCCATCTGTGTTATTTGATGCCATACTTCTCCACTATGGTGCTCCTGCTCTGGAGACATTGCCCAGTTTCCTCCTTCCATAAGCTGCTTTGGTTGTGCTGTTTTATCACAACTATAGAAAAGTAATGAGTCCAGTGGGAATCACTATGTTTCTCTTGCTTACTGTAAAAACTGAATGAGAATAAATAAGACAAAAAGCACTTGGTGTTTGGCATTTAATAAAAATTGTAGTTGAGGATATGAATAGGTGCCCAGATACACACCCATGGAACCGCACAGAGGTGCTTTTTGCTCTGGAGCAGAGGTGAGACAGAATTCATCTCAGCTTTTTAGAGTGGCCCTGAAGTCTGATCTCACAGTCCCATCATCACCATGTTACTGACCACTTGGATGCCCAGATAGCTTTTCATTGCCTTCCTTTCCAATCCAAGCATCCTACTTTGCTGTTCATTCAGACTGCCACTCTTTACCAACTTCACCAGCAAAGACTTCAGAATCCTTTTATCATTGCTCTATTAGCGGCTAAGAATAGAAATATCACTGGACTTTCACCTCAAATGATCCTTTAAAAAAAAATACACAGTGATTGAGTTGGCCCAGAGGTTCAGACTCAAGAAGTTTCTTAGTTTGTTTCAAACCATTTCTGCCAGTAATTTCACATGATCACTAGGCTGAATGAGACATTTTGGTCTGGGAGACATGGGGATGGGAGAGAGCTAGGAAAAGTAACATTCAGATATTTCCTAAGACTGGCAATATATTAAAAACAATAACCATATTCAAATATTTGACCAAAAAAAGGTAACAAGATTTCCAGCAGGAAAAACAAAACAAATCATATAATGTCAGAATGCCATCGCAGTCGTGCAAGGGGAACTCTGAGTGCTTGTGAGAAAACTCCAAGAAAACAAGACATGAGTCTTGTGACCTCGGTTTCTTCAAAGCACAGAATTGTTCTCGGAATGTGTTTTTGTGCTTCTCCAGGTGTAGTGGACAGCCGTCAGTTGACTTTAGCTGTTGTTATTCATGTGCCTTCATGGATATGGGAAGTCACCCCTGTGACTGTGTACAGCTTCAACTCATGAGAACTTGACTTAGGTAACCATTCTTATCCCTCAGGGTATAAATTGTCTGATGCTCTGGATAGTTGGCTATTGCAGGAGACCCTAGTCCACCTCAGTTTTAAGCCCCACTCTCCCAGGTTCGTGCCACCAACTAGAGATGCAAACAATACAATACTGGGCTGGAAAGAGGGCTCAATAATGAGAGTTATTTCTGCTCCTCCAGAGGAGCCTAGTTCAGTTCCCAGTGCCCATATCTAGCAGTTGTCACTCTCTGGTAACTCCAACTCCTGGAGAGTTAGTACCTTTTTACGGCCTCCACAGGCATGCGCGCACACACAGAGCATACATGTACAGAGACATTCACACATGCACATAAATAAAATTTTGTTTAAAAGCTATAGAATGCCTGATTTCAATTCTCAGTATACACGACTGATACTGCTTCATAGAAAATTTCATTGTCTTATTAGGTTCAAAGAAAGGAAAGTTTGAAGTTGACTTTGACATGTAATTAACTCATCCAACTGAATAAATCTCAAACAAGAAGGAACACTACTGCAGACTGCTCTCACAGTTGGTAAATTCTGGAATAACTGATAAGTGTTATTTATATTAAGCAAGCTGTGCTTGTATCACACAAAAAGTTAACTGTCACTGTTAAGTATAAATGTGGCCCTACATGTCATAAAAAATAAAAACAGTTAACTCTTTTTGCATGCTCTAAGAGCAAATACAGAGCATGCAGCTCGGTTTCATCAGGGAAGTTTGTGGCACTGACATTTCTTACCATGAAACCTGTTCTTGTTAGGCATTAGATATAGGCCTGTATCTTGTGTAAAGGGATGTTAACGACACCCGTTTACAAATCTGAGTACTAACTTTAGCCTTTTGGTCTTCATGGCATACTCTTCCTTCAAATGTAGACTGTAGAGCAACAGGGCATGCCTACACACTGTAGCATGCTGTGCCCATCTAACCCTTCCTGATGCTTGTGTCTCTCTGTTGGCAATATTCTAGGAGAGAGATGTTCTCTACTATTCCCGTTTATTCTGTATTTCAATCATGGAGAAAATGACAGGACAATTAGAGCCTTATTTCCACAAATAAGTCACTCTGCTTTACTCGTCTGAGGCAAAGTAGGTTTTCTGTTCCATAGCTCAGTGATAAAGTCACAAGCCGTAGGAAATGAGTACTGAAAATGTCAAAAAAAAAAAAAGGGGGGTTTGTATGGAAATTTATAAAAATACGGAAAGATGAAGAAAAAAACAATTTGATATAACAATATGAATGACTAAAAAGACCTGGGTGAATATCAATACTCCTAAAACAACTTTATAAGATGTTTGTATGTAAAATAAATCTGTCACTCTGAAATGAAATGAGAAACTTCAGGTAAAAGGAATAAAATTTGCATTTAAAATTTTAAAGGTATTTTGGTAGAGTCCTTTTCTAAAGAAATGTTAGGTATTTTTGTTTTCACTCCAGAAAACCCCATCCTGCCTTACTGACAATCTCTTTTTGTTTAAAACTAGCGTAAAAATTACAAAGAGAAACATTACTACAAGGTATAAACCAAGCCATATGACTATCACCCTTTGCTGTCAAATCTGTAAATGCTATAAAATATAGTATTATACATCCATAAAGACACACATGCAATTTTAGGCATAGATACATAGGTCGATGGGTAAATGTATGTCTTCATGTATACATAGCAAGTGAACTAATACGTGCTTGAAAACAAATGGAAGAATAGGATGCTTTCAAAAAGCATCAGTCTTTTTTATTTCCTTTTTTCACTTCTCAATCTTTGGGGTGCCCTTGAACCTTATGGGAGGAATACATGGCTCCCAAATGACAATAAAGAAATGGATACATGTTAACACAAGTAAAAAACAAAATGTGTGGCATGGGCTGGGGAGAGGTGCTTATGTGTGAGCAGGCACACATTCCTTCTTACACTCACTTCTGAGGAGGTGACAAACTGCTTCTAGGTATAATCTAACCAGGGATGGGGGATTCAAACAGCCCTAAAGTTTTGATAAGTGTTTTGGCATGTTTAATTTCCATAGTGGAGCTAAAATACCCTTCTAAAGCAAAGAGCCAAGCTAACATTATCAAAAAAGTTTACAATTGACTTGAATTCAGGATATTAGATTCACCACAAAGCTTATAGCTCCACTATAAACAAGTTGAAAAGCCCATTGTGTGATAAACTCATGCAAGCTTGAGATGAAATCAATAACCTAACTGGGCAATGCCAGGTCTCAAAGTGTACTGTGAATAACAATGTAATTAGAGACACAAAAGGTTCTCAGGTAACTGTGGTTTTACTTCTGATTTTACACTATAAATCATAACGTCTTCTTTGAGAACCTGGTTTTTATTGTGGGGGCAAAAATTGAATTTTACAGAAAATCAGAATATTGGAAATTATTATTATGGTCAGGAAAAGCATTTAGTATTTCCACTACTGTTGCCATATGTTCCCTGGCTAAGCTAAATGCTCTACATCCACAAATCACTGGAAAATTTAAAATAACAAAGACTGTAATGTTATCCTTCCTTTCCTTGCTATTATGAGAAATAAAAGTACCATTTATAAACTTTTATAACATTTATTTATTTGTGTTTTATATGCATGTATTTCTTCATAGCATAGTCTGACCTAACACACGGAACCTTAGAATAAGATGCAGAGATCTAGAATTATCTACTGAAGCGTGCACACAAAATGATCCTCTTCTCTGTGCCCCTAACACAGTGAACTTACTCCCTTTTATGGATTCCTGCACCAGTCTTTCTCCTGTCATCAGAAAAGAAAAGCCTGGGTGAAGTGCACAAGGCCATATCTGGATTGGCATCCTGAACCAGCCAAGCTTCCCACACACTGGCTCAGAACCCTCCAGAGCTTGCAAACAAACAGCAGGAGCCAGTCATGGTGCCTGAGGTGAGCAGCAGAATCATGCCAGCCCACTGTGCAATGAGAGCACTGAAAGCTGACTGTTTAAAAAAAAAACAAAACAAAAACAAAAACAAAAAAAACAGCAGCAGCAGCAGCATCCCTGATTTCATATTTGTGAAAGAGCATCCTTTCACAATAGAAGAAGGACTAAGTGAAGGGTTTAAAGATTCACATCTAATTGAACTCCAGCCTAGATGCAACCGTCAGTGTTTCTTAAACTTCGACAGCCAAATGCTGTCTTCGAAAGGTGATGGAATTTCAGAGATGATACCTCCCAGAGGACATCTCTGAGCTTTTCACAAACATTTATCATGGTGGCAAAATAATTGCATAAGCTTCTTTATTGTACACATCAGCGTGTGCTTGAGGAATGCAGAGTCAAAAACAAATGCATAGCAGAAGAGTGAGCATAGGACCTGAGAGGATTTGTTAGACCGGAATCAAAAAGGCTGAGTTCACAGCTTGAAGCAAAGTGCGCACGCTTGGGCGGAGTGGTGACAGTGCGCTTGCTCAGGGGTCACCTCCATGCACACATGATGATAAACACGGGCACTGTCTGGGGAGGACACTGTGTTTTTTGTCCATCTAATTTTACCTTGTAAATCAAACAGTCATGTTTGAGACCCTGATTTTAATTGGGGGAGCAAAAATTGAGTAACATGGAAAATAAGAATATTGGAAACTAATAATATGGTAAGAAAAATCCCTTAACATTCCCACTTCTGCACTGTGCTTCCTGGGTAAGTTAAATGTTTCATATCCACAAATGGATGGAATATAAGATAACAAAGACTATAGCATTATTCTTTCCTTCCTATTAGGAGAAATAAAATACAATTTATTATATATACATATGAATTAAATATTGTACATAAAGCCAAGTGGCAACATAAGCATGCTTTCCAAATAAATAATAGATAAAATTTTTAAGAAAAAGCAAAGAAATGAAAAAGGAGGCTGAAAAGAAAACAACATTCTCTTTTTTAAAAATTCATTCTAACAAAACAATTTAAAACACAGAAACAAAATTGTTCTTTATAGCTCATCAAAAGCTTAGAAGCTCAATTAAAGGAAGACGCAGATTGGAAACATGTGACTGAAAATCCAGTATGTACATATATATAAAGTGATCAGAAAGTAGCATACAGATAAAGCATGATTAATCCCTTACAGTAATAATGGTGATAGCAATCACACTAAAACTAACAAAACACCATGTCTGAGTTGCATAATTCTGTTCTTTTTATGCTTATATAGAATATGTACCACTATCTATTAAAAATGTTTTATTATGTAAAATCTAAATACAGTAATTTAGAAATTTTTAAACCTTAAATATATGACTATACTTGAAATAATGTCACCAAATTAACATTTACATCACTTACATCTTTAACAAAACTTAATCTTTTTCATTAAAACCATTTCAAATAATTTTTTTTAGAAACCTCATCCCCTTGCTGTAACACTTTAAAGAAAATTAAAGAGAAAACAAAGAGTGTGGGGCAGCATCTTTAGCAAACACATACAAAAATAAATTTTAGAAAGATGTATTATAAAATCATTTCAATTTTACAGTTTAAAATCACCATATCATTATTTCTCCACAAACATCTAACTTATACCAGCTGCCTACTAATTATCACACATGGATTGTCTGGCCCACCTGAACATATGACCTCCTGAAGTAAAGGGCTTCCTCTTTTGTTCACTCCCATGTCTCTAAAGGCAGAAGTACAGGTTGTACAGTTGGACACAACTAACAGGCAAATGTCAGGCTTAGACCAATTATTATACATGTAATAAAAGGCCTGCAATCTTAATACCCCCTTCCCCTAGGAGCAATGTAGCACTACCACTGGCATACATGCCACCTGTCAGGCAGCTCTGATCCATACATTTTCTTCAACATTATTGTACATCAGCATATCTAAATTTTTGTGCCTTTTAAAATAAACTTTATCAAAGCAAAATATTCTAGAACATAATATAAATGAATTATTATAGTAGAATTGTACCTTCCAAACACAAGCATGTGTTATGTTTATTACTAAGCACATAATCACTTATTGTTTTGTGAAGACAGGAGTTCAAGTCTTATAGTTTATATATAGTTATCTAGACCATAATCATTGGGAGTTTATACATAACGAAAGGCTCTCCTAGACATTAAAACTTATAGTTACTTTTAAAATAATCTGCCAGTTCCTTTTTTGTACAAGCAAGGGGTTTGAGTTGACATAATCACAGCAGTTACAAATCTCCTCTTTCCTGTTTGCAAACATGCTCCTTTCTATAGCATGTCTGACAATCCTCTAGAGAACAAAAGTTCCAGAGTTAACACCCTTAAAGCTAGAAGTGTTTCCTTGGAATTCTAATTTAAGGTAAGCAATCTCCTTTGCATGTGATTATTCCATCCACACAAAGCTGTACAGACATGCTAAGAGGAAGCAAAGCCTCTCTTCTCGATTGTCATTTGCTATCTTAACGAAGCTGAAAGCCAATCAAGGGGTACTGAGGGCAAAGCAAGGAGCTTCAGATGAGTCATTCTCCTTCCAGGAAAAGACTAGTCAAAAAAGCTGTCAGCTGCTGAGCAGCAGCCCCCGCTTTCCCTTCCGCCCCAACACACTTAAAATAAAAATGACAGCCCCACTACTGCCCTAGGCATCTGAAATTTAAACATACCAGCCTTCAGAGATACGTACTGAATTCAACAAACACTAATGTCTCTACTACGTGCCAGACACTGAGACAACAAGCAGAAGTCAGAAATACTCTCTGCTCCCAGAGGAACTCCAGGCTTAGGAACAAGCACATCACTCAGCAAAGGAAGAGAATGGATACATCCAATCAAAGTAGCACCAGTTAGTGGAATCAGCCCTCCTGTTCCTAGACCAAGAGAAGACTAACTTCAAACCACAAAGTTCCAAACCATCCCTCAGTATCCCTGCATCAGTTATCAATGTATCCCCACCCAGGAATCTAACACCTTGCTAATTGCCCACCCCACACTGGACCACTAACCCCCTCCCTTCTTCTTTCCCATTCTCTTTTCATTCTATTGCAGCTCACAACCCTGAGTAGTTTTAGGCACTACCTCCCTCGCAAGTGTTCTCATGTCTCAAAACAGCACACCACTGGGCTCTGAAGGCCCAGAGGAAGAGCCTAGTATCCTAGTGTGAAGGAAAACTCAGGAACACTAGAAACTAAGGTAAATAACAGTGTGTGAAATCCTGGTGCCCTGCAGGTAATAGGCTCTGAACTAGGTATCACGGAACCATGAGAATCAATGCTTGTAAGTGTTCCCTGCCCAGCAAGGGGATTTCCTTCCTAGGAGCCACCTGACAATGTTCCATACATCTGCAGCCGCAATCTTAGTGTTTCTCTACAGACAATCACAGCCCAAAATTATATCAGGAGTTCGCCTTTTCAAAAACTGGTTTCAATCGCTGAGGGTGGCCTTTGAGATAGGTACCTGACCACTTCATCATTTGCAGTTGACTGGTTCTCCAGACTTTTTACTATTGGATTTACCTCTTCTGTGACCCTCTGATCCCAATAGAAACTTTCATCAGTGCTGGGATATTGAACAAAATAACCCTGAAACCACCCATCAGATCAAGAGTGGCTACAAGGTGTTTCTCTAACTTCAATGATGGCCCCTGCTAATGAGAGGACATGTTCCCTGAAAAATCTGTGTGGAGCTTTCTTAAATGCTCACCAGCTACCAACATAAATTCACTCCGGTAGAGACTAGAGCTGGTGGCAGCTTAAAAAGCATGTGCTTTCTGACCTTTCTGTAATAACAAACAAAAATACTAACAGAAGTCCCCAGAATCCCATACTAACAGGTCCTTCAGATCACAAAAAAGATGGGGTTGTAACTTCACATTTCCCATGTGCTTAGCTGATGCTGTACAGTTAAATCCTGTAAACTAAAAACCAAACCAAACTGGCTTGGACATTTGCATAA
Source organism: Acomys russatus (assembly GCF_903995435.1). Classification (NCBI taxonomy): domain Eukaryota; kingdom Metazoa; phylum Chordata; class Mammalia; order Rodentia; family Muridae; genus Acomys; species Acomys russatus. The sequence continues at coordinate 53,940,819 of NC_067137.1, read as the reverse complement.
TTATCACATAAACACAACAAAACAAAAGCCCCTAAGTTGACAGCGACACACCAGGATTGTGGTAGGCCTTAGAGCCTTCTGGAAACTCTGGGCTTCCTGTGTGCTTTAGACAGTCTAAGGAGTTTTCAGTTCACCTTTCATATGCAGCACAAACTTCTTAAATCAGTTAGTGAATTATATACATTTAAAGCACAGTGTGGCTTTATTACTTTCAAGACAATGTTTCAGGGTTCTTAACCATTCCCTTGGCTATAAAGAGAATAACATGGCCCATAGAGGAGATCTCATGGGCACTAGCAATGGACTGGGGAAAGGAATGTCTAGAAACTGTCTGGCACTGGATTAAAATGCTTGCAGACTCCGAAGGCAGCACACTTTCAGGACAGCCCAATCAGGAAGATCCTCAGCAGCCAAGGGCAAGCCTGGGCTCTCTCTGATCCAGACAGAGCTCAGTTCCCTGTAAGCATGCAGTGTAAGGCATAGAGCACAAGTATGCCCTCCGAACAGACCTCAATGGAGAGCACGCCAGTGTTCTGTTGTATATTCTTTCCCAGTCCAAGCTGCATAGAATATAATTCCACTCAAAATATCCCAGGGGAATCCAGGTTTACACACGTGCTAATACAACATGGAAAACGTTGAAAGTGCTAAAATGGCAAATTATTATGCTTAACTAAAATACGTATAACTACCCCTACTCTTCTGCTGTCTGTTTTTAAATGTGAGTAGCAGTGCTCAAATATTCTGAGCATATATATACAATTGTTTCTACTCAGCCACAATGAAAAGCAGTGTGAGGCTAGAATCTGGTTTTTCTTCAGTGTAACAGGAAGAAAAGTGTATAGCATTGTAGATAGAAAAGCAGGGCTATTAGGAATGCAATGTATAGAACTTTGGTAGTATCAGTTATTAAAAAATAAAAAAGTTTCAATGGATGTTTAATCAATTCCCTTCGGAGACATATTATTGTTCCCTACTGTTTTAGTCATGTTTTACATTTATTTCAATGTATTCTTTTGTTTGCTAATTACAGCACATGTTCCTTTATGTTTTAAAATATTCTGTTGATACACAATGCATATGTCAAAGCTCAGCTAATGCACTGCAAGCACATATGTGCACGGGCAAGTATTTGTACGTGCATAAATGCACATGACAAGAAAGATGGAACAGTAGTTACGGGTCTCTAACGAAAGCTGCTGGCTTCGATTGCAGGCCTTACAAGACCCACTCAGAATTGGGCCACATCTGATGTTACCTAATCCATCAGTGAGCCGTTATGTTATTAAAAGCAGATGCCCAAATACTGACTAGGCAATACAAAACCATCCTACATTTTCTATAGACATGGCACTGGTAGCATAAGCAGAGAAACCAGTATAAAATATGATTATAAAGCAGGCATACGCAGACTACAATACAAGATATACAAGTCTAGATAATATAAGGTAATGTCTTTTCCTACAGATTGTCATAGCTCTAGTTACTAATGGACAGGAGGTGCTGAAAGACAGAGGACACAGTCATCACTCAGTGACATGGGACACTTTCATGTTACCTGTTGATGGCAGTCTTTATATATAGGTCAAGATGCAGTTCTCTAAAGTTCTATGTGCACCCACACTGTAAAAGGTGCCCTAACTATTCAGATCCATCAGGTTTAGTGAGATAGTCTATATCAGTGTGCATATTTGGAATTGAAAGTCAAGAGCTATTATTTTAACAAGCTGTCAAGATGTGCACACTTTTGTCTATATGGTCTTTTGGAAAGTAGATAAAATTTAGAATTCCCAAGGCAAGACAGGGTTACACAAAACGGCCATAAAATTCCTAAGAAGAACACAACTCAAGTGCAGCCAAAATCCTTTGTAAGTAATATTTATTTCCAATATATCATCTCTTCCTTGGAACACTGATACCTCACTACCTAGTTTCCTACAACACACTTTATTATTTCCCACCACTGAATACAAAATGACAAAAAAAGATCACAGGGAAAATGTGTGAATTTTTTTTAATCTTGAAAAATGCATGTCTGTTTCCTTCCTTCTCCTTTACCAGGGATCTCTCTCACAAAACCAACTTCAGGCTCTCCTAAACTGTAAAAGAAAGAAACCTAAACAGGGTTTAATCTGGGATGCTACTAACAACCCAACAAGCAAGCTTTACCCCACTGTACACAGCAGTGTCTCACCAGGTCCTAAAGCAGCATCCTGACCCCTCACACACATACCTCATACACATACCAGCATGCATCTCTCTTTCATATTACAGAATGTACATATCTCGTTAGTGTCTGCTCTGTCCTCTTACTGCAAGGAAGCTTCACAGCTATCACAAGGACTAGAACACTGGAGCTGCAGAGGCTCAGGAGCCCACTGAATGAGCAGCTCCTACTTTGCCTGTACCAGGCTCCTCAACCAAGACACCACCTAAATAGCTTCTTCCATCTCTTCTTATTTGTTTTTCATATGGCTTTTCTCTGTTCTGTGTCATTACTATGAATAAGAGTCCATTGCCATACTAATCTGAGATGGCATAAAGCAGATCCCCTCCCCCATCGGAGTTTCATTTCGAAGGTTTCAGTTGCCTACAGTCAACCAAGGAACACACAGGAAACTCTTAATTCAAATTCCACAACTAAATAAGTCATAACTTTGAATTGTGTGTCATTCTTGTGAATTACTTTGCCCAGGGAAGGCACACTGTATCTGTGGCCTTCCCATACTGTATACCTGTTAGACACGTGGAAGCCACCACGACTATCAGGTCAAGTGTCATAGCACCACACTGCTCGTTCTCCTCCTCCTCCTCCTCCTCCTCCTCCTCCTCCTCCTCCTCCTCCTCCTCCATTCCCCCATCTCATTCTCATCCCTCCTCCTCCATTCCCCATCTCATTCTCCTCCTCCTCCTCCATGCCCCCATCTCATTCTCATCCCTCCTCCTCTGCCATGCCTCATCTCATTCTCATCCCTCCTCCTCTGCCATGCTTCATCTCATGCTCATCTCTCCTCCTCTGCCATGCCCCCATCTCATTCTTATCCCTCCTCCTTCCATTAATCCTCTGTGTTCTGTAAACAGCTTCACTTTGCCTGTAATACATAAATGCATGCATGGCTTTATGCATCTATATGCTAATTTCATGGCCACAAAATTTTCAAAACAACCCTTTGTACAGTATGTTTCTTCTCCCACTGCACCATATCTGCATAGTCTCCTGCCCTGAACACCAACCCTATCAATTTAAAACCAGAGTTCATTTGATGCTGTCTCTCATTTTCTACAGATTAACATGTCTGATTTTCCTGATCAACAAGATTCCCCTACTACCACCAAAATTCATGCTAAAAATGAATCACATAAACATTTATAAATCTACTGAAGTGTGATAGCCATGCATTTAGGTGAATAGCAAGAACTTCATACATTTATGTATTTCACACATCACCAAACCTTGTGAGACAGTTTCATAACAGTGAATTGAAACTACATAAACACTAGTGATTTGAATCACAAAATTCTCAAGTAACATTTTGTTCTCAGTTATCTAATGAAAGAGTAAGTTTCTTATTCCAAATATGTAAAACATAAAAAAATAAGAAAAGTAACGTTAATTTAAATCTCAATTTTATGTTTTGGTTTAAATAATTTCTTAAACTTTACTATTTAAAACTTGCCAATAAATAATACCAACCCAAACCAAAACTAACCAGACCCAAAACCTATACAACTAAATGGACCAGAAGCTGGGCAGCTTCACGGTAAATTTTATACTTCATAACTGAATATATTTTAATTACTAGATTAACTATTATTATACCCTTTCCAGGCTATGATGGTTAATTTTGTGTCAGCTTGACACAAGCTAAAGTCATCTGAGAGGAGGAAAATGAAAATGTCTCCGTAAGACTAGGCTGTAGGCAAGCCATGTCAACCACAGACAGAAAGACAGACAGATGAATGGAGGGACAAACGATAGATAGATAGATAGATAGATAGATAGATAGATAGATAGATCACAAAGCATGAAGGAAGGAGGGAAGAAAGGAAGGAACGGAGGAATGAAGGAAGGCAGGCCAAGAAAGCCAAGGCTACACAGAGAAACTCTAGGGGGAGGGAGTGGGGAAGTACACTTCCATACATTTACTTAAAGGGGATTTGGACATCTTGTCCTAACTGCTACATCCTTCCAGATAATCTGGCTCCACTGGTGCCTGGAACATCCATGATCTCTCAACTACTTTACAATTCTTCATTCTTAAGACATATAAAAACATCAACTAGCCATTCCTACAGAACTGCAATAAATTCTACCTGGTAGAATGGTGTAGACAGTGCTTTGGTGCTGATTGGGCCAGCATCTGTTGCAGGTGCCTTGCAACACCTATGACTGCACTTATCTCTTTGTGCTCACAATTGCACTCACAAGAGTTTAAGCCATCTTAGTGATCCCTTACTAACTAATGAGCAATGAACTAGTTAACCACAGTCTATGGAGCCGGTTCATTTATATTTGAGTAAAAGTCAAGATTAAACTTTCTTTTTGTGTTCCCCATCTTCACAGAAACTAATATTTAAAATTACCTTTCAGATAACTGCCATCTTTCATGAACACATTTTCTTAAACTCCTAGTATGTCATAAACAATCCCATTTAAATTACTCAAACTAAAAGATGCACGCATCAATGAACCTAAAGGGTTATCGTAGTGCTTTAAGTCAGTGTTTATATTCCTCCAGGAAGCAAAGACAAACACAGTCAGTCAATGGTAGCATCACGTTTCTTTATCATTTATATTTCTTGATCCTTTTGTGCATCATCATCATCATCATCATCATCATCATCATCATCATCATGTATACCACATGTGCCTATGACTTGAGGATAGACAACTTATCTTTACAAGGTCAAACCCATAGGAGTTAGCAATTACTGTTGTGCCTAAAATGCACCTAAGTCAAAATGTTGACTTTATAATTATATATATTCATGCAAATTGCTAACAAACTATAGCAAAACCAGTGCCTGGGAGCCTCAGGCTCTGTTTTAGCAGCCCAGCAAGTACTAAAACCCACATGATGCCCAGGGTACAATTCTGAGGGACAAATAAGTTAGAAATCAAAGATGTGTTCTCTATCTAATTTAGCTTGGATTCAGATTAGAATTGGAAATCTGTAATCTTAGGATAAACAGGACATCAATGCTATAAATGCCAAAAAATATGTTACATGATGACAAATGGCAATCTGCTTATAATCACAAACTGATCACTAGGGAAGGCATTATTTGCTTAAACACTGGAACTGTAGACTGAGACCTCTTACTGACAAAGTGGTATTTGTCCTAGAAACTATGCTTGCTAAGTTGCTGAAACCATATTAACAGTGAATGACTTGTTGAAAAGAAGGTAACATCCACATTTGAGCAAGTGATATGGTAAGTTCAGTACAGCAGAAATGACTGGAAAAGTACAGTCAGGTAGCCAGCTTCTAGTGGGAACAGAAAACTTAACTTTCCCATTCCTCAAACCCTTCACTTGTAAAAGCAAAATAAATATACTTTATCTCCAGAGGGTTTGGTTTTTGTTGTTGTTGTTTTGCATAATTAAAAACATAATATTCTCAATAAGTACCAGAGATACCAGTCAGATTGCTCACTAAATCTTGATTCTTAATAATTGAAATAAAAAGAGGAGACTGTAGCTGGAAAGCTACCCTTCAGATTAGAGACTCAGTCAGGAGCATCAGTGCACTAGAGAAATGTCAAGTATATCCCTATGGCAGCCTCACGGAGGATGTGGTCTCTACCGGTGCTGAGCTATGTGGTTTTGAGGATAACAGGATATGTGCAGACTCCACAAGCTCTGAAGATAATAAAGGCACTGGAATGTTTCACTGGCCTATACCATGCTTCTTTTGTATACATCCAAACCACACTTTTCTCATTATGCATGCCCTAGTTCTCTCCACAGAGTTACTGTGAAATCTTCCTATTGTTACTAATTTGTTTCTTAAAGCAAACATAAAAATACTGGGTGATACATAAAAAATGGTAACCAGGTCCTTTACTGGCTTCGAGATAGGGAATCTAAATCACTGAGTTTCTAAAAGGAACCACACAAATCATATATTTTTGTCTCAAAGATTTAAACATGAATTTGCCACTTTACCTCTGTAAAGCTTTTAGACTGATTAACCTTTTTCAATCTCCAAGATACAAACTAGTTTGTAAATAAGTAAATAAATAAAGTAAACAGAATTGGTCTTTTAACTCCTTAGAATACATCCTTTCTTTATATAAAAATGTTTGATATACATTTCTATTAAATTTTCAAATTGTTTCCACTTACTTTTACTCTTCAGCTAAAAGTAGTTTTTCAGTAATCAAAAATCTGACTTTTTTTACATTTACGTGTGTGCAGCATGTATGTGAACATATGCATGTACCATAGTGTATGTGTGGAGACCAGAGAACAGCTTTCAGGAATTCATTCCCTCCTTCTCCTGTGTGGGTTTCAGGGACAACTTCAGAGTAGCAGACTTGGTGTCAAGGACCTACAGAGCTAGCTAGCTCCTGAGCCCTGTTTTTAAGACTGTCATTGTTCCTCCAGTGATATCCACCCTCCGCCCTCTTACCCTTTGCCTCTCTGTTCTGTTTCCCTTCAAAGAAACAATTCACTTGGCATTTTTCCCAAACAGCAACTATTTCAGGCTCTTCCCCCCTCCCGTGTTCCCACCACTGTCTTCAAGATGCCCTCCTCCTTTCCCTCAGGCTACCTCTCTATGACACGCTACCTCCACTCTCCTTCAGCTCTGTTCATGCCTACATTTCCAGTTGCCTACAGATGTCTACTTTCATGACACAGCCTTTCAGAACTTTAAATCTTCAATTTCTCCAAATCCTCCTAATCGCCTTGTATAGAAATGTATATTTGGGGAACATCTAATTCCCCCACAGAATTCTAATTTATCTGGAATCTTTATCATTTTACAGTCACTAGGCCAGAATTAGGCTTTCTATTTTGCATCACCCAACTGATGAGTTTGTGATATTCTATAGGTAAATATATTTCTCTACTAGACAGCAGTTTCTGATTTTTACAATATGAAAAATTATACATGATTTTTCATAGTTAATAATGTATCTTTAGACTATCAGTCCTGAAGTGGAATTATGGATCACAGGGATGCATTGCTAAGGGTCCTCATTAAAATGGAAGAGTTAATTTCCAAAACAGCACTGTCACAACACTGGCTCTGTGCAAACAAGATCTTGTTTTGTGCCTGTTGCAGATGCTGGTGAGCCAACCGTTTAAGTACTAAGTGTTTACTTCATCAGGTAAATGACTCAGTCAAGCCACTGAAGCTGTGAACTTTGCACAGCTGGTTACAGTGTGACGTCTCCTCTAACTAACATGCTGCTGCTCTGACCATGACATGTGAGTGGCTAAGTAAACATGTAAAGTCCTGTGTTGTGTCTCGCTCCCTGTTACAGCAACCAAAATGAGTGATAGGCATTTCTAACATTATTATTTATTTTCATCAACTTCTTATACTAAAATATAACTTTTCTTTAGAATGTGTCCTTCTTAACTCATTAGAAAAATCACAGGCTATCCTGTAAAGGGAACATAAGACATATTCGGGTCTTGTTTGGAAAACCATTTGCTAAGATTTCATGGGCGTGGCTTCAATGTCATTTCTCACACAAACTTCTAGTCCTCTGCCTCCTCTTCAGTGATGTCCTTTGAGCCTTAGGTCAGAGCTTGTCTTTTAGAGGTATCAGTTGAGACACATTATTTATTGTTCTCTGTGGTTTGATTGTTTGTGTTTTCTATAATGGTCCCCATTTGTTGCAGTCAAGTTTCTTTGATTAGGGGCAAGAGCTACACTTATCTGTCTCTATAAGAATAAATAAATATAAAGAACTACAGTCAACGAAAGAAGGCTATTTCTCTAGAGAATATCCCTTCCAATTGAGTATATAATACCAAGAGGTCATCTCCAAAGTCACACACCTTCAAGTACACAAGTAACATTATATAAAATAAACAGGTTATGTTTGTATACTTACAGAGAGAACAATTTATATATCACATATCAATTGTATATAAAAAAAGTATTTGTGAGATTTCAGTTAACTAAAGGTGATCCACGGAGTAGTTTTGAGATTATTATTTCAACTATACAGGCTCCAAGATGCAACTAGAAGAGAAGCATGTGATTGTTTCTGAAGTCAGGCAGGTGTGTTAGAATGTCGCAGACTATGAGCACAGAGTGGATACAAGGAGGTCACAGGTAGAACCTCAGTTAGGAATGCTAGCTCATATAACCTCACAGACACAGCCAACACAGTAAGTTATAAAGGCGCAGGTACACAAAGTGTATTAAGAAGATTTAACTAGTATTACGTGATTCTATAAAGAATTGTCTTAAGTACAGCTAAATGAATAGTGTTTAAGAATTTTAATGCTCCCAGGTGGTGGTACCACATGCCATTAATCCCTTGGCTTGGGAGACTGAGGCAAGCAGATATTTGAGTTGAGGCCAGTCTGGTCTACAGAATGAGTTCCAGGACAGCCAAGGCTACACAGAGAAACCCTATCGCAAACCACCTCACCCCGCCCAAATAATAATTTTAATTCCAAGTCTACGAACTAAAGAAAGTAGAACAGGCCATAACAAAAACATGGAGCATGGGAGAATGGGGAAATAGAAGGATCCAGAGGGTCCTAGAAACCTATAGGAAGAACATTAGGATGGGCAGATCTGGGCCCAGGGGTCATGCTCAAACTATGGCACCAGCCAAGCACAATACATGGAGTAAACTTCGAACCCAGATCTACCAATGGACAGGACAGGAGCCTGTATAGTTGAGTGGAGAGTGGGGTCTGACTTTCACATGAACTCTGGTGCCCTATATTTGACCATGTTCCCTGGATCGGGAGGCCTGGTGGCACTCAGAGGAAGGATAGCAGGCTACCAAGAAGAGACTTGATACCCTATGAGCATATGCAGGGGGAGGAGGTCCCCCTCAGTCACAGTCATAGGGGAGGGGAGTAGGGGGAAAGTAGGAGGGAGGGAGGAATGGGAGGATACAAGGGATGGGATAAAAATTGAGATCTAATATGAATAAATTAATAAAATATATACTTAAAAAACATGGAGCAAGAGCCAGAGCTCAGAAAGTGAAGGTGCTTGCTACCAAGAGTGGGGATTTGAGTTCAATACTCAGGACCCACACTTGGTGGAAGGAGGGATACGAATTGTGTTCTGATGAGTCACACACATACATACACAAAATATTTGTAAATGTAATTTTAAAAATTGAATAAAGAAGCATGAAGCAAGTATAAAGCCAATTAAGTAATACTTTTAAAACTAGGAAAAACAACATTTTTAATTACTGTTACATTTCTATTGAAAATTAAATGTAATTATGGGAGATTTAAGAATAAGTATGTTTCATCTCTTTAAGTGGCAAAAGAAAATTAGCAAAGAAGACATATGAATAATGTGGTCATTTGCAAGTTTTTAATGAGGAAAAGCCTTTCAAAACCTTTCTTTGATATTGCTTGTCCTTGTCTTTAATCCCCAGGATGCTCATAAATGTCAAATTCAGGTAGCATGATTTTCCACTAAATATTAAATTCTTTATCTTTATCAGAATTCAAACTTATTGTGCTTTTTTCCCTTATAAAATTAATTAATGGATAACACAAAAAATATAGAATACATAAAAATGAAGATAAAGAAGAAAGGCACACCATAACCCTTGTAAACTACCTATGTCCATAACAGAGGGAGAGAAGAAAGGGAGTGAGGTAAAGGGAGAGAGAGGGAGCCGGAAAGCAAGCTGGGACTTGGAAGCAAGTATATCACAGAGTATGACTGATATTGAGGAAAGTGAGTTGTAAGGTTCTAAGGGAGTGAAAATCACTGAAAGAGAACCCCAGGCTCAAACAATATATAAAAACAAAGAGTGATTATACTGCAGAAACAGCCTGCATGCAGAGACAAACCATCCATACAAAATGGTGGCTACTTCAGCCAAAGGCATGCAGGCCTTTTTATAGGGAACTAGGGAACTTCTAAGAGGGTGTGCTATCTTTGATTTGGCTAAGGAGCAACCACAGGGGACATGAGCTGATAGGCTGGGACCCAATGGCCAGACACAGTCCAGAGGCTTTAGGCCATAAGTGGTCACATTATTATTGTCTGATTGGCTCAGATCTTTCCTGTGCAGTCATTCCAGGACCAGGAACATCCTATTACATTACTCCAACTGGGATTGGGTGATGCCAGCCAGTGCCTGTGGGGTTTATGTAACTTTGCCAAAAAGTCCTGGCTTTTAGCAATGTCTGACCCTCTCAAGGACATCTTTACATTTATGTATGTTTTTAAATACATACATATTTACACATTCATAATATACATACATACATACAAAATGCAATACATAAAAATTTTATTTTGTACAACCTATTCTTAAAATACACATCCAAATGCATAATTTTTATATGCAAATATAAATCTCAAAATAAAATTCATGTCATTTGATTTATTCTTAGGCCTGATACTTTAAACTGAGGCTGGCAATGAGTGCAAGTCAAGGTACTGCCCATGCCCATTACAGGAATGTCTGAGGCTCCGGCACTTTGCATACCAATTTAGAAAAGCACCAAGCAGTAGGTAGAGTCTGGACAGTGTTAGCCCCACTTTCAATGCTGCCTTCTTACACTGCATGAACCCAACAAAATTACTTAGCCTCTCCTCATCATAGAGCATTTATAGTGAAAGACAAAGAGCTGAAAAGAGGGCCTGATACAGTTGTATTTACTACTTCTATAACCAAATACTTCTATGACCAAATATTTATCAATAAATCAGAAATACTTGATCTCACAAATTGTACAACTTAGAGACTAGTGTTTCTGTATAAGAACAAAAGCTTTTAGGCCCAGCAGTATGGCTAACTGAGCACAGTGACATGAATTCAAGCTGCAGAACCCATGGTAGAAGGATAGAAGTGACTCCCATACACTGTGCTCAGACCTCTACATACATGCAGTGACACAAATTTCTTCTCTGTCTCTCTCTTTCTCTTTCTCTTTCTCTCTCTGTCTCTGTCTCTCTGTCTCTGTCTCTGTCTCTCTCTCTCTCTCTCTCTCTCTCTGTCTCTCTCTCTCTCTCACTCTCTCTGTCTCTCTCTGTCTCTCTCTCTCTCTCTCTCTCTCTCTCTCTCTCTCTCTCTCTCTCTCTCACACACACACACACACATATGTACACACATAAAATAAACAAACACATTAGTGTTTAAAAATGGAGGAGAACTACAACAGAAGGTTCTAGATAAACAAGGTGGTTTTAGCCCAACACTTGAGTAGTGTAGTCAGGACAGTGGCAAATTCAAACCCAGCCTGGATTACAAAGTAAGACCCTGTCAAAAAAAAAAAGAAAGAAAGAAAGAAAGAAAGAAAGAAAGAAAGAAAGAAAGAAAGAAAGAAAGCAGGAGAAGCCTTTAGATTTCATCAGCATGAAACTGGATGGACTGGCAGGCAGCTTAAATAGTAGAGCAGAAGAGCCCTGAGGAGGAGGGGCCTTGCTCAATCTCTCTCTTGCTCTTTGGAGTCACTTATGGGCAAATCTCCAGGAATTTCAATTTCCCCCTGTAAAATAGACCTTACCTCACAGGGTTATTGGGAAGATTAGTTTAGGTAACATATGGAAAGTGGTTAGAACAATCCTATACACATTCTAAGCTCTCAAAGCTTCCCATTCTAGGATTGATCTAGAAATTATCATAATGAGTGAGTTCACCCAGAATCAAAAAGAGACAAACGGTATATACTCACTTATATCAAGACACTAATCCAAGGGATACATCCCATGAAAAACTTTACTTACCAGGAAAGTGGGTCAGAGGAGAGCACATCCTATTGAGACTTTAGGTGAGAGTAGCATGGAAGAATGGGGAAATAGAAGGATCCACAGGGTCCTGGAAACCTACAAGAAGAACTTTAGGACAGGTAGATCTGGGTCCTGGAGTCCTCCTCAAACTAAGGCACCAGCCAAGGAGAATATAGGCAGTAAGCTTCGAACCCCTACCCAGACCTAGCTGAAAAAAGGATATTCTCCACGGTGAGTAGAGAGTGAGATCTGACTCTCACACGAACTCTGGTGCCCCTTTTCTGACCACATCCCCTGGATGGGGAGGCCTGGCGGCACTCAGAGGAAGGATAGCAAGACTCGATATTCTAAGAGCATATATAGGGGGAGGAGGTCTCCCTCAATCACAGACATAGGGGAGGGGAGAAGGGGGAAGTGGGAGGGAGGGAGGAATAGGAGGAAATAAGGAAAGGGATAACAATCAAGATGTAATATGAATAAATTAATTTTAAAAAGCTTCCCATTCTAGAATTTCAATTGTATACATGTCTCAGAAACATATACAGCTCTACAACAGATGACATTCATTTTAAATGAGATATTTTGCTGTATTGAAGGGTTTTGGTTTTTTGTTTGTTTGTTTTTACTTTTTCCTTCTACTTTACTGAGTTATTGCTCATATTTAAGCACAACTAATTTTCAATGATTTCTTATGTCTACAGAGAAAATAATATCAGAGCTCACATTGGAATCACAGAAAAAGTAAGTCTACTAAACAGGACTATCAGCTGTCACCTTTTTTTTTTTTTTTTTTTTTTTTTTCTGATATAAGAGCTAACATTCTTGTGTGAAAATATTTCTGTTGACAATTTACTCATTGTTGCTATGACCTGTAGCTCTCATTCAAATTATGCCATTAAATTTTAAACAAATACTCAAGAAGTAGAAGCAAAAATCATTTCTTTGGCATAGGTAGTACTACTTAAAGGTCTTCAAGAAGTAGCATACTCACAATAATAGCCATCCTCCTCCTGGATGGTGTCCAGTGAAAGCCAGTTTTCGGTTAAAGCATATGACAGCAAGAGAAACTTATGGCTAAGTTCTTTATATTGCACCAGGCTGAGTGGTGGCATGTGCCCAAGATCCTCCCCTTAAAGGTAGAGATAGGAAAACTTAGAGAGCAATGTCATCCCTACTTCTACAAATATACCACTGCATTTGAGGCAACCAGGAACCACATGAATCAGAGAGACAGAAAAAGAGCTAGCCAAATATAGAAAGACAAAATTGCATGTTTTCTCTTATATGTAGAATTTAAATTTAGCTACATAAGTGCAATAATATATAAAATAATTAAAACATATGTGTGTATAATGAAAGGAGGAAATGATGAAAGGGAAGAAGCAACCTAAAGTGCAGAAAGGAGGAAACAAGAAAGGCTAATGGTGTGTGTGTGTGTGTGGGGGGTGGGTGGGTGGGTGTGTGGGTATGTGTGTGTGTGTGTGTGTGTGTGGGTGTGGGTGTGTGTGGGTGTGGGTGTGTGTGGGTGTGTGTTTTATGAAAGAAGAAGGAAAAAGAAGGAGGAGGGAAGGAGACTTGTTTGGGGGAAAATAAGAACAACATACAATGATATAGATATGGATGAAAACGCCATAGTAAACCCCGTTTCTTTGTACACTAAATTAAAAACCATTTTTTGAAAAAGAATAGCCTTTCCAGTTAAAATATGATATGGGTCCAGAGAAACTAAGAGAGAATAAAGTTAAAACATTAAGGAACAGGTAACAAAGTAATTCTTTCTCATGTCAACTAGAGCTGCTGTGAGGATGACTCTCATTTGCTTCCATAAAGAAACCCACTGTTTCCCTGTGAGCATCTGTTGAGCATAGCTTAACCAAGATGGTTCTTTATATCAGCTGCCAAGTATAGAAAGCATATCTGTAATAATGAGTACATCATTCATTGTGAGTGGGAAGTTATCAATTCTTCCTTCCCAGGGACTAAAACATCCATACAAGGAATGTTTTACAGAAAAACAAGATATGAGCTTGCTAACCTAGTTACAGGTGGTATATAAACACTCCAAATTATTACTATATAGAGGGAATTCTGCAGGTCTTTCTAACTATACTTAATATCTGGTTCTCTTCAGTCCCCATCAAGGAGCCTAAAGTAACACTATTGCAAATATTTCTTCAGGTCTTAAGGGTTCTTACAGTGAAATGTTAAAATGCCAATAGAAGTTCCAAGCAGGAACATAAGGAATGAGGCAAATGAATGAAAGAAAGGTCAATGTGGTACCTGAACTATAGCACCACCAACAAGTACAAAGTAGAATATTCAATAGACATCTACTAGGATGCAAAGAGAACAAAACTCTAGGCATTCAAGGTGAGGTCTCCAACTGACTTCTGATCAAACACAATTATGTAAAGAATTGAAATAATGAGCAGAAGCCCAGACTGCAGTAGGGGCGAGAGCGCTAGGCTGAGTGGGAGGAACCTACAGAGTTTGAGCATACAAGTTTATCAAGCAAAAAATGCAAGCACGGGAGCTCTGGGGGCAAGTCAAGAAGGGTCAAGGGTTGTGAGCAAAGGCAAAAGTGAAGGGCAAGAAAGAGGCAGACACAGGAGAGCCACACATAACAGAGACAGAAAAATATAAAAGAGAAACTGCTCCCAGCAGCTATTTCTGCTAAAAGAGCACAAAGTGTCACATTGTAGGCACTACGCTTATCAGTGAGGAGGTCTGGGAACTACTCCAAGGGGTGACAGAGAATACTAAAGATGGGAAGAACTCAGATTTCACCAGGCTGAGGGAATAAACGACTCCAGGAACTGAAAAGAATTCATAGGCCACTCTTGCCAGATGTTTACAAGTAAATATAAATTCAGTTTTAAATCATGACAGATTATAAGGAATACAAATCGCTTCCTTCCTAGATCGAAGAAAGAGAGAAATTAAAGCTATCTCTCTAAAATCTCATAGATAAGAGGATGCCAGAACTTTAGTCAGTAACCCAAAGGCCCTTGAGGGACAGAACACTTCCCCGGCCTTGTTGTATGGAATCCACAGCAGACTCCAGGATGTACTTACCAGTTCCAATTTTAAAACAAACGTAATAGCATGGTGTTTTTAAAAGAAACTATATGTATAGTTGACTTTGGATATGTTGGGTTAAATGAATAACCTAAAGTTAAGTGTTGTTTCGTTTTTACTTTATTCGCGTGAATTCTCTAGTGGAACTAGATAGAGGCTGACTTTATAACAAGAAATAAATACTAGACTGTAAGAAGAACAGTAGTCAGAAGAGTTCATCAGAGCCACGCCTTATCTATCACATAATGAAAAGGTTATAGGGACAATTTAACGTTTTTACTAGTTATCACTGCATAAACTGATGTCCTACCCGATCAAGCAGTTCACCCAGGTCACCTAGCTAGAAACAAACTGAAGACGAGAATCTATTCTATAGGTTTTTCACCTATGATTCTAACTCCAGGAAAATTAATAAAAAAAAATAATAAGTTTCAACTTTAAACTCATACAGCTGTCTATGCCACATTAAATAAGATGACTTGCAAAAGGCATTACCCTAAACACCTTAAAATTACCTCAGTTAATATAGGTCTTTTGCTCACTGATCTGTAATAAATGCTGAATGTTTTAAGGTATAGGAGCTCACAATTTATTTTTATTTTTTACTGTATGTGTGTTGTGAATTTATTTCAACATAACCCAGTTCTACACTAACTTTAAAGATAATAATTATACATACAAGCATTTACCTTTTAAAAAAGGAGTCCTGGCAGCTTCCTACCTGTTGGCTAGCTTCCATAGTACTGAAGGGTGCTATATAGGATACTGGAAGAAAAATGTCAGAAACAGTCTTATCCAGTTGTGAACATTGCAAACTACAATAACAAATGAGGGAGGGCACCCACCAGTGTTATAGTGGCACAAATGTTATATGGATAGCAAATTGCTTTCTCATTGGATTTAAGGCCTGTTCCACAATAAGAAACACATTACTGATACTTTAAGTATGGCTGAGAACCATTGGTGGAAAGATCATAGGCCCTAGGGGTCATCCTGCTAAATGCCCACAGGATCCAACTGCCCTCATAATTCATGTCTCTATGCACATCGATGAGTGCAGCTCTCAGAACTCTTCAGAAAGTTCCTTTGTACAGCACATGGTACAACACAGAAGGTCATGATTGATCGAAGTACACAGAATTATTCTGTGGTATGCTCATATACAAACAAGGTATCTGTCAAAGTCCCTTCCCAAAGCTCAGGGACCATCAAGGAAGAAGAGGTGAAGGACTGTAAGAGTCAGAGGTTTCAGAAGACAGGAGCAAGACATGATAGGACCATTGCACTCATGAGCTGACTGCAAATGTGTTTGCCTGCATTATACATGAACTGGGTCAAGCCAGCCAATAAGCCAGCGTGGAAATGGGAAGGGCACATGAACCTCAATTTCTGACTAAGGAGCTATTGACTGTTAATGGCTTCTGGGAACCAGAGAAACAATTTTCTTTAGTATTGTGGCCTCTAGTAGGTTGAATATACTCCAGTGGATGGTTCTACACTAGTGGTTTTCAACCTGTGGGTTATGACCTCTTCAGAGTAAAAAGACTCTTTCACAGGGGTCTCCTAAGATAATCGGAAAACCCAGGGTTTTACATTACAATTCATAACAGTAGCAAAATTAAAGTTATAAAGTAGCAACCAAAATAATTTCATGGTTGGGGTCACCACAACATGAGGAACTGTATTGATGGGTCGCAGTGTTAGGCAGGTTGAGAATCATTGTTCTATACCAAATAGTATATTTGTGGCCAGCACAAATTAGAGTGAGAGAATTATTTTAAAAAACAAAAATAGCACAGGAATTTGGAAGGGGGGAAGAGGTTAGGAGTTGGACAGGAAGAAGCTAGCAGAGAAGTTGGGGTGAATATGATGAAAACACATTGTATAAAATCCTCAAGAAAAATAAAAATACCCATCTGGAAGTGATATGAATTTGACTTTTGAATAAATAGTATAAGATAACAAAGAACTACACCAAGAAAGAAGTATTGATGAATGTAATAAAGCATGTAATACATATGTACCAAAGTGTCTAAGAAAACCTACTACTGCATTTTATTTTAAAAACTTAAGAGAATGGTCCAGTGAACTCCGTGTACTCTTCTCTTACATGTGCGAGTTCAAACAATGCCCAGTTTGGATTAGTCTGAACATTAAACCATTCCACTCACACACAAAAAAATGTGAATGTTTTATTTGGAAATTTTTCAATAATTTACTTGTCTTCTGTTACCATCTGCCATTCGACTGTGACAACTAAGACCTAACAATGCTTATTAGTGTAATATTCATGAAAAGATAAAAATTATGAAGTTGAAAGTAAAACTACAACAGATAAGAGATTGTACTTCAAATTCTTGCAATATTTCATGGTCCACCTTCCTCAAGGACGCTTTAGAAGTCTCACTGAAACATGATGTCCATCAGGGCGATCCGTAATCATCACCTACAATCTTCACTGACAAAGTCTTCAATCCTGTAACTTACTAAAAATCGACTCATTCTTTTCTTTTAAGACAAACACAAATCAGCAGATAAGGAATCCAGGTATGGTAGTGTATACCCAGTCGCTACTCTCAGGAGGCTGAGATAAAAGTATCCAGGATTTCAGTTCAAGGCCACCCTGGGCTATATGGGAAAGACACTGTCTCAACAATGAATTAACCAATCCATTAACAGTATGTTAGGAACAAATTTGTTTTCTTCCATATTTCCCATATGAAATTGAACAACAAACAATTTAGATTCAATAAACTGCATTTGTGAGGTTGGTTAATAAGTTAATCATGAGAGTTATCTTTTCCCTAGAACTATTGTTCAAGTACAGTGATGATAAAATAAATAAAGGTTTTCTGATCAGATATGTTCATTTTATTCTGCATATATACTCATTATTTTTCTAATAAAACTGTTATTGGTATTACAAAATGGCAAGATTGATTACAAAAATAGTAATGCTTATTTCCACTTCTCAACTATCTACCTCACCTACATCTTCCCATGGACAAGAAGCTGGGCAAGTTTAGGGAATGGAGTCAGATATGCACCGGGAGACTCAGAGGGCTTGAGGTGCATATTTTCCTTTGCCTTGTTCTCTGTGGTCATTCACATTATTTGAGGTAGTGTGTTTACCTATTCCCAAGCTGTTGCACTCTGAACTCCTATTATGGCAGCCTGTGCCCTATCTGTTGCACTTCCCCAAAATACAGTTCAAGATATATCTCCTACAATAAACAGAGTTGGCTTGGAGCTTGGAGCTTGGGGATTGGCTTTCATTTTACCCACTTGTATTTGCCCTTCCCAGCTTAGCACAGAGCCAATGTCCTCTCTCTTCTCTCCTCAGTACAGAATAATGTAGTATGAAGCTAAGCCAACCACTGTTCGCACTATGCTGGCTGACGGGAGTCACAGTGGTATTGACATGAACCTACTTCATGCTAAGGGCAATTGAGAGTTAATGGTGATTAAATGCACACATGTGCATGGAAGATTAAATACTAATGATCTAGGAAACATTTACCAAAAGTACCATTCCCTAGGCCTTTTAACATGGCAGCCTATAATTTGGTAGAAAAGGTTATTATTAAATCAGCATCATAAAGATATAAAGTTGCAAATTTCAATCACAGTATTTCAACCTAACTGGATTTCTCTGGTACAAGCTAATATGAGGTTTGGACTATGGTATGCTTACAGGGCACAAAGCTTAGATACCTGCCTGATACCTACAAACCTGTTCACCACTTTGTCCATGTGACTCTTGCCACAAATTTGAACACAGGACAATTTCTGTAACTGTCTTGTTTCTTCTTTGGTGAAGGAAGAATCACCTCTTTTTAATATCCAGTTTCAATTCAACCTGCTTTTCTTTCAGCTCCTCTATTTCCAGTAGCTCACTTATTTTAGTTGTACATCAACAGGATCTCAGGGGGTCCTAATTTCATTTATTAAGCTCTCCTCAATTTTGATCCCATAACACATAACTAGAAACAATGCCTGGCACTCTGTTGCAACATCTGACATCAGGCGCTTTATGCTATTAAACAGCTAGAGAGCTGGAACATAGTCTGAGGTAGGAGGACTTGACTAGCATTGGGGGAGGGGTCATGTGTACTGATTGCGATGTAACTATTTCCTTCAGAGTTGATTTCAAGCCAGCTATGGTCCATCTGACTACAGAACTGGGAAGGGATGCATTACACATTGGTGGCAGCCAGCACTAGATACTGCAGCATGACACTGCAGCAGGCTTGACACAATTGCCAATATCAAACTTCCCAACTCAAATTCACATGCCCACAGGCCACATTTATGACAAGTTTCCAAAGTGACAATTTTAAATGCTATCTTATTCCACACAGTATACAGTAGAACAGTAAACTACACGAAGAGGCACACTTTGTCCATTTTCTTTACTGTTGGATTGACAGTGGCCAACTCCACCCAGAAATAGGCACATGGAAAACCTTTGCTGGAAGACTGTCAATATTGTTAAATATAACAAGCCATTATAATGTATTATGCACAGTATAATATATAATCTGGGATAGAGCATAAAAATAAGTTTAGCTCGTGTCTGTGACAACTTAAACTAATCAATATAAAGTCAAAAACATTTTCAGGGCTGGAGAGATAGCTCAGAGGTTAAGAGCACTGGCTGTTCTTCCAAAGGTCCTGAGTTCAATTCCCAGCAACCACATGGTGGCTCACGGCCATCTATAATGAGATTTAGTGCCCTCTTCTGGCATGTAGGTGTCCATGTAGGCAAAACACTATATATATAAATAAATAAATCTTTAAAATAAAATAAAATATTTTCAAGTTAAAGGGTACTATAGAAGTTAGCAGGTACAATTCTTTTATTTCATTGACAATAAAAATAATGGGTAGGGGGTGTAGTTCAGCCCTACTGTGCTATGTAGTGTGAGCAAGGCCGGGTTCAACGCCCAGCACCAGAAAAAGAAAGCTGATCTGCAGCTATTAACTGACAAGTTAATTAGCACAGAATCCCTTGGTGACCAAGTGAGCTTAGAACCTGATCTCGTGGTACCCAGTCCAGTCTTCCTGGATGCATAATGATAACCACCATTTCAGTTACTACATATGTGAGTCAATCTGCGGCAAAGCTGCTAACATTCTGAAAAACAACCTTCATGTTGCCTAAGAGTGTGAATGTGCAACATAGATGTACATTTGATATAATGTCCAACAAAAGACAAGTAAAGCTAATTATACGAATATCAGTGACAAAAGAAAGGTTACAATTAGAGCAAATAGTTCTTTATATGTCAGATGACCTTTTCCTTAGCATAGCAACATAAGCTAAGCCTGAATTCTCATTTATGCCATCTTTAAATCTGGAATCATCTCTGAATATAATTATTATGGTACTTTTCTCTCTAACTCGTCATTAGGTCAGAGATCATATAAAATAATAACTGATATTGATTCTGGAAACAATTTCCAAATGTTCCCATAATTCAAAGTTCATAGGAGCATAAGGTTCAAACTGCAAAGAATAACCAAAAATCTATTTGTGTGATTTTATTACTAGAATAACCATATACATGTGGATTATTTACACAACTATAGGAAAGAAAAAAATCTTTCTTTTGATCATACTTTTTTAACTTAAGTGGTTTTAATTCTGCCTGAACTGAGATACACTCTGGTGAGGCCCAGTGTCCTGTGCCAAATCTCTCTTAAGGCCCCATCAGCAGCAATCCTATACCCGAACAAGAGAAGAAAATGAACTCAAATGTAAGAACTGATTGGCAACTCAAAGAAATTCTAGGCACAAGAAATTCTTTTTCTCTATTTCAGTATCTGTTGCCAGTCAAAACTACAGTATGATAAATTGTACAGGAGACGGTGCCCTCCTCTAAAGCAGGAAACATCAGCTTCCCCATTTCTAGAGCAAAAGTGGATATTGAGGGAGACTTACAGGAGGGAGTTCATTAGCCAATATTCAGCTAACACCTGAGGCAAGTTTTCTGATTTTTTTTTTCCAGTATGATCTTATTATTTCCTAATTACCCATATTGCTTTTCTCCTTTTTGTGAAACTGTAGCTCACCCGAGCAGCTTAACCTTCCATTTAGAAGCACTAAGTCCACCCTCCTCCCTTGCTAGTAATTGACCTCTTTCTTTATTAACTGATTTCTCTCCCTGATTCATTACAAATCTTTTTTTTTTTTTTTTTTTTTTCCTAAATCTTGATCCATTCTCTGAATGGCAACGCTTACCATCCTTAACTGAGTTAGCATGCTGCCTCTGTGACCACGGCTTCCCTACTACGTCTTCCCATTTGGATTGCTCTTTAAAGATCCTCTCAGAAAATAATGAATTCTTAATAAACCTGGAATGTTTTAATGATTCTTATTTAACTATATGATGAAATGTATATGAGACAGACTAGTCACACTAAATTGTTTCCTACAGAATTTCTGTGACTTTTCAGAATGCCAAGTACACAAATCTTTGCTGTGTAACTTCTGACCTCTAAAAGCACAGAAATCTGAATTATAATTACAATATCCATAGCCAAACTAAACTGAGCCAGCTTCTCCATCAGCAATTTTAACATCCATATGTTTTAAGAAAGTGAAACCTGCAGCTGTGCCATCCGTAAATATTAATGTAGCCTCTAAATTTCAGTAAATCTGTCACTACATTATGCAAAAGAGAACAGTCCATAATACGGGTCACTGGAGCTTCCTATTAACGGAAATAAACATTTCTTAAAGGTATATTCCTTCTCTTTTGCAAAGACATATTTTTCTCCTGAGCTGCAAAGCTCCAGTAAACTTTGGTGTCTCTTGCTCTAAACCTCCTCCTTTCTTATCAGCCACAGGCACATTTTCTAGAGACTGTCACTTCCACTTAGCAAACATAGTGCCTTTTCCTAAAAGAAAAAGAGAAATGGGAGGGTAACTACTGACCTTGGATCATATAAATCTATGTGTAATTTAGTTTTAAGAGTCCCTCCACATTTGCAAGGTGTAAACGTGAAACAGTATGTGCCACTCTTTTGTAAGAACAAGTGACGGCAATTGAGTTGTAATCTGAATAAATTAATTTTAAAAAGATAATAAAATAAAATAAAATAAAAAACCTTAATTAAAAAAAAAAGAGAGAACAAGTGGACAATGTGTTGATGGTCAGAAATGCATCTCAAGTAACTACAAGACAAAATAAGAGTGTAAAAGCCCTGATGGGGCCAACCACACTCTAGTAGATGGCCCAGTACCATGAGTGTATATGCAGCACAAACTGGACTCTGTGGGTGTTGTGTTGTGTTTTTGAGAACACAAAATTGGGAAGGTGTTGGGAACAGAGCATCCATCAAAGAAAAATTCCTCCCCTCGCCTTCTTACATCTTAGTGCTCTGAGGTTAGTGTTTTGAAATTCACCACACTGACTTTTTCTGTGAAGAAATTCCTAACACAGCTTGGCCTGTGCTGAGGGCCTCTCCTTCGCTGGGAACATTATTTCTAATCCAATCAAAACGTGTTTAAATTTTTTTATTACTTTGAAGCCATAAAGTTCTTTTCTGCCTACTGTGAGGTAAAACATCTGCTAGTTTGTTTGTTTGCTTGTTTGTTTGAGCAATATGTGTCATTTTTACCTTGTGAGCTATTTTGGAATTCAGTTATGTGACTAACATATAACATAAAAATGTGGTGTTAATTACTTGTATCCTGATAAAAATTTATTTAATGTGTGAGTTAGGTCTTTCATTAGTTTCTTAAAATACTTGGCCGTACTCTACTTGCGTATCATGTGTCCCTTTCTCTGCGACGCCAACTAGATCGAGATCAGCTTTTTGAATAGTACAGTAACTAATTCATTCCCTGCACATCCTTTTCCTTTACCACTCCACTGATGATATTTATGCTTTCTATCACCTTCCACAAAGTCTCACCTCAGATGTCTCTAACTTTCTACCACACCACGATTCTAAAAGGGCTTACAATAGTCTTCATTTGTACAGTCTGGAATTATAATTTTCTGATAAAATTCTTCATTCTTTCATCACTTTTAAACGTACTGATTAAACCTAAATAATAGCCCATACCTGCCACTACACTATCTCTGCTGCTACACAATCATTTGCATTATTTATTTTTTGGTTTAGGGTTTTTTTTTCCCCTAGGTCCTGTTCTGATATACAACATATTAAATGTCAGGTATTTCATTCAGAAAAAGAAAACTATACTAAAATTCTGCATAATATCTGCTTTTTCTGGCAATGACAATTAAAATAAAGACATATGATCTTGAACTTGGGATAGAATTCATCAGAGATGACATTTCAAGTTTTAATTTAAAACCTCTATTTAGTTATTTCTAACTGCTACGATACAGTCATACATGTTATCTGCCGCCCCCCCCCCCCCGCCCGTTCCTTTCTGAACTCTAATTTGTGATTTTCCAGCACAATGAAGTTGGGAAAAGTTGTTCCCAGAATCTACCTATTTTGTCTGTCACTCATGGCCTCCTAACTTGAAGGCCTATGATACTTAACAACTGATAGAACCAAAGGAAATGATACAAACACAGTGCTCACCTCAATGTCTTTCTTCCACTCTGGGATCTTTATGTATATTCAATGCCTTTAGACAACCCTACAACTTGGCTCATTTTTCTAAAAATGGACTTGGTTTGAAATATAATAGTATAATAAAGCCAGAAGAGGAAATCAGTTATTTACTGATCTTGGTGGCCTATGTTTATATAGGCTCCATATCCTACTACTGACTTCAAAGGTACATAGGTAAATTTGGTATGCATATAGCACAGTTTATTTGGCTTCAGCGATATTTTCTGTTTGTTGCTTAAACTATTTACTATTTGAAAACCATAATTAATTCTATTCCCATTATTACTAATTCAAATTACTAATCCCCAGATTCAGGAAAGATGGCTGAGAAGTTAAAAGCACTTGCTATTCTTGTAGAGGATCTGAATTCAGTTCCCAGCCCACAACCTCCAGTAACTCTAGTTGTTAAAAAAACAAAAACAAAAACAAAAACAAAAAGCCACCTATAATGGCCTCAACATACACACACACACTACAGTCTTTTACAATATGCTATTCCTCAGCAGCCCCTTACATGTAACATACAGTGTGCTCTTGGAGCCCTCTGTAATGCTGTCTTGCATGTGGTCTTTGTTTTTCCTTTCAAATCAGGTAACAGTGTCCTTGCAAACAAAAACAGTCATAATGTAAGTATGCAGTATCTCATAGAATGCTGCCTGCCTGTACAGTTTTCTTTTGTGACTTCTATTTATCTCTCATAAGATTTAGTATTTATAAATATGAGATGAACAGGGACCATGGATAGCTCCTATAGTTACAGTACAATAAAACTGTAATAATTCAAAATTGAAATTTATGATCATTGAAACATTTGAAGTTATAATTTGTCTCTGAGCTAAGAAAATGTGTTGTTGCATAATTAAATGTACAAGCATTATGTAGGCAGTTTATCCTACTCAAGAAACAAATTGCTATTAAGGCTTGCTTTATAGATAGCAATTCTGTATGCACAGGAACAAACATTCGTGGAAGGCTTTTCCTTGTGTGTTGTTGACTCTTCAAACATAACAAGTATTATTAAAATTAAAGGTTAACTCACCAAAAAAAAAAAAAAAGAAAGAAAGAAAGAAAATGAAAATGAATTAAATCTATACCAAATAAGAGCAACCATTCCACACCTCATTTTATTTTTCTAGAAAATAATCATTTGTAAATATACTTAATAATGGGCATTAATTGCTATGGGTAATGTAAAGTGCCAAAAGCAGAATTTCTTCAAAATCAAGTGAGATGCAGGGAATTCCACTGTCAATTAACAACAACAAACCTAGGACCTTGGGCCATTCACCCTCCTACTAGTATATATCTACAAGCTGCAGTCTTCCTGTGTGGGCAAAATTACCTACAAACTCAGAAAAAAAAATATTTGGTTTAGACGAAAACAACTTCAGAGTGAGCACCCAAAGGTAGGGCAGATAAGTATGCGCAGCTATATTTTCCCAACTCAACCGACAACTGGCTTTTAATACAATTACAGGTCATTATTCGCTACTGTCATTGTTCTCAGCATGTGTTTAAAAGCATGACTTTCCTTTTTTTTTTTTTTTTTTTAGCAAGCTCCAATTAAGGTAGGGTCAAGGGAGCTTTAAAAGTTTACAAGAACATAAGACACAAGAAAATGAGAACCTTCTTCTTTTTTTCCTCCCCTCAAAGGCTCTATTCTATTTCATCTATTTCTCCAGTTCAAATCACTGAAAAAATGCCTGCATTTACTTCAGAAGATGTTGTCACCTTGCCCATCTGTAGGAAAGTGACAGTGTTTAACATGTCACAAGCCAGCTGCTGAAGTTATTTCTACACGCTGTGCTCATAATAAAATTCCAGGGCTATTAATGAAGAGACTCCATTTTAGGAATCATCATACAGGAAGTTCTGTCCATCCCTGCTGCATTCTTCAGTCTTTCCCCCAAACTGCATAGCTACAATTCCTTGTTTCCTAGGAGAAACAGATTTACCATAGCTTATTTATAGACACCATGGGTCCTTTTAGTCACTATCCAAGCCTGTGGGGAAAGTGGGGGGAAGGCTAGAAAGTCCTGGAGGTGACAGGATCTCCACAGGAAGACCAACAGAGCCAACTAACCAGGGTGGGCCTAGAGGGGCTTGCGAAGACTGAAGCACCAAGCACCATGCATGCACTGGACCTAGGTCCCCTACACAGATGTAGCCGATGGGCAGCTCAAGCTTCATGTGGCTCCCCTAGTAAGGAGAGCAGAGGCTGTCTCTGACATGGACTCTGTTGCATCCTTTTTTATCACAACCCTCTGGCTGGACTCTCGCAGGCCACTGGAGAAGAGGTCATGCTCAGCCTTGATTCAAATTGATAAGCAGGAGCAGGAATAGGGAAGGAGGGTAGGACCAGGAGAAGAGGCGGAAGGGGGCTACAATCGAGATGTAAAGTGAATTAATATTTTTTTTACAAAGACTTGTAACTTAAAAAGAAAAAAAATCTGATCCTCCCATCTTAACCTTTTCCAATGGCCATGCCTTCTCTGCCTGAGACTCCACTTCATTCAGCTGTCACCACTGTGTGGCTTCCTCAGCAACTTCCATCCCCACTTAAAATTGTAGTGGTTGAGCATCATTCTGAAAGATAACTAGTTAGTAACCTTCAAAGGTGTTAAGTTCCTAAAAGACAAAAATGACCAAGGAACAGTCACAGGCTAGAAGACCAGAGATGAATAAAAAATAAAATAATTATAAGATGCTTTGGCCCAGGGAATATAAAAAGATCATTAGTTAAGAGGCTGGTAAATGACCAAGGTATATAATTTAAAATATTATATCAAGGTTGGTCTCTTAGTTTCAATAACTGTACTATTACTTTGATTAAGATTTTATGTGCAGTGGAGGAGGTAGAAGAGAATTCTCTATCCTATTTTACAGGCTTTCTTTAGGTCTAATGTTATTTCAGAATAAAACATAAATGTGATTATTTGAGATTTATTACAAAACATCTCTATCCTGTTGGACTTGCTAGGTGATAAACTCTTTCTGAGAGACTGTGATTCTTATGTTAAGCCTACTGCAGTAAGGCCATCACACAGGTTAATAAAAATCAATTCCAAGGTATAGAAAATCCACCTTAAGCACAACTATTAGACTGCAAATCCATTAAGAGAGTACAGTGCCACCTACATACACTAAGTAATACTAAGGACATAATGACAGCAAATGCTACTGTGCCTAGCCTTTCATGTGACTGAGTAAATATTCCTCTTGAATTAACATAACTGAATGATGTGCTTAAACAATAAGTCCACTAGGATCAACTATTCAAAAGGAAAAAGACAGGAAAAGATACAGAGATGTAAGGAAGCATACTCCAGTGCATACCCGCTCTCCTCCTTAGACCTGCATCCCAGGCTTCAGGAAGCAGCACTGGTCAACATGCTCTCAACAAAACATCACGCAATAAAAGGAAGTCTGTTCCATTATATTGCTTATGTCTGTGATGCAAATTAGCTCTCAAACACTGTAAATGGAGGAAGTATTTCATTCCAATGCAGAAGGTACATTTATTCACATGTGATTTTTGTCCCCACACCATTGTTTTCCCCATTAACAACAGTAGCAGAAGACCAAGTACAAGCAAGCTCAGAAGTAGTCAAGGTCATGCAGTCAACCCTTCTCCTAGAAGCAGTTATCACAGAGTTAACCTTATTCTTTGTACACAAACACACACACACACACACACACACACACACACACACACTTGGTACATTTTGTACAAAATTCATACCCTTCTCTACTTTCAACTTCTAATGGTTAGCAATTTCCACCCTGTGTCCATGTTTAGTCCTTTTCTTTATCATCTACCAATAGTCTCCCTCCACCATTTTGGCTTTAAATATAAACCCAGATTCGCTGTACTATGTTTATTACAAATGTATGGGATTGTTAATATTCTCACTAGTTTTTAAACTATTAAAGCCCTAGTAGTTTCAGTATCAGTTGGTAGCTGAATGTTTTTCAGGGGCCTGGGGAGCATGCAGCTGGCATAGTGCCTGCCATAGAAGCATGAGATCTGAGCCTAATCATCATACCTATGAAAAAGCTGAGTGTGAGAATGAGTGCCCATAGCCCCAGTACTGGGGACGTGGACACAGTCACTGCAGCTTGTTAGGCAGACACTAGCCATTGAATCATAGATCCCCAGATTCAGTGAGAGGCAGTGTCTCCAAAATAAGAGAAGATGGATCAGCAAATAAGAACATGTACCACTCTTGCAAAGGCCCCCAGTTCAGTTCCCAGCACCCATATGGTGATACTTAACCATCTGAAATTCCAATTCCAAGAGTTCTGATGCCCTCTTCTGACCTCTTAAGGTACTGCACTCTTAGTGAACATACATGCAAGTAAAAACACTTATATACATAAAGTAAAAATATTTTATAATTATTTTATAAAGAAATAGGGTAGAGAACAATTAAGAAAGATACAAGCATTGACCTCTGGCCTCCACAGACATGTGCACACACGTGCAAATAATCAATTGCACACACAAATGGATATATACACACTTATCCATACAAACAACAAATCTCCAGAAATGCAAATATACTTACAATGCTATATCCCAAATACTCTGAATATATGAAAGACTGTCTCATGATTTTTTAAAATAAAATATACTACCTGGTCTCCAGAGATTATTTGTGTCGTTGATGAAATTTGTTACGAATGATTTGTAAGCAAAATGACAAAGTACATTTTATATTCTTTTTGGAATAAACAGGTAAATATTCATTTCCATATTTGTTATACATTTCTTAAATTTTGTGATGTAGCAGTAAAAATCATCACATATGTTAAAAGAAACATAGTAGTAGTGCCTCTTATAAGGAAACAAACACTGTTGCTTGGCATGGATTAAATATATAAGTGAAAGTTCATCACTCCAACATCAATCTTTTCAAATAAAACAGTCTATAAATTGTATGAAAATATAAGGACATATGTGTAGAAAGCACCTTGATCATAAAACTAGACAGAAAATACTATAATACAACATAGCTTTATACTGCAGCCTCAAGCTAGAGAAGTAACTGCCAAGCTCAGTTTCTTTTTCAAACACAGCCAACAGTATCACTGTGTAATTATTAGTTGTACAATACTACAATACCAACACTAAGTATTCTTTTATGTAAATGAGTCTTACTTAGTGACAAAGCATATGAAATAGAACATATGTCATCTCTATATGGCAAACATACTGTACATAACTGACTTGCTAAAAATGTACTTCACCTGAAGTTGCTATAATGTAGCAATCTCAAATCAAATATAAATGTTTGTTTAATTTATATAATAAATATCACTCACTATAACATTTACCTAAAAGAGCTGTGTTTTCCTTTAGAAATAAATCATGGTATGTCAGGATATGTTTATGGACTCCCCATCCTGAATTTCAAGGAGCCATCTCACAGTTTTCAATTACCTATTCTAATCTGCCTACTATCTAGTCAGCATGCTTTCTCAGGAAACTGCACAGCTGTCCACTTGCAACATGACTTCTTACACTTGGGTGGGCAGCCTTTTCATCAGCAAGCAAGTGAGCATGTACACTTGTCAAACCAAAGGCAAAAGAACAGTGAGCACATGACAGGATTATCCCACATAGAGGTGCTTATCAGGAGGCAGCAAAAACAGTGTGCTGAATGACAACATAAAGGTACGCTCTAAAGAGTAGAGTAAAGAAAACACTCACAACCTCAGAAGCATTTTATTCCCATCCCGGGCTGTCTGCCATCAAAACTCTCAAACGTATTTATTTCATTAGCTATTAACCAGATGTAGGTAATGTGTTTTCAAATGAACCCTGGTAAGAGCAGTCTTGAGGGAGACATGCTTACAGACTATCTATGTCCAGAGGCAAACTCATCCACAGGTAAAGATGAGCACGCAGGTACTGGACTACTCCACCTATTAAAAATAACACTCAACAAGAAAACCAATATGCGAGCTCATGAATAAGAAATAATCGGGAATTAGAAAGCTTCTCACTCAATAGTAGGTTTTACTGTCGTGAAAATAAGCAACACTAACTTTACTACGTCGGCTGCTGCCCCATGCACTGACTTCCATAACAGGGTCTCACACTAGAACAGTTTTATAAACAGCTGTGGCCAGAAGAAATTAGGCAGGCTCTGCTGCAGTCTTCCCTGTGTCGATTTATTTTTAAAACAAACAAAAATTTCTAATCTAAACCAGTCAAGCACACGCAGGAGTGTACACTATGTCACTGTGTCAGCTATGTACACCTTGACCTTCATTTTCTACAGCCAACACTTAGGATCATTTTTATTCCCACCCAGTCACAACATTTTACAGAGAAACAGCGCCATCTTTTGATGCCAAACAAAAGCCCATCATACTAGTTTTCAAACCCTTTTTTCGGGTATATACATGACATATACAACTGTCACTGAATTTCATATCATAATTATCATCTTCTAAGAATGTTTTCATTCCAAAAGCAGTAAAACAGCACAGAAGATTGCTTGCCAGTATGCAAAATTGTAAAACATTGCAAAATAATAGCAAAAGCATCTACTTTGGATCAACAATATTCAACTTCTACTCACTATTTAATTTTTAAAATTTACCAATGTTGTCATTCAAGTGATATATAAAGAACCTTTTCTAACACTGCCATTAGAAACTAGGCATTTCTCCAACCTGACCACAGAAACTCAGCTCAAGCAAGCACATCATCACCAGCCAGACCAAATGTGACCCACATACCCTTCAAAAGGTCCCCACCATCCAGATTGCTCTCTTGCTCTCCCACTCTGTCTGTCTATCTCATTTTCTGTCTTTCTCTTTCTTTTTTCTACTCCAAGACAGCTTTTCATTCCCAGCCTCCAATACATCTCTTGCATGAAGTCTGCCTGTCACATGGTGTGATCTTTGCGGCTTTCCTTGGCCTTAGCCAATCAACCAAGGTATTTCTGCTGCATAAACCCTAACAATTATATAGATAAGATGCGCTCACTAATTTCATAATTGGCCAAAACAGTATCAGCAATGAATTATCAGTTAAGTCCAGATAAATACAAATACAATACAGTAAGTTTCAGAATTACTTACACCAAAGAAACAATGTCACCACGCTGTACTTCAAAATTTCTCACTTTCCAATGGTTCAAAAGCACCACATCTGAGGACTGGCTTCCCCCAGGATTCAAAGAAGGCTACAAAATAGGAAGAGATACATTTATTGTTGTTTGAAATGAAAATCCCAAAGATTCTATTTTACCAATAAAGATTCAGGAGCCAGATGCTGAAAACCCTGCTAACTCAGAGAGGTAGAGAAAGCACCCATCTGACCTTCCTACTCAGCTCACATCCTGATGGAAAAGGCCCAAAACGCTCACTAGCTCAGCTGACTGCCCAGGAAGAAAAAGAAAAAACCCAAGGCCAGAGCTTTGCTAGCTCAAAGCTCAAAAAGGAACTGAAGAGCTAAGAGCCAAAGAGCTCCTTCTACTTCTACCCTCTGTCTTAAATACCACTCAACTCCAAACCCCTCCTCCTCTGTAATCTCTGTCAGCTGGTTTCCTGCTCCACCTCTTCATCTAGGGTTAACTTTATTAAATCCTGTGTTCAGAAAGCTCTTTAATAAAGGTGTGTGCTAGGGCTGGCTGAACCACACTTTAATCACCTGTTTACAGTAAACAGAAAGTTCTTAGATTAAAGGTGTGTATTAGGACTCAACCATGCTAAACAAAAGACAGGTTTTTACAATTCACAATCTCAGGGATCACAATGGGATCAAATATCCTGAAACATTTATCACTTGTAATTTTTTCAATCTTTATGCCATAGTGTACTTCATAGCTTGAGAAGAATTCAATTTAAAAAAAAATGTACACTCTGGAGGCAGAGGCAGGCGGATCGCTGTGAGTTCTAGGCCAACCTGGTCTACAAAGTGAGTCCAAGACAGCCAGGGCTACACAGAGAGACCCTGTCTTGAAAAAAAAAAAAAAACAGAAAAAATTAATTGTACTTTTCAAATAAATTGCAATTCTAAAGTAAGAACAAGTGAGGTTTCAGAAAGGCTAACTAGGATTCTTCTAAATTAAACAGATATTAATAATAACAACAACAACAACTTACCAAAACTTATTTGCAAGGAAAATTGCTTTACTAAATTCTACTAAAGAGGCATAGAAAGCTTTAAGAAGAATGAAAATTCATACAAAGAGAGACTCAACTCTCCAAAGGATAATATTCTGGTGTGACCTACTCCCACATCATCATTCCATATGGAAAGAGAGGAAATAATCTGTCAGCCAGCAAACCATCTATATGACAAACTTCCAGGAGCAGAAAGAACAGGGATGGAAAAATCACTAAAATATTGATTTCCACCCCTCTCGCTGATCTTTTTCCAAGAGCACGTGCCAAAGGTCCTTGTCTCAGACTGTCCTCCTAGAATTCAGACAATACTGGTTGTGCCTGAGGATGGATAAAGGAATGCCTGAGAAGCACTGCACTCACCTAGTCACAAAAATTGCACACATGAGCCATGGAACCAACACAGCTGCTATTTGGACGGGGGCAACAAATCGATGGACAAGTCCAAGATGGAATAAGGGGAACAAAGAATGAGAATGATGAAGAGAGTGTTTTTCCTCCTACTAAAACTGTAAGTGTGAGAAGCAGCAATTTTTGTGATGAGAGAAAAGGTTCCCAATAGCTGAAGCTCTTTGTTTCACTGCAAGGCTGATGGAGACAGCAAGAGGAAACACAATCAAGACACAGGCAAGGAAAAGCAGTAAGGGCCAGGCAGCCATGCACTGAAACAGCGGTAACACACTCTTTAGGGTTCCTTGGAATCAAGGACTATCGAGATGGCTTATGCTTGCTGCATAAGCCAAAGGACTGAACTCAGAGGCCCAACATCCACATAAAAGACGCGGCTACACTTGCTGTACCCCAGTTCTTGGGGGAGGTAAAGGAGATCCCCGGAATTTACTGGCCAGACGCCCCAGCCAAATAAGTGAGCTCCGGGTTCAATGATAGAACCAACCTCAGAAAAATGAGGTGGATGTGTCTCCGTAAACAGCAGTACTGCTGACCTACCAGGGGTCACATTCGAATAAAAACCTCTCCTTCCTCTAAGAGCTCCCAGCTGCCAGTAGTTCCCGAACTAGAGGTGAACTTAATGCCCACTTGCACTGTCCATGATGGAATTCGGTCTGGCTTTAGCTTCAGCACACATGTGGACAGCACAAACTGTACTTAATGAATTAAAAACAAACAAACAATCAAACTAAAAAAGGACACAAAGTTGGGTGGGTAGGGAAGGAAGGAGCGGAACTAGAAGAAGTTGGGGGAGGGGTGACTATTAAAAAAATGCATTGTCCAAAATTGTAGGAGGAGCAGCTTAGAGAAAGCTTTGGAGGAACCAGAACTGGTAAACATGAGACCTGTTTTCAGGGAGAGGAAATGGTGCCTTTTCTTCCAGAAGACTAATGGATGTTGTCTAAAAACCTAGTGATCTTTTCACCGTTCTAGGGAGCCAGCCTTCCCCTGAATCGCCGCAAACCCTGGGCAGTGTTTAGGCCCTAATCCTGAGCTCTGTCTCTCAGTAAATACAGCCATTCCTTATGAAAAAGGTCCAGTGCACTTTGCATCTTCCTTCAGTGGAATCTATCTTTATTCTTATTACAAACTCTTCCTCCTTAGGTCCTTATCCTGAGCACTGTGTACCAGTCAACAGAATTCATTCTAATTGTAAAAGTCACAGGTGCTTTGCTAGACAGGTGTACTTCGCAAGGGAGTTTCCGTGTAGCCATCTTGAAGCTTTGTTGTGATAACTGTAACATGGAGACATTTTTTGAAAGTTTTACTGTGCTTAAATGTGTAAGAAAAATTAACTGAGAGGTCATATTTTTGGAAGTTCAGTGCCTGCTGAAGTAGTGTTTGCAGAGACCCCAGAGACGAAATTTTTAAGAACCTAATTTTAAAAAGCAGAGGAAAAGGTTAAAAATAAAACAAAATAGCAATTAAGAAATGGCTAGGTATAGCAGCATACATCTTTATTCCTATCATTTGAGTGTCAACAAACAGCAGGTGGATCTCTGTATTTAAAGCTGAACTACACAGTGAGTTAGAGGCAGCCATGGCTATACAATGAGGCCTGTTTGGTTTTGGGGAGGGAGTGTTGTTTTTTTGCGGGTTTTTTGGGGGTTTTTTTGTTGTTGTTGTTCTGTGTGTGTGTGTGTGTGTGGGCGCGCGCGCGCGTGCGCGCGCGCGTTTGCTTTGTTTTGTTTTTGTTTTTTTTTAATACATTTATTTCATTACACAAGTATAAAACAAACTACATACAGCAGGGAGAACCATGTGACAACCATGAAGTCTATAAATGTTACATTCATAGTGGTTTGGCTATTTGTATTTGTCCAGCTTGAAGTAAACATCTTTCCTGTCTTGTTGGGTCTAAATTTCTGAATGAAATTCAATATCTATCCTATCTCAACGCTAATAACTTAACTTCTTTATCTTGATCTAAAAAGATCTTATCCTCTAACCAACTAAACTTGATTGTAAAACTATACTATCTGGCCTTCAATGTCCCTCAGAGACTTGAGAAGGGATAAAACTTAAATTCCTGAGTGAACCAGCAGTGCAGGTTGGTAAGGAGATAGGAGCTGAAAAGAAAGAAAGGGAGAACATAGAGGGAGGATAGAACAAAAGCTAGATGAGTGAACCTACTCCTTAACTCAAGGCCTAATTGTTACTCATAATGAACGTTATGTGTAAGTTATCGGTATAGAACTTAGTATATTGATACAGAACATGGGCATGTCAAATACTTGTCAGATTTTGGCATTTAAAGTTGTTTTAATAATCCTAAATTTCTTTGCTTTTGTTTTTTTAAGTGGTAGAGAGCAATTGAAGATACCCAATGTCCATCTCTGGTACACACACACACACACACCACATATGCCACAAACATACATATATATATATATATGTATATATATATATATATATATATATATATATATATATGTATATATATATATACACACACACACATATATACACACACACACACACATACACATACATACACACACACACACATACATACACAAGCATGACACAGACACAAAAAATATAAAACAGGTTCCTAAAACTGCCACTAGGTTTCCTTTAAAGCTTGTGTGGGCAGAAAAGTAGTAATATTTGTGTTTGTTTTATTTGTTCATTTGTTGGTTTTCAAAACAGGGTTTCTCTGTGTAGCCTTGGCTGACCTGAACTAGCTTTGTAGACCAGACTGGCCTCAAACTCACAGAGATCCACCTGCCTCTGCCTCCTCTAGTGCTGGGATTACAGGTGTGCATAGTAATTTAGGTAAATTTCAATGATCGCATGTAATAGGTATCGTCCTACAGATACGACTGCCTCACTCAGCTACAGGCTTCTCACGGCTTAGCAACCTCCTATTCTTAATCTTAAAAGAGTAATGAGAAAATATTATTGCTATCGTAGGAAGATTAAAGAGACTTCAAACATAATTAAGATGGTTCCCAAACAGCAAACATTATGTAAACAATTTATGCATCTCTTTTCATGAAATCATTCTAGATGCCTGAGAAAGAAATGTCTTAGGTCTTATCAAGTTGGACATCATCATTGGTAATAAAGTCCCACAGTGCTTTGCTATTCCCACAATGGAATATTGGCAACCATGGCAGAATAAAGTACCCATACTGTTCAGTTAGGAACTGAACTCTTATAAACACAGATCACACTCTATTAAGAAAACCCTTCTCGAACTGAAAAACTGCTCCTTTGGTGTTAAAAGCCATATAGCTCCTTATACTCCAATGGGAAAAAATATTAAACAGCAAAGACTTTCTGACTTCTCCAAAACTACTTTAAAAAAATACTAATATACTAACTCTGAAATGAGGATTTTACATGGAAAATTAAGAACATCTAAATCAGTTGATGCTATTTTACAAAAATTAGTAAACCATGTTATTACTTAGAAATTTTACATTTTGTTTTCCTTATGGGAATGGTACTGTGTGCTTCAGACAGAACAAGCAATCATTCGTAATCAAAGAAGTTATAAAAAGAAAATCTAAATTAAGTCATAAACTTTGATAATTAAATTTGACAAGATAGTCTACATTTCCTTGTCATGTGGTTAACATTTTAAATTCTAAACTTCTAGAAACTGTCTCAAAATTATGAACAACTTCAAATAATAAAGTTTTTACAACAACAAAAAACTTCCAAGATTGCAGGTGTGTCTACCCTGTATGTCAAAGCATAAGATATATATATATGTTATTACATTGCTGCCAGCGCTGGATACTCCTGGGAATCGGGGCAGTAGTAACAATAATCACTAAGATGGCTACAGAAGGAACTGACCTGCTCTTCTATCTTATCTCAAAAATCTGCATCCTCACAATCAGTTTATTCCACTGCCCTACCTGGAACCACTAAGGTTAAACACCACACTTGGTGTGGCAAGGAGCATGTAATCCAGTCTCAGAGCACACACCTGGCATGTCTAAGACCCTGAGGTCAGTATCTAACATCACCAGGAAATGAGAAACCAGAAGTCTTCAGAACAGGCCTTGCACTAAAGCTAGAGAGCTGTCTTTTAACTGTTGTCTCCATTTCCATACTAGCCATATCCTGCAATTGATTCAACTTTTCTAAGCCTCATTTCTTCATATATTAAGTAAGGACTGCATGACAAAGAGGCGACCCACAAAATCGTAACACGCCACATGCTACAGTGTGGGAGTAGCAAATGAGACGATAATAGTGTTAACAGCGATAGAAGAAAGCAAAGCAAAAGCAAGTCTCACATTCACAAAAATCAAGACAAAAATTATGCCTTCCATATCACTTTGCACATCTTCATTTTAAAGACAAAATTCAAAGTCTCATGGCAGAATATTTTAAAATTCATTTCTAAATAACTGGTGGGATGTCTTTAAGCAGCTAAAGTCAGCATTCTTTTATTTGGGGCCTTATTTGTTCAATTTGCAACTCATCCAAACATGTTTAGGAAGCACAAAGTGGTGAATATCTGTGAGCATGTTCTCAGGCTCAGGAAGCCGGGCCAGCAGCTGAAGGGTTTGCAGCACAGGGAAGAGGACCAGCGTGATGCCCAGAACCACGTGAAGGGTGAACGGTGCTGAGCCCCCTGTAGCTCCAGGCCCTGAAGGTAAGCACTGGTGACCACTGGAGCACAGTAGCTAGGAAGACCAGCCATACCCAGAACTCTGGGTTTGACTGAGAGATCTTGATCAAGAAATCAGGCAGTGGCAGCAGAGGCAACTGAGGAACAGTCCCAGCCTTGTTAGAGGAAATGTGTCACTGGGAGTGGGCCTGGAGGTTTCAAAAAGCCCCTTCCAGGCCCAGGGTCTCTCTCTCCCTG
This sequence comes from Acomys russatus, assembly GCF_903995435.1. Lineage (NCBI taxonomy): Eukaryota > Metazoa > Chordata > Mammalia > Rodentia > Muridae > Acomys > Acomys russatus. The sequence continues at coordinate 53,903,808 of NC_067137.1, read as the reverse complement.
ACGCCTATCGATCTGGATGTTAGAACTGCCAGCCACTTCTCCAGCACCGTGTCTGTCTTTGTGCCGCCATGTTCCCCGCCATGATGATAATGGACTAAACCTCTGAAGCTGCAACTGAGTCACTAATTACATGTTTTCTTTCCTAAGAGTTGCCATGGTCTGAGATGGTTCTATTTGCTTGTTTGTTTATTATTATTATGTTTTCTTTTAGTGAGGAGGTTGCAAGGGCAGAGGGAAGGATATGGAGGGACAGGGTGGTAAATGGGATTAGGGTACATGATGTGAAACTCACAATCAACAAAAAGTTAAAAAAATAATAAGTGTATATGTGTGTGTGTGTGTGTGTGTGTATCCAGATATATATAGACATAGATATAGATATATAGATACCCAAAACTAAGTCTTTACAAAAAATTAAAACATGAGCGAGCTGGAGAGATGGCTCAGCGGTTAAAAGCACTGACTGCTCTTCCAAAGGTCCTGAGTTCAATTCCCAGCAACCACATGGTGGCTCACAAGCAACTGTAATGGAATCGGATTCCCTCTTCTGGTGTGCCTGAAAAAAAAAACAGTGCACCCATATACATAAAATAAATAAGTAAACCATAAATGTATATGTAAAAAATAATAAACTTGGTGAAATTTTAAAAAAATATATATGGCATGGTCAGGGTGCCTTTTCACAGCAAGAGAACACAGAATAAGACAGCTGATTTTTCTCCTGTAAAAGGAGCACAAAATTTCACTCTCATTGAAATAACTGTACATTTTAATCATTATTTCTTTAATCATAATTTCTTTTGTTTTAAAAGGATTGGAGAGACATCAGGATGGCTCAGTGCATGGGGGTGCTTGCTGCCAAGCCTAGCAAGCTGAGTTTCATCACTGGAAACTATGTGGTAGAAAGAGAGAACCAATGTTGTTGTCAGAGGCAAGTTGTCCTCTGACCTCCACATGCCTACCATAAGTGCACATGCCACCCTGTCTGTCTCTCTGTCTCTCTGTCTCTCTGTCTCTCTCTCTCTCTCTCTCTCTCTCTCTCTCTCTCTCTCTCTCTCTCTCTCTCTCTCTCTCACACACACACACACACACACACACACACACACACACACATACACACACACATATAAATAAGTGCAAGAAAATTTTATTTTAAAAGAAGTATTGGAATATATTAAATATGTATAGAAAAGGTAGATATGTGTCACATTAGTTTAATTTAGAGAAATACTGAGTCATTAACTTTTCTTTCTCCTCGTCTTAATTATAGAGAGAAGCATAAAGTTTTACAGAAACTTCATACATCACAGATGAGAATAAAACTTTTCATAAACTATGTGCACAGTGATCTGGAAAATGTGCTTAAAGCCTGTCTTATTCTTAGACCTAGGAGGGTCGTATTTAACAAGTTGACCTGAGAAACTCAAAAATGCATACAAAGGTGTTCACTATACATTATTTATTACAGTAAAAGTCTATGCCAACTTCAATAACAGCCATACACATTATTCATGAGGAGTACATTCTAGACCCTCAGTGACACTGAAAACCGTGGACAGTGCCAAACTATCTCTCTGTATACACACACTAAGGTATTTGCCTACACATGTATGCCTATGACAACCTGACTTATAAACCAGGCATAATGAAAGGTTAACAGTAATAAAACAGAACAATGCTTATAACAGCTACAGGAAGGCAGTATCTCAAAATATGTCAGTGACTACAGTTTCTCTTTTCGCAGTGATGATATGGACTGGAACAATGCCTATGTGACAAGAACTAAGGTAAATAACAAGAAGAAGCACGATGATGTTGCATTCGGCCTCTGTTAATATTGTAGTAAGAGATCAGAAGGAGGAGCTTGGAGAGAGACATGCTGCTGCCTGCCAGCTGACTAAACGATAATTTAACAATGGTTAAATTATGTGGCATATGGATACAGAAAACTAATTAGCAATCACATTGCAAGAAAAAAAAAAGGATTCAGTGGATAAAAAGTGAAAATGTGGTTAAAGAAACAAATGTGTATGATCCAACTTAGAAAAAGAAGGAGGAGGGGAAACAAAGGGGCTGACAGAAGAGACAGGAAAGGCAGGGGCAACAAAGGAAGAGAGGGAAGGGCCAGAGAGAGAACCGTGCAGACAAAGAAGCTGAAACTTTACAACAGCTCAGGAAGGCAAGTTTTGAAATCTAAAGCCTGAGCTTCAATCTGTGTAATTGCCAGGATTGTATTTACTCTGGAGTTACAGATGGTTGAGAGGTACCATGTGGTATTGGGAATCAAATCCAATATCCTCTGAAGAGCAACTGGAGCTGTTGACCATGAAGCCATCTCTCCCGCCCCTAGGAAGGTTCTTCAGATAACTGTCAGAAGTAAACCATTCCAAAACGCCTGATTCCCCAGTGTGTATAATGGTGTGCCAATCTATTCATAAGGCTATCTGTAAAGTGGTAGACATTTTGTAGATTTCTAGAAACTTTGTTTCCATATGGTATCAATTAAAAGTAAAGAAAATTAAAGTATGTGTCAAAAAAAAGACAACAGATTTTATACCTTTTACTTCCTTTTGTTGAATTTGATGCTGTGGCATTATATAAAAGTAACATTTCTAAATCCATCATTAAAAGAATATCAATAGAAATTTTGGTTCATGCCTCCCTTGAATTGCATAGTGCCAACCTATCAGAACTAAGGGGTTCAACTGTGTTAGAAACAAACTGCTTATTAAAATGAATTGTTAAGCATTGTGGCAGATGAAAAAGGAGGAAAGAACTATAGGCCTTGTATGACTCATCTTGCTACTACAAAACAAAGTATCTAAAACATAAAAGAAAAAAATCACTGGCCCACGATTCTGCACTCTCACGTGTGCTGGCCCAGCAGGGTGACTGCAGATGGCTGCAGGAGGACGGACTTCTCTGTGCCGGCATCCAACAAGCCCCAGTTTGCTATTCTGTCTGCTAAAGGACATCAATTGGCTGAGCCAAGGAAAAGCATGAGAGAGACAACACAGAGCCCACGTACCAAGGAACATGAGTCATAGAGTTTGGGGTAAAGGGAAGGATGATAACGTAACAATCTACCAACGCTCTGCTCTCTGGACCTGATGAATCATAGCCCTCCCACCTGCAAAACACATGCAATGATTTAAAAAAAAAAAATCAAGTCTCAGTCTTTGACAGAGAAGTTTAGTCCATTAGTTGGCTACAGGCATCAGGGCAAAGGAAGGGAGAGAATCCTGGGCTCAATTACTTTAGGAACAGAGACTTGTGACAATAAAGCACAAATGGCTTCAAAAGCAACAGAAGAAACAGAGATGGCATCTACTCACAAAGTCCAGCACTGTACATATATAGGCCTCCTGTCCAAATGTTCCATTGGGGCCTTTTTCTCTTCCCTGGAATGACTCTCTACTGTGTATAGCTCCTGGCCTGCCCTGAGCTTTTGGCTAGAAGACAACCTTTTTTAAAAGAAATATTTCTGAAACAGTATGTTGGAGACTCATAGGTTCCCTTTTAAGCTGACAGTTCCTTTTTAATACAAGCTAATTTAACTCCCTTAAATGCTCATACATTTCCTATTAATATACTGGGGTTCATGCCAGTCACCCCAAAACTACATCAATAATTTTTCAAAATATACCTATCTCTCTTTTGGAAGGGCCAGGTTGTGGTATCCCAATGTTTTGAGAGCCTTAACATCTCTTGAATCCACCTAAAAGAATTTACAAAACATCACTTCCACTCTTTCTGAGATCATAAAGCATTTTCCAGCCTGGGTGTTATATCTACTCCAGACCCTTTCTTACTCTGAATAGCTTTTGCCTGCTTAGACACTAGAAATGTACCAGGGTTTAGTTTTCTAGCCAATGAAGTCTTGGGTAGTCTGGGTTTCCTTTCATTTGTAATTCATTTCTCTGTTTGTATACCCTAGATAAAAATGCAGAAAGGTGACTGACATTTCAACTCTCTTCCCAAAAGCCCTCTTCACTCAGTCTGTAAATTTACCAGGTATACACAACTTCTATCCCAAAGTTCCTGAAAATGATAGTATAAGTGGTTTCAGTAACATGAATGAGAGAGACCTACATCCCTGGTATCCATTAACAGTTGTCTGCCATTTAACAAGCTCTTCCAAGACTCCTCCCACTTTTCCAATCACCAAAAGCTCATTGAGAATTTGCCTGTGGCAGCACCTCACTGATAATACCAGGTTTTGCTCCATTATCTATTGTTTTACTACAAAACTGACTTAAAAGGACATCCAACATTACTGTTGTCAATTCTGTATTTCCCCCACCACCACCTGGTAGGGGGATCCCATGCAGGCATCTCTTGAGCTGTGATCATCTGAGGGCAAATGCAATTGAATAGCTCAAACTATTGGCCAGGATCTCAATGATGCTCCAGTGTCTCCTCCAGCAGGACATTTTCAGCTCAGAGTACTTACGAGGCTTCTACTTGAGTAATGTATGCTAGTGTCTCATTGGTCAAAGAAAACCGTGTAGTGTTTTTAAATGGTGGGGTATTGGAAGAAGAAGCACTGCACAAATCTTTGAGAGAGGCTTGATTCACTCAGAAGCCACTGCTGTAAAACCTACAAATAGAACATTATGATAGGCAGAGCTGGGCCCAGGGGTCCCGCTCAACCTATGGCACCAGCCAAGGACAATACAGGCCGTAAACTTCAAACCCCTACCCAGATCTAGCCAATGGACAGGACATTCTCCACAGTTGAGTGGAGAGTGGGGTATGACTTTCACACATACTCTGGTGCCTCATATTTGACCACGTCCCCTGGAGAGGGAGACCTGGTGGCAATCAGAAGAAGGATAGCTGGCTACCAAGAAGAGACTTGATACCCTATGAGCATATAAAGGGAGAGGAAGTCCCCCTCAGTCACAGTCATAGGGGAGGGGAGTAAGGGGAAAATGGGAGGGAGGGAAGAATGGGAGGATACAATGAGAATAAATTAATAAAATAAAATTTTTAAAAATAAAATAAAAGTAAAAACCTTTAAAAAGTAAAAAAAAAAAAAAAGTCAGCACATCTCCCATGCTAAGGAAACAGGCCATTCCCTCACATGAAACATGTGGTCCTGCTTCCTATTCATCACCTGACAATTACAGAAACAGCTCAGGGTGAGAGCACTTGCCTAGCATGTATGAAGCCCTAGGTTCAGTCCCAGCACCACCAAAAAAAAAGAAAGAAAGAAAAGGAAGGAATGAGAGATAGAAAGAGAGAAAGAAAGTTACAGTAAAGACAGTCTTTTTTAAACAAAAGAATATTTGGTGGAAAAAATAAATATTATAGAAAGCATAAAATGTTCACTTTTAAAATAAAGTGAATGGAAAATGAAAAGTAGAACATAAGAAATAAAGTGAATAGAAAATGAAAAAGATATAAGAAAAAAATGAAGTTCTTAAAGTAGTAACAAAAATTTCAAAGGATGTATTTATAAATTGACACAATTACATGAAAGAGTACAACATGCTAAAATTGGCACAAAGATATAATGAGTTAGACAGTGGGGGTGAGAACTGGAGAGATGGCTCAGTGGTTCAGAGCTGTTGTCGCTTGTGCAGAGGACCCAGGTTCGGTTCCTAGCATCAACACGGTGCCTCTTAACCATCAGTCTAGTTCCAGATGATCCAATGCCCTCTTCTGGTGCAAATATATACACAGAAAATCAAATAGACAAATTTAAAAATACTCTTTTAAAGAGAAAGAAGGTCAACATGGTCATATCCTGGAAGGTCCATGAGGTAGAAGTCACATGCTAACAAAGCCAATTAGAACCAGCTGTACAAAGGCAACATGTGAGTCTGGCTAAGCTGTAACAACTTGCATTTACCCAAACTTGGAGACCTCTATTATCAAAAAAAATTTTTTTCAAATGTTATTTATTTATAAAAAAAATTGTCACAATAAATATTCCAAAGCACTCGGGAAATACTTCTAATTTCATAGGTCTGGGATGGGACTCATGAGTCATTATTAATAAACATGCCAGGTGATGTTAACAGGAAAAGGTCCAAGGATCACATTGACTACAAAAGGAATTTTTTAGACCAAGAACAGATGACAGGTCTCCAGATCCCTCACCTTCCCCTACGGGCTAAACTCCTGTGACAAGTCCACACTTAAAATTTTATAATCAAAGACAAACATGATCCACTCTCCTAGGTATAATTCAATTTGAGCTGCTATATCCTGTCAGGCCTCCCTCTAGCCATAGAGCAGCATTTTTTAGAACTATAGGTCATGCCCAATGAGTGAGTCATAGAGTCAATTTAGCAGGCTGCAAACATAACTGAAAATATCAGAGGGCATTGCACATAATGAAGATAATTATCTTGTAAGTATTGTTACGTGACACTTTTGTTTCAGTCGGGCATAGGTGTGTATAGTACAAAAGATATTACTTAGTATGAGTCATAGGCAAAAAGGGTTGAACATCTCTGCCATAAAGAACATGATAAGTTCATTGTGGAGAAAAAAACAGTTCTCAGTACAGTGAAGAAACACCTCAAAGTCTAAGAAAAAATGATTAATGAATATTTAGCATATTTCGGTAGTTTAATTATTCAAACACATTAATGCTTCAAAGAACAAATTTAATATGTATTTATTCAGTATCCCTGTGAATGGATAGATGAGAAGAAAATAGTCTCTTTCTTTGAGATGCTTACAAAGTACAGTTAGTAATAATCTATGAAATAACTAGAAGATAACAGAAAAGAATTTCTAATCATGGGTGAAAGACAGATAATTGTAACTTCAAGTTAGTTTTAAAAGGATCATTATAAAAAGCAAAGAAGGTATTGAGTCCTGTTATATAGTCAAATTTGGCTAACTGCTTTTGAAGAGAACCCCAAAATCTCAGTAGCTAACACAACAATGAGTTTATTCCATAGTCATTCAGAAACTCATGCCCCTAAGAGACCCTGAGGCCTTGGTCTCTGCATGTGCCTGTCTGTTATTATGGAATATTCAAACAGAGGTCTAGAGGAAAATCACCCCACTTGCGATCTCTCTAGGCTATGACAGTATGGACGTTACAAGCACTCAGTAGAAATCTATTTTGAATCATGAATTTTGGCCTTTTCCTGATCTAGTGGTCCACAGTGTGATGCTTTCTACAGACTGCGTGGTTGCTGAGAGCTGCAGGTCCTGTCAGCCAGATGGCTCAGAAGGGGAAGAAGAAGAAAGCTGAATGTTTCCCCATGCAGGAAAGACTGCCCCTTCCAGCACTAGGTGACTATAGACAGCAAACACTAAGCCCAAAGCATGCCAGCCACATGTAAGCTCAGGCAGGGCCTCAGAGACAAAAGCCTGTGCCATATACACTGGGGCCAGCTGCCAGGACACACTAGAGACCACTTCTCTATGCACATTAGCATGCCCTAATCTGGTCGCCTACTCTTCTTCACTTTCCACAAGAGCCCAGTGAAGGCTCTGCCTGGTGGCTTTCCCCTTGCTCCTGTCTCCTGTCTTCTGATACTCTGCTGGCCTTCCACTGGGGCCCTGTGTGTAGGACTTTACTCTTGCCTCAGACATAGAAGCACCTATGTGCTGGTTTTAGTCACCAACAGAACACAAACACCTGCTGCCAGTGAGAACACAAAAAGAGCACCCAGAAGGTAGTGAGCACAGTGTCACTAAGGTTTTTGGGAGCCATAACAAAAAAAGGTGCCTAATTTCCAGACATTTTTTTATTAGTCATACGTCAGTCATATGACTGTTATGGGCTCTCTACCAAGGCATGCCCATTTTTATCATCTCTGATATGAGACAGTCAAATAGAGCATCTGGGGAAGGTAGAAGTATTTATAGCCTTAGGCCAAAACATTTAGACTCACTAGTGTTTTCTCTCTCTCTAGAATAAAGAAGGCCCAAACATCACACAATAAAGAAATATAGGAAGAATTCAGGTAAGAAAGCAGACTGACATAGAGGCTAGAAGGCTGGGAACTGGACCTGAGAAATAAAGCTATGGTGAGATCCCGGGGGAGTGCTTGTTGCTGTTGTTGCTGTTGTTGTTGTTGTTGTTGTTGCTGTTGCTGTTGTTGTTGTTGTTGCCGCCGCCACTGGGGCTGCTGCTGCTGCTGCTGCTGTTTACACATACACAACATGAAGCAGGGGAGAAGCTCATGTCTAGATCCACTAAAAAAAAGTGGGGAACGGGGGAGGCAAAAGGTCTATGCTCTACTAAAGGAGCTGGGGAGAAAATGACAAGCAGAACTGGTGTCATTTTGATAGTCATAACCCTAACCTAGTCAAACTAGTGCCACTCCAACTCTACAGGATCAATACAGTGCAGCAATGAGGTGCGGTAGGCTGGCCCTTCAGGGAGGCAGGACACAGATAACTAGTCAGCAGACCATTTTCTGGGATGAGAGAGACTGCCACCAGCACAGACTGACTCAGTACTTTTAGTTTCTTAAAATGTGAGAGTTAATGTACCATTTTAGTACTAGGTACTAAATGTACATGCATCAGGGAAGTACACAGAAGCACAAAGTGTTTTGAAAGGGGAATTATGTATGCAAACTAGCGCCAAAAGGTTCAGTATCATGAAAAGCAATGATTGTGCATATTTAAATATGGTTGTACATATTTAGTACACAGAAGTACTATATGAAAGGGAAATAATTTATGCAACCTAACATCAAAAGGTTCAGTAATATGAGCAATAGAAATGATTTTTAAAATTTATGTACACACACACACAAGCACACACACACATGGTGAGATAGTAAAAACCAGTGTGTCTAGATAGAACATATGGCAGTTTCTACTCTACAATGTGTGGACATCTTTAATTACTTCAATAATTTTTTCCACATGAAAAGGGTCTCACTATGAAGCCCAGGCTGACCTTAGACCCTCAATCTTCCTGCTTTATCCTCCATAGTATTGGGATTATAAGCATGTGTTACCATACTCAGCTTCTCAAGTTTTCTAAAGGGTGTAATAAACTTTGTGTTAAAAGAAGCCATTATCCTAGCTGTACAAAATAGAAGCAGTGTTATTCTCTCATGCAAATAAAGTGGGGGTAGGGAAACACACAAAAGAACATTACAGAGTTATCACTCACCAACTGTTCCAGGATCACATATGTTTGTAGCTATAAATACAAACTATTGGAATTCTCTGTTAATGACAGGTTACAGAGCTACATAAAAACATGTAGCACCCTAAGGGGAAAACTTTAGGTGAGATTACTGTGCCAAAAGTGATTTGGGAAGAAAGCACACAAGTCAAAAACCCCATCAAGTATTCCAGCATTAAGTCTTGGCGTATTTGGATATCAGCCGCAGCCCGGGGGTGAGGGAGCAGAGCACAGAGGAGTGGAGTCTGCACAGAAGGAGAGCTGTGCCAGGTGATTCCCACCATCTCAGAAGTGCAAACGCGGCAGGAAGTCTAACTTCCAAGCCCCACCAGAAATGCTGGCCTATAAATCACAGTGGAGCTCCCTGCCTCAGAGTCTGTATCCAGCTTCTGTGAATATCAGAATAACAGTTATTAATATAACCACAATGACGACTGAGTCTTAGTAAGCCTTCTGTATGTTTAAAATTTTTTTAAGTAGAGATTTGAGAGAAAGAAAGGACCTCTTTGCTTACTTTTTTGACAGAACTTTCAATTTTCAACTCAGCAGGAAGAAAGATAATGACTACAGAGCTAGGTAGGAGCCTAAGAGGTTTATCACAAGCCAGTTTCTTCAGGCCGGTACAGAGGTAGCTGAAAGTGAAGACAATTTCAAACCAATGAGTGTGTATTATTGATGAATAAAGACCTATGTGCTGAATAAACTCTATTTTCCTTCATATTCCCTAATTTTGAAATGCATTTTGCATAAATATCTCTCTGAAGTCTGAGCTGGAAAGATGGCAGAATGCAATGATAATTCAGTGTTTTCCCCTCTGGCAATGCAAAACAGGAAAAAGGGGATGGTTGCTACATAAAAATTATGCAGCAATTGCAGCAAAAATAAGATGACGATACTCAAAATGACTTCTCTCTCTTAATTTATAAAGCCTTAAATCTTAACTTTAAAGATGGAAAGCACATACCTTCTATCACAGCCAGTGACCCTGCTATAGGCATTCTCACTCAAATAAAACCTCAAACTTTGGTGTGAGGTCATTAACAATTCCTAGGGCACCCTTTTGCTCTAAAAGCCTTGGTAAGTCATTGAAGTTCTAATTTGAATAATTGCATTCCGCCTACATAAATTCCCTCTCTAGTTTCAACTGTGTACAATATCAGTCTTCATTTCCTGAATTAAATTAATGTTGTGTAATATGGCGCTTCTATACAAAAAGTAAAAAAATAAATAAATAAAAGTCCATCTACTTCATAGGTAACCTTTCAACAGGCAGTAGAAGTGATTCATGTGCACTACAGGGAATAACAGGTCAGCATGAATAATCATTAAGCAGTAATTTGTGCCCACAATCATTATGTGCTGAGCACTGCAAGGGGGATGTCTCATCCAATGACTGTATATGCAGAGATGTATTTTTTTATCCAATATGGCATAAACTGAACACTGTTTTCAATAGAACTAATCATTGTCTCATTAAATTTTTAGATCATATGTGTCTTACTTCATCTAACCAGACTCTCTCCCTATTTGATAAGCCTTACCTTTCTATTCAGATAGTTGCTTAGTTACTTAGTTAGATAGTTAGAGCTATAAATTAATACTACAAATTCTATGCTAAGAAAAGGGCTACTAAAGAATATTTTTAAAGTGAGTAATTATTTATCAAAGATGAAATCCTAAAAACAAATTTCCCTACTACACTGCTGCCAATAAGAGTTCTTATAACAAAATTTACTTCTCAGAGTGAATATTTGGTATTGCCATAACACTATCCCAGAAAAACTACTTGATACTTTCTCATCACAGTCCATCATTGAAGGAAATCAGGGCAGGAACTCAAGTAGAAACCAGAAGCAAAAACTAAAGCAAGAGACTGAGAAGGATGGCTGCTTATTGGCTTGTTTAACCGGCTTTCTTATACAACTCAAAACCCCATATCTAGGGATGGTGCTCCCCACAGTAGGCAAGGACCTTCCGCATCAGTCATTAACTAAGACTGTGCCCCCACAGACTTGCCTACTGGCCAATCTGATGAGGCATTTTCCCAATGGAGGTTCTCTCATCCCAGATGACCCTAGCATGTATCACGATGAGGAAAAACAAACCAGCATGGCCAGCAAGATAGCTCAAATAGGTAAAAGTACTTGCTTCCAAGCCTGACAGCCTGAGTGACATACATGGTGAAAAGAGACAACCGACTCTAAGTTGTCCTTGGGCTTCTACAAGTTCAGTATAACACATGTGTGCTCTTACACATACATGTACATGCATACGCACGTGTGTGTGCACACACACACAAAATGAAATAAAATAAATGTAATTTTAAATAAATAAAAATAAGTAAAAGGGCTTAAAGTATGATTTTCAGATACCCCTCTTATCCAAATTAAAATTTCTAAATTGATGTGCTAAATCCAGCAACTTTTAATTTCTGGATATACTAAATAACAACAAACTATCTGGCAGATGGACATCTTCTTCAGGAGATGTTTCCATCATGCTGTATTAGAAGTTTTGAACTTCCTCTATTAAAGTAAAAGCATCCAAATGCAGAGTCTGTGTCTGATTTGTTATCACACATAGTATCTATCACAGTGCTCGGCACTTAAAAGCTATTTGACAAATGACTGTATTCCAACACCATTACCAGTGCTTTTCAATATTGTCTATACCCAAAATACTTCCTGAAACAAAATTAATCATTTCAAAATTAATATTTGAAAATACAGAAATGATTAAATATTATAATTCACCCACTTTGTATACAATATCATTAGATATCACTAAATCATACTTAACGTATTTCAGAGCAGAAATTAAAATAATGAAATTTGAAGATCAATTAATAAGCCCTTTTCAAAACAAAACAACTAAGCACCTGTCTTAGAGTTTCTATTGCTATGACAAGACACTATGACCATGGCAAAGCTTATAAAGAAAAACATTTAAATGGGACTGGCTTACAGTGTAGAGAGGTTTATCATCATGGTGGGAAGCAAGGTGCCACACAGGCCGACATGCTGCTGGAAAAGGAGCTGAGAGTTCTACATCCAGATCCCAAGCAGCAGGAAAAGAGTGAGACACTGAACCTGGCATGAGCATCTGAGACCTCAAAGCCCACCCTCAGTGACACACTTCCTCCAACAAGGCCACACCTACCCCAACAAAGCCACTCCTCCTAATAGTGCCACTTCCCTATGGCCTATGGGCACCAATGTCACTCAAACTACTACGATACCTTATATCACTTCTAAAGCCAATGATTGACATCATATTAATTCCAAATGACACCAATTTTGTCAGTGAGCACTGCAATGCAGACTCTGTGGTTAGTTGAGCCTTCTGGGAACTGATGCATTCAAACACTCAGCAGGGATGTCTCATGGATCAAGGCTCAAGGGAATAAATGCAAGGGAGGCCACGCTGAGACTCCAGTCTCTCACAGATCCTCTGCCCGGACCCACACTCATGGCCCTACATCTCTAATTTCCTCCATTGTTCTTCATCACCCAACTGACTCCACACCCTTGTCATTTGCTTTCCTTTTTCTTTGCTGTGTTTTTCTTTCCTGACTCATTTCTCTATCCTCCTTTCACATTTTTAAGCCTTAGTACAAGAACACCTCACCAATCCAGAGGGCCCTTCTTCATGGAGCCAACCGAAGCCTTATACCAGATAATAGTTTCAGGCCTCAACCAAAAAACTCAAGAGTGTTTCCTGTCGGACGTGCTGAGACATTGGTGGATTCCCCACAACTGGAGACACGTGAGTCTATTCCAGTCCTGAAATACCTGCTGAACCCCAGGGTGTAGACCTGTTCAGTTCATCACAGCTGTATCTAACAATAATGTCCTCAATGTAGCAGAGATTTACTGTTTAGTCATCAAATTTAGTCAACATGAAGGTCTACTCTTAAACAATTTTAGGTATGATTTAGTGTTATCTACTATAATTGGTAATTAAATCACCTGTTCACTAGAGTTACTATGAAAATCAGAACATATAGGACCAGATGTGTTTCTTCTGTTTTTCCAGAATATCCATTCTTCCTGTACCTGAAAACACCTTCCATCCCACTAGGAAATGCCACCTGTACTTCACTCTCAAGCTTCCCAGAATAATGTGACCTAACTAGATGCTCTGGCCAGTCATGGTGCTACCAGCACCTGGGAAATAAAGGCAGGCCTGATCTATATAGTGAGGTCCAGGCCAGCCAGAGCTACAGAGATTACGTCAAAATAATTTTTTGATGTCCTTATTCTCTTACAGATCACTCAGTCTAGCCACAGATGAAGAATGTGTAAAAATCTAAAGCTAAATCAGGCCCAATACTCACCCCATGACCAAGACTGAGCTGCGCATATTTAAGAGCATTCCACAGAACCTGAGTCAATCAGTCTCCACCCACCCTTCCGGCTCTTTCTAGCTGAGATTACAAGGAAGAGTGATGTTTCCCAGGAGGTGACAGAAAGCAAGAGAGTGGCCAGCACCCTTCATGCGCTCCTACGGACAGCTGAAAAAGCCAATGTGAGAGAACTAAGCAAAGACGGAGCAGAACACGGCATTGGAAAGAAGGCTGAGCACACAGCCACTAGTCCTAGTTCCCTGTGACAGCTGGCAAGATGCTGCTCCTCTCATGGCTGCATACTAAACTCTCCAATGAATCTGCAGGCCTAGGTAAATTCAAGCTGTTTTCCTGTAACCTGTAACGAACAGGATTCGACATAGTGTGCCGGACAAACTCCAAGGTGGTAAATTTGACTTGTTAGGAGTAGGTGTGGGAAGAGCGCAAGAGCTACCTTGAATCTGCAAGTTCAAGTGTTTCTATGAGAGCCTACTGACAACTGACTGAACAGGATCGGGGAGTGACATGACTTAGCACTTCCTTCCTTGCCTTCCTCACTAGGATAAACTTTGTTCTTCCGTAAAACAATCAGTGTCTTGGGAGCAAGAATCATGCTTCATATATTTATTTAATGAAGCCTTTGCTCTCCCCACAGGCCATACTACACATTCTCAGTGGGAACATGTTGAGCTAAAAGTATAAAGATTAGGACACTGTGGTTGCCACATAATCCCCTGAAATATCATTAGATCCAAAGTAAGTAAGTCTTATATTCTACAAAAAGAAGAAAAAAGCCTACTGTAGATAGTGGTAGGTGTTTAGCAAAAGAGCACTACAGACATTGGAGAAAATCATTATTAACCTGGTTGTTTCTAAAAGATCATAGGGCTCCAGAAAGGGTCTTGGTTGGCTGTGGAGAAACCAGCTTTAATATGAAATGATAAATCGGACTCAAAAGCTCTACAGAGCAAATCTACCTAGCCCCTTGAGGATTAACTCTAAGACAAAGCTGCTAGGAATTTAAAACTGAAGAGATAAGAAAAATAAAGACCAAGCCTTCTTAAGTGTATTACGTTGTATTTACAAAGGCATAGATCTATAACCCATATCCTTCCTATGTTCCTGTTTCCCTGCATTAAAATATGTTTTGCATTCAAATGAGTCACCCAGTTTACTCTGGGCTGGTGACCTGCTATGGAAGGGACCTGAAAAGAGCAGTTTGAGGTCAAGACTGTCTGACCAAGAGGAGGGCCTAGTGACCCTCAAATGATGGAAGCAGAGGTAAGTGCAAACACGACCTAACTTTGCCATCAGCTTCCCCCAGAGGCCATGCCTAATGGTCTACTGACTTCCTTACCTCACTGACTCCTACACTGAGGAAGGGGTCTGATTTTCAACACCATAATTATGATGGCATGCATCCACACTTACTCCTTAAAACTGATGCTTTATCTAGCTCTAAGTAAAACAAAAGGAAAAAACTAATTGGATTTCTCTGAATAATTATAATCTCTTGGAAGTCTATATGTTCACTTTGTGTTTTTGTCTTACAGAGCTACTCAGCACAATGCACGGACTTAATACATGCTGATTACAACCAGGCAAACCCTGATACAAGCGCTGCTTAGCTGCATAAACCTACTCATGCAGTTAGCATCTAAGCAACAATTCGTTCATAAGACCGTCTCTAAGGTATTCCACAAAATTATTTTTATACAATTTTTGGAAATCTCCACATCAAAGCTCCTCCACTGTAAACTGCATTTAATATTTTTAATCGATGTGGGCTGACAAGATGACTCAGCAGATAAAAGTGCTTGCTGAGCTAGCTTGGCTCCAAGAATTCAATCCTGGTACAAATGAACCCATGCTCACTAAAAGTATCTTCTTGCCTCTACATATGAACTATAGCATGCACATGCCTGAATATAAACACACACACACACACACACACACACACACACACACTAGCACACACAGTTAACTAAAACTATCTAATCACTCATTCAAAGAGCACACTAGAATGCCTGGAATCAGTTTAAGAGACTTTCCTAACAAACTGGAACTATTACTGAGTAACTGAATCTGACCTAAACAAATCTTGCAACTATACTATAATTTAGTCTTTTCCCATTTTTATCCAAATTTTCTACGTGGCCTTAGCTATCCTGGAACTCTCTCTCTCTGTAGACCAGGATGACCTCAAACTCACAGAGATCCCCCTGCCTCTCCCTCCCCAGTGCTGGGATTAAAGGCATGCACCACCAATGCCCAGATAATTTTGTCTTACAGAGATGGCTAAACATAGCCATAGTCACAAAAAATAATGCAATTTAGTAAATTTTCTTTAAGTCTCCATTTATAATTCACAGAAAAATAAAAGCACACAGACCCAGAGACCTACTTGGTAGTTAATTCTAATCACCTCAACTCTGATTATAATAGCAGTATATTAGAAGGCCTTTTAAAGAAACTTGGTAAGGTACAGTTTTAATTTCAATGCCTTTTTAAAACCTTCGAGGCCCCAGCACAGAAACACTAACAAGATCTCCTGCTGCTGGTGCTTGCGAAGCAATAAGGGAACACTTCACAGAACGAAGCTGAATTCACCTGCATAGAGGCTCCTTCTACTCGAGCCACGCAGGCTACCCGATCCAGGAACGTGACCGCCACAGGCACTGCCACGAAGAAGCCTTTACAGAAGGCCTTGAAGCATCTTCTCACCCAGCCTTGTGACTGTGCCATGCCTAGGTACATAAAGACAACAGGTTCAAGATTAGCCAAGAAAACAGATAAGCAAAGCCATCAAAACAACATGGGGGAAGCTAAGATTGGGCGCACTGCAGCTCAGGCCAGAGTATGTCATCCACAGGGCCCTCAGTTTGATCCTCAACATCACAAAAGAAAACTCAGCTGGAGAAGAGTGACCTGTCTCTTAGCATGTTGCAGACCCATGCTTAGAATATATCACGTAAGTCTTCCTTGAGTCCCAAAGGGAAATGCATGAACTCGGATTATGTCTTTCCAGCTTGTCTACTTAGAAATGTAAGTGGAAATGTTAGGAAAAAACAAACCATTCAAAAAGTAAATCATTTCTTTTTTGTTTGTTTGGTTGTTGGTTAGTTGGTTGGTTGGTTTCGTTTGGTTTGGTTTTTCAAGCCAGTGTTTCTCTGTGTTAGCCTCGGCTGTCCTGGACTCGATTTGTAGACCAGGCTGGCCTCAAACTCACAGCAATCCGCCTGCCTCTGCCTCCCGAGTGCTGGGATTAAAGGCGTGTGTCACCACGCCCAGCAAAAGTAAATCCTTTTCTGTTGCTCTAACAGTACAGAAGCACAATCTTATTTCCCTAATAGAAGTTTAGTGAGACGCGTGTTTAATGCCACCAGCGGGTATTGCCAATCCGCAGAGTGTACCCTTAGCAGCAGCATTCACAGCTCTCTTTCTTCCCCACACCACACTGTACTGGTAGTATACCCTGCCCTCCCAGGCAATGTCTCTCTACTTCATGCCCTGATATTCTGTCTTTCCTGAACCCTTCTCCAAACACAGCTGCACAATAGTCCGTGAACCAAGGATACCTTGTTCACATCTCTTCACAGTGGTGATTTTCTATGGGAAGTAAGATGTTAGGCTCAGCTAAGACAAGGAAATAGAAGAGGCCCCAAGAGGGCCCTAGAAACCTACAAGAAGGATATCATGATGGGTACATCAGGGCCTGGGGGGGGGGCATCTGCTCAAACTATTGCACTAACCTAGGACAATACAAGGAATAAACATCAAACCCCTACTCTGATCATTCTCCACAGTTATATGGAGAGTGGGAACTGACTCTGACATGAACTCTGGTGCTCCATATTTGACCACCTCCTCTTGATGGGGAGGCCTGGTGGCACTCAAAGAAAGAATAAGCAGAATATCAAGATGAGACTTGATAGCCTGTGACCATATAGTGGGGGAGGAGGTCCCCCTCAGTCACAGACCTAGGGAAGGGGAATAGGGTGAAAGCAGAAGGGAGGGAGGGAGGGAGGGAGAAGGAGGAATGGAGGATACAAGTGATGGAATGGCAATTGAACTGTAATCTGAATAAATTGATCAAATTAAAAAAAAAAAAAAAAAAGACAAGCCCATTCAAGTTCAAGCTGACTCTGGCATCCACTGTCTTTCCTGCCCTTCACTGGGCATTGAATTAAGATAAATAAATAAATTCCATCTCTTCATTTAATCTGTGTAGTTACTGGCTCAGTTCTGAAAAAACTAAAGAGCCAAGACTTGGCTCTGCAAAAGTTAGTTAGTATTACAAATAAAAGTAGCCATCTTAAGCTATAAAATAAAAAACTATTTAGATTGCCAAGTAACAGAATTAAAAGGCCCTATGTCTACAACACCATGAAGACGGCTTAATTGTCTTGCACCACTTTCACCCATGAAATATACCACTTCCTATTCTTTTAAAACTGCTGCTGGAAAAGTGAGTCCTAATACAACAAGGAAGCCTGTGACAGCTGGGGTGGAAATCACTACATAAGAATTCAACATGCATGCACCCTTCCATTTGCCTAAAACCATGTGCTTAACAGTCACATTTTCTAGGAATCTGGAGATTGACCTCAGGGCCTCATACACATGAAAAATAATAAAGAATCAAGAGATATCATCCTTTTAGACCAACTGCAAGCAGTTGTGTAAATAAAGAATGGCACTGGATAAATAAGATAAATGACATTTGTTCACTGTTGCATTTACTCAAGATTCAGGTACAAGTCACAACCAGAAAAGGAAGAAGGTGGGACAGTCACAGAGAACTCCTGACTTGTTTTTTTGTTTGTTTGTTTGTTTTGCTTTTGTTTTGTTTTTTGAATCATGAAACTCCTTCAGCCAAAAACCTACAAATCAGCTCACTTCCCAGGAAACCTAAGATTTCTTGTCCTCTTGAGAGTAGATCCAAAAGAAGTGGAAATGCAATTAGACAAAGTATGTGCCAAAAAGGAATAGGCCAAGACTTAATTTTGGCTTTTCCTTTTTTTTTTTTTTTTTTTTTAGTTTCTAAAAACCACACACAGCAATACCGTGACAATATTCATATCATAGAAATGGCAACAAGCAAAACTACTCATGAAGACAAGAACTGTTCAGGTAGACAGATAGATGATAGATAGATAGATAGATAGATAGATAGATAGATAGATAGATAGATAGATAGAGTGGATGCATGGATGCATGGATGGATGGATGGATGGATGGATGGATGGATGGATGCATGGATGCATGGATGGATGCATGGATGCATGGATGGATGCATGGATGGATGGATGGATGGATGGATGGATGAATTCAACCCTCACAGCATCATGTTTTTGCTTTTCTGGGGAGGTTGTAGAAGAAAGACGCCACTGGGGGCATGTTGCTGAAGGATATAGCTCATCCTTGTCCCTTCTCTTCCTTCTGCTTCCTCTGATCCCTGACAAGAGCTTCCCCAGAAAGCCCACAACACACTGAAACTGTAAGCAGAACAAATATTTTGGTCCTTGAGCTGTTTAATGTCAGATGTCAGATGTTGGTCATAACACTAAGATGGGGGGGGGGGGGCGGAGATCTGAGAAATCCATGATAACAAAAAAATAAAGAAAGGAAGGAAAAGGAGAAATAAGTTTTAAAATAAAGTAACTGGAGACAAGAAAACGTAATGGGTGAGTGCATTACACACATGCATGAAAATGTCACAAATGAAGCCCAATATTACTTAGTAACTAGTATATACTAATAAAAAAAATTTACAAAACCAGAAAAGTGATATCAAAATTCTTCCCAGACATTTACTTCTCAAAAGTTTTCTTTGGTGAAGTATATTATTTTAAAGGAAAATGTTAAGATTTAGTTTAATTTTTTAATTAATTGCATGTGTGAGAGAGGAGGGTGCATGTATGCATGGAAGTACTAGTGAGGCCAGATGCATTGAAACCACAGAAGCTGCAGTTGCAAATGGTTATAAGCCACCTGATATGAGTGCTAGGAACTGAACTCGGGTCCTCAGGAGGAGCAATATGTGCTCCTAACCATGGAGCAAGCTCTCCAATCCTGCAACTGTATAATTTAACCATGACACATGAGGCAAGAAAGAGGAGCTTGTGACAAAAGAATGTTGCTGCCTCTGTGACAAAAACTGATATACTCATGGATCTTCCTCCTAAGTCTAGGAGACTACTTCATTTATCTTGAAGGGGTTGTTCCTTTATGAGATTGCTAGAGACATGTGGGTTGAGCCCATTGTTTGTCAGACTGCAATGGAACGAAACATCCTCTAGAGTTATCGACCTAGGGCACTGGCTTTCATACACTGACCACATGGAACATGAAGAAATGCTGTTTCCAACCCAGTACTCCTCACACATATGCACATCTATAGATACACACACACACACACACACACACACACACACGCACACACACACACACACACACACACCAAAGAAAGCAGTAACTTAAACCACCAAACAACACCTATCCAGAGTCTGATATATTTCATTTAAAAAAAAAAAAGCCTACTAGGTGGGCATGGTAATACACACCCTTAATCACAGCAGTCAGGGAGTCAGAGGCCAGAGGATATCTGTGAGTTCAAGTCCAGCCTGGTCTACAGAGTGAGTCCCAGTCTAGACAGGGTAACTTAGTAAAAGCCCTGTTCCAATACAAAAATAAACTATTAGGTATTAATCAATAAATTGTTTTCTATCATCTACTCAGGAATCTTTTCCTTCATTTCCACCTAAATGAATATATAAATATCTTAATAACTAATGCCCTTTAAAAACCTCCCCTGTACCGCAAGCAGGAAGACACTGTATGTGGACTGGTTCCTGCGTAATAACTGTCACTGACAGTGACAGAGGTATATATGTGTGCATGGTAAAAATGAAGACCAGTAAGTTTTATGCAGCTTTCAATATATATTGCATAATCTTAACAGTCACCTTAACATGTAATCTTTTATACCAAATTGAAATAAATATAACTCCAGACTAACTTTAGAAAATAAATGTAAAAACATGTTTCATTCACTCTTCCACCAACTGTAATCTTAAGTAAAATTATGTACAAGTCCCTACATCTGGTACCCAAGAAAGGCATCTGGCCCAGGATGCTGAATATTTCTATGAGCAGTTTCAAGTACTGCATCAATGAACTGACATGTTTCATTCATTCAGACTCAACTTTAACGTGAGCCCTTAATTAATTTCTCTTCTGTGATATATTTCACCTATAACCCAAACACATTTATTAAGTCCCTTTATGATCTCCCCAATATATGTAATAGGCTTTTCAGGGCTGGAGAGATGGCTCAGAGGTTCAGAGCACTGCCTGTTCTTCCAAAGGTCCTGAGTTCAATTCCCAGCAACCATATGGTAGCTCACAACCATCTATAATGAGATCTGGTGCCATCTTCTGGCATGCAAGTGTACATGCAGACAAAACATTGTATACATAATAAATAAGTAAATCTCTAAAAAAGAAAAAAAAAACCAAATCTTTTCAACAGACTCTTTCACCAGTGACCCACTATGATCATCCACATGATGTAACAACAATAGAATAATTTTGGCATTTTTATTTTATTTTGTTTTGTCTTAACATTCAATTTTATGGGCTGGAGAGATGGCTCAGAGGTTAAGAGCACTGACTGCTCTTCCAGAAGTCCTGAGTTCAATTCCCCGCAAACACATGGTGGCTCACAACCAACCATCCATAATGTGATCTGACTCCCTCTTCTGGTCTGCGGGTGTACATACAGGCAGAACACTGTATATGTAATAATAAATAAATAAATCTTCTTTTTAAAAAAAATATTCAATCTTATATTATAGATGTTTTGCCTGCATGTATGTATGTGCACCATTTGTGTGCCTGGTACCTGAGAAGGTCAGAAGAAAAGATCAGATCCCCAGGAACTGGAGGGGTTGGTTGGTTGGTTGGTTGGTTGGTTGGTTGGTTGGTTGGTTTAAGACAGGGCTTCATCATGTAGCACTTGACTAGCCTGGAACTTACTCTGTTGACCAGACTGGCCTTAAACTCACAGAGGTTCACCTGCCTTACCTCTCAAGAGCTGGGATTAAAGGTGTGAGCCACTGCAGCAGCCTTGGCATATTTATTGAACTGCTAAGTTCAGATGAAAGAGATCAATTTTCCTCAACTTCAGATTTCATTAGTTTGGTCTCTCTGAAAACACTTCTAGCTGGAGCTGCTTTCAGATCTTTAATATTGCTAAAGGCTCTTTTACATGATTTGCAGTGTGTGTTAGCTGGCCTCTGGCTGTTGTGAAAGAACACTCCCTAGGAAGTTTAAAGAAAGAAGGGCTGCCTGTCTTTGGCTCACAGTTCAAGAGGATTCATGGAGCTGCTGACAGGACTGCCTCTGTCCTCTGCACAATCAAGCCAGGGCAAGAACTTTTCAGTTAAGGGACTATCAGAAGCATGCAGGAAGCATGCCAACTTGATGGCATTCTAACACTGCTCCATGCCAAAGAAGAAGAGAATAAATACAAGCCAACTAGTGACCAAAGTGAGAGGTGGATGTTCAGAGGCTCAAAGGGGAGGTTCAGTGCAGTCCTGTCTCCTCTGATTGGTGGAGGACCACATGTTTCAGAATAATAAAATACTGTTAAAGGATTGCAGCTATCAAATTCAGAAGAACTACCCACAGATGAGGAAATGGACACTGCATTTCCATGGCAAGGCATACCTGGTGCTACCTGCATGGCTTTGGGATGGACCTGACTCGGGCAACAAGGGAATGAACAAAGGACAGACACACAGACACAGATATACAGGAGAGCTGGGTCTAGACGGGTTGTGCATTCTGATGGAGATACACCAGCACCAGCTCAGAAGTTGAGAGCAATAATTTTATACAAGTGAGTGTGAAAGAAGCTCATTTATTGTCTACGCCAAGAGGAGGCAGATTTAGCTGCTCTTGTTGGGTGGTTCTCTCGGGGTGATGGTGGAGGGGAGCAGTATCAAGCAGTTAACATCTGGGAGAAGGAAGCTATAACTCGCTCACTGTCAGTATCTGCTCAGGGACCAGGGGAAGGCCTTGCCATTTCCCTGAGAATGACTGACCCAGGGAAGGCTTTGTCATGCCAAGAGACTGAGGCAGTGGGGTCCTGACATGGCTGTGCTCCTGTCGTCTGCTCTCCCCTCTTTTCCTTAAATGTTCCAGTGTGGCTTAGCTACTAGTTCAGAGGAAGCTCTGCACAGTCTCTGGAATCCAACAGAAATGAATCCCTGGGGCTCTGGCCGGGGGTTACTCAAAACAAGGAGAACTAGTTAGGTCCTCCCTCTGCCATGTGCCTCTCTCAGGGCTACTTGTAAAACCTGGGCCCTGAAGTGCAATCCTTCAGGCTCTGGTGAATATTAGCAACAATGGTTCTCACCCCACTTTGGAGGGCAATTCTCTCCATGCCCTTAAGGAAATGTTAGTTTGTTGGCAAGCTTGCAAAAGATAGTGTAATTGCTTACCAATCCTTTCATAACCCAGAGGCAGGCTTTTGAGGCTGTACTCCCCTACTGGATCTGATTTGACAGAGCCTGCCCTTTTTTTTTTTTTTTTTTTTTTTTTTTTTTTTTTTTTTTAAGAAAACAGCCTTGCATCTATGGAGTTATAAGTAAGACCCCAGAAATCAAAATCAAAAATAGGAAGACATTAGGGTCAGTTGACCAGTGAGCCCACCCACAATCCTCCCATTCCTTCCCAAGCAGCCAAACCACTGCCCTCTCCTCTGCAAACCAAGGGCATGGCTGCAGAACAGGATCTAAAACCCAAAGAAGCTGCAGCATTCTCACCCCACCTCTGAGACTCCTCAAGATCTGTCCCCAAGTGCCAACACTATCTCTGGATTCTGCCTGTCCCATGGCTCACACTGATGCACAGAATATGCTCCCTAACTTTGTTTAAGCACTTCTCATGGGGGCCTCCCTTTCCCTGACCCATGGAAATAGTCAAGTTCCCATGCTGGTGGTACCTGTTATAAACCACACTGCTTAGGGGCTGATCTAACTGGCACAGAGAATGAAGAAATGGCACACAGGCATTCAGGAAGCTGGGGTCCATGATGGAGACACACACCATGATGGAGACACACCAACAGCAGCAACCAGGAAACTCAGGCACTGGTGTCTGTGGCCTGGCCATGCTCATATCAACAATACCCTCAAGATTTCAACAATCACTCAGGACCTCACCCATTCCCATACACACCAAACCAGAAATTTTAAGATCTATAGCACTGGTATTTTGGTTAAATGTATCATTCATTACCTTATCTATATGTATTGCCAAAGAATCATCACAGCGGCATATCTAGATTTCTGTTCATATTTTAAATGCTGAGAAATACCAAACAGCTTCCTTGCAGAATGCATCCTTTAAACAATAACAAAACAGTACTAAAATAATCCACATAAAGAGGAAAATTGTTTTTCAGCTACCTCATTCAAGTAGTAATGTATGCAAGTGACAGAGGTTCATAGCTTTGCTCCTGAGAAAATTATTGCTTAAAAAGTAAGCACACCTGGTTCATTGCTGAAGTACTTAAACTGAGAATAATTTTAAATAAGCTTTCAGATTCAGGTGAAATTGTATTTACAAGCTGGAATACAACAGCTGAAAGCGAAGGTGTCTTGGTGATGCTGACCTCAGCCACATAAGCACCCACACTATCAACTACTCCTCTGTAACAACTTGGTATGGGTTGATCATACATGAATTCAGCGAAAACAATTCTTGATTCTACTTATATTTCAACCAGCACAAAGTCACCAGTCACTTATCCATAGCAACAAGGGGTGATAAACATATTCCAAGTCATCCCAATTATAAACACCATGAAAGTTGTGTAGAAAGTTTGACGGTAAGAGGAAGGCAGTAAGGACCTTATACACAACCTAACCTACAATTTGATCAGCCATAGTGCGAGTTAAGAGGAGGGAAGAAATACCATCAAACTATCAATGTCAGACATACGAATATCTGCCATACAACTTCAAAATCATTTAACACACACATGCACACACACACACATGCACACACACACAACCATATATGCTGTTACTATATTTGCATAAGCAAGATTACTAAAGGCTGCCTTTGTATGAGCCAATGAAAGACATAGAATAAAAATAAAATAGACTAAATTCTAAAAAGCCAAAGAGCTTCAGAAATACACAAAAGAAGTAAAAGATACATGGAAAGGACAGGCTACACCATAAAGTAAGCCAAATACAGCCTCAGCTGCTCCATTCCTGGAGGCAGGGAAGTGAACGAAAAAAGAAGCCAGGTGCAAGGCAGGCCATCCTACCCTCAGGACTGCAGTACAGCCCTCCCAGCCTCGTGCCTACATAAGGATCCTGGGAAAGCAGTGGTTCTTCTAACAGACAGGACAGTGGTAGACAGAAATCACATTCTGTCACTCTAGATGCCTGGGAGAGCATGGGTCAGCCATGTCCTAATAGAGACTCCATTGTTAAAAACTGGGCTACTCTGAGGACCTCGTGTCAAGGAACATTTTAGGCCAACAGGCCTCAATTTAACCTGGCCACAGCTGAGGGAAGGTCCAGAAAGGCAGCTGTAGAGAGCAAGAGGGCTGGCCACTGACACACCAAATGATGCGAACTGCAGGAGGCTCAGATCAGTCAGGGAAATACACAGAGAAAGGCCCTACCCTCAGAAGCCAGGGGCAGACCTCATCAACTGAGAAGTACCCTGGACTTTAAAGCTCTCTTCCTCTGCTCATGAAGCCACAGAATTCAATCCTGAGTAACAGGTAACAGATGACACTATTGAAACTTATTCCACCATCAATAGTGTACCCACTTACTACCTCACAATAGGCACCATCTTTCGGCCTGAGTGTGGGTGCCGAAACCACATTCAAACCGTAACATGCAGTAAGAACGCAGCTACCCAGGGATAGAGCTCAGTGACACAGTATGTTATCGTACACAAGGTCCCACGTTTAGTACATGGCAGTACATGCAAAATGTCTTCATCAATACACATAAATCCATAAAACAGAGACTTGGTCATCTTTAAATTTTAAATTTCAATATCAAAGGCCACACCTCTTTTGTCTGAAATTTTTTCAAATGTTAAAAAGAACAGACTATAATAAAGTTAGCTAAAAAAAAAAAAAAAAAAAAAAAAACACTGAACTCAGGCAGAAGAGATGGCTCAGTGGTTAAGAGCACTGGCTGCACTCCCAGAGGTCATGATTTCAATTCTCAGAACCCACATGGCAGCTCACAACTGTCTGAAACTCCAGTTCCAAAGGATCTGGCACTCTCTCACAGACATACATGCAGTCAAAACATGAATGCAAATAAAATTAATTAATTAAAAAAGAATAATAATAAAAACTTTAAAAGCACACTGAACTCTGGCCAAAAAAAAAAAGACTAACTGAAGGTAAATCTCAGGAAGCTGACTAAATGGTCCTTTATCTTGACTTAACATTGCGTCTTTAACACAGAAAACCATAAGACTTTGCTGCTAGACTTACATATATCTATATACTAAGACACTGACATACTCAATTCTGAGTCAGGAATATTTAAAAGCAAACTATTTTCAAAGCTATACTTTAAAATAATGGGTAAAAAGAGAAAATACGACCTGAAGGCAACTAAGACGTAGAGGTGCATAAATGCTTCCTGCGTTTGGGCTAAAAGCGAGCTTCAACTTGTCCACTCTGCCCTCGAAAGTGCAGGCCCCGCCCTGCCTGCGTGGCTCTAGGCGTATTATATAGAAGAAGCTTCAGGAGGGGGCAGAACAGTGTTCAGATCACAGATCATTTAAAACAGGGAACATATGTCATAAGAGAACTCTTGCCTAGCAAGCATGAGGCCCAGAGTCTCAGCCTCAGAGTCTCCCCCAACAAAAGACAAAACAGAAATGGCGGATTATCTCATTGACCCAAATGTGCTTATTTATGAAAATCCTCAGGATTTAAGAAGATTAAAAGCATTCATGCCAGGTGTGATGGTGCACAGCTTTAATCCACGCACTTGGGAGATAGAGGCATGAGGATAGTTTGAGAATAGCCTGCTCTACATAGCAAGTTCTAGGACAGCCAAGACTACATAGAGAGATCCTATTACAAAAGCTGGGGCAGTATTCATATTATTTTTAAACTAAACACACACACACCCATGAAACATGAAGTATACCTAGTTGCTATAACACCTAATAAATAAACTCTGTTCTAGTTTTATTCTGTTCCTGTGATAAAATATTCTGACCGAAAGCAACTTCGGGTAGGAAGGGGCTTGTTATTTCAGCTTACAATTCATAGTCGGTCACCGGGCAAAACCAGGCAGGAACTCAAGCAGGAGCCTGATGCAGAAACCACAGAGCGACACTGCTTGCAAACAATCGTTATCAATCAGACTTGCACACAAGCCCATCTGATCTGGCCAATGCTTCAGTTAAGGCTTCCTTTTCAGGTGCCTCGGCTGTATCAAGTTGACAGGTAAAGCAACCATCACAAATATAGTGATAGTCTGGATAGGTTTTGAATCTTTCCCTACCCCGAAAGTGACAGATTAAGGACAATCCTCGTTGGCCAGCTAATAAGAACTAGGGAGTGACAAACATGTGTTTAGAACTGTTGTGTTCTGAGGATACTTTTAACAACACATACCAAAATGATGATGCACACCTCTAGAGCTAGCACTTTGGGGGTATGGGGGTGGGGGTCTGAAGCACAAGAATCACTATGAGTTCAAGGCTACACTAAGTTACACAGTAAGTCCATGGCTAGTATAAATAGATAAATAAATAAATAGATAAATAAATAGATAAATAAATGAATAAATGAAATACTTGTGCCAGTATGAACTTAAAAAGGAAGATCCTGCCTCAAAAGCTAAATAACTAAATAAACAGATGAAATACGTATCTGTGCCAGACTAGACAAGAATAAATCAGATCACTATTATCAAAAGAGGCAAGAAAAGAAGAATAAAGGCTAGAACTGCACCAAAAAAAAAAAAAAAAAAAAAAAAGAAAGAAAGAAAGAAAGAAAGAAAGAAAAAGAAAAGAAAAGAAAGCATAATGCAGAAAGCTGACAAAATAAGTGAATCATACTTTAGGTGCATGACTGAAAAATGCTCATTATTGCCAAACAGAGTCTGTCTCACCCCAGCACTGGGTCAGAAGGGACCGGCAGATAGATCCCTGGAGCTTGCTGGCCACTCAGCCTAGCTGAGACAGTCAACTGCAGGGACAGTGAAAACCTTGTTTCAGAAAATAAGGTAGAGCACAATCAAGGAAGATACCAAAGTCAACTTCTGGCCTACATACACATACACACACACACACACACACACACACACACACACACACACACACACACACACACATCAACATATATCACTCACATACATGCAGAAGTCAGAGTATTCGTTATAAAATTTCTATAACTCTTCTATATGCTTAACCCTTTCAGTAAAATGCTAGAAGAAAGTAAAAATAAATTATCTTTGGCAAATATTTTGGACAAAAAGAACATATTTATCAAAGAAGGCCTGTGTTTGAGGTAGTGAAGACAGTGATGATGGCAGGTCTTTCAGAAACCACATTAAATAAAATCCATAATACATCACTGGGCCTTCTAGGAACTGGCTCAAATCAGTCTCATCCAAAAACAGCCTCATCCTGTGACATGTTTACAACAAAAGCCCCATCTCCAATTTCAGCAGTTAAAATGCTATAGATTCCAAAAACTAATAATTTATCTTAAAAATTAGTAGGGCTATGAGTAGCTTTTTAGAGAATGAAAAAAATCCAATTAAATCATAACCATTAGCAAAGAGAAGCTTGGTAAACTTTAAATTTCAATAACTCCCGAATTTGAATTTCATCACTGTGCAGAAAACATGGCCACTGACACTAAGAGAAGAGGAAGGCCACATGGACTGTAACCAACAGTCTTGCCAGCCATGTGTTACCCACAGCCCAAACATAGCAACTGGTGGAGCTTGGACTGATTTCATCATAAACATATTTACTCACAAAGCTATACTTTTAAATAGTAATGAATATTATTTTAGACTCTTAGAATACTCATAAAGTAACATAAAATATTGCAGTACTTATCATTTGGGTCATATGTAAAATGGGCTTTCCAAAGAAAGCTTATAATGGAGGAAAACATTCATCTTAATTTAAAAAGAAAAATAAAACTCAACAATCTTTTTGTTTTGTTTTGTTTAATTTGTTCACTTTACATCCCAGTTATAGCCCCCTCCCTCATTGCCTCCCAACCCACCCTCCTTCCCTCCCTCGTACCCTCTCCCTCCCTCTCCTAGTCCTCAAAAAGGGGAGCCCCCCTCCCCTAACATCCGACCCCAGTCTATCAAGTCTCATCTATACTAATACTACCTATATCCTTTTCCTCTGTGGCCTGGCAAGGCTGCCCCACCAGACAGAAGTGATTAACGTCAGCGATGGGCAGAGTTCATGTCAGGAGTTGCCCCTACTCCCCATATGGTGGGACCCACCAGGAGACTGCTGCCTAACTACTACATCTGAGCAGAGGGCCTAGGTCCACACCGTGCATGGTCCTGGGTTGGTGAAACTCAACAAACTTAAAAATAAAAGAAAGGAAGAAAAAAAAAAGAAAAAAGAAAAAAGCCTGCAATCCTATCACTTAGGGAGGGAGAGGCAGGGAGATCTCTGTGAGTTCGAGGCCAGCCTTGTCTACAAAGCAGGTCCAGAACAGCCAAGGGTACACAGAGAGACCCTGTCTGGAAAAAAACAAAAACCAAAACCAAAACCTAAGAAACTGGGCTAGCAAGATGACTATTCAGAAAAGGGCTGGCTGCCAAAGCAGATGACCTGAGTTCAATCCCCAGGAGCCCATACAAGGGCAGAAGAGAACATACACCCTACAAATTGTACTCTGACCTCAACTCGTATGCTGTGGTACATGACCCTCCACACACAAATAAATGAGTAAAGAAATATAATTTTTAAAATGAAAGAAATAAGATTAAGACAAGAAAAATAAGGTAATAGTCAGAACTTAGAAGGTTAAACACAAAATAAACAAGATTAGGCAGTGTGAGAGCAATGGGAAAATACCAACAGAAGCAGGAGACACACAGGTTATGAATGAAGGTCTCTTACATGAGCCTTTTCTCCTTGTCTATCTTACCTGACACATGTCAGCTCACACTCTGACACTCTATTTTATTCAGATCACAGCAAGCAACTTAGGTCTTATTTTGGGTACAAGGAGCTCACTAGGGATCAAGAGTGGGTGCTACAACCTCTCTTTTTTGTTTGTGTTTTGTTTGGGTTTCAAGATCTTGTCCCTAGGGCTAGGGAGACAGCAAATAAAGCCTTGGCATGCGAATAGCAAGACCAGAGTGCCCATCCTCAGAGCCCATGTAGAAGCCCAGTGGGCACGCAGCCTTCCTGTGATCTCAATGGGCAGGAAGGAGAGCTGTCTCCTTGCCTCTAAGGAACTGTCTCCCCAGACTAGAAGGAACAATAAGCTCTGGGCTCATCAAAAGACCCTGCCTCAATACATGTGGTGAAGAGAGACTGAGTAATACATCAATCGTCAACTGTGGGCCATACCCAGGTACACACATGTCCAACTGCACACACATGCATGCATACACAAGTAAGCACATGTTCACGACATGCCTACATAAAACATGGTTCCAGGGGTTCATGATAATCCTATACTGATCTCTATCTACTCTTAATGCATCAAAAACAGCACAGGCTTTCTTAGACTAAAATTGCCTAAAATTAAATATATTGTATCAATTCAAGTTCTTATGGAGAAATAAGATGAGCACTTGATCAGGGGGTAGGAAGGCTTCGCAAATCACAGACCACAGACATAGATGAGAAGGAAGTGTTCCCCAAACAAAGAGGGACTGAAAAATGTCATGAAATTAGCAAAGTTGCACCAACCCCAGGTACTGATGGGACTCCTCATAAAATGAGAAATATAAAAATTATAAACACAAACTCCTGCAGCATGGAAGGACATTAGGGTCCTGATTAGTCTGTCAAAAATAAAACCTGTCCAAAGCATAGTTGGAAGATTTGGAAAGGTGCCCACAGCTCATCTATGGCAGCTGCAGGTCTGCGGGGAGCTTACCCAGCAGTGGGCAGGCTCAGTAATGGATAAAGATGCAAGCCAAGGAAAAAGATTTATGCAATTTAAGACAAAAGGAGAAAAAGGAAAAGAAAAAGAAAAACTTAATTAAAAAAATTTTTTTTAAACAACAAAAACTTTGTTATGTGACTGGGATGACTGGGGTGCTGTTAATTTACAAGCACAAATGCACGCACCTGCATGCACAGGCGTCACTTGCTGAAATGACAAGCAAGGCCAAGGTGGAAATACAAGCTAAATAAAGAAATCCATAAACAAATACAGCCAAGAGGCCGCAGTACAAAGAAGCTCACTCACACTATGAAGCCCGGAGCCCCAGGCAGATGGAACACAGCACTACCCAGACTCAAGTGTCTGCTGCACAGAAAGGCCAGCATTATAATGAGCCTCTGATGCGTACTGGAGCATATGGGGCTGGGGACACTGGCAAGGCTGCTCCCCACAGAAATGCCCTCTTCTGATTGGTGCACACTTGCTCATACAGTAGAGGAGACTGTTCAAGATAACTGAGAAACTGTTTTCAAAGCCTGTGAAATTTTAAATATGCAATGTCCTTAAGCTACTATGTCTAAGTATCTGTCCATCAAAATATGCAGAATTATTTGTAGAAACACAAAACAGTATAAAACAATTTTAAGAATTCTTTTAAAAGGCATTCACAACGATCCCAAGTATGTAATAACAAAAAGTATGAGAAGTTGGAAACAACATAAAATACCACCAGATTATCAATATTACTTTTCATACATTATTTGTTAGGAACTTGACCACTGAGATACAATGGCTTTCAACACAGTAGAGTACAGCAGTATGTAGCTTTCCACCGTTGTGGTGGGAGAGTCTTATAAGAAGTCAGTAGGAGCTGGAGAGATGGCTCAGCTGTTAAGAGTACTGGCTGTTCCTTCACAAGACTCAAGCGCAGTTTCCATCTAACACCCACATGTTGGCTCACAAACATCCATAACTCCAGTTCCAGGGGCTCTGAGGGCCCCTTCCAGTCTCCATAAGTACCAGGCATGCATACAAAACACAGATATTCATGCAGGCAAAGCACTCATACACAGAAAATAACTTTTAAAGCCTTTATTATAAAATGTGTGATTAATACTGTGTCTGTATGTGTGTGTGAGAGAGAGAGAGAGAGACAGAGAGAAACAGAGACAGAGAGAAAAAGTGACAGAGACAGAGACAGAGAGAGAAGCTCTGGTGGTTCTTTAACAGGTAAACTATTCAAAAGGTGAAAGCTAATACTACTACTCTGCACAATGAATTAGACTTAGCTTCTTTCTTCTAGCAAAAAGAATGTAGATACTCTCCAAGTTCTGACACTAGTCATGGAAAGCGTAGCTTCTTCCAGTCACACCGTCCCTCCCTTGGCTCACCACTCCTATGCACATCCTATTGCACTCTGTCCTAACACACACGCAGACAGGAGCTGAGGCCTCCCTCTCACCCAGAGCCAGCTCCTACTAACCAGCCACGTTGTGAGAGCAGCCATCCAGGCAGCTAGCACCTCTATCTCAGGTAGACCTGATGAAAATGATGCGCAGCTCAGCTGCTCCTAAAGCTCTGACCCACAGAAACTATGAGAGATAATAAACACTGTAATCGAATAAACCTGGGGAAATTTGCTTGAAAGATTTAAGTAATATAAAAGAAATCCATGAAAAAGGCTGAAAGACGCATGAACACAAATTTGGTGTATTGAGAGGAAAAGATGAATCACAATCTCAAGAGGCAGGAATCAAGAGTAGATATTTAAGTCTACATATAAACATGACTCCAGAAAATGGAAATATTAATAAGTAAAAATATAAAATAATCCCTTTGGGGAAAAAAGTCATTTCTGAACATTTTACAAGATCTAGAAAACATAAAAAGAAAAAGAAAAAATTTTAAATATGAGCTGTGGCTATGGTTCTATAGTATTGTTTCCACTTAACTTTAGCAAGGCACAGGTTCCATTTTTAGCACCATAAAAAATACTTTTTAAATACAACAAGATTAAAAGGAAATTAGCATAAGACATTGTAACACAGTCTGACAAAAATAGCTCAGTCAGTAACGTGCCTTATGAGTTCATGGTCAATGAGTGACCCTGTCTCCAATCAATGTGGACAGCTCATAATTATGAATGTGCGTGTGGGTGGGTACGTGTTTGTGTGCACACATCTGTAGGTGCCTGCAAATGCTAAAAGCATCAGATCCTCCTGGATCTTATGTTACAAGCAGCTGTGAGCCACCCACATGGGTTCTGGGAATTGAACTTGAGTCTTCAAGGACAGTATGTGCTCTTAAACACTGAGTCATCTCTACAGCCTTAAACTGCAGCATATATTAATAACAGGTCAGCATTTTTAAACCATATAATGCATCTAAACAATAAGAAAAAAAAGACTAAATGTAGCAGGTGCTTGTGCTCTCAGATAAACTCTAGGGAAACCAGGAATATTAAGCACACAGGTTGGTCTCTTAACAAAAGGATGTATACATGCTTCCACACAGAAGACCGGGAGTGGTTGTTATTAATAGCCTGGTGATCCATGCTACCTGCAGGGTCCGACCACATGCAAATCCCCCACACTGTTATGTCTATCCCATATGTACTTTATAGCCTGGTGACCTCTATGCTACCTGTATGACAGAGACCACACCAGATCCAGCTAAGCTGTAGCTATCATCTTCATGGTAGAGGTCACATGCACGTTGAAAAGGAGTTTTGGTGTAGTCATGCCTTAAGCACATGGGATTGAGATCAATGTTACCAGGAAACATTTTTCCAAAATTGCACCGTACTTAAACATGTCTAAAATAAACTCACGTGGATCATTACTCTACCAACCGTGGCATTTGTGGAGACCCCACAACTAAAAAAAGGTATGTGTGTGTATATATATATATTCTACTAAAAGCAAAATATGGGGCATGGTAAAAATAAAGACATTGAACTGTTAATAGTAAAATAAAAATCTCACCTTTTATAACCTATCATACTGATAAAAGAAATTTTAAAGAATGCCAGTACTCAGTAGAAGGGAATAGACAGACTTCCCAGGAGTATAATAAGGTATGGTGTTGTTGAGCTAAACATGGAAATGTGTACCAAAATGTTACTAGAACAAAACTTCTCTTGTTCAGAACTCACTTTGAGGAATTTCCTACAGAGGTGTAAAAATAAGATCAAAGATATTTTAACACACTATTATTTACAACACTGAGAAACTTAAAATTTAGATGTCCAACAATATGACAAAGTCATGGTGTGCCCTGCAGCAAATAATGCCAAAGATGTTTTTTTAAATGTTCAACATGTTGTTTTGATAATAAGTTAGAATTGTGCATGTCTATTGTGTTTTGAATAAAAATGGTCATCATAGGCTGATAGGGAGTGGCACTACTAGAAGGTGTGGTGGTGTTGTATGGGTGTGGCCTTGTGGTGGTGTTGTATGGGTGTGGCCTTGTTCAAAGAAGTGTTTCACTGGGGGTATGCTTTGAGGTTTCAGAAGCCCAAGCCAGATCCAGTGTCCCTCTCTTCCTTGTGGCTGCCAATCAGCATGTAGAACTCTCAGTTCCTTCTCCAGCACCATGTCTTGCCTGCATGCTGCCATGATTCCACCATAGATGATAGCTGTAGTGGACATAAACATGCTTTTGAAGCCTACAGATAATAGACTAAGCCTCTAAACTGTAAGCCAGCACCAATTAAATGTTTTTTTCCTTATAAGACTTGCCTTGGTTATGGTGTCTCTTCACAACAATAAAAACTAACAACACATCTATGAACCCATTTATGTGAAATTTCAGACACAGTCAGCCATCAAAGAGTTCATGGGTGATTAGAGAAATGGGCTAGTAGTTAAAAGCACTTCCAGAGAGCATGTTGGGCTCCCAGCACACTCAGTGAGCAGCTGACAATCACCCATAACTCCAGCTCTAGGATGACATCCTCTTCCTGCCTATGTGAGTATATGCATATGTGGCACTTATGCACACAGACACATACACATCGATAGAATATTTTAAAAGATTGCTCAATAAATGAAGATAACTCATATTAACTGTTAATTTTCAGGTGAAGAATTTTTACCTTCTATTTTTCCATGTTACTTGAATTTCTAATAATAGGTATGTAAATAGTTTATATACTATACTATATAGTATATTTTATACTTTTATATATTAGTTATATTTTATATGTACATGGTATATTTTGTATAGTACATTTTATATACTAAAGCAAAATTAATTACAACAGATACTACTTTCATGCAAACTCATTGAAGAGAATAATGTTGGTGCAACATGAAAATCAAGTTGGTTTAAATACAATCTTCCCAGCACACAAAGATTTGAATACCATCCAGGACGAACTTTCTCATATCAGAGAGGGTGTCTCATTTAGTGACTACAGGATTTCCTACTATTCAGATACTAATGATAGCTGACAATGCAAATAAAGAAATTCACTGACTCAGCCATATCCTCAAAAAGTAAAATATAAATGGCGACATCCTGGAACAGATTTTTTTACCAATATCTTTATTACTTTGAATTATGTGTCATGTATCTGTCTGTCCTCTCTCTCTCTCTCTCTCTCATGTGTGTGTGTGTGTGTGTGTGTGTGTGCGCGTGTGTGTGTGTGTGTGTGTGTGTGTGTGTGTGTGTGTGTGAAGGTGCCTCCAGAGGCCAAAGGCTTCAGTCAAATCTCCTGGAGCTGGAATTAAAAGCGGTTGTGAGTTGTTCAATAGGGGTGCTGGGAACCCAATTCAGGTCCTTTCCACGAGCAGTAAGTACCTTTAATCACTGAGCCACGTCTCCAGGCTCAGTCTGGAGCTGATTTCTGAGTTGGATGAAATTGGTCTGTATTAAAGTGAATGACTTTACAACATAGGACTCACTACAACCAGGGTCTAAGGACGGTGATACGGTTACTAATGTCTGTCCAACAGGGTTGTTTTTGCTTGGTGCCTTTGTTTTTGTTTTTGTTTGCGGGGTATGGGGGTGTTTTGTTTTGTTTTTAACCTATTGCTGCTTTTTTAGGTCTATTTATAAAAATTCCAGCAATTTCAAATTATCTGCTGTAATCTCATTATGAGCCCTATATTTGAACAGCATGATTTTCAATAATTAATGATTTTCTAAAATGCACAAAGGCATTGGTAGTAAAAATTTTTATACTATTTTGAGTAGGAAGATTCCTAGAGAAGGGAGAACAGAGACAAAAAGAGACTTTCCCTTAATATAGTTTCACTGGGAAATTATAGTTTAAAAAAATACCAACAATCAAGCTATAATGTAAATAAATTATAATAAAAAACCAAAAAATACCAAATTCACACTAACATCAATTTTTACCACACCGTTAAGTATCCACAATGCATATGTAAGAAACATCATCTTACACACATCTCTAAGCAAGTAAGAAAATTAAAAAGTCAGCAACTGTAAAAGTGAAGGACCAATCCAACTGAGCTTCAGATACAGTTCCTCCCCTAGGTAGGATTCCAGAAAAGGGAAACATACACAGTGAAGAAAATCATTCTGAAACTCTTTTAGATACACTGCAGTACAAAAGAAATAAGTAAAAATATTAGTTGGGAAGCAGAATGCATAGTGTGAATAAAAAGAACATGGGGAAGTCAAAGAAGCATGATGTGGGGGAAGTAATGAGTTTGTCTCAGACATGGCCCCTAAGCTTGATTACCTTGCCTCAGCAACCACTGAATGGGACACAGGGACATGACGGTATAATAGGAGCCTTGAATATCACATTCTGCAGCCAAGAAAATGAATGTTCAGAGAAGAGCACTGGACACACATATACAGGAAAACCTGGACCTACACTTAGTTGTCGGCATAGACAACTAAGAGGAAAGAATCTCACTTTCTGGTCTTGACAATATTAAAGACCGGGATATGGAGCTTCAAATGGTAAAGTAGATAATGCAATTTTTATTTAAGTAATCTGTGGCTAAAATATATTATAAGCCATGTTGGGAGGAAGAATTTCAGTGAGAGGGGGAAGGGATAAGAGGGTGATTGGGGTGAAAAATAACCAAAATTTATTACATACACCTATGGAACTGTCAAAAATTATTAAAAACATAAGCTAAGTAAAGTGACACTCAAAATTAATTACCTTTATTATCATGCTCACATGAAGTTTCCTTTGTAGATGCAAAAAAATCTTTTAAATTTATAAGCCATGCTTCTACACTAATTCCTAGAGAACAGCACGGAGACGAGTTAGCTTTTTAATTAATCTGCACCTCTCTATACCCAACGGGAATGAACTGAAGACCAGCAATGAATGAGAAAGCTCCCAAATTTGAAGAGTGTATGAAAATGTACACTGTCATTCTGGAAAAGTCAGGAAGGCCTTATGATCCAACCTGCCTCTCATTCTTCAGCACCCACTCTTTGCACATCAATAACCATCTACTGGGTGCTTGATAGGTAGGAGACATCATACCAGCCTCTAGGTATCCACATAGATACACAATGTTGTTACACACAGTGCCTTGGGAACAGTCTTGCCTTGTGATAAGGTCAGAGGGCCATAGAAATACAATGAAGAACAAATTTATTAAGGAAACTGGTAAGCTAATGCCATAAGAAACCAAACTCTACCTATTCTGGACTTCTGGCTTCTATGGTCCTTTCATACTCAAAGAATGACTGTATCATTCAAACAGCTGTCCCAGGGTCCACATGATAGTTAGCCACAGTGGCCTCCTGAAAAGATACAAACTGGATAGCTACCACCTCCTGACTGCCATCCTTCAGCTCCCTGTTGCTATAGGATGGGGACCACCTGCTCAGGCTTAATGCACAGGTTAATGATGATCAGTCAGATCCTGGTCTCATCGCATCTGCTCTTTCAGACACTTTGTCTTCTCACTTAATCACTTCTATTTTTCTTCACCTTGGCACTTTTGTACCCTGCAAGTTAGCATAGACAACCGTAGAACCAGAAATCCATTCTGATTCGGTATGTCTGAGTGAGATGCCTTCCTCTGTGCTCTTGCAAATCCTATAACTCCTCTGGCATAGTATTTGTCACATGTTATTTTCTCATCTTTATCTTCCATCAACTACACATTGTGAGAGCAGAGTCTCATTCACTGTGATACTGCTTTAGCTTGTCCTTTGAAGTCCAATGTTTCCTGCACTTTTACTGAAGAAATTAAAGACTTCCTATAATTTCTACTAGTTTTATTTATTTTAGTAAATTGACCTCATGTTTCTTGTCCTTATAATCTCCCTAAAGTCATATTTTGAATTTGAAGGATGTTATGTATATATCATGGAAAAAGGGATTCTCAAACAGGTGCTCAGTCTAATTCTCTTTAAAATGATTGGGGTTTTAGTCCTGTATTTGGGATTTCATTTTGTTTGTGTTTTGGCTTAAGCATCCTTTTGAGATAGGGTCATGTTATATAGCTTACTTCGGTTTTCCTTAAAAGTTTTTTATTACAATTTTCTTTTGCTTTCTTTTGATTTTTTTCAATATTTTTCTTTTTATGTTTGCATATGCATGTGTTTCTGTCTGTCTTTGTGAGTATATGCAAAACGTGCGGGTGCCCACAGAAACCAGAAGAGGAGCTGAAGTTACAGGCAGTTGAGAGTTGAGTTCCCCTCTCTCAGCCCATCATGACCCAGGTGCTGGGAAAAGAACTCAGGTTCTCTGGGAGAGCAGGAAGCACTTTTAACTCTGAGGCATGACTACAGGCCCCTTTTGTGTCTTGGTTGGCTTTGTTTTCAGAAGTGGTTCCACTATGTAGCCCAGGCTGGTCTTAAACTCACTATGTAACCCAAGTTGGCCTCAAGTTCACAGTGATGCCCCTGCCTCAGTCTCTTAAATGCTGGGATAGAGGGACTGCCCCACCACACCTTAGAAGAAAAGGTAATGTTTTTTTAACCTGAACTCTGAGTAATCCAAAGTGTCCCTGATACTCAGAGGCTGAATCGAATAGGCACAAACTAGGCAGAACCATGAGGATGCTGCCTGGCTTCAACACAGCTTCATTTATCCCTTTCTTTATTTTTAAAGAATGGAACTCTAAGAAAGATTTTCCTTGTGAGAAATTCACCGAGTAAGAATAGGAAAGGGGAGAAAATTAAAGCCTCTGCCTTAACAGAATCCATGGTGGATAGAGGCTGGTTGTGTGCAATTCACATCCTAATGGCTTTCATATTTCTTGATTACACTAAATTCATCCCTGTCGGATTTATGGGTCCGTTGTTGTGATAAAATGAGAAATACCATTTGAATGCAGAAATATCCCAGCAGAGAGAAAGGAACCTACGTTCTGAGGACTATATTTATGCTCTCATGCATCTATTTCTAAACATATTTTACCTTACTATACTTAATGACATTGTTTATATACCAACCTTGAAGTTAATGATTCATAATATATAATGCCAAAAATAATCTAGTTGAGCAACAGAACAGCCCACTATAAATGCCAGCTGCAGCTGTTTTATATATTTCAGAGAGCTATCCCATCTCACCTTAATCGTGCCTTAGTAGAAAACTGCCTCAAACGGGAAAGGTCCTCCAGACTCATACAGTGGGAAGTTTTAACCACTTGGCAGTCAAGAAACGCCAAGGGAAGAGGCAAGTGCCACCAGGAGTGGATCATCACTCGACCTTCCAAAAACCCTGAGGGGAATCGATGTGCTGGGGACACACTGAAGAGGAATGAGCAGAAATGGAATTCCCTCAGAATTCCTTCTTGCCAACATGTGCAGAGCAACACAGCCTTGAGGAAAAGAAGTCATAGAAACACCTGCAACCAAACCCCCACCACCACCACTGCAGTGGAACAGTTGGGTGACTGGAAACCTTTGGGGCTGAACGCACATAATTGTGAGAGCTACTGAGCTGAGAAGCCACCAAACTAATTTTCATCTCTTCTGGGAAATCTCAGGAGACTTCTCACTGGCAGTGGCCTCTTCCCTCTCCAGCGCCACTGGCACTCTCTAACTACACCTGTGTCTGACAAACAGCATTGCTAGTTATCGTTTTTGTAGAGATATAGCTTCCCTTATACCTCTACAACCCATTTCATTGTCTATATTCTAACATTCTTAGAGTTTCCCAAAGCATTTTCAAGCTCTATAATGAAATTATAAATGTATCCTAACTGCTTATTTAATTGTATATAAGGTTTTTATTACTACCCATTTACAGTATCGGTAAAGAGCCAGCTTGCTATGATTGTGCACTAAATGGCAGACATTCCTTTCAATGACAGCCAGAAGAAGGAAATAAGTGAAGGAACAGACGACATTACATTGCAGTCCAACAACCCACCTGATAATGGTAACATTTGCATGTGCCACTTCTAGAGAGGGTGCCTCATTATGCCTAGGTTACAGCTTTCCCCTCCTCCCACAATCAGCGCAAATTAGAACTAAGAAGACTTAAAAGTCAGATCGCAACTATGCCAATGGATAGGCAATTAACACTATCTTGCTCAGTCATTACCCTCCAGGTAAGAGCAGCCCTCCCTCAGCACCTAGTCACCTATCTTCCACAGTGTCCTATCTATGATGTCCCAGCATCATCATCATTTCTGATGTCTGCTGCAAGGTCAACACACTCAAATTACAATCGCTTATAATGATGATACTGTTACATTTTTTTTTTTGCCTGATCTTTACTTATTACACATAACAATTTAATAAAAACACACATCAAGTGTCTGACTGGATACCATGGGAGCAAGGTACACACTTGGCAATGCTTTGATTATATTCCTGCTTTCAATAACAAAGATAAATACAATTCCATTTATCAAAAAAGTAGCACCAATAATAAACAAAGATTATTTTCGAAGTAGCCACCAAAAGATTATTTTCATCTTAATAGCCTAATAGCCCTAAGAATAATTCTCTGACTTCCCTCATTTTGTAAGAAACATATTTTTATTGTCTCATCAACACCAAATGATACTAGTATTACAAAGGCTATTACAATAAATGGCTTAGAAAGAAAACCCAGTAATATTTTGATGGGTTTTAGTGAATATATGAGCAAGATAAAAATATATGAGCTATATATAAATTTGAATCAACTTAAATTAATATCTATCAGCTTTGAATAATGAAGTTGTTCAGAACCAAATATAGTTTTGTTCTGGGGGAAAAATCATCCAAAGACATTTCCTAGCTGAGTAACTTATTTATTTTAAAATGGTTATTTTACTTCTCCACAGCAAGCAAAAACAGTTATAATAAAAACCACAGATGAAAATCAGTTATGAAAGGCTAGAGACATGGCTCAGAGGTTAAGAACACTGGCTGCTCTTCCAAAGGTCCTGAGTTCAATTCCCAGCAACCACATGGTGGCTTATAACCATCTATAATGAGATCCAGTGCTCTTTTTCTGGCCTACTGGCTCACATGTAGCACAGAATACTGTATGAGTAATAAATAAATAAATATTTTTTTTAAATAGAATAAAATTAGTTATAAAATTAGATGAAGCTATGGGCTGAAGAGATGGCTCTGTGATTAAGAGCAGTTGTCATTCTTCCAGAGGACCCGGGTTCAATTCCCAGCACTCACATGATGGCTTATAACCATCTATAATCCCAGTCCCAGAGGATCTGATGCAGGCACCAGGCATACAAATGGTGCATATACAGTATGCAAACAAAACACTCATACATGTAAAAATAAATAAAGAAATATTTTTAAAATGGTAGTGGGTGGTTGTGGTGGCAGTGGAACACACACCTCCAATCCCAACACATCGCTGGAGAATCTCTGAGTTCAAGGCCAGCCTGGTCTACAAAGCAAGTTTCAGGGCAGCCAGAGCTACATAGAGAAGCCCTGTCTTGAAAAAGACACAAACAAAAAAGTTACATGAAGTTAACAGAATCCTCCAGAAAATAATTAAAATTCTATGTTTTTCATTGACCAAAAATTATATAAATACTTTGCTTAATTTTGGCTGTTCATATCAGCGCAAATAGTAAATAGCCACATGAATTGTGACAAATGATTCAGTAAGGATTATTTTCATTTTTAATAAATAAATTGATTCACAGTGAACAAAATCAATCAACATAAATTTCCCACAAGTTATGCCTAAATCTGCAGACTCTAAAGAAAAGAGAAAGCTGTAAAAAAAAAAAATATTGTATTGTGAGACCAATGAAACAAAGTTTCAGATTAGCATAAAATATTTAGTGATATCAAAAATATTCATCCACTGTATTAAGAATAGTAAAACAAAATACCTGTCATTCTAAGTATCCCATTTAAATGCTACACTGTGCCAAGGCGTGGCACCACTGATCAGCCTGTGGCCTGTTTATGGCTAGGTGCTTCCCAGTCAGGTACCACCAGTAAACCTGGAGCAAAGGGAAAGCAGCAAGTGTTTCAGTGTCATCGATGAAACTGAAAAGACAGTTCAGCCAACCCTGTGAAGGGAAATGTTTAAGTGTCTTCAAGTGGGGAGGGAGGAGTAACACAGGAAATCTAAATGCAATATCAATTAATAGAAAAAGGTACTTTGGGGCATCTCTGGACTTGGTGAGGGCAGAAGCACATACCATGCTGCCCTTCCTGTCTTCTCAATGGCCTCTTGGACTCTGAAATTTCAGTCTTAAGCAAAAGAAGGCCAAAAGACATGTGCACTCCGACTCACTGTGCCCTTTTGCAATTTCCCTTTTCCATTTATTACCTGGACCTTTAAGCACTCAAGTAGGAGCCTGAAAGACTCAACAATATGTACAAAATATAAAATTAGAAGTGCCAAAAGAGCAACGTGACCTTTCGAGTACAACACTTCCTGCAATCAT
The DNA here is from genome assembly GCF_903995435.1 of Acomys russatus. Taxonomy (NCBI): domain Eukaryota; kingdom Metazoa; phylum Chordata; class Mammalia; order Rodentia; family Muridae; genus Acomys; species Acomys russatus. Next base: position 53,861,341 of record NC_067137.1, on the reverse strand, counting down.
TTCGTTAATACTAGGAAAACATTTTACACTGTTCAAAGCATAATCTTCATGTATAATATTTTCAGCAAATATAAAAGCAAAGATACTGCAAAGTACTTGAAAATCAACCCTCTTTTTAAAATCAAACTGCAATTAAGTTTAAACTACTACTGTTCCCACAGTACTTTATGTATTAAGCATTCAAAACCACATTAATGTGCTCTCCTGTAACTAGTCCAAACCACCTGTGACCTACTACAACTGACAGGACTACTTATAACAAACTCACGTTCAACTTGGCCATATTAATTGGAGAACAAAAATCTGTATTGTTAGGCTAAGGGTATCACTTGGTGATGGAGTACTTGCTTGCCCAGCCTCTGAAGGAAAAAATAAAAACCATAACAACAAAACAAAACACACACACATTAAATAAATAAATATTACTAATTGACTGATTACTTAATTAACCAGCTAAGTGTTTGTTGGCCCAAGTGCTGGTTTTGGCACTCTCTGTCAATTAAGACCAATCCTACTTCAAACCCCTACCCAGATCTAGCCGATGGACAGGACATTCTCCACCGTTGGTTGAGGGAAGAGTGGGGACTGACTTTAACACAAACTCTGGTGCCCCATATTTGATCACGTCCCTGGATGGGGAGGCCTGGTGGTACTCAGAGGAATGATAGCAGGCTACCAAGAAGAGACTTGATAGCCTATGAGCACATACAGGGGTTGGAGGTCCCCCTCAGGCACAGTCATAGGGGAGGGGAGTAGAGGGAAAGCAGGAGGGAGGGAGGAATGGGAGGATACAAGGGATGGGATAACCATTGAGATGTAATATGAATAAATTAACAAAATATTTAAAAAATAAATTAAAAATATGCAATATAGCTGTTAAAAAAAAAAAAAAAGACCACTCCTATGGGAGCAGGAGAGAGGTTCATGCCCTGAGGACAAGGGAGTGGGCCCTGATGCAGGGCTCTGAGTGAACCTCACCCCAACATCTACCCCATGTATGACCTGCTGGAACACATGAAGGGGAGGGACCTGCAGATTCAAAGACTAAGAATCTTCTTGACACATAGCAACAACAGGATATCTGACAGCAGTCCCAGTGAGGATCCAGTAACAATAGTGTAGGCCTCCAACCAGACCCATGACTCGTAGCAATGAACATTTGAAAGTAAACATATGTGGACAAAAGGCTACACTGCCGTGATACGCTACAGCTTCTGTGACAAGATTTTTTGTTTGTGTTATTTTACTGGGGGGAGGAGAGGGATTTTGGTGCATGATGTGTAAATCATAGACATTCAATAAAAGTAAAAGGGAAAAAAAAGAGACCACTCCTAATCTCAAGGCACTAGCTGTATACAGCATATTTTTAACCAATCAGACTTTTAGAAAAAAACATTCTTCTTCTTCTTTTCCCCTGAGACAGGGTTTCTATGCATAGCCTTGGCTATCCTGGACTTGCTTTGTGGACCAGGTTGGCCTCAAACTCCCAGAGATCTGCCTGCCTCTGCCTCCCTAGCACTGGGATTATAGGTGCCAGCCACCACGCCCAGCTCTTGACAAAAACATTCTAAACATGTGCTAATGAGATGGTTCAGCAGCTAAAGGCACTTGTCACCCAGCCTGAAGACCTAAGTGGGATCCCCAGCACTGACATGGTCAGAGGAAAAATCCCTCAAGTTGTCCTCTTGGCTCCATAAGTATGTCATGACATACAGACACACAAATGGACACAGCAATAAATAAATGTAAATTTTTAAAAGTGTTCTAAACAATAATAAAAACATTAAGTTGTCAGCTAGGCATGGTGGTGCCTGCCTTTAATCCCAGGACTTGGGAAGCAGAGGCAGGCGGATCTCTGAGTTCGAGGTCAGCCTGGTGTACAAGGCATGTCCAGAACAGCCAAGGGTACACAGAGAAACCCTGTCTCAAAAAACAAAACAAACAAACAAAAAATTAAGTTGTCAATGATACTGACATTAAGTTAAATTTTTATGAAAGTATGTCCTAGTTTGCTTTCTATGCCAATGAAAAACACTGACCAAACCAGCCTGGGGAGGGAAGAGTTTGTTTGGCTTACACGTCCTGATCACTACAATCACTCAGTGTGGAAATTGAAGCAAACTAGGCAGGAATCCAGGATGAACATGGCTTCTTGCTTGTTCTACTCAGCCTAACTTGCCCAGAATCACTTGGGTGACTGACATTCTACACAGTGGGCCGCCCACCCCCCACATCACCCATTTACCAAGAAAGTGTTCCATAGACATGCCCACAGACCAAATTCCTCAGTTGATGTTCCCTTGTCTCAGGTGACTCTAGTTTGCATAAAGTACATGTGTGTGGTTTATTTTGGTATTTAAATCATTCATTTAATAAACACACACACATAAAAATACTAATAGATATCAAACTTTGGCCAAGAATGAATCTCACTTCAAGTAAACCAACACTTCTCAGCTTTCTGCTCCATAAGCAGGGAGCAAAACTTGAGAGTGTGTCTTTCTTTCCCCTATGACTGCATTAAGTCTTCCTAATAAAAGCCAATTAGCCATAGTCAAAACAAGATTTATCAGACTACCCCTTTCCCAGAAGGAGACCTAACAACACAAATGAACTCAGAATCCTCTCTCTCTCTCTCCTCTCTCCTATCTCTCTCCCTTCCTTCCTCTCTCCCTCCTTTACTCTCTCCCTCCCTTCCTCCCTCCCTCCCTCCCTCTTTCCCTCTCTCAGTGGGCAGCATATTAAGAGAAAACTAAACAAACTTGTTAGGAACAAATACTAACAAGGTCTCAGGGCGACCACACTAATAGTCACTAACAATCAGTAACTGCCTTAGTTTGCTTTTTGTTGATGTGATTAAGACTATGACCAAAAGCAACTTAGAAAGGAAAATGTTAATCTAGCTTACATGTGTCAGGTCACAGTCCATTGAGGGAAGCCAGCGCAAGAACCGAGAGGCAGGAAGCCACAGAGGAACAGTGCTTACTGGCCTGCTCTTGATGGCTTGCTGTCTTATACAGCCAGGACCACCTGCCAAGGGATGACACATCTCACAATGGACTGGACCCTTCAACATCAACCCGCAATCAAGAAACGCCACATAGGCCTACCTGCACACCAGTCTGATGAGGGCATTTTCTCAGCTGAGGTTCTTCCTACTCTCATGACTCTAGCTTCTATCAAGTTGACAAAAATGACCAATCAGGACTGTACCATTATGATCCTCCTATGACCTTACTGACCAATTGTTTGTGTTCTTTGTAAAAACGCATATGCAAGTTCTTTGCCTATTTTTAAGTGATGGTTGTTATTGTTGTTGTTACTGAAATGTTTTGTTTTGTCTTCTTTTGTTTTAGACAGGATATCATGCTGTAGCCCTGGTTAGCCTGGAACTCACTGTATAAACCATGTTGACTTTGAAATTTTATATCTTCTGGATACTGACCTTATCAGATATGTAAGCCTGAGTCCTTTTATATTTTATTTTTCTAGACCCCAATTTTCTCAGACTTGGTTATAGATAGTACAGATACACACTATTAGTTGAATGTCTCTTTTCTTTTCTTTTTTTTTTTTTTTAATTTTTTGAAAAACAATTTTATGCTTTGGGTCTGAAATTGCCTCCCAGGGACGATGATGCTGAAATCATAGCCACAAAGCCGTGCAAGCATGAGAGCCTGAGATCAGATTCCACAGAGAAAGAAGTTGCTGCAAGTTAGTAAGAAGCACAGGGGGCAGAGCCAGGGGCATCCCAGATGTGAGGATCCCAGGAGCACACACATTAGAAAGCAACAAATGGTCACAGAATGCGGTACTACTCAGGAAAACTGCAACCTTTATAACCCAGCTGGAGGAAGTAGGTCACTGCAGGCATTTCTCTCTGTAAATTGGTTAGTTGGTTAGTTGGTTGGTTGGTTGGTTGGTTAGTTGGCTGGTTGGCTGATTAACTGGCTGGAGAGAGGCTCTCATAATGTAGCCATGGTTGTCCTAAAACTCTGTGTAGACCAGATGAGCTGCCTCCGCCTCTGCCTCTGCCTCCGCCTCCGCCTCCGTCTCTGCGTCCTGGGTGCATGGACCACTGTGCTTGGCTGTGTTTTAGCTCCTACCACGTATCAGGTAAGCATCCTCCTCTACCATGTGGTCCCATTCCCATTACACTCTGCCTCATCACAGTCCTGAAAGCCATGCAGTCAGAGCTAAACACTCTGAAACTGTGAGCCCAGACCTTTCATCTTTGTGAAGTGCTTCTCGGGGAATTGTGATGCAGTAAAGAAACCACAGAGAGAAACTCAAATGAGCTGCACAATGGAAAAGTGACATTTCATCCCAGCCCTCTTCTCTAGGTACCAAGTTCTTGGTCCCATAGGTATTTTCCATGTTCTTTTCATTCCCTTAATGAATGTCAGGTGTGCTCTGTTAACCTGTATCAAAAAACAAAAAGCAAAAACTATAAAAAGAAAAAAAAAATGAGGTAGCATATGCCTTCAACCGAGCACTCATGAGGCAGAAGGCAGTGGCAGGCAGATCTCTGAGTCCGAGGGCAGCCTGGTCTACAGAACAAGTTCAGGACAGCCAGTACTACATAGAGAAACTCTGTCTTGAATAACCTACAAACAAATAAAATAAAATAAAGAAAAAAAGAAAAGGAAGTCTCTTAAGCATATATAAGAAAATACTTTTAGTCTTCTCCAAAATAGTTACTTGGTACCCATTACGCACATGATCTTTTGACTTAATAATATATCTTGAGGATAATATTCCATTTTGGTATATTAACTGCCTTCATTTGACAATTACGACATATGCCACTATATCTGCTACAGTTTACTGCCCAACCTTCCTAAACATGGAGATCTGTTTCCAATTGAAACAAAGACTAACAGGGCAGGAAAGATGGCTCAGAAGATAAGAGCACTGGCAGCTCTTACAGAGGACCCAGGTTTGGTTCTCAGCACCCACATGGTGGCTCACAACCACCTGCAACTCTAGCTCCAAAGGATTAGCTGTCTTCATCTGGCCCACATGCATTGCATGTGTGTAGTACACAGACATACTTGCAGGCAAAACACTCATACATATGAAATAATGTTAAATAAAAAGAAAATACTTAAGTATGTATTATTTCACATAAGAAGATCTTTAGGATATATTCTAGTGCAAAAGCCAAGCAGTATGTTTATTTTGTTTTGTTAAGTCTTTCAACTAAGAAAATAGCCCAAATCCACATGCTCCATTAGCAATGATGGCATAGCCTATATCCCTGTACCCTTGATAAAATACTATAGTCTCAAAATCTGTCTCTTTATAAGTCTAAGTCTTCATAAGTAGTCTTATTGACATTGTATTTTAAATTCTTGCATTATGAGCTGTTCATATTTATAACACCTTGTGCAATTTCCTACATATCCTTGGACTTTTCTCCTAATGACTTGTTACTTTCACAGTTTTTTTTTTTTTTTCCTTTCCTTTTTTCCTTTTTCAGTGCAGCATCTTTACCCAGATAGGTTTTAACTTTTTTTTCACTGGTTTCTGGTTATCTATCACTTTCTACCCCAATCACCATAATGCTCATAACTTATTTTCCTAAATGGTCTATTTTTCATTCATGTCCGCCTGGTGCCATACACTTTTCAGAGTAATCCTCCTGACAGACTATTGGCCACATGGGTTTCTAGGGGAAAGTTCTCCTGAAGCTCTTATGTCAACAGCTGCGCCTGGCACTACATTATCTCTGTTTCCCAGAACTCCTCACCACAAACAGAGCTTACACACTGACCTCACACTGAATGAGAAAGGTGTTCCCCTGTGTCTCTGTTCAAACGATGTTATTTTTCTTTTTTTTTATTTTTCTTTTTTTTGAAACGTTAGCTCAAGTTGGTATTTCTGCTATCTCCCCCATCACTCAAGATCCACCTTTGTTCAATACTAACTAGCCTGGCGTGGTGGCACATACCTGTAATCCCAGCACTCAGGAGACAGAGGCAGGTGGATTTCTGTGAGTTCCCAGCCAACCTGGTCTACAAAGCGAGTATGGGACAGCCAGGACTACAACAGAGAAACCCCGTCTCGAAAAGCAAAAAAACAAACAAAACAGAAAACATAAACACTAACTAGTGAAGCCATACTATATTACAGAGGTATAAAACTGAGGAGATCCAATGGTTTTTATGCTACAGGAGCATACAGCCAGGAGAATTGAGAAGTGTTGATCCAGATAACATTCAGAATTTTAGACTCACCGAGATAGGAAAATGTTTTCTTCAAGGTTGAAAAATATAAACAGCCAAAACCCTATGAATGTAACATGAATATAATTCCTGATTGTTCTGTGGTTCTTCTTTCTGTATGTAGTTTATTTTATATGTGTGTAATAATATAAATGTATATGTAAAAAAAAAAGAAATTTTAAAAATTGAGATTAAAAAAAAAAAAAAGATCAAAGTAACAAGATGGTACTGCCTTTAATTTAGCCTGGCTGAAGTACAATGTGTGGATACTGAAGCAAAAAGAGAAAAGGCCAAAGGTCAACAAAGGGGAGAGGAAGTCAGTTATCCCAATGCAAGCTGGTTTTTACAGTAACTGCAGGGAAACTAGAAGCAACAGAACAGGGGAGTGAGCTGTCAGAAGGAATCTTGCCAAAATTACTGACCACAATTTTGAGCTTAAGCAGCATACAAATGTCCAGATTTAAACCTCAATCAAAGATTAAGCCTTTTCTTGTCTATTAAATGAATCATTTTAAACCACTACAGAATAAAATCCTTCACAAAAGTAGAGGAGAGCAATGTCTTTCTGTACTTCTTTGAGGGCACAAGATAATTAGTTTCCATTCATCTCATTTTGTTTCAACTTTTACTCACTGTATGTGTACAAGTGTTTTGTCTGTGTGTATGCCTGTGTACCACATGCATGTCTGGTGCCCATGAAGGCCAGATGATGGTACTGGATCCCCTGGGACTGGAGTTATAGATGGCTATGGCCACCATGTAGGTACATGCTCTTAGCTGCCAACTCACTTCTCAAGCCTTCCATTCAAATGTGAACAGTCTTGTCAAAGGTAATACTACTAATAATAATAATAAAAAGTTATGGCTGTCTCTCTCTCTCTCTCTTTTTTTTTTTTTTTTTTTTTTTTAAAAGCCAAGCTGAGCCAGATGCAGAAGCAGGTGGATCTCTATGAATCTGAGATCAGCCTGGCTTACACAGCAAGTTCTTGGCCAGCCAGGGCTACACAGCGAGACTGCCTTTACAAAAAGATCCAAAAGGATATTTAAGACTTCAACTGGTACCATTCACTCAACAAGTTTTACTCTGACTTCTCCATTATTTCTAAGAGTCCAGTCCCCTTTTTATACTATCTTCAAACACTGGTATTAAACATCTATGAAGAGTTCATAAAATATTAGCATCACTAATTTTCTCCAACTTTTGCCAGAGAACCCAGCTACAGGGATAGAACATTCTTTCTTTCAACCTATAGCTCCTTTTTCTATAGTGACTTTCTTTGGCTGCTACAAAGAAACATTGTATCAAATAAATGTGTCCAAAAAGTGAAGTTGTTAACTCTGTGCCTCTCTAGACACTCATCACCCGGCCTTCTCCCACTCCCAGAATGTCACCAGGTAACACCTTGATGAATTGTTTGCATTCTTTCCTGTTTGCTGTTGACAATTTCGTTTGGATTGCCAATGTCTATCATAATGGTTAGTGATTGAATATTCTCATATCTTTTGCCATAATACGTTGCATCATTTTATCTTTGAACCTATATTTTGAAAGTAATAGAAAAAAAACCTTCAAATTAGTAGACATCCACACACTGAAATTCAATATAATGAAAATGCCAATGGTACTAACAAGAGATAGAATTTATACACTTATATGGGATTGTTGTACATTCTGAGACTGGAAAGCATAACGTTTTGTCTAACTTGGTACATTTTGTCACTGACCAATCTAAGTATTTTAAAGCAGAGGAACATTTTGATTGAAACCAGAACTGTGTTTACTGTGTTTCCTGCCTGAGGAATTCAGCTTCACAAGGTTATTTTTATTACCTTCCCCAGACTCTCTACCTGACTTGACTTTGCCCTGGTGATTTCAACTACACAGAGACTGGTCATAAGGACTTTAGAACCCAGCCTTTTCCTTCCAGAAACAGAAAATGATGTGTCTCTGACTCCACACAAAGTGCAGCAATATAATTCATGTTCTTGAAAAGAAAGCTAACATCTCAAGCTGACAAGTGGGTAATAAATATGATTAGGAGCCAAGCACACAGGCAAAGTATCCCAAAGCCTCTCGAAAGAAGACTCAAGCAGGTGTAGCGAGGGAGCAGACCCAGGATGAATGCATTCTTACTTTTCTCACATATCACTAAAGAACCATCTTTTTTGCTTTTTTTAACCAGTTATCTATAAAAGTAAAGAAAATTTTTCTTTTTAAAAAAAGATTTATTAGGCAGGCGTGGTGGCATATGCATGTAATCCCAGCACCCAGGGAGCACAAGCAAGTGGAGCTCTGTGAGTTTGAGGCCAGTCTGGTCTACAAAATGAGTCCAAGACAGCCAAGGCTACACAGAGAAACCCTGTCTCGAGAAAAAAAAAAAAAGATTTATTTAATGTGTATATGAGTTTTTGTCTACATTTATGTCTGCATACCGGAAGAGGGAATCAGACTACATGGGACTACAGTAATAAATGATTGTGAGCCATCAGCATTTCTAATGTTGGGCCTTCCAGAAGTTTTACATATAGATGCCAGGAAATGCATCCAGGACCTCTAGAAGATCAGCAAATGCTCCAAACTACTAAGCTATCTCTCCAGCCCCAATTCTTCATATTTTTTAATCACAAATTAAAAATATTGAAAGAGTTCCAGTGGTTCTTTAAAGTAATCTCTGCTGCATGTGTTGTCTCCATATTCCCACAAAGAAAGTGAAGTTCAGAGAGAAACGGTTCCTTGATCATGTTTGCATTGTTGATGGCAGAGCTTGAGGAAGTTTCATAACCTAATCTACATTCTGGATCCTATGATGATGAGGATAATGATGGGGGTGGTGGTGATGACAATAACAGAAATACATTTAATGTTCATTTTTAGGTTTTATTATAAGAGTTTTATTTAAAGAATGTTTAAGGTATTAACAGCAGGCCATCATATATATCAGACCTCAAATAATCTACTGCACTGTACTGTTGAGATCACAGGACTTCTCTTACACAAGAGCAAAAAAATAAAGAGCAAAAGATGTGGGCCAGCTGAGGGGGAGGCCTGGTGGCACTCAGAGGAAGGATAGCAGCCTACCAAGAAGAGACTTAATACCCTATGAGCATATACAGGGGGAGGAGGCCCCCCCTCAATCACAGTCATAGGGGAGGGGAGTAGGGGGAAAGCAGGAGGGAGGGAGGAATGGGAGGATACAAGGGATGGGATAACTATTGAGATGTAATATGAATGAATTAATTTAAAACGGGGTAAAAAGATGCGAACCAGCAAGATGGCTCAGTGAGTAAAGGCGACTTTCTGGCACCTAAGGACCTGAGTCTGAGCCCTAGGACCCACACTGTGGAAGGAAAAAAATTATTACAAAGTTGTTCTTGGATTTCCACACATTAATGTGTGGTGTACACATATAGTGAAGTAATACCAGAGCAGTTTTATAAAAAAGGGATGTAAAACCTCTGGAAGGCTAAACATCAGAAAAAAAGTTAATATACAATGAGGTACCCTCCTTCAACAGGATCAAAGGATTGTATTTAAATTTCAGTCAGTTAAAATTTAAGTGGTTTAGAATAAATAATGCACGTGTACACATAAGCATACACATGTGCTCGCACTCTCACAAAATGAATGTTTTAAAAGTTTTAAAGTGTAAAGTGCCTCCAATGCTAACATATTTAACAAAACCAAATAATCACTCACTATTTGAATCTGACACTAATGAAACTCTCACTAAAGCAATCATTAAATAAATATGGAAGGACACCATCGAGATGCTCTGCAGACAATCTGCTGCACCAGAGAAGCTAAAAAGTCAGAGGAACAGGCTGTGTGTTGTAGGATTCCAACTCCATGCTATTCTTGAAAATGAAAAACTATAAAGACTCTCAAAGGGGGGCGGGAGAGATGGCTGAGATGTTAAGAGCACTGACTACTTTTCTGAAGGTCCTGAGTTCAGTTACCAGCAAACATCTGTAATGAAATCTGGTGCCTTCTTCTGGCCTGCAGGTGTTATATGATGGCAGAACATGGTAAAACACTATATACATAATGAATAAATAAATCTTAAAAAAAAAAAAAAAGACTCTCAAAGGAACAGAGGTTTTCAGGAATGAAGGGGGAAAGAGAAAAAAAGAGACAGAACATATGGTGCTACGGTGACAGAGAAATGTCACATTTGTCTAAGCCCACAGAATGTGACCCAACAAAAGAGTAACTGAAACAATGGTGTCTGGGTAAAACTACAGTATCAAATTAGGTTCACAAGGGTACCACAGAAGGACTCTGGTGGGGCTCGCTGATAGTGCAGGAGCATGGCCATATGGAAGCGAGGGAAAATACAAGAAAACTATGCACCTCCTATTAGTTTTTCTGTGAACCGAAGACAACTCTCAATAAATAAAATGTCTTTTTAACAAAATAAAGCAAGGACTGAAAAGACAGCTCAACCATTAAGGACACTTCCCATTCTCACAGAGGCCGAGGTTTGGTTCCCAGCACCTACATAGTAGGCTCACAACCCTGCATTCCTCCAGTTCCAAGGGACCCAACATTCTCTTCTGACCACCAAGGGCACCAGGTGTGCACGTGGTATGAAGTCATACATGTAGGTAAAACAGTCATGCACAGAAAACAAAATAAGTTTTTAAAAAAGCAACAGTGACAATTTTTTAAAGTTGTGTTTACCTCCCTGGCTCTCTACTATCATTAGGTAAAGGACAGCCTTGGCCATCCATCTTACCCTGCAACTGACTCCTCTGCACACACCCTGGCCCTATCGTGGCTACTGTGGCCCTCTAGCCCACCTACCCTCCAAAGCCAGGGAAGAAGCCGGGTATAGAGATAAGGAAGGCAGGTCGGCCACGGCGAAGGCAGGCAAGGGTTCCTAGGTAGGAAATCAGGAAAATCTTCCAAAGTAGAGCAAGGAAAGATTCCAAAACTGCCCTGAGTTTGTTATTGCTGCACAAGGTAGGAAGATTAGTAAAATTATCCTAAAAATATATGTGATAACATTACAAATGCTGCTTCCCACCTTTAGATATAGATTTACACCTTTGCTGAACAGTGTCAAAACTGCAACTCAATGGTGGCTGTCTTTAAAATATGTCCTCAAGCTACAAAGCAATTTTTACAAAGGTGACCATAACTGCTACATTTTTCAAAAAAAAAAAAAAAAAAAAAAGTGTCAAAATGTCCCTACAAAAAGCTATTTCAGAAAAAAAAAAAGGTAGAGAATTGCAAAGATTAAATTAATGTGAGTTATGTGAAGAAAGTTGTACACTTTTATCTTCTGGGTATTCGTAGTTGACAAAGTCAAACTATGCCACAATTTCAAGTATGCACAGATCACTGAGAATGACTGTTGGGGTGTGTGAGTTTGCATGTTTGCTAGCATAAGCCAGGCTAAGCAGGCTAAACCTATTAGTTATTCAAGAGAGATAAAAGGTTCTACTGGCAAATCAGGAACCTATGAAAGGCAGGCTTGATGATGAACCTGGCAGAAGCCACCACCACCTTTACATCCATCTGAGCAAAGCACCCACCCACCCACCCCTCTTTATCTGAAATGTCAGCAGAATTGCAGACAGCAGCAGTCTACAGTATTTCAGTGAACACTGCTTAAGCATAAATCAAGTCCAAAGCAATGAGTTAAACACGCTGGAGGGACACTAAAGCACAGTAAGACGTTCCCCTACCTTAACAAGTTTCCAGTCTATGGGGCTGGAGATGTGGTTCCGATGGTTCCTAGCATGCTCAGAGCCTCAATCTGCAGCACCACACAGGCCAAAAACGTAGACCGAGAAACATGAGGAGTACAAGAAAACTTGAGGACATCTGAGCTACATGAAACCTTGTCTTCTAAATTAGTGTTTGTGAAGTCTACAAATAAATATAATCCAAAGGACAGGCACAAAAACAAGGCACCATCCAGGAGTGGTGGCATATGCCTATAATCCCAGCACTTAGGAAGGCAGAGGCAGGTGGATCACTGTGAGTTTGAGGCCTTCTCTTTCATGCAGAAGTACAGCTGGACTATGAGGCCAACAGAATATCTAAAAATGATGAATCGTCATAAAAAACACACCCTTTCCATGGTGGTATCTTGGCTCTTGCTCTGGAGGAAGCTGGCTCCCATGGTATGAGGACAGCCCCATGGAACTTGCCAACACTAACTTGCCAGCTGTATGTGCAGGTCACCTTGGAAATGAGTCAGGCTCAGCCATGCTCCAATAGTTTTAGCTCCAACTGGCATCGGACAGCAATTCCATGAGGCACTGAGGGAGACTCAGACCAACTATGACAAATCATGACTACTTTTTCCAGCCACTAAGTTTCTGATATGTTATAAAGCAATAGAAAACAAATGCCTCATCTAAGAGAAATCAAACTGGAACTGAGCTAGCAACAGGCTGCTAAGAGAGAGAATGTATCAATGGTCTTTTCCAGCAGTGAACACTGTGAACTACAGTGCCAACCTACCAACAAGATGTGCCCTCTGGTGTAACAGTGGCACAGTGGCGAAGGGAGTAACCAACCATTCTCGGCCTAGCTTTGAAGCCCAATTCACAGGAGGGACTATATGCATAATAGGATTAGAGTTAGGGTTATGGTTAGGAATAGGGTTAGAGTTAAGGTTGGGATTAAGATTAGGGTTAGGATTAGGGTTAGGAGTTAGGGTTAGGGTTAAGGTTAGGGTTAGGCAACTTGGTCAAAAACCCAAGGCTAGGGAGGTCACAAGCATAGAGGGAAACTTACTATTGCTGCTTAGTTAATTTGACATAGCACCAAACTACATTCTAAACACTTCTGTTTATACTCATATACAAATGTTTTTCTCACTCAGGTGCTACTCTCATCTTTAAGCATCAGAGAAGTGATCTCTTTGCAGTAAAGTACGGTTTAAAAACAAATAGTGAATCAAGAAATAAATGTGAGGAAGGGACCTTAGGAAAGAAGAGGGGATGGCAGAAGTGAGAGCCCGACAAAGGGTGGGGAAAGTCATCAGAATGTATATATGTGTGTATTGAACTGACAACGTTCAGGTCTAACAAAAAATAACAGTTTAATATAGTGAATGCTCAGCATGGAACAGACATAAATGAAAAGGTTAAATTCACCAATAATGTCTAGATGAAAGATAAAAATGTTGGTGTTTATGTCAACTCTATAAAAACTACAGTCATCTTAGAGGAGAAATCCTCAATTAAGAAAATGCCTCCAAGCTGGGTGTGGTGGCACGCACCTTTAGTCCCAGAATTCAGGAGGCAGAGGCAGGTGGATCTCTGTGAGTTCGAAGCCAGCCTGGTCTACAAAGCAAATTCAGAACAGCCAAGGCTAATACAGAAAATCCCTGTCTCAAAACAAAAACAAAAAGAAAAGGAAGAAAGAAGAAAATGCATCCATAAGATAGGGCTGTGGGCCAGCCAGTAAATATTTTCTTACTGACTTAAGGGGGTTGGGGGACCCAGCCTATTGTGGATGGTGCCATCTCTGGGCTTCTGGTCCTTGTTTCTAAAAAAGCAGGCTGAGCAAGCCATGTGAAGCAAACCAGTAAGCAGGGCCCTCCATGGCCTCTGCATCAGCTCCTACCTCCAGATTGCTGCTGTGTTTGAGTTCCTGTCCTGACTTTCATGCCCAATTTCCTTTGGTGGTGGTGTTTCATCACAATAGTAACACTAAGACAAAATTTAAGGTAGTTTTTTTTATAAAGGTCTCAATAAGCATAGCATGGAATTCAAATAGGACAAGACATAAAATTTTGAGTATCACATTTCGCTTGTTACATGTATAGTATTAGAAATTGTTAACAAAGCTCTTTTCTTTCTTTCTTTCTTTCTTTTTTGTTTTGTTTTGTTTTTTTGTTTTTGTTTTCCTTTTCTTTTGCATTTTTCAAGTCAGGGTTTCTCTGTGTAAGCTTGGCTGTCCTGGACTCACTTTATAGACTAGCCTGGCCTCAAACTCACAGAGATCTGCCTGCCTCTGCCTCCCCAATGCTGAGGTTATAGGTGTGTGCCACCTCAGCTGGCTCACAAAGCTCATTTTAATGAATAAATAATAGTTCTTAGAAAGAAAGAAAGAAAAGAAAAGAAAAAAAAAAGAAAACTAAAGCATCTCCATTTTACACATGCCATGGCTCAGGAAGTCCAACTTCCAATCACGTAAGTGCACGCAGAGGAGGAGGAGGAATTGGAGAGGAAAAGAAGAAAAGGAGAAGGAAGCAGAAAGATGAAGAATCAGGTGAAGGCCGGGCATGGTGGTGCATGCCTTTAATCCCAGCACTGGGGAGGCAGAGGCAGGCGGGCTGCTGTGAGTTCAAGGGCAACCTGGCCTACAAGCAGAGTCCAGGACTGCCAAGGCTACACAGAGAAACCCTGTGTCAAAAAAAAAAAAAAAAGAATCAGGTATTCTCTAAAAACCAGGGAAGGAGTTGGCAAACAAACACAAATTGGTTTCCATTCACAAAAAAAACCATAATGTCCAGAATGCATACAACTGTGCTTTCATATTTACTTTTCTATAGGCTGTCGGGTTGTGGTTTGGCTGCTAGCAGCAAGCCAACATTGGTGAGTCTCTGTCAGGATTGGCGCCCTAGCCTGGGGTGGGTGAGGAGCAGGCAGCAGGTAACCAGAGGGGAAGGTAGGGGGAGGGGAGAAGGAGGGGGAGAGGAAGGGGAGGGGAAGGGGCAGGGGGGGAACAACTCAGCTGTAATCCCAGTGCTGAGGAGGCTCTCAGTTCCAGGCTCGCTTGGGCAACCTGCCTCAGAAACAGTAGTAAAGACTTTGATAGCCATTAAGTCACAGGCCTATTATATGTTGCATACGCATAATTTCTTTCCATTTTAAAGCTAAAGGAAGACAATTTATACAATGCATGATAAACGTTAAAATTAAGTTGGAACATTTCACGTAAATATTTGTAATAATTGTGAGGTAAGTAGTCTATCTCATTTAAAATCATAATATTATAATACTAAAAAAAAAAAAAAAGGACTGGTTCTCATTCTTGAGAACATATGAGAACCTTTGGAGAACTCTCAGACAGTACAGCCAGCATCCTTAGTTGGTGGTGATTTCCTTTCTCTGGTTGCATACCCTGAAGAGGGAGCACTGAGTTCAATGGCAGTTCTATTTTTAATTTCTTTAGAACCTCATGCCATTTCAAAAATAGCTGCACAATGTTCCTTTTTTCCACACCTTGGCCCATGCTGTCTCATATCTAAGTAGCCACCCTAACAAATGTGAATATATGGAACCAACCTAAGCATTTGCTAACACGGAAATGGATAAAGTATGGTATAAACATACAATGAAATATACTATTCAGTGTTTGTTTAGGAGAAAAAGAGAGGAGCACTAAGCAAATTCACCCGTAACACCAGCTCCTATGAAGCTGAGGTCAAAGGATCATGAGATCAAAGCTTAGCTACGCAGCAAGACACTCTCTCCAAAAAGAAAAAAAGAAAATGAAACTTGTCATTTGCCATAATACCAGGTTTTTTTTATTCACTTTACATCCCAATCATAGCCCCTCCATCCTCTCCTCCCAGTCCCTCCCTCCCTCTTCCCCCACCCTCTCCCACCAACCCACCCCAACACATCAAGTGGCATCAGGACTGAGAGCATCCTCTTCCACAGTGGCTCCACTGTGCTACTTTACAATCACTGAAGACCACAGCCACTGTGAGTCATTATCCCATCTCCAGTCCAAACAGACAGGCCTCCAGCATTTACCGCTGTCCCTCAATGCCTGTGTGGAAATGTAATCAGCCACACAGGATCATCAGAATACAATCTTCTCCATAATACTACTATACATGTCAATTAGACCGGCTTTTAAAATTTGAGTTACATCAAAAAAAAAAAAAAAAAAAAAAAAAATCTGCAAATGGGGCTGCGGGGCACAACAGCAAGGGACAGGACAGTGCGTGCACGCGCGCACACACACACATACACAAAACAAAATCCTTATTATCCTCAGTAAAAGGTTTCTCAGTGCCCAATGATCAAAAGTTAATCCAAAATACGACAATACGACGCCTAACAAACTGAAGGCCCATCTTGCAGTGCTCATCATTGCTGTGGCATGAGACTTTATTTGCATGTCTCTACAGAGGGCTGCCCCAGCACCACAGCTCACCTTCAAGATGACTCCGCACTATACACAGCAGTGTTTTTCCTGTACGTGCAAAGTTTTCTGTTCTTACAGAAACATAATAGCTTTTGCTTAATTTTTGGTTTTGACAACAAGGTTGCTCTGTGTAGTCCTGGCTGTCCTGGAACTGGCTCTGTAGACCATGGGAACTCACAGAGTTCTGACTGATGAGTGCTAGGATTTAAAGTGTGTGCCACCATAGCCAGGCCATAATAGCTTAATTAGGAAAACAAAAATTGTAATATTTCTCATCATCATTCCTCATAAGTACCAAATCAGTGGCTCTCTGATTGTATTGTGTTAAATACCTGATTTTTTTTTGTTGTTTCTCAAGACAAGGTTTATTTCTGTAGCCCTGGTTGTCCTGTAACTCACCATGTAGACGAAGCTGGCCTCATGATCTCCCTGCTTCTGCCTCCTGAGTACTGGAATTAAAGACATGCACTACCATGCCTGGCTCTAGAATAGTTGACTTTAAAAATTAATGTTTGAGTTGATGACTTGAATTTTATCCAAAGTAATGAAACAAAATTTTCGCTTGAAAGAGAATTTACAACAGTTTCTGAGATAGTCCTAAGCATATTTTTGCCACTTTTTATTACAAATATACATGAAGCAGCATTCTTGGCATTAATGATTATAAAATCAGAATATGGGCCCACTTTGAAAAATGCTGAGAATGTTCTAAGTCCTGAAATATCTAGTCTCCGGGCAAGATTTAATTCTGTATACAAATAAATAAGAATATCTATTTCATTACTATGCAAACTTCTATTCTGTAATAATTGAAGGCACTCATATACCAAATAACTATCTTAATTGAATTGCCTTATGATTTATTATGAGTACACGTTTGACTTATATACCTACCTTATATATATTCTATATGCCAAGGGTTGTTTAAAAATTTGTTAGACAAAGAAGAATACAAATGGAAATTTTAAGAATCTCTAAGTGTACACATAATCTCTAATAACATATGATGGGTTTAAAAGACTTTTGTACTGTAACCTGGAAAATCAAATGCTACTTGTTATTCTTTTTCTGTAAATTCATTTGTTAATTGAAAGAAAATAGACTTGAAAATAGCTTTTTGACTCAGAGGCAGAGGCAGGTGGATTTCTTAGTTAGAGGCCAGCCTGGTCTATAAAGTAAGCTCTAGGACAGTCAAGGCTACACAGAGAAATCTTGCCTCAAAAATGAAGAAAGGAAAGGAAAGGAAAAGAGTGAGGAAGGAAGGAAGGAAGGTAGGAAGGAAGGAAAAGAAAATGCACTTTTTAAAAACATAGCAGGTTCCTTTTTTAAATTGAAAAAGAAAAAAAAGTCTGATTCAGACCAGACTGACCTAGAACTCAAAATTAGCCTGCTTCTGCCTCCTTAGTGCTTGGGTTTACAGCATGAACCAGGACAGTCAGATCAACAGGTTCCAGAGTAAGGTTTTCCTTCCTTTAAGAATACTTTTGTGGGGCATGCCTTTAATCCCACCACTTGCGGGCACAGGCAGGTGGATATCTGTGAATTCGAGGCCAGCCTGGTCTACAAAGCAAGTCTAGGACAGCTAAGGGTCCACAGAGAAACCCTGACTCAAAAAAAGAATATTCTTCTTCTAGAAAAACAGTGTAAAAACTCGACTAGAATAGGTAGAATTTCCCCTCGTTAACTTGTACAACAATGACACCGGGAGACACCTGTGGGAAATGTGCATATATGACCAGGTGCTGTCATTTGAATAAAACATCACACTGGGGCCTGCAGACTAGAGCTCATAACAGAAATGCCACAGATGACAGCAGTACAGCTGATATGCCTATAATCTACTGACAAAGTGTACTCTTTAGCAAAGTGAAACCAAATGTCTGCTGAGAAGTCAGATGTCTGTGGACTCGTCTTTCTCAGCTCCAAATGCAGTATTAGACACACTAAATACACAGCTTAGCTGTATATTAGACTCACACCTTGGCAAAATCATGTCAGTTTGGTCATGAAGCATGAGCATTTTTATTATAATCCGTATAAACTAAAGATGTTTCTGAAGTAGAAACCCTAAATTTGAGCACGCAGCTAAATGTAGTAGCCTGTCTGTCTCACTTGGGGAATGGTGTCAGATAAAAACTCTTTCTCTTGCTTTTAGAGCTGACACTCCTTAGGCAGGACCGTAGAATGGCCTGATAAAGAGAAACTGAGCCACACGCAGTGTGAATTGCTGTTTCAGAAATCCTGGGATCAGATGCAGCAGCCTATTTGCTGTGAAAATGCATGAATCAGGGAGACTTAGTGCTTGTGGGAAAATGGGTTCTAGGATGCCTGGCACTATCCAAAGGAAGATCATAAGCAAATGCAAGGTGGAGCAGGAGAGAGCTGGCTCAGCAGTTAAGAGCACTGGCTGCTTTTCCTGAGGACCTGGGTTCAGTTCCCAGCACTCATATGGCAGCTCACAACTGTCTGTAACTCCAGGTCCAGGGGATCCAAAACCTGCAAACAGATACACACGTAGGCAAAACACTAATGCACACAAAATAAAAATAAGTTTAAAAACTAGAGAAAGAACCGGGTGTAGTGGTGGCACATGCCTGTATCCCAGCACTCTGGAGGCAGAGGCAGGCAGATCTCTGTGAGTTCAAGGCCAGCCTGGTCTACAAATCGAGTCCAGGGCAGCCAAGGCTACACAGAGAAACCGTGTCTTGAAAAAGAGAGAGAGAGAGAGAGAGAGAGAGAGAGAGAGAGAGAGAAAGGAAAAGAAAATGATAATCGGATAGAGAATGGGACAGTGAGTACACGCATGCGCTGCTGGTCCAATCTTCTTTTTCAGGTCCTCATCACTCGTTCTATTTAGATAGCATCACAACAAGCAGCAGGAAAGGTGTAATTGGTCCCAAATGACAGCGCTAATAAAATAAAGACTAGGATTCAAAGCTGCACCTCAGAGTACAGAAACATGCCAGACATAGTGGCACACTCCTTCAATCCCAGCACTCAGGAGGCCGAAGCAGGAAGTGTTGGTTCAAGACCAGCCTTATCAGTTTACAACGGCGAAATGGTATGGAGGCTGTGCTGAGAGGCTCTGTAGTAGTATTGCAGCTGATGAGCAGGGAGGGGCCTGGGTTTGACCACCAGCACCTCAGAAAAAGAAAAGACTATAAAAGGGATGACACTGATACTGGACAACTTTAGATAGAGCCAAAATCCTGGGAGAAAATGAAGAAATAGCTGGGCATGGTGGCACACACCTTTAATCCCAGCACTCGGGAGGCAGAGGCAGGCTTCTGTGAGTTCTAGGCCAGCCTGGCCTACAAAGAGAGTTCCAGGACACCCAAGGCTACACAGAGAAACCCTGTCTGTGTGTGTGTATGTATGTATGTATGTATGTGTGTGTGTTGTGCATTACATTGTATATGTTTCATACAGTTATATGCCTAATTAACATGTAGATGTGTTAACATCTATTCATTGCACAAAACCTTGAAAAGGTAAATATCAGAATATTAAAAGTATATGAGGCACAAGTTTTCCTGTCATACTCCTAAAAGAGTTAACCCTAAATAACTTTGTTTGAGCCTATTCCCATGCCAATAAAGAAATGGGGTTAAATGTACAGAAACCCATGGCAGGCCTGCTTCAGTATTTACTCTCACAAGTTCATCACCCTTAGCTGTCTCGTTTCCTAAAATTAAGCTTTCTTACAGAGCAATTCAAAAACTTCCATCTACACTGGAAAATGACTGTAAAACAACCCTCTGTAGCTAGTCACCCCCGAGTTTATTTCTGACTCCACATAAAAAGTAGATGATAGCTCTGTCCCCACACAGCACCATAGGGCTATACGTCACTAACAGAAATGCAGAGGGAACTTCTCCCATACTTAGACATAACCACTCAAAACTCCCACAGAAACCTAGGAAAGGCCCATCCCCCAAAAAGGCCACCTCCAACAGTCTCTTTCACCTCCTGTGTTGTCAAGTTTGTTTATGGGATTTTGTTTGTTTTTGAGACAGGCTCTCACTGAGTAATCCTGGCTGGCCTGGAATTCCCTGTATAGACCAGGCTGGCCTCGAACTCAGAGATCCACCTGTCTCTGTTGCCATCACCACCAGCTCTCCAGATTGCATTTTTACCAGTGTTCATTCCACACATGATGAAAGGACATCAGAGATAGAGCAGAGGCCCTCGTTAATGAACAACCGCGTCCTGGTTTTTCATGACGTATGCAAACACCCTCCTCTTAACGAGGAAGGCAGGTTCGTATGTGACATGTGCCAGGACAGCCACTGAGAGGAAGTCTAGCTGCCTTGTGGAAGTGTAGCCTATAGCTAACCTGAATTTTAAGTAAAAGTTACCAGGGAGTGACAAATGTAATTCTGGAGAGTTTCCAACCTGAAAGAAGCTGTGTTTCATATCATCACACAGAAACTAGAGAAGCAGTGTATTAGAGAGAGTAAATTCTCAGAAGAGCCAATGGAAAGAGATGAGATGACTGAAAAATCGCGGTAAACTTCCCAGGACTTGAATATAACTTTTCAGAAAAGCACCAGAATGCCTGAGAGAGGACCTCCCAAAATTCTTACTTCTGTATATCTTCACAGATCTCGAAAGAATTTTAAGTATATGAAAATTGCTATTGCCTTTATGGAGTCCTGTGTGGGCCCCCCCCACACACACACACACCACCACCACCACCACCACTCGCGTAGCAGATTTTAAAATTTGAAGATCCCTGGAGGGGTAATTGCCAAGCAAAGCCTAGATTGGCAAGACGCTACAGTGTTGAGAACTAATGGATACTACCTAACAGGCAAGGGACCAGACAGGAACTATAATATAGCATCAATGTGCCAGGTTAAAGCGGTTCTAAAAGGAACTGAGTTTTCTGTGCGGTCACTAAAGATCTGTTAAACTTTCAGCCGACTCTTCGGACTTCAGAAACCTAAAGAGGGGCTTGAGTTTGACACCAGTGACCTTTAAAGGTGAGTATCCAGTTCCTGATAAAAAGTGGAATTTGGACCCAAGTTCCCTAGAGCAGAGTTTCCCCTCTCCAAGAAGAGTCCTGACTCCTTCCGCCCCTAAGCGATACTTACTTACCCTTTCTCCCGCTCTTCCTCGGTGAGAAGGGGTAAGTGGTAATATTGTACCCTCGCCCAATTTGGCCAAAATCCTAAAAGTAAAAACGACAGAGACAGGTCCTTTAAAATCCCATGACTCAAGTCTGAGCAGCTCCCACCAGCTACCCACCACTTGAGGAGCAGAGCTCCCTCCCAGCTGCTCTGTGGCCACCCTTGGGCGGGGAGGGGAGGTCAGCTACCCGCCAGAATCGGGGTTCAGGTTCCCTAACAGGGAGACAGAGGGCGGACTAAGAGGGCAACCGCGCGGCCTCACTGAAAGACGCGCACGTACGCATGCTCGCCACCGTTGCGCGTGTAGCGGCCGAGCGGCTCCCCGCCTCCCAGCAACACCCACTTGTCCGAGGCTAAGCCCGGCATAAGAGACTCCCGGGAACAGAGGGTCTGCCCAAACCCACCCGCGTGCCTCGCTGTCCCGACCCACCGCCCTACTCCCCGCGCACCAGAGGCACAGCTTAGCCCAGGGGAAGTCCCTGCGGCACGCCCCGCCTTCCGCCGCGGCACGCCCCGCCCACCCCGGCCGCTCGCCCCACCCTCCGCTGCTGCAAGCCCAGACCCGACCCCCAGCCAGGCGGAACGGGAGACTCCGCCCCCCTACGGAAATCCCGCCCCCGGAACGCCGCTCACGGTCCACAGGCCGCCAGCAGTGGGTTGCATCAGATCAGCCGCAGTACTAAACCTGCAGGCAGTTTCAAGTATTAAAAGCTTTAGATCTAAGCCCGACGTCATGTTTATGGTTAGGAGGACAAGGAAAAGCAGCAAGTCACCAGAAGCTGTCTTCAGCGACTCCCCTTACTTATAGGTCAGGGATACTGGACAGCTCCTCCTGTTGTTGGGGGGACGGGGCCGGGGTTGTTGTGCGTACACTGGGAAATTTTCCATTTTGCTTCCTCTAACAAACCAAAACAAGAAATCCAGAACAGCTGTTTGCTTTAGAGAAACTAGGTACAAAAATCTTAACTATGTTATTACAACCAACAAAAAGTGTAACAGAAAACAAAATTAACTCTCCTTTTCCACCCCTCCCGAATTGTATCTTTACCTTTTCTAGCTTTGTCCTTCTAGATAGTGCTGAACTATCATTCTCAAGTGTAAGTAGTGCATAACGTCCTGACACTCAGCGGGCATGGAGCAGCAGGTCGTAATGGTGCACATCTTTAATCCCAGCACTCGGGAGGCAAAGGCAGGGGGATCTTTGTAAAATCAAGGCAAGCCAGTTCTACAAAGAGAGTCCAAACCAGCCAAGGCTGTTACACAGAGAAACCCTGTCTGGGGGGCGGGGAGGAGGGGGCGCTGCGGGGGGAGGGGCGGGACGTGGTGGAGCACACCTTTAATCCCAGCACTCCGAGGCAGAGACAGATGGATTTCTGAGTTTGAGGACAGCCTGATATACAGAGCTTGTTGTAGGACAGGTAGGGCGTCACAGAGAAACCCTGTCTCAAACAAAATTTTAAAAAGAGGGGAAAAAGGGAAAAAGAGGGAGAGACAGAGCAGAGAGAGACCTAAATGGACTGATAATTACAGAAGTCTGCCAACAAAAACAAGGTTGCTGTCCTGTCTGTACAGGATGTAGGTGCAGTCACTCTTAGAAGTGGCTGAAATAATTACTGCAAGGGAAGTCTGTTCCTGCCGGTGCTTCAAGACTTAATTCCAAGAGCATATCTTGGGGGCCGCTTCTGAGGACAGAGTCTATTTATAAACTGTATTGGTCCCTAGTAATAGAGAAGACTCCACATTAAAGAGGTGGTTCATCCAGTGAGGAACTGACAAAATAGAATGCAGTGAACATGGGCACACATTAAGAAGTAAAGAGCTTTTAAGCTGGGCGTAGTGGTGCACACCTTTAATCCCAGCATTCTGGAGGCAGAGGCAGGTGGATCTCTGTGAGTTCAAAGCCAGCTTGGTCTAGAAAGAGTTCCAGGACGGCCAAGGCTACACAGAGAAACCCTGTCTCGATTAAAAAAAAAGAAAAAAGAAAGGAAAGGAAAGAAGTATACAAAAAGAGTTGTTAAGTGGATCTGATTTTGTCATTAAGATTAATCAAAGATATTTAAGAAGCCAAAGTATGGGGACTATGGAAATAAGCCTTTTGTAGGACCACAGAGAATATGGCGCCAGCAACTCCTAAGACACCTCGAACGGTCTTGATTTTCTGCGCACAGTGCTGATCTGCTAGGGATGCCTAGCACACTAGTGAAGTCTCAAAATGGATCTGAAAGTAGGGTGGTAACTGCTTCCCCCTTCTTTATCAAAGGCTTCTGAGGTGGCGTTGCCCCTGCCACTTTTCCTCATAGTTACAATAACCTGATTGGTTGTTATTGGTGCTTGGGCTAGCATGGGATAGTCTGATTGGCCCTTCAACCTTTTGACGGTTATACACTGAACAATAAAGTTAGATCTGCACCTTTGAGTTTGGTTTCAGGAGACTGGTTCCCAGGATTCTCCGTGGACTCCATTGCCCTTTCCTGATCCCCACACCAAAACAACCAAAAAAAAAAAAAAAAAAAGCTTACATTCCCTTCTTTCTCCAACTGTTTGTCACTCTGGAAATAGCAAAACTCTGAAGTCAGAGCAAAAGGGACTTAGAGGACAGTGATGCTATTCTGTATACTATACTTGCAATGTGTGTCTATATTTGTTAAACCCACAGATGTAGGACAAAGATAATGCGCTCTAATTTCTTACTTCAGGCGATAATGATTCAACAATGTAGGTTCATCAATTTTAACCAGTAATCTGCCTCAGGGTGTTAATAGAAAGGGTGCACGTGCATGGGGTAATATGTGGGTGTCCTGGAATATGTGGGAATTTTTGTCCTTTCTGTTCAGTTTTACTCTCCACCTAAAATTGCTCTTTAAAAATAAAAGTATATTTTTAAAAAGAAGCTAAGATAAGGCCTCTAAACATCATTTATTCCACAAGGTCATTAAACTTGAAGCTCATTAACTTTGGTATCAGTGCCATCAGAGGAACCAAATCATTCCTCCCTAACTAAGATACAAATGTAAATTATGGTTGCACATCATATAAATAAGTAATGGGATATTTAACCAAATTAACTTCATGTAATTAGGCTTGCAAATTCTGTGGATCTTTTCTGAGCCCACAAATAAAAGTAGGGGTAAAAGCAGCTTTCCCTGCTTGGGGTGTAGTAGATAACCATAAGGCTAGAGGAATGAGGAACTGAGCCCAGGAAACAAGGAATCAGAGATGGCTCCTGAGACCAGAAGATCCTGAGACTGGTTGTCTATGTGCCACGAGGGTTAGGATTAGCATTCACTTCATGCTATCCTTCTGACCTCAGGAGGTCAGAGCCCAGAACGAAGTTAATATCTGAACGGGACTGCAGAAAAGGAGGAAATTTCCTGCTTAGTTTCCAGGTTGATTTTTTTTCCTTTTTTTCTTTCTTAGTATTTTATTAATTTATTCATATTTCATCTCAATTGTTAGTCCATTCCTTGTATCCTCCCATTCCTCCCTCCTGCTTTCCCTCTACTCCCCTCCCCTATGTCTGTGACTGAGGGGGACCTCCTCCCCCTGTATATGCTCATAGGGTATCAAGTCTCTTCTTGCTGGGCTGCTATCCTTCCTCTGAGTGCCACCAGGCCTCCACATCAAGGGGATATGGTCAAAAATGGGGCACAGAGTTTATGTGAAAGTCAGTCCCCAATCTCCAATCAAGGGTGGAGAATGTCCTGTCCATCGGCTAGGTCTGGGTAGGGGTTCAAAGTTTACTGCATGTATTGTCCTTGGCTGGTGTCATAGTTTGAGCAGGATCCCTGGGCCCAGATCCACCCATCATAATGATTTTTTTTCCTGGTATCTTGGGACTCTGACTCTCTCTCTCTCTCTCTCTCTCTCTCTTGTACACACACACACACACACACACACATATATATATATACATATATATATATGTATATATATATATATATATATAGAAAGAGAGAGAGAGAGAGAGAGAGATGTTTTATATATACTTTAACAGCTCTGAGGAAATTGATATGATTATATGAACGAATATAAAAACACTCAAATTTTTATTAATTTTCTTTATTTAAAAATTTGAGAACTTATAATATGAAATTATACCATCTGAAAAATGAATTATTGGTATATAGTTATTAACCTAATTTTAGATATAATCAATGGTGTGCATTTCCATAAATAATATAAAAGTGAGCTTAAAATAATATCAAAAATTAGAGTTTCATTTATTATCCAAATTAACTTTAGTTTCTAATATTACTATGGAAAAAATAGATTGATAAGCTTTATTATTACTATAAGTAATATCCTATAAGTCATCCATTTGGGTTTTTTCAAATGCTAACTTCAAATAATAGAAGCCAGGGCTGGGAAAAATAATGTGTCATTTCAAATCTGACAAAAGATGAATACAGTATAAGCAGGGATCTATTCACAAGAACAAATAAGGGTAAAGAACACAGAAACATCCATTGGCCAAAGGTATAAAATTTTAAACATCAAAAAAAGTAAATGAACACAGTCATTGGAAACCAAATATAGTAAAATTCTTTCTTTGGTTGGTTGGTTGGTTAGATGGTTTTTTGAGGCAGGGTTTCTCTCTATAGCTCTGGCTACCCTGGAGCTCACTCTGTGGACCAGGCTGGCATCGAACTCACAGAGATCAGCCTGCCTCTGCCTCCCAGGTGCTGGGATTAAAGGTGTACATCACCATTGCCTGGCTCTAAAATCCATATTTTTTATAATTAATTTATTCAGATTCGAACCCCTACTCTAATCTACCAAATTCTCCACAGTTATGTAGAGAGCGGGGACTGACTCTGACATGAACTCTGGTGCCCCATATTTGACCACCTCCCTTTGGTGGGGAGGCCTGATGGCACTCAAAGAAAGAATAAGCAGGCTACCAAGATGAGACATGATAGCCTACAATCCATTTCTTTTCTTTTCTTTTTTAATTTACTTTATTGGCTTTTTGAGACAGGGTTTCTCTGTGTAGCCTTAGCTGTCCTGGACTTGTTTTGTAGACCAGGCTGGCCTCAAACTCACAGCGATCCACCTGCCTCTGCCTCCTGAGTGCTGGGACTAAAGGTGTGCGCCACCACGCCTGGCACTAAAATCCATTTCTTAATGATACTCCAAAGAAGAAAAGCAGAAATGGATGGAGGGGAAGAAAGAGGACAAGAAGGAAGGAAAGAGGGAAGGATCACTAGTCACAAACTCATTCAGGCTTTGTCTCAGGGGGGAAGGGAAGCTATGATTTACATTGGCTCGTTTTTCTGGATTAACTTGAATTCTTTGAATGCGTATAGTTGTTCAGGGAAAGTTGTTCTTATAATAAACACAAAAGAAATAATACAACTGGGAACCTCCCATTCAGCAATCCTGCATGTAAAATAAAAGCAGTTTTAGAAAACAGTCATGAAAGTGTAAAACTAGTAGGTGCATGGGTGATGAGGGCTGTTTAACTACAGTCAAGCTCTCACAGTCTAAGGACTGAGGAAAGTGGGATTCCAGGCATTGTCCTCCCTGATCTAATGCCGCATGAAGTAGTCCAGACACCTGTAAAGTATTTTTGCTAAAACAAAAAGACGATGAAAACAGAATCTAATTCAGACTTAAAGCTGACTTCCCACTGGCTTACAGGAAACAACGAGGCTAGAGGACCAAGTAGAATAACATTTTGAAAGAAAATGAATCCAGCTACAATGCTGGGCATTCATTGTAGCCCCCTCAAGTCAGTAGAAGCTCCTAACTCAAACCTGATACGATTGGGTGACAATCAGGGATACTTGACAATGGACAGTATTAAACAGTATCCAAGAATTACTGTAATTTCATTAGGTGTAAAGATAGCTTTCTACTTGTATTTTAAGTCCATCGTTTTTGGACAGATATTCTGAAATATGTTGAGGATAAAGGATATATTATCTAGCATTAAAATGCTTCAAGAGAGATGGCTCAGTGGTTAGGGGCGCTGACTGCTTCCTCTTCCAGAGGACCCAGGTTCAAATTCCAGCACCACATGGCAGCTCACAACTGTCTGTAACTCCAAGACCTGACTCTCTCACAGAGACATACATGCAGGCAAGACACCAGTTTAAAAAATAAAATAAAATAAAATAAAATTTGAAAAAAAAAAAAGGAAAGAAAAGGGAATAGCTATATGGCATGAATATAACAATAAATAATTATGATGAAGGAGGTTTTCACCTTTCCTCTTGAATTTGTATGTTTGAAATTGTTAATGAACATTACAAAACAAATGTATGCTTTATTACAAGATATTTGATCCCATTGTGATCCCTGAGATTGTGAACTGTAAAGATCTGTCTTCGATCCCACTGTGATCCCTGAGATTGAACTGTAAATCCCTGTTTCTTGTGGTTGAGCCCTGACACACCTTTAATCCACGAGCTTTCTGTTTATTTTAAACAGGTGAGTGAGGTGTGGTTCAGGCAGCCTTACACACACCTTTACTCCAAGAGCTATCAGTACACAGGATTTAATACACAGGATTTAATAAAGTTAAGCCTCAGTCAAGAGGCAGAGCAAAAACCAGCTGACAGGGATTAAAGAGCAGGAGGGACTTTGAGTTGAGGGGCATTTTAGACAGCATGTACAAGTAGAAGGGGTCTTTGGTCTTTGGCACTTTGGTTCTTTAGCTTAGGATTTTAGCTTGAGTTCTCCAACTCCTTGGCCTTCTTTGGCTTTTCAGGACTTGAGCTAGCAAGGCTTTGACCTTAGATTTTTTGGCCTTTTCCCCCTAGGCTGTCTCTGAGCTAATGAGTCTTTTTGGGCCTTCTCCATTGGGACATGAGCTGAGTAGGATGTTCGGCTGGGTGCTCTCTCTGTCTCTCTGAGGTAGCAGGCTTCTCAACACAACATCTGGCTCCTGAGTCTTTATTGATAAAATAGAACCATCGGGGATTTTCAATTAAAACAACACTGGTTTAGCCCATGTTTCCTAGAAAATAGTGCCTGAGACAGGTGTGCCAGCTAAAAGTTTGTTGCAGGGAGAGTGGTCTAGTCTTAGGAAACAATCATTCGGGGGAAAGGGACAGACGAAAAACCACCAATTAAAAAGATACACAATGTATGCTGGCAAAGCAGATCCTGCCCTCGTCCTGCATCTCACTTCTCAATATTGACTCCATAAAGAAAAGCAACCATGTGGAGAAAAACACTGGAACCCAGAGACTAGGAAGTGATAGTGTCACAAAGTGACTGAGATTTATTAATTCTTACCATATCACATTTTAACATTATTATTTTTATATTACATATAGTTATACCATTTCCCCTTTTCCTTTCTACCCTCCAAGCCCTCCCCAATATCCCCACTTTCTCTCTTTCAAATTCATGGTCTCTTTCTCTTTAATTGTTGGTGTGTGTGTGTGTGTGTGTGTGTGTGTGTGTGTGTGTGTGTGTGCACATGTGTGCACCCATGTGCAGCCTGTTCAGGCCGTATACTATTACTTACATGTATGTTTTCAGGGCTGACCATTTAGTACTGGATCACCAGTCAGTAAGTTTTTCACTGAAGAAAGACCATTTCTCCCATTCTCAATAATTCTTAGGTGTGCATCATATTTTAATCAACCTGTTACTTTCAGGGTTAGTAAAGACATCTATTCATTTAATCTCCTTTGACTGAAATAATCACTCTGCTTGATCATGATCCCTCTAGAATAATTCATTCACAATCATAACACTGTATCTGTATTTGTATCAAAATATAACATCACATCTGATAAATATTGACAGTTAGCATGTCAGTTAAGAATTTCAAACCATAAATAAATAAAAAATAAAAAGAGTTACAAACCACGGACATGGGTATATTGCTTACCTATCATTCATGCAGCTCTAGGTTTGAGGCCCAGCAATGCATATGTTGGGCGTGGTGTCTCATATCTGTAATTCAGCACTTAGGAGCTGGCGGTAAGAGGATCAGAGTTTCAAAGGTCACCCTCTAACACATGATGCATTCAAGGCCAGCCTGGTATGCATAAGATTGACTCAAGGTTAAAAAAGAAAGAAAAAAAAGGGAGGAAGAAAAGAAATGATCACATTTACTCAGGCTACAATAATTTATAATTAAAAAGTAAACTCACACCCATATAAATGACTACAGAAACTAATTACAAAAGAACAACTTGCCTGTGGTACTTTGCACATCCCTACATAGACTATGTTTGCAAGGCTGGGCTGCTGTTAACAAGTATTTGTAGGGAGGCCATTGATCTTCCTAGATCATGGGATCATGGGAAGTTTATAAGGAACTTCTACCAGGCCATTTCTTATTTACTTTCTTATATATCAAGGCAGTGGTCACAAAGATCTCCTATTGCCTCCTTCAGCGTCTTCAAGAAACAACTGTGGGTAAAAACACTGAGCTGTGGCATGCCACTGACTCCTTAGCAACAGAGTGTCCTGCTGCCCCTGGTAGCAGTCTTCCAGGCCCTTTGGTTTCAGTATCACCCTGTTCAAGGAACACCAGAACTGGCAGCTTTGGCTATTATCACTTTGTCTATAGAGCAAAATAATGTTTCTTCTAAATCTCAGAACTGGCAGCTCATTATCCCTTGTGGGCTAATCCATGTGCCTTGTCTTGCCTTGGAAAATTCTGGCAGGAAGTTTTAGGTTTGTTTCACCCTACTTTTTCTTCATTTTTCTTGTTGCCCTGTGTACACAGTCTGCAGTATGAATGGTTAGGATCCAATACACAAACTCCTCAAGAGATATGAAAGACTTGGATTCACAGTTTAGAAACAGAAGTGCTGTAGAATAATTTTGGATGACAATACAGAAGTCTTTTTTGGACTGTCTCACCTTCAAAATAATTGTTAGATTCTCAACAACCAGGTCAAAGCTGAACATGACGGTGCAGGCCTATGAGCTCAGTGCTTGGGTGACAGAGGGCTAGGACAGGAAGTTCTCAAATTCCAGGCGAGCTTGGGCTACATGGCAAGACTCTACCCATCCCCTCAATTAATTCAGTTCAGTATTCAAAGTCCAAACCTGGGCAAAAAAGGGAAAGGTAGGAGACAATGGAGTTATGAGAATATGCTCAGTGTACAAAATGTACTTGTATAAAAATTTCATTTTGTAACACAGTGCTATGTACAATGAATATACAAACTGAAAATTAGTACTAATAATTAAAAAATAAAACCATTCAAAACTTCTAAAAGAGAAAGAGCAACCTGCAACTAGACCTTTTTAGATAATTTATCATGTGTTTTTTCCTACCTCTCTGCATCACCCCTATCCCTTCCAACCCCCTCAACATTAGGTAGGAGATAAAAGGAGGTTATAGGTGAAAGAGGGTGTCAATATTGTTGGACTACTTTGTCCTAGTTAGTGGTGTCATGTTCCTTGGGAGAAATTTGATCTTTGTCATCAGGATCTCTCCAACCAGAAACCGGGAAACAGCAATCCTGCAATCCTGCAATCCTGCAATCCTGCAATCCTGCAACCAGCAACAGGAACAGCAACAGGAGCAGCAGCAACTGACCTCTTAGGGATGGCCACTACATGCCCTCTGAAGAGTTCTCAGAATTCTAACTGTAAACTATTCTCAGCTGACAAAACCACATCTCTGCCAGAGCACAATACAAATCATAGTTAGCTACTGCGGAAAGTCTGAAGTGGCCCCATATCCCACACCTGAGATTAAAACAAAAACATATTTCCCTAACATTTCTGTGCTGGCATACTTTTAAAAACTATTTTTGAGTTTCTTAAATCTCTTTCCCCCTTCTTCACTCCAATCCCTTCCAACACCCCAACACCAGGTAGGGGGAAAAAGGTTAGTGGGGAGAGGGGGGCGTAGTTTTCCTTGGCTACTTCCGGCTGTTTAGGGTCATCAGGGCAAGCCAATCCTCATTTCAGGAGATCTACAATACTTCTTGTCCAACTGCGTTAACAGCAACCAGGAGCAGCAGAGCAGAGCGCCAACAGCCTTCTTTCTCGGAGTCCCCAGAGTCTCTCCGGGTCTGGCTTTTATCCCCACTGATAAAGACTGCGCCCCTCGCACAAGACACTTCACAGCGGACAGACATCACGTGCCCCCTCTCAGGAGGCAGCTCTCAGCTGTGGGCAAACCGGAGCATTCCCCATATTCCACATCTGGGATTAACACAAAAAACAGGTTTACATATAAACCAAAACCTCCACAACATTTCTATGTTTTTAAAGAAACCAATACTTCTCACTATATCATCCAAAGGATTTTTGGGGTCGGGGTGGGGGGTAAGGAGGGTAGGGCGTTGGAGAGAGAAAATCTCAAAGCTGCACACACGCATCTAAGCTCTATGCCAGGCTACAATAGCCCCAGCACAAGGGATTTTAGAAGGCTCTTTATTTGTACTCATGGTTAGACATTTTCCACATTGACTGCTAGAATCAGACTCATTGAAGAGCAAGTTGGAGGCTATATTAGTGTGGTTTTCTAAGGCCAGGTGAAACTTATAGTCTCCTCGAGGGTAGGAGAATGACATAGCCCTGAGGAACGTAGAAAGTGATTACAAAGTGGAATTTCTTTTTTGTAGGTAGTAATATAGTTAGCTATCAGCCAGTTCTCATGCCGTGAAACAATGGAGACAATTTACGACATGTAAATAACAAGGCTGTAGAGGAAGAGTTAAAAAACCCAAGTTGATCTTTAGCTCGGGAAATGATTCAGGAAACATCATAGGAACAACATAGACATAAATCAAATTCTAACATTATGTTTAACTAGGAAAAGGAAGAAAATTTGGATTCTTAACTTTGTGTGTGTGCTTTCTGCTCATTACCCTGTTGTTTATCTGTGTTCCTTCATTATGTAACCTTGGTTGGACTGGTCCTGGCTCTGCAGCTCAACTGGCCTCAGAACTCGTGAGAGTTTCACTTAGGTGTCAGGAGCTACAGGCACACACTACTGGCCTTAATTTTGTTCATCTGTCTTTTGGGTCTTTTTTGTTGGTGGTTTCTTTTCGGGGGGCGGGGTTGTATATATAAATACCTAAAATATATAAAATAATTTCTTTTATTTTATGTGCTTTGGTGTTTTGTCTGCATGTATGCCTGTGTGAGGGTGTCAGATCCCCTGGAACTGGAGTTACAGATAGATGTGAGCTGCCATGTGGGTTCTGGGAACTGAGCCAGGATCTCAGGAAGAACCACCGGTGCTCTTAACTGCTGAGCCCACAGACTCCAGGAAGGAAACCACTGACCAAATCATCATGGCCAAGTTAGTAAAGCAAACACTTACATAGAGAAAGTTGTCATTTTTTATTTTCTTTTTAATTCATGTACTTAGGGATTGTCTCTCCTTAAAGGCAGGGTTCAAGAGATCATCATGTCATGGGGTGCAATGGCGCTTGCCTGTAATCCCAGCGCTCTGGGAGGTAGAGACAGGCAGATCTATGTGAGTCTGAGGACAGTCTGGTCTACAAAGCAAGTTCAGGACAGCCAAGGATACACAGAAAAACCTTTTCTCAGAAAACCAAACCTACCAACCAAACAAACAAACAAAAAATACCCAACAATAACAAAAAGAGATCATTACATCTAACATGTGTAGAGGAATGTTAATTCAGAACATGGTTGCTCTGGCAAGAGATCACATCCGAAAGCCTTCTAGGTCTGTGTGATCTGGCTAAAAGACAGACGCACTTTTAATCCTAGGAGACAGAGGCAAGTGGATCTCTGAGTTCAAGGCTGCCTGATATAGAGCAAGTTTCAGGTAAAGAAAAGATTAGGTCCAGGCGTGGTGGCACATACCTTTAATTCCAGCATTCATTTAGGAGACAGAGGCATTCGGATTTCTGAGTATAGTTCACGCACTTCGGTTGAGTCAGTTGAGAGGCGGTGAATTGAGAGGCAGTGCACTGGAGTTGAGTTTGTGACAGTTCAGTTAGTGGAGTTCAGAGGCAATTTTGTTTTGCTTTATCGTGTTTTGTTTGGGGCTTTTTGTTTGATTTTTTGCTTTTTGTTTTTGTTTTGGTCTTGGTTTTCAGTTTTTCAAGACAGGGTTTCTGTTTGTACCCTTGACTGTCCTCTGCCTCCGGAGTGCTGGGATTAAAGGCATGTGCCACTACCGCCCAGTTCAGAGGCAGTTTATACCAGGAGAGTTTTACAGAGACAGATTGAAGAGAGAATAAGCTAGACACAAGTGAAGACATAGAATGAGTAGGAGCCAAACTATTAGAACATATTGCTAGAGTTAGTTTGAGGCCAAGCAGAGCAATTCAATGAGAAATTGAAAGAAGCCAGATTGAATCAGTCAGCTTGGAGAGGCGTTTAAGCCAGAACAGCTGAGTTGAACCAGCCAGCCAGAGTTTAGTCAGAACTAGAAAGGGTGAGCTTATTCAGCAGTAAGTCTCAGAGGCTGAGACTTCTAGGCCTAGATTAGATTGTATCCTGGCTAGAAACTTCCAGGTCTAGGTCTAGGTTAGCAGACCAAGGCAATAAGCCTCCGAGATGACAATTCAGGTGAATAAAAGGTATAATTACAAACATGGGTAAGATAAGAGTTTTTATAGCTCAGGAGTAGGGGGTTTCAAAAATGGGGGATTTTGTAGGCAAACACGCAGGGCTAAAGAAGCATAATAAGTTGGTCATATGATATGATTGCAAGGTAGTCGATACAAGGTGGTCATCAAAACCTTTGAAACAATGGCATGGTTGTTGTTTCCTGGAATAGGAAGTACAGAACCATTTGTACTTAAGAAGAAACAGCTCACATATATATCAACAAAATAAGCAAAGTGGGAAACAAAGTGTGGGATGCAAATTTATATTGAGAATGTTATTGAGAAGAATGGAAACTAGTCGAGAAACAAGTCCTGCTGGAGGCTAAGAAGAGTGCTCTGGTTCCTTCCCTG
Source organism: Acomys russatus (assembly GCF_903995435.1). NCBI lineage: Eukaryota > Metazoa > Chordata > Mammalia > Rodentia > Muridae > Acomys > Acomys russatus. Next base: position 53,826,990 of record NC_067137.1, on the reverse strand, counting down.
GTTTACTATAATCTTTCCTCTTTTTACACAGTTCAAATGAGCTCCACTGCCCACAGGAGAATGTAATGGAAACTGAGAGGCACCTGAACACCTCATGGTAGGTCAACTAGACTGACTGGCCCACCCCCTCATACTTCAACTTAAAAGTATCTTACCAATCCCCCTATGTGGCCTCCTCGGTCCTAGCACATCCAAGGGGCCCACTCTTACTACACAGGTGTTATATTTCTGTTATGGTCCCACCTATGAACCTAGAATAAATTATTTTCTAAAAACTCAAAAACTCTGTGGTTCATGAAATTCATCCTTCAGATTCAAGAGAGACAAGAACCCGGGGCCACTAATTCAGTGGAAGGTTTGTGTGACCCTGAGCATCTTGCACCCTAACTCCCCAGATAAGCCCCGTGGAGAAGATTCTCAAAGGGCCCCCACCCCACTACCATTGACTTGCTTCATTCTCAATCCTTCAAGAATAATGCAGTTCCTCTGGGGGTGGTGGCACATGCCTCTAGTCCCAGAACTGGGGGAGCAGGCAGGTGAATCTCTGTGAGTTCTAGGCCAGCCAAGCCTACCTAGTAGGATCCTGTCTCAAAAACAAACAAACAAACAAAAACAAAAAACAAGTTTTAGTTTGGGTTAGGGAGATCTCTTGGCACCTCAAACCACCAAGTTCATAGAGACCAAAAAGTAAAAAGGCTTCAAGGGAAGTTACTGAGGGACCCAGTGCTTTTGTTTTGGTAATGATAGGTTATAAAAGTGGACAAAAGAATATTGTACAACCATATGAAAATATGAGTGACTCTAAGCCTCACACTTACACAACTTAAAATGGCAAGTTTTTTGTCATGTATATTTTACTACAAATTTAAAATCTCAGTAGTCGGGAGTAAAATCAAATGTGAAGGTCTTTCACAGATATAGATACTTGAAATTGATTCTCACTGAAGGTACACACCTTGACACAAAGAGAGGTGGATCTCTATGAGTTCAAGGCTAGTCTGGTCCACAAGGTGAGTTCCAGGACAGCCTAGACTGCACAAAGAAACCCTGTCACAAAACAAAACAATACATAAATAAAGGTCAGGCGTGGTAGCACACGCCTTCGATCCCAGCACTCAGGGAGTAAGAGGCAGGCAGAAGCATGTGAGTTCAAGGTCAGCCTGATCAACAAAGTGAGTCCAGAAAAGCCAGGACAATTACACAGAGAAATCCTGTCTTGAAAAACCTAAATAAATAAATAAATGATAAAATTCCCTCATTAGATCAATTAATTAGCTGAACTTTTAGTTTTCCTACTGAAGTCAAATGCAGGCATAGCAGAAAATTCAAAATAAGAAGGCAATTTCCCCCAAATCTTTCATTTAGTCTTTCCTAATGTTATATAAAAGGGAAATGGTTTATATTTTCTATGGTTTTATTTTCTTTTGTGGGGAAGAAGTTGTTAATAGGTGTGTGGGGGGGGTGATTCTTCCTCATTACAAATAAATGCATGTTTTATCTTTGAACAAAGTTAATTTTTTTTTAACTACGGGACTTTTCATAGTCTTTAATATGCTAATGTGTATTTTGAATAGCCATAACAGGATTTAGTAAGCGACATTCCTAAGCTTATTTGATCAGGAATTCTTTGTTCTCTTGGAGCCCAATTAATTAACATTTGCCTTTGTACTGAACCCACAGAAGTTGTGCCACAAACCTACAAGCCGTGTGGGCACTCTCTTTATATAGGCTAATCTTACTATGCAAGCAGTAATTATGGTTTATTTTATCATGAACTCTTCTAGAATATCTACATGCTTTTTAAAAACATTTTAAATTTTCAAATATTGTAGATTAAACAAATAAGGACAAAAGAAGCAAGTTTGAAAGTATTTTCCCTTCAATTTACAGTTTTTTTAAAAAAAGCTTCGAAAACATTTAATATTCTGTAACAAAATACTTGTTAGTAGAAATCATGCAGAAACCTGTGATGTTGACCTTGTGATACATACTGTTGAAACACTTTTTCCCTATTTTTTGTTTGTTTGTTTGTTTGTTTTTAGTTTTTTGAGACAGGATTTTTCTGTGTAGTGGTTGCTGTCCTGGATCTCCCTTTGTAGACCAGGCTGGCCTTGAACTGAGAGATCCATCAATGGATGGGTTTAATGGGCGAGTCAGCTCATCTCCTTATATCTCACTGCAGTTTTTCCTTAAGTCCTACAAAAAATGGCCCTAGACTCCGGGTGTGGTGGTGCATGCTTTTAATCCCAGTATTCAGGAGGCGGAGGCAGACTATGAGTTCAAGGCCAGCCTGGTCTTCAAAGAGAATTCGAGGACAGCCAGGACTATTACACAAAGAAACCCTGTCTTGAAAAAAGAAAAGAAAAGAAAACAATAATGGCCCTAGACTAGCAAACTGATGGCACTCATTTTCCGGGACCTGTCTGCTTTGTAAACTTATCCTCCCATGAGTGGCTCTACTTGCCCAATCTAGGCTAAATTCTCCTTTCCATTGTCTATAAAATTCATTCTTCAAGATTTCAAGCCAAAGGACACAGAATGTACTAGTTTAGAGTAGCTGTGACCCTTGGATTGCCCATCACCTTAACTGTGCAAAGCGTGTGCACCCAAGTCGAGGGAGCTCCACTGTACCCAAGGACTCTCTTTCCTCTCATTTCATAATTTTGTAGTACAAAGAACAGAATACATGAGGGACATAAAAGTAAATGAGACTAGAAAAGATAGATTGAGGCCAGCTCATTAGTACTAACAAGTTTAGACTTTATTCTCTGAGTAATTGGGAGCTGAGGAAAACTGTTGAGCAGAGGGCATGAACTGTGTTCCAGAACAATTACTCTGGTGGGCCCACAGGGAATAGATGAGGCTAGAATGCAGCAGAGAGGCTAATTAGAATGTTTTAATTGTCTGGTGAGAGATGATGGATACTTGATCGAACAGAAAGAAGCCATAAATAGGAAATGCATTTTTAAAAAGTGAAAAAGGTAACTGAACTTGGTGAGTGTATCGATTGGAGAAGCGTTTGGATGTAGAAAGGAGAATTTCTGCAGAATGGGCCCTAACACACAGATGCTCAGGGCCCGTGTCTATTCTGAAGCTTCTCATTAGCAGCCACAGAGCCCCCAGGTTCTCTTGGCTTTTCTTCTTACTGAAGACTGACCTCAGTGCGTACTGTAGGTGTAATTGAAAGGAACTGGATCACACGGCAGCCTTTTGTTGCAGTGGAGGCTGCTAAGGAGGGCAAGAGGCATGGCTCTGAGACAGGCCAGCCTAGGGGAAAGTCTAGTGCCCTGAGGATCTACCTGCATTGGGTTATACCCATCTCCCTTTTGTAATAATGCGCCTACCAGCTGAACGTAATTCCCTTCAGGCACTATGCACCCCTTATCAAATAACACACCTAGCGACCTCAGAACTTCCTCAAACCTCCACCTGCTACAAGTACCATCCTCCCAATTCTTGAGAAACAGTGTCAATTTTGACAGCCCTAGTAACAACAAAACGTAGACAGTTTCCACTCAAGTGTATTCCCAATGTATCTGGGTATAAAGAATACAAGGCTTGATCAGGCCTAAACTGGTTTTGGGTACAGTAGGGCAAAATTATATCCACCAGTAAATTTTTAGAGAGATTTACCTTTACGATGGTGCAAAATTGGGCATGCAAGTGATTAAAATCAAATGCATTATAGAAAAGGATACGAGGAGTAGAAAAACGATTCTATGATATACTCTATCCATTAAAATAGAGAACTTCCTTTTCTATACTACAAACTCCTCTTCCTCCTGAACCACATAAAAGGAAGCCTCACCAATCCCCGAAACCCTTCAGTATTCCCTTTCCTGTGGTTCACTGACAACCTTGACAGCGTATCCCTCTCTGATTTGTACTACCACTTTCTCTAAATAAACTAATCTTGCTACCTGTGCAAATATGTGTGAGCCCCTATCTTCGCTTCTCCGGATTTAGAAACCAAGAACCAAGAAACACCCAGCCCAGACTCCCTCTGACAGCTAGCACCATGGTGCACAACCAGGGAGGTCATTCTGTTGTCCTGCTGGGAAAACAATAATTATCAAGAAATGTATAGACACTGGTCATTCCGTGGGTAATTAAAAAGAGCTTGCCATAGCAACCAATTGGATAATGATTGCAATGGGTTGAATGGTGCTCTTGGAAATACCCTGTCTATTCAAGAACTCACAGGATTCATTTCCCTCTGCCTCCAAGTGCTGGGATTAAAGGCATGTGCCACCATGTGAGAGAACAGGTCTCTGAGTTTAGAATGGAGGGTTTTCTGATTTTACAATATTAGAGGAGGGACTAGATAAGCTCTAAGGCCTTAATGTATGAAGGCTAATCCTTTTGCTCCACCCTACCATGTGGTCACTACATGCTAGGTGTTAAGCAACGTAGGGTAGATATATAAGATATAAGTCATGGCTGATCCTTTCTAGAGGGTCAAGCTCTGTGATATAGATAAGCAGAATTTTAGAAACAGGGTCCAGGCTGGGGCCATGGCTCAATGAGTTAAGTGCTCACTGCATAAGAATGGACACTTGAGTTTGGATGCCCAACACACAGGTAAAAGCTGGGCACAGTGGCACACATCTGCAACCAAGGCATTGTTGGGAAAGAAGGCAGATACAGCTGGTCCTAGGGACTTTGGAGACAGAAGATTAGATGAAATTATGTGCTTCAGATTCAATGAGAGACCCTGTCTAAAGAAACACAAGATGGAAAATGGAAAAAAAAAAAAAAAAAAAAGAAGGCATTTTGGCTTCTGACCTTTGCCCTCACATGTGCAAGCACAAGCAAGACTCCTACACACTTGTGCATTACCTCTCATCCCTGTGCCCTAAAACTGAAATAGTGTCCATCAGAATCTTGGTGGAAGAACAGGTCAAGAGCAAATTGGAAATATATAAGGTGGATGAAAAAAAATGTTTTGACACATAGATCATTAACTGCATTTTTGTGATCAATAGTGTTGTGGTAAAAACATACCTACTGATACCCTAAAAACAAATACATTTTCATCTGACTAGGTCTCCACTGTTCATTGTTCTGTTTTGGGTGCTGGTAGTTGAACCTAAACACATGCTAAACACATACTCTACCTCAGAGTTACACTCTAGCCCTGCTGACGCTTTTTGACAGAAAAGATTTAATGGGGATACAGTTAAGTTTTAGCCTGTTTCATTGGCAAGTAGTGTCCCTTGTGAAATGGAGCAAATAGATTAAGTTCAAGTATTAGAAAGGAAAGACAGTGCGTGAAGATAAATAAGGATTGTGATTGTTATCAGGGTTAAACAGATAACAATTCAGCCCTGCCATCTTCAAGACTGGCAAAGAGACTGACTGAAGTCTTCACCAGGCTGAGACCTGCAGTTCCTGAGACTCAGCTGGTGTTTGTTCAGTCTTTTAAAGAGGGGAGAGCAGAGGGAAGAGGGACAATAGTCATCTGGTGTCTCTATAGAACAAGTTTGAAACCTAGCTCTGAAGAAGGCTTACAGAAGCCTTATTGAAATTTGGGCAAGGAAGGAGTCTTTGCACATAAACCAGATGGGGTGGCACAAGCCTTAACCCCATCACTCTAGGAGGCAGAGGCAGGTGTGAGTTCAAGTCCAGCCTGGTCTGGTCTATAAAGAGAATCTAGGACTGCCAAAGCAACACAGAGAAACTCTGTCTCAAAAAAATCAAAACAAAACAAAACAAAAAAAAATCACAGAGAGAGAGGGAGGAGGAAGGAGGGAGGGAGAAAGAGAGAGAGAGAGAGAAGGAGGGAGGGAGGGAGGGAGGGAGGGAGGGAGGGAGGGAGGGAGTGTGTGTGTTAAAAGGTCCTATCCAGCCTGGTGTGGTGGCGCATGCCTTTAATCCCAGCACTCAGGAAGCAGAGAGGCAGAGGCAGGTGGATCACTGTGAGTTCGAGGCTAGCCTCATTGACAAAGCTAGTTCAGGATAGCCAAGGCTACACAGAGAAACCCTGTGTCAAAAAACAAAAAGCAAACAAACAAAAAAAGGGGCCTATCCACATTGAGATGGTGATTAAGGACAAGGAATTAGCTGAAAGACCCAAGGAAGGAGCTCCCATGAAAACAGGAATGAACATAGCTCTTCCAACTCTGATGTCTATTTTTTTCATTACATTTGTTTATTTGGTTTGTTTTTGTTTTTGTTTTGGAGACTGTCCTGGAGCTCACTCTGTAGACCAGGCTGGCCTCAAACTCACAGAGATCTTCCTGCCTCTTTCTCCTGAGTGCTGGAACTAAAGGCATGCACTACCACCTTGATCTTTCATTACATTTCTATTTACTGTGTCTTTGTCTGTACACATATGTGTGTATGTTGCACACATAAGCTTTCAAGTGTTGTGCACACATGGGGGTTGAAGGACAATTTGTGGGAGTAGGTTCTGGCTTCCACTCTCTGGGTTTGGAAGATTGAACTCAGCTCACCAGGCTTGGCAGTAGGCAGTCACCTTTACCCTCTGAGCCATTTCACAAGGTCACTATTTCTTTTACTTTCACTTTTTGCCCTGCTGGTGTGACCTAAGAAATCAATTAACATATGAAAGAAGCCAATTGGCATAGAAACTCTGGAAACCCCTTCCACCAGAGGTATGTGCTTCATCTAAAGAGGTAGATGCTGTGTAAATGACCTTAAAAGGTCAAGATTCTGCCCCTCACCCTGCCCCCACAGAATGGCTTTGGAGTGTCCCAGATCTCTAGCCTATTACCATTCTTGGGAATGTCTTTCTCTTATTTAATAAACTACCTCTATTTCTATCACAATTCCTGTGTCCCTGGTCCAATTCTTGGTTCTTCTCATATCCAGGAGGAAGCTATAGACCTGCACAAAGAGACCAAAAAGAGTCTGATTTTCCTCCAATTTCTTTCCATTTGATTATACATTCATCTGGCCACATTTCTACACATTCTTCAACAAACCTAAACATCAAACCAGTTTTCCCTGGGCCTTAATGTCTTCACGTCTTAAAGTTCCTATATTGTTATATACATTTGTTATACGTTTTTCTTGCTAACCTGTCATTCCTTACGGGAATGTCCGCTATAGTCCTTTTGATGGGTGAGGAAAAATACCACACTTTCCCACGATATTGACACCATGAGTTGACTATGAAACACAAGCCTGGGGATGCTTAGCAAGGGTAAGGATACAGAATTTAGAATTGAGCTGGGCGTGGTGGCGCATACCTTTAATCCCAGCACTTGGGAGGCAGAGGCAGGCGGATCGCTGTGAGTTCGAGGCCAACCCGGTCTACAAAGTGAGTCCAGGATGGCCAAGGCTACACAGAGAAACCCTGTCTCCGAAAAACCAAAAAAAAAAAAAAAAAAAGAATTTAGAATTGAGAAACGAAGGAAGAATAAGGACATTTAAGGGAGGGGGAAGCAGACTTTATTAGTAACTAATAACAGAGTGTAATTATAGGTTTAGGCGAGCAAACGCAACATATTTGTTTCTTTTATAAAACCCCAGCTCAAACAAACAAACAAACAATGCTCATGTGGAAACAATAGAAGAAAAGGTAACATCATTGAGGGCTAGTGAGTTTAGTCTATAAGGGCCAATGAATATCCAAAGACTAAATTTGGAAAGAGTCATTAGCAGCACTTTGATTTCCCATTTGCCTCGGTAGCAAATTTAGTAACACTTTCTAAGCAGCACTGTGGATTACTGTCTCTATTAGTGCTTTGTTTTTAATAAGGAAACAATGAGTGCTAAGGACAGTGTTGCTGCTTTCTTGGTGCTTCTGAGATAATTTGTTCCTATTGGTCTCACATTTGTCCCACAGCACTGTCATTACCATTTGCTCTCCCCCTCCAAATGGAGAGCTTCTTTGTGATGGTTTCATGTAACTGCTTAGCGTGACAGTCAGCAGTTAATTAATTTATATGATAGCTATCTGATGAAGTGCAGTAGCAACAGTGGCTAAGAGAATACCCTCTAGTGCTAGGCTACCCTGGAGACATCCCAACTCTACTCTTTATGAGCTTTGTGACCAGAAGCAAATTGTTGAAGTCTTCTGTGACTGTGAGTCTGCTCCATGATCATAATGTTGGATTGTAATCCTCTTGTCTTGGTCAAGTCAGGATAATATTGTATGGATGGCTAAGACAACACACATATATTTCACCTAGCTCTGAAGACTGTGAAGTCCCAGGTCAAGGTGATAGCAGAGTCCCTGTAATTCAGCTTGTGCTTGTCAGCCTCCTTTACCTGCAGGAATCCTTTCTCTCTGGTATCTTCTGTTATGAAGGAACCTATCTCTCTCATGTGGGCTCCACCCTCATAATACATGCCTTTAATCCCAGTATTCAGGAGGCAGAAGCAGGTAGCTCTCTGTGAGTTAGAGGCCTGCCTGGTCTACATAGTGAGTTCCTGGACATCCAGGACTATAGAGACACCCTGTCTTAATAACAAACAAACAAACAAACAAATAAAATTACTTGCTCATAAGCAAACAAATCCCCTAAGAATAAGAGCCTTGTTCACTGAGTTCTCCTCCATCCCATGCTTTTCACAGACCTATACACAATAGACAAGTGGCAGTTTTTTAAAGGGATAAGTTGATGAGTGATCTATTTTACCTGTGTAAAGTCCAGCTGAAGTCTTTTCTCATGCACCTAGTATTGAATTTTCCAGTTCAGAATTAAAGAAAGCTAAGGTGTAGTAACGATAGATTTTTCAGGCAAACCCGAATGACTGACTCTCTGACATTCCTGGGGCTAAGTACTGAGCAGAAGCTAATGATTCTGTGCCTATAACCTTCTGTTTCTATAGTGTCTGAGGGAGCAATTGCAGCTGCACACCTTCTGCTCTGACTTTGATTTCCTAGAGTACCTGCTTGCCAGGGCAATTGCAACACAGGAATAACTAATAGCAATATATCCTTAGAGAAAGATGGATCTACTCACTGGCATAAGGTGAAGATTATTTCAGATGAATTTGTCTTGTGTGCACTTTGTAGAGCTGAGGAATCAGTGTTGGAGACCTGACTATTTTGAAATCAATCACCTTATTGGGATAACACAAGGATTTATGGTGCTTCATAACATCAAGTTTCAAACGAGGGCTGAAGATATGACTCAGTGCTTAAAAGTGTGCACTGCTCTTACACAGGCTCCAAGTTTGATTCCCAGCACCTTCGTCAGGCAGCTCAAAACTGCCTGAAACTCTAGTTGCAAGGAGTCCAGTACCTTCTGGATCCCTTGGGGACATGCAACTGCATATATGCTTATAAGCAAAATAAATCTTATAAAAAAAGTTTCGAAACAAAACTTCAAATCTCTGTGTTTAACATAAACATAACATATAGCATGCCTTTGTTCCACCATCTTTCTATATATTTGCCCCAAAAGGACAAAATTCTGGGAAATGTAGGTAAATATTTTAATCATTTCTAAGCCAGCATCTGCCCATTTGGTGGTGCTGCACTCAGAAAGGATGGGATTGCTTTTCTATCTCCTTAAGGTCACCAAGGACAGACAAGCTCACAGGACATGTTGTTTTTGTCAGAACCAAAAAAAGATGACTGGTGTGGTGGCAATGACAAATCTGCTCTCGGCTCAGCTCATTTTACTGAAGAATGGGTGTCCCGTTCTGACATTTATCAAAAGAAATTCAATTTCATAAAAAGAAGGATGTCAAATAATAGTCTATTGCTTACACTCATTCTGCTACTGGTGAAAGGCTTGTGGGGGCAAAGAAGGGAGAAGGGAGGATGGAAGAGAATATGTTTCTGGCAGGAAACAAGGTGTAAGGTCACGTTAATATACAGAGAGTTGAATACATTCATGATTAAATCACCTGGCTTTTGAGACTCATTTGAGTGGTCTGTCTTTTGGAATACCTGTTTCCATGGTCTTCAGATGCAAGGAAAGACAGAGTGAGCTTGTGTTGCCATTTGCTGCACTTTGACTGAATCGAGGAGGAAAGTTAATGGAACCTGGCCAAACCCCAAAGCACCAGGAACAATGACATGTACCCTGCGGGCCTGCAATCGATACTTCTTATAGTGATGATGAGATTTTTCTCTGGCAGAAAAGGGCATTCTGGATCAAAAAAGCAAACAAATAAAACCAAGGTTATAAAAGAAGCATTATAAAAATAGAAGTCAGATAAAACCAAAGGAGGAATTCTAAAAACAAAACAAAACAAAAAACCAACTAATGACGAAGCTGACAAAATAGGGTGTGGCAAGTGATGGTATTTGACCAGACTGCATAAAAACATGGAATTAAGGAACAAATTAAATTCCTCTCTCAGTGAGGGGGTTTCTGCAGGACATAAGCAATTAGGCTGCAATCTAGGAAAGACAGGAAAGATCCTGATTAACAGATCCAAAAAGACAGAGTAAGGAAGCTAGGTTTGACGCTAGGAGGTGAGACACCAACTGCTATGTAAATTGACTTTTCCCAGAATGCTGGATAATTTCAATCAAGAACTGAAATAGGCTTTAATTTTTTCATATGATGTTCTCTGCCCTTGGCATCTCCCATGGCCCAGCTTTACCAATAAAAGCCAGAGGAAGTTCTTATTGCAGAAATTCCATCCACGTTGGTGTTCCAACATCCTCTGTGGAGGAAGTTTGGAGATGCTACTCAAAATATAGCCTGAAACATGTTTTGCTTCCTTGCCAAACATTTTCAGGTATATGGAATTGTGATTGATTGGCAGCCTGTGAGATAGAAAAAGAATGTAGGAGAGGGAGAGAGGGTGGGACCGAGAGGAGAGGAAGGAGGGGGCTATGATTGGGATATAAAGTGAATAAATAAATAATTTTAGAAGTGCAGGAAATACCTACCACGATGTTGGCATTTGATCTCTACTCAATCCTGTAGTCTACAGTTAAAAAGCAGCTCATTTAAGAATAGGCAGAATCTGCTAAAAAGCAGATTTCTGTGTTATAGACCAGTACCAGCAGTAATGACAAAACTGTCCTGAATCAGCTTTAAAAAAAAAAAAAAAAATCCAGTGCATTTCCTCACAAAGACTTCACTGTACTAAGTTCAAAGAGAAGAAACCAAGCTTCCAACTAAAGTCTTATTTTAAGATTCCAGGTGGCCTGAACTCAGCCACGTTAACCTTATCAGCATTATAGGCTGATAGCAAGAACAAACAAGTTAGCATTGTTAACCGAGCAGAGCCCTCCACCTCACTCTGCCTGCTGGGAATTTACTGCCTCTACCTCACCCTGCTCGGAATTTACCGGCCTCCAAGAAAAGGCCACATCCACATCACATATCTTACCTCAAACATCTGCCAGAATCAACTGCCCCCAACCCCCAAAAGGTCACCTTTGTTAGCCGATCAGTTGTTAATTAACCACTGTGGCTGAGTTCTGCTTCTGTAGAGGCTATTGAAACCCTCGGCTTTTGCAGGACGGGGTCCTCAACTCTTCTGAGTTGATGGACCCCTGATGCATCCACTCAATAAAATTCCTTTGCTTTTGCATCGACTCTGGACTCTGACTCTCATTGGGCTTCCAGGAATAGACTCTGATGATCTGAGCCTAACATCATCATTAAATTCAATACCCACACTTCCGCTTGTTCTGAGCTTTTCACACTCTGCAGACTGTCCAGACCCTTGTGTTATCCAGGTCACCATCTTGGCCTTGCTTCAAGTTTGTCTCCAAAATTGTGTAGTGGTCTTATTTTCGACCTGTGGGAGTAACAACATCGTTTACTGAATAAATCAAACAGTCCCGCTCACATGTGAGAACTTTCGGCCCCTAGGGAAATGCTAAGATTGTTATCAGCTGTCTGGATGGCGTTCCTGAGTTGTCTTCACAAGACTCAGCCAAGCTTTGAAAATCTGCATTAGGCTGCCCAGAAATATTTGCATAAATTCTTTTGAATACGGTATCTGGAATAAATAATAAGAGGAAAAGAAAAAAATGGGCAAATATGCAAGTTTTTAACACTTTAAATGAGACGAGAGCCAGATGGCAAGTTGAACTTTATGTTTCGCTAACTTTTTTTAAATTAAATTTAATTTTTTGTTTTTGTTCTTGTTTTTGTTTTTTGTTTTTCAAAACAGGGTTTCTCTGTGTAGCCTTGGCTGTCCTAGACTCACTTTGTAGACCAGGCTGTCTACCTGCCTGCCTCTGCCTCCCGAGTGCGGGGATTAAAGGCGTGCGCCACCACACCCGGCTCATTTTGCTAACTCTTAAAAGTTCTAAAGCACAAATGCAGTTGTAGACAGGATGTAGATGCATGGGCTTGGGGGTGGGCAATTAGCACGTCCTTTATAAGCAAATCAACCTTTAGCCTCCAGGTCACATGCTGCCCACACTGATTCATGAATCTCCCCGCTTCTTCTCTTTTTATCCACCCGTTTCCCCGAGGAGCCCCAGCATTACTCCAGCACAGCAAAGCTGTGGCTACAGCACCACATACAAAGACTATAGGGAACTTGAGAGCCAGGAGTCTGTGCTAAGTCATCAGTGAAATAACATTGGGAAGCCTTGAAACCAACAAACTGTTCTGCAGTTGAAGATTTGATCATGAAGTTCTCTAGCTTAAAATGTTTCACTACGTCCTAAAAGCCGGGCTTCTAGACCTTACACCATGGGGCTCATCGATGGTTGACCCTGTTTCCCTGATTTTTTTTTTCAAGTTTTATTTTTATTTAATTAATTAATTCAGATTGCATCTCAATTGGTATCCCATCCCTTGTATTCACCCATTCCTTCCTCCCTCCCACTTTCACCCTATTCCCCTCCCCTAGGTCAGCGACCTGGGGGACTTCCTCCCCCACTATATGATCAAAGGGTATTAAATCTCATCTTGGTAGCCTGTCTTTCTTTTCTCTGAATGTCACCAGGCCTCACCACCAAGGAGAAGTGGTCAAATATGGGGCACCAGACTTTGTGTCAGAGTCAGGTCCCGCTCTCCACTCAAGTGTGGAGAATGTCCTGTCCATAGGCTAGATCTGAGTAGGGGTTCGCTGTTTACTGCATGTATTGTTCATTGTTGGTGCAGTAGTTTGAGCAGAACCCCTGGGCCCAGTTCTGCCCCTCCTGATGTGCTTCCTGTAGGTTTCTAGGACCCCTGGATCCTTCCATTTCTCCATTGTCCCGTACTTCTCTCATCTAAAGTCCCAGGAAGATGTACTCACATCTATACATCTATATAGGTGAAGACTTTCAAGGGACATGCCTCTTGGGCTGGTGTCCAATTATAAGTGAGTATATACCCTGTGAGTCTTTCTGCTTCTGGGTTAACTCACTCAGTATGATCGTTTCTAGTTCCATCCATTTGTCCACAAATTTCGGAATTTCCTTGTTTTTAATGGCTGAATAGTATTGCATACTGTAAATGTACCACAGTTTCTTTATCCATTCTTTGACTAAGGGACATTTAGGTTGTTTCTATGTTCTGGCTGTTAGGAATAAGGCTTTTATGAACATGGTTGAACATATATCCCTGTTGTGTGCTGGTGTATCTTCTGGGTACATTCCAAGGAGTGGAATAGCTGGGTCTTGAGGAAGCCTTATTCCCAGTTTTCTGAGATAGCCGCCAGAGAGATTTCCAAAGTGGCTGTACTAGTTTGCATTCCCACCAGCAATGAAGGAGTGTTCCTCTTTCTCCATATCCTCACCAGCATGTGGTGTCACTTGAGTTTTTGATCTTAGCCATTCTGATGGGTGTAAGATGGAATCTCAGAGATGTTTTGATTTGCATTTCTCTGATGACTAAAGACGTTGAGCATTTCTTTAAGTGTTTTTCAGCCATTCGATATTCCTCTGTTGACAATTCTCTGTTTAATTCTGAGCCCCATTTCTCTATTGGGTTATTTGGTTTGCTGGTGTTTAATTTCTTGAGTTCTTTATATATCTTGGATATTAGATCTTTGGCAGATGTAGGCTTGATGAAGATCTTTTTCCAGTCTGTCGGCTGTCACTTTGTTCTGTTGACAGTGTCTCCTGCCTTACAGAAGCTTCTTAGTCTCATGAGGTCCCATTTGTTAATTGTTGACCCTTAAGGCCTGGGCTGTTGGTGTTCTGTTCAGGAAGTTGTCTCCTGTGCCAATGTGTTCCAGGATCTTCCCTACTTTTTCCTGTTACCGATTTAATGGCTCTGGTTTTATGTTGAGGTCATTAATCGACTTGGCCTTGAGTTTTGTGCATGGTGACAAATATGGGTCTAATTGCACTTTTCTACATGTAGACATCCAGTTAGACCAGCTCTATTTGTTGAAGATGGTATCTTTTTTCCATTGAATAGAGTTGGCTTCTTTGTCAAAAATCAAGTGACCATATGTGTGTGGATTCATCTCTGGGTCTTCGATTCGATTCCATTGATCCACCAGCCTATTACTGTGCCAGTACCATGCTGTTTTAATTACTGTTGCTCTATAGTACAGCTTGAGATCAGGTATGGAAATTCCTCTGGAGAATCTTTTATTGTATAGGATTGTTTTAGCTATTTGGGGTTTTTTGTTGTTGTTGTTATTGTTGTTTTTCCATATGAAGTTGAGAATTGATCTTTCAATGTCTTTAAAATACTGTATAGGTATTTTGATAGGGATTGCATTGAATCTGTAAATTGCTTTTGGTAAGATGGCCATTTTTACTATGTTAATTCTCTCGATCCACAAACAAGGGAGATCCTTCCATCTTCTGATGTCATCTTCAATCTCTTTCTTCAGAGATTTAAAGTTATTTTTCAAACAAGTCCTTCACGTGCTTGGTTAGAGTTATTCCTAGATATTTTGTATTGCTTGTGGCTATCATGAAGGGGATAGTTTTCCTAATTTCTTCCTCTGCATGTTTGTCATTTGTATAAAGGAAGGCTTTTTTGAATTAATTTTGTATCCAGCCAATTTGCTGAAGGTGTTTATCAGCTGTGGGAGTTCTGTGGTGGAATTTTGTGGGTCACTTATATATACTATCATATTATCTACAAATAGGGATAATTTGACTTCCTCTTTTCCCAATTGGATCCCCTTGATCTCCTTTTGCTGTCTTATTGCTCTGGGTAGAACTTCAAGAATTATATTGAAGAGATATGGGGAAAGTGGGCAGCCTTGTCTGGCCCCTGATTTTAGAGGAAGTTCCTTGAGTATCTCTCCATTTAATTTGATGTTGGCTATTGGCTTGCTGGATACAGCCTTTATTATGTTTATGTACGTGCCTTGCATTCCCAATCTCTCCAAAACTTTAAAACATGAATGGGTGTTGGATTTTGTCAAATGCTTTTTCTGCATCTAAGGAGATGATCATGTGTTTCCGCCCCCCCTTTTCAGTTTGTTTATATGGTGGATTACATTGATGGATTTCTGTACATGAAACCATCCCTACATGCCTGTAATGAAGCCTACCTGGTCATGGTGAATGATATATTTGGTATGTTCATGTAATAATTTTGCGAGTATTTTATTGAGTATTTTTGCATCAATGTTAATAAGAGAAATTGGTCTTAAATTCTCTTTTTTTGTTGGGTCTTTGTGGGGTTTAGGTATCAACATGACTGTGGCCTCATAGAATGAATTTGGTAATGTTCCACCCATTTCTATATTTTGGAGTAGCTTGAAGAGTATTGGCATTTTCTCTTCTTTGAAGGTCTGGTAGAATTCTGTGCTGAAACCATCTGGCACTGGGCTTTTTTTTTTTTTTTTTTTGTTGTTGTTGTTGTTGTTGTTGTTGTTGTTGGGAGACTATCAATGATTGCTTCTATTTTTGTAGGGGAATGAGAGTATTTAGTTGGTTTATCTGTTCTTGATTCAATTTTGGTAAGTGGAATTGGTCAAGAAAATTGTCCATTTCCCTTCGATTTTCAAATTTTGTAGTATATATGCCTTTAAAGAAGGATCTTATGATTCTTTGTATTTCTTCAGTGTCTTTTGTTATGTCTTCCTTTTCATTTCTGATTTTATTGATTTGGATAGTTTCTTTTTGCCTTTTAGTTAATTTGGCTAACAGTTTATCTGCCTTGTTGATTTTCTCAAAGAATCAGCTCCTGGTTTTGTTGATTCTTTGAATTGTTCTCTTTGTTTCTAATTTATTGATTTCAGCCCTGAGTTTGATTATTTCCAGACATCTACTCCTCTTGGGTATTTCTGTTTCTTTTTTTTCCAGGGCTTTCAGATGTGTTGTTAAGTTGCTTATGTGGAATGTTTCTAATTTCTTTATAAAGGCACTTAGTGCTATGAATTTTCCTCTTAGCACTGCTTTCAATGTATCCCACAAATTTCAGTTCCTTCATTATCATTGAGTTTCAGGAAGTCCTCAATTTCTTTCTTTATTTCTTCCCTGACCCAGGTGTCATTAAATAGAGAGTTATTTAGTTTCCACGTGTGCATAGGCTTTTTGTTGTTTCTGGTGTTGTTGAAGTCCAGCCTTAGACCATAGTGATCTGATAGGATACAAGGTATTATTTCAATCTTCTTGTGTCTGTTGAAGCTTGCTTTGTGACCTACTATGCGATCAGTTTTGGAGAAGGTTCCATGGGGTACTGAGAAGAAGGTATACTACTTTGTGTTTGGGTGAAATGTTCTGTTGATATCTGTTAGGTCCATTTGATTCATGATGTTGGTTAATGTTGTTATGTCACGGCTTAGTTTCTGTTTCAATGACCTATCATTTGGTTCAAGTGAGGTGTTGAAGTCTCCCACTATTAATGTGTGGGATGTGTGGTTTAAGCTTTGTTAATAGTTGTTTTACAAATGTGGGTGCCCTTGTATTGGGAGCATAGATGTTCAGAATTGTGATGTCATCTTAGTTGACTTTACCTTTGATGACTATGAAGTGTCTTTCTTCATCCCTTTTGATTAATTTTAGTTGAAAGTCAATTTTTTTGATATTAAAATGGCTACACCAGCTTGGTTCTTGTGATCATTTGCTTGGAATATTTTTTCCAGCCTTTTACCCTGAGGTAATGTCTATCCTTGTGCCTGAGATGTGTTTCTAGAATGCAGAAGAATGTTGGAGCTTGTTTATGCATCCATTCAGTTAGTCTGTGTCTTTTTATTGGAGAATTCAATCCATTGATGTTGAGAGATATTAATAACCAGTGACTGTTAAGTCCCTTAATTTTGATGTTGGTTACAGGAGGGAGTTTGTGTGGTTGTGTTTTCATGATGGTGTAATTATCTATTTCCTTGTAGTTTTGGTTGTAGCTTGTCCCTTTGGGGTGGAGTTTTCCTTCTAGTAATTTTTGTAAAGCCAGATTTGTGGATAGATACTGTTTGAATTTGGTTTTGTCATGGAATATCTTGTTTTCTTCATCAATGGTTATTGAGAGTTTTGCTGGGTATAGTAGTCTGGCCTGGCATCTGTGGTCTCTTAGGGTTTGTAGGATCTCTGTCCAGGCCCTTCTCATAAGTTTGCCATTAAATGTTACTTGGCCCTTTTCTCTTGCTGCTTTTAATATTTTTTCTTTGTTCTGTATATTTTATGTTTTGATTATTATGTGATGGGAAGTTTTTCTTTTCTAGTCTTTTCTATTTGGTGTTCTGTAGGCCTCTTGTATGTTTATAAACATCTTCTTTAAATTGGGGAAATTTTTATCTATAATTTTGTTGAAAATATTTTCTGGGCCTTGGAGTTGGGCATCTTCTCTTTTCTCAATGCCTACTATCCTCAGGTTTTGTCTTTTCATGATGTCCTTGATTTCTTGGATGTTTTGTGCCAGCAATTTTTCAGATTTAGCATTTTCTTTGGTGGTTGCTTCAAGACTTACGATTGTATCTTCTAGACCTGAGATTCGTTCCTCCATCTCTTGGATTTTGTTAGAGAAACTCACCTTTGTGCTATTTGTGTTTCTTCTCTAAGCTTTCTCTTTCCCATTTTTCTTCTGTCTGGGTAATTATCATTATCTCCATTTTCATCTTCAGATCTTGAACTGTTTTATTGATTTCCTTCAACTGCTTGAATTTTCCTGGATTCCTTCCAGTGCCTCTCTATAGGCTTCTTTTATGTCTTTTACCTGCTTGGCTGCCTCTTCCTGTATTTGTTTACATATTTTATTTGTTTCCTCTATAATCATCTTTATCATTTCTTTTAAAAAATATAATTTAAGGACCAGAAAGATGGTTCAATGGTTAAGGGTACTAGCTGATCTTGCAGAGAACTGGTTTCAGATCATAGCACCCACATGGCAGCTCACAATCAACTATTGTTCTATGTGTCAGAGTCCCTGACACCTTTTTTTTCTTTTTTGTTGTTTTGAGACAGGGTTTCTCTTGTAGTCCTGGCTATCCTGGCCTCACTTTTTAGACCAGGCTGGCCTTGAACTCACAGAGATCCACCTGCCTCTGCCTCCTGAGTCCCTAGATTAAAGGCAAGCACCACCATGCCCAGCTCTGACACCATTTCTACAGGCAGCCAGGCATATGCATGGTACACATATATACAAGCAAACAAAACACTCATCCACATAAAAAATAAAAATGTAAAAATGTAAATGCACACATACTGTACTTTTTATTTGACTACTTTATGCATTTACATAATGAACTATAGTTGTTTTTTTTCTCCATTCCCTTTACTTATTCACTTCTTCTCCAGATAGAACTCTTCTCAGCAAGTTTTCTTCCTACTTTCGTGACTTCTTTTTGTGTGTGATCCACTGAGTTTAACTTAGAGTTTCTTGCCAGAGCAGGGGTGGGAGGGAATTTAATGGAGAAAGTGCAACTTTTTAGTGGGTACGCCACTGAAGAAAATAACAGCTCCCCACAGGAATTGTTAATTGCCAGTAGTTCCCTGGGTTGGACCTCATGGGCTTTCTGGATCTGTGACATGTTGATGAGGCCAGTCTTGAGCAGGTCTTGTACATATACCTACAGTGGCACTGAGGGTAGTTTTTGTTTTGATTGTGTTTTGTTGTTTTTGTTTTTAGACAGGGCTCGCTACAGAACCCCGGCTGTCCTGGAACTCACTCTGTAAACCAAATGGATCTTGAAGTCACACAGAGGTGACCCTGCTTCTGCCTTCAGTGTTGGGACTAAAGCCTTGTGCCATACCAAACCTGATTTGCACTGAGTTCTTAAGCACAGCAACCATGTCATATCCAAAAGATGCCTTAAAACAATTTTTTAAAGATTTATTTTATTTTACTGTGTGCTTTATCTGCATGAGTGTCTGTGTACCATGTAGGTGCCTGAAGTCTGTGGGGTTCAGAAAAGGGTATTAGATACCTTGGAACAGAGATACAGACAGTTGTGAGACACCGTGTAGGTGCTGGAAATCTAACTTAGGGCCAATAAAAGAGCAGCTGATGCTCTTAACCTCAGAACCATCCCTCCCATCCCCTGAATACATTTTCCTGCTACACATCTCCCCATCCTTTTATTCATCTTCTCTCTTCTTTGGCAACGTTCCCTATGCCTTACACGGGATGATGTCCCAGTTAGGGATGAACATCCAACATCACTTATTTTCAGCACTTTGGTCTGTTTTGAGTTTCTGCATAAACTGCAGCACAGTGTAATAAGAAGCTGTGATGAAGGCCGAGGGTGGCACTATTCTATGGTTGGCTATAAACATGAGCACGCACATAGAAGGCAGGTCAATAGTACAGCTGTTTATAAAAACAGTAATAGTAGGTCCTCCCTCTAGGGCCAATAAACACTCGGCCATGGGCTCTGGACTACTTTACAGAACCAGGAATAAATTTCTTCCTGTGGAACAGGCTTACATTCCAATCTGAAAGTGGTTGCTTAACTTCATGGCACTCTCGCTACTATTGCACTTGATGGTACATCTGGCAGGTCATTATTGCAGCTCATCGGAGTCACACTGGAAAAGACGGTTGAATGGTGAGAATAGACATCCTTGTGTTATTCCTCTGTACGTCTGCTATGATGGTCACATATTCCTATAGCCCACTTTTGCCATGGAAAGCTGTTCATTGTAATGGTAGTTTTGCTGGGTTTATTAAGCTGGGTGGTTTTTTTATTTTTATTTTTATTTTTTGGTTTC
The DNA here is from genome assembly GCF_903995435.1 of Acomys russatus. Classification (NCBI taxonomy): domain Eukaryota; kingdom Metazoa; phylum Chordata; class Mammalia; order Rodentia; family Muridae; genus Acomys; species Acomys russatus. Next base: position 53,807,042 of record NC_067137.1, on the reverse strand, counting down.
TTTGAGACAGGGTTTCTCTGTGTAGCACTAGCCTCGAACTCACAGAGATCTGCCTGCCTCTTCCCTCTAAGTGTTGACATTAAAGACTTGTGCACCACCACCTGGCTTAAGCTGGGTGTCTTAGTAAGGGTTTCTATTTCTGCCAGGAAACACCATGACCAAAAAGCTAGTAGGGAAAGGAGAAAGAAACCTTCCAGTGCAGACATTCCCTCTCTGCGTTTTGGCCACTGTGTGGTGAGACCCGTGCATCTTCGTAGTCTAGACTAGCTGCTATAATAAAATGCCACAATCTGGGTCACTTGCAGTGAACACACACTTAGTAGCTAATGGACTGGAGACAGAAGGATCTGGCAAGAGCTTGCGTGCTTCCTCATACCACTGCAGAAGAACAAGGAAGAGAGGGGAAGGGAGAGGAGGGAAATCAAAAGGATGTGGCTTTCATATCATTTTTTCTTGCTGTGACAAAGTGCCTGACAAAAGCGACTTAAGGAAAAAAGTGTTTATTTTGGCTCATGGTTTGAGAGTAGAGTTCAGCGTGGCCTCAGGAGTGGCTCTAGCTGTGGCATCAGAGACCTGAGGCAGCTGGATCCACCAGAGCCCTAGTTAGGAAGTAGAAAAAGACAAATGCTGGTAGCCCATTTGATTTCTCCTTGTGATTCAGTCTGGACCCCCTAGCCCATGGGATGCTTGCAAACCCCTTTGGGATGAAACCTTCTCACCTCAGTTATGTCTGTCTGAAAACCTCCTCTCGGAGGGATGTGCTCTAGGTGCCTCTAAGTCAAGTCAACAGCTACAATTAACCACAAAGTTTTATACTGTCCAATTTATTGTTTGTTTAGAGGCAAATTTGGGTCTACTTGCTGCATTATAATACATAGGAATCTTTTCTCAAGAAGTCATAGAACAATAGTGTTTCATTTTATAAGCAATATTTATAGGGTCTCCAGGAAACTGGAACAGATACTGTTTTTAAAAATGGTGACAAGAAGAGAGCATTAGAAAAAATATGTTTCAGTGGAATACAAACATTTTCTATACACACAGAACTTTTACACCATGTGTGTTTATAGGAATCAGGCTCCTAGTTTCTACTTTTTGACTGGGCCTCACCTTCAGTTGCTGTCCTTCACCCACTTAGGGCCATTTCAGTAAGAATCATGCTAAGTCAATTTGACAACAATCCAACACTTCATATCGGATCATCTTCTGCAGGTCTCCAAATCCCCAGTGTAGCCGATCACTCTGCTCTGCCATCAAAACTCTTTGTGGGTCTTACAAGTACCCCACAGCCCTCCTTGATTTCTTCTCCCTGAACTCCACTCTGCCCAGTGGCTATATATCCCTACTGTAAACATCCCCATTTTCTTGTATTTGGGAAATAATTAAGTTCCACATCTAGGTCTTTTTTCCTTTAAGGAATAAAAATAGCTTTTAATGCTTTAACTACAGTCTGCATCTGGGCTTTGTTGGCAATAAATATGTAAAGTCTGTCTTACATAGAAGATTGAACTGACTTCTCATCCCCTGTGGAAAGTATAGCTTTGCAGACCAGTTTCTTTCCTATGGAGAACTTTGTGCTCTTTGACTTTTCTGTTAATACAATTATATGAATACACAAAATAAACATGTGACACAAGCCCACCTTTATTTCTTCACTAGAATCGTGGTTTTTCCACTTGATGTACCAGATCCAACAGATTCACCCAGCAGAGCCAGGCAGCCTTCGGAGCCAGGTAAGTGTGCTGCACTGGCAGTCTGAATGAGAGGAAATCTTTTCAGGGGTCACAGAGTCACAGCCAAAGTGTCTTGGCTTGTTTACAGCTAAAATATTTTTTCTTATTGGAAAGCAACTGTTTGCCATTTGGTTTTAGAAGCTGATTATTTGATGACTGCTGTCAATGAGGTAATAGTTTACAGAGCTTCTGCCAGGTGCGAAATGGCAGACAATCTTGTACACCAGTGTTTCAATTTGTCTACTTCTCATTGTGAGCTTTTGCAGAAATCAATTGAAAACTGTTTAAGGATCAAGTTCAGGGGCTGGGGAGATGACTCAATGGATAAAGTACTGCCATACAAACATGAGGACTGGAGTTCAGAGCCCATGTGACAACATAAAGGCTAGACTGGTGTAGTGGCCTTCCTGCAACCCCATCATCTGAGAAGCAGACACAGGGAATGCCAGAGGAAGCTAGCTTGCTAGACTAGCTGACTCAGCAAGCCCTAGTTCAGTGAGGGAACCTCTTGAGCAAATGGAGTGAAGAATGACAGAGCAAGACAAAGCTGATGGCCACTTCTGCTTCCAAATGCATGGGTACATATGTGCACCCATGTACATGTGAATGTACATATGCTCATATCACATGAAGAAAAAAATTAAATAGAAAAAACTTGCCAAGAACAAAGTTCAGGCTGGTCATGGTGGTAACAGGTCTGTAATCCCAGAACTCAGAAGAGAAAGAGGATTTTAATTTCTTTCTTTCTTTCTTTCTTTCTTTCTTTCTTTCTTTCTTTCTTTCTTTCTTTCTTTCTTTCTTTCTTTCTTTCTTTCTTTCTTTCTTTTCGAGACAAGGTTTCTCTGTGTATCCTTGGCTGTCCTGGACTCATTTTGTAGACCAGGTTGGCTTCCAACTCAGTGATCCGCTTGCCTCTGCCTTCCGAGTGCTGGGATTAAAGGATTGTGCCTCTGCTTCTGCCACGGCTGCCACCACCACCACCTGGCTATTTTTTTTTTTTTTTTAAGATCTATTTATTTATTATTATATATAGTGCTCTGCCTGCATGTACACCTACATACCAAAAGAGGGCATCAGATCACATTCTAGATGGTTGTGAGCCACCATGTGGTTGTCAGAAATTGAACTCAGGACCTCTGGAAGAGCAGACAGTGTTCTTAACCACTGAGCCATCTCTCCAGCCAGAGGATTTTAATTTCAAGACTAACCTGGTTTACTTAGTGAGACCTGTCTCAAAATAAAGTTAAATATAGATTAGTTAAATAATTAGTTAAAATTTTAGCAAATAAGAAAAGTTTAATAGTATTGGAATTTAGAATCTTCAGCTGTCAGTTTTAAGTTTAAAACTTTTGAGGAAGCTTACACAAATTACATGCATAACTGTCTCTAAAGGGGTACATTGTATAATGAAGAATACATTTGGGTGAAACAAGGTTATGAATCAAGTTATTTATTTATTTATTTATTTATTTATTTATTTTGAGACAGGGTTTCTCTGGGTATCCCTGGACTCACTTTGTAGACCAGGCTGGACTCGAACTCACAAAGATCCACCTGCCCCTGCCTCCCAAGTGCTGTGATTACAGGCATGCACCACCATGACTGGCACAATTATTTTATTTTAAATTGTTTATTTTAATTTTATGTGCATAGGTGTGCTGCCTGCATATGTGTCTGTGTGAACATTTCAGAACTCCTGAAGCTGGAGTTACAGACTGTGGTGAACTGTACTCAGGTGCTGGGAATTGAACCTGGACCCTCTTGAAGAGCAGCCAATCCTGCTGAGCCATCTCTCTAGCCCCATTGATGGTGAAACATAAAATAAAACTTTAATCTGGTCTTAATTGGGTACTAATTGATTAATGGGTATTCATTATCTACACAGCACAGTAGTAGCTCAAGATACAGAAATACTGATCACTAAATTTTTTGGAGCTAAACCCAGGTCCTCTGCGAGAGCAGCATGTGCTCGTAACTGCTGAGGCATTCCTCCAGCCTCTCTGATTACTGGTCTTCACTCTACATCAGATTCTTGAAGTCTCGCTTTTACGAGGCTCCTTGGCTCTGTAATGAAGACGTTCATTTCTGCCTCTTTGAGAAGTGAGCACGAATCCCGTGGCAGCTGAGGAAAGCTGTGTTGTGTATACTTACCAGTTCTCTTGGTAGCCTGCGAAATTCTGATGAGTGGCAGGGCATAATTATGCACACTGCAGTCTTCTCTATGAAATGCAAGTTAGCTTGGCTAAAAAGTTATAACGAATGTGGTGCTTGTACTATGTTTAGTAGCCATAGCTTCAGATAAATACAGCTGTGTATTTCTAATTTTGAAGGAAAATTGGAACTAATTTTGGTCTGCAAATCCCTTTGTGCTCACCAAGATTACTAAGACCTAAAGAACTAAAACCGCCATTGAGATTTCCCAGAGGGCCCCTAGAAAGTTACAAAGAGTTGTTCTTTCCCCTTGTAAAAGAAAGGTGTTAGAACTGGGTTTGCTGGATGTGCTATTGTTGATGAGATGGAGAGAGCTGTTAAATCAGAAGACATGTTTGCTCTTCTCTATGTGGGATGTGTGTGAGAAGATGGAGCCTCTGCCCGACGTTCCCGCCCGCCCCCCCATGACTTGTTCCTTGTAGCAGGAGAGCTCTGCTCTGGCTGGTATCAGACAAGGGTCCTGGCTTTAGTTGTGATTTCAGTCATTTTGTATCATCTGTTGAGATGTAATTCACACACCATGCCATGAAACTCAGCCATTTAAAATATACAATTAGTGGTTTCTTTTTATTAATTAAAAAAATTAGCATAATGAGCCGGGTGTGGTGGCGCATGCCTTTAATCCCAGCACTCAGAGGCAGAGGCGGGTGGATCTCTGTGAGTTCAAGGCCAGCCTGGTCTACAAAGTGGGTCTTGGACAGCCTTGGCTGTTGTACAGAGAAACGCTGTCTCAAAAACCAAAAAAAGAAAAAAGAAAAAAGAAAAAAAATAAATTAAGAAAAAAGAAAAAAAGGAAGAAAAAGAAAAGAAATTAGCATCATTTATTTTATGTGTATGAGTGTTTTGCCTTCACATATATGTATGTGTACCAATTGCATGCCTAGAGCGTGTGGAGATCAAAAGAACACATTGGATCTCCTGAAAGTGGAGTGGATGATGGGAACCAAACTTCTGCTAGAACAAGCTAGAACAAGAGGTTCTTAACCACTGAGCCATCTTGCTGGCCTCGGAGTGTGGCTAATAGGGCATGCACACTGCTAGGCTGCTATCACCGCCGTCAATTTGGGAACACATTCAGATGAAATACTACATCTATTAGCAATCATTCAAGTCAGATTTGCCAACTTTGAACATTTCCTATAAGTGGAATGTTGTCATCTGTTGTCTTTAGTTGCGGACTTCTCTTCCTAAATTATAGCATCTGGGAGTCCATGTTGTACAATGTGTGAGTATTTCATTCTTTGCTATTGTCAATTATTTATTACTCAGTTATGCACATTTATTTATCTCTTTAACAGGTATAAATATTTATTTTGTTTTTACTTTTTAGCTATTATGGATACTGCTGTGATACAAATTTATTTACAAGTTTTTATGGAGCAGTTTTCATTTCTCTTAGTTATATCCCAAGAAATAAAATGATAGATTATATGGTAAATTTCTGCTTAATATTTTCATGGCAAGTCTACATTTAATTGCAGACTATTTACCAAAGTGGCTGCACTGTTTTGTATTCTTATCATCAGAGTGTGATGTTTTTAATTGCTCCATGCTATTTTGATTATAAGCCATCTAATTATTGATGTTAAATATTCTTCAGAGTTTCTATTGACTGTGCAACTTTTTAGATAACTTTTTATTCAAACTTGATGACTATTTTGTACTGGAGTTATATGTTATCTTTGCCATCAGATTGTAAGATCTTATATATTCTAGATACAAGTTTCTAATCAGATATAGGGATTACAGTTATTTCTCCCATTCTGTGTGTTTGTGTTTGTTTGTGTATGTGTGTGTGTGTGTTTCCCAAGACAGGGTTTCTCTGTGTAGTCTTGGCTGTCCTGGACTCACTTGGTAGGCCAGGCTGGCCTTGAACTCACAGCAATCCACCTGCCTCTACTTCCCAAGTGCTGGGATTAAAGATGTGCGTCACCATGCCTGGCATCCATTCTGTGGGATTAAAGATGTGCATCACCACGCCTGGCGTCCATTCTGTGGGATTAAAGATGTGCGTCACCATGCCTGGCATCCATTCTGTGGGATTAAAGATGTGCGTCACCATGCCTGGCGTCCATTCTGTGTTTTGTTGTGTGCATTCTTCTTTATATCATAGCACACTATGTCAGAAACATAGATGAACACTTTGTGTCTTACTATAATGTCAGAACTTATTGAAAAGAAATTAAGAAGGAATGGTAGTTTTATTGGCAGAATTTCCTCATCAAATAATTCCATATTCCTTGATATTCCTGGCCAATGTAAGCTCAGGTTCTTTTTTTTTTAAATTGTAGCCACTAATATTAATATGAAAATCACATATTATACATCAAAATTACATCTGTCTAACCATGTATATACATGTGTATATATACACATGTGTATGTGTGTGTGCGTATGCGTGCGCGCATGTGTGTGTGTGTGTGTAGAATGGCTGAAAAGGGTTTAAGAGGCTCAGCAGTGATCAGAATGTTTCAGAGACCCAAAAGACAGAAATGCCAGGCATTAAAATAGTCTCTATGGAAAGAAGGTAATGATCTTAATCTGGAGGTTTGCTGGAGACCTGCTGCTACTGTGGAGTTAGGCTTCGGGGTCAGAGCTGAGCTGGAGAGCCAAGGTGTGCTAGAGGCTATGGAGGCAAGCAATCAGCAGGTGGATTCATGGTAGGTCCAGGCGGACAGGCGGGCAAATGAGATAGGCTGTGTCAACAACAGGGACCAGGCTGAGCTGAAGCCCTGAGCTAATTAGAAAATCTCAGCCTGTTGGTTCCTCAATACACAAACCAAATAGCCTGATGAGGACAAGATGGTGGGGCTGTCACTATTACAGTGTTAAGTATTCTCCTTTTTACAGCGTCCAGATGAGAGAGATGCACTCATTCTTCCATCTGATGTGTCTGGTAAGCTCTGGGGCCAAGTTTTCCTAATTTGACTTGACTATATCAAATTTACTTTGATATGTTTATAGAGTGGCCAACTTTCTACTTTTAGGGTTAAGTCATTTATTAATCTTCCTTTTATTTATCAGGGTGTTCTTCATGCATCCACCCAAACGCAGAGTCATTCTCTATCCTCAAAATGGAGTCTCTCAGGGCAAAGCATAACCTGAAAACAACTGTTTTATACAATATGGAGCACTTACAGGAAGGGCAAAGCCTGATCTACTATTATCTATCTATCTATCTATCTATCTATCTATCTATCTATCTATTCTAGTTAGAGACAAGATTTCCTGGCTCAGGCTGGTCTCAAATTCGATAAGAAGGCAAAGCTAGTTTTGAATTTCAGATGCTCTTCCCTCCACATCTTAGGCACTACAGGCATGTACCACCATGCTTTTTGTTTGTTTTGTTTTATTTTTAAAAAACACTTTCTTTTCCTTCCTTCCTTGATCCCCCCCCCTCTCTCTCCCTCTCTCTCTCTCCCTCTTTCTCTCTCTCTGAGATAGTGTTTCTTTGTGCATCAGCCCTGGCTATACTAGAACACACTTTGTAGACCTGGCTGTCCTCAAACTCACAGAGATCTGCCTCTGCCTCCTGACTGCTGGAGTTAAATGTTTGTGTCACCATGTCAGACCCCATTTTCTTTCTTAAAAAAAAAATTTAAATTAATATTATTATTTGTGTGTGTGTGTGTGTGTGTGTGTGTGTGTGTAGGAGAAGGAGGAGAAGGGAGAGGAGAAGAGGGAGAAGAGGAGGAGGAGGTTAGAAGAGTATTAGATCACCTGGAGCTGAATTTACAAGCAGTTGTGAACTTCCTGATGTGGGTGGGTGGTGCTGAGAATCAAGCCTGGACCTTCTACAAGAACAGTATATATTCTTTCTTAACCACTAAACCATCTCTCCAGGCCCTTGTTTTCATTTTCTTCCCTCCTTCCTTCCTTCCTTCCTTCCTTCCTTCCTGTCTTTTGTTTTTTGAGAGAAGGTTTCACTGTATAGCCTTGGCTGTCTTGGACTAGCTTTGTAGACCAGGCTGGCCTTGAACTCATGCCTCCCCAGTGCTGGGATTATAGGCATGCCCCACCTCACCTGGCTTCATTTTCTTGATAGTGTCCTGTTAAGCTTTTTGTAATAAAGAGTAGATTATCTTAATTTTTTGTTACTTGTGTTTTGAGCATCGTATCCAAGGTGACTCATAAAGACTTACAGTTTGTTATGAGTTTCGAAAGCTGTTAACTTTTGTATTTAGGACTTTCATTTATTTTTTTTTTTACTAGTTTTTAAAAATATGATCTGAGGAAGGGTCCAGCTTTATTTTTTTTTTTTACATGTGGTTCTACAGTTGCTGTATTTGATAATAATGCTCTTTATCAAATATGAGCATGTTCTTGTAAGGTTTTAAAACTCATTCAACTAATGCTTACAACATCCTGTTGGGTAAACTGGCATGGTACCTGGCTTGCAGGATTCCTAGACTTGCAAATTAGTGTAGAAGGCCATTTCCTGGCAAGCTCAAGAATCTTGTAAAATATAGGGAACTTAGAGAAAAAAAAATGTTACCCCCATTTATGGGAATTGGAAAAAAATATGGTAATGAGTTTCTTCTTTGTTGCCTATCGTTGGGATAACAAATCACAGACTTCAAAGGTCCATTTTAGTAAACTTCACAAAGCCCTCAAGCAAAGCATATTTGTAATCCATTACATGGGAAATGAATGTTCTTGGTGAACCTTTGGAAATAACCATGCCAAATGTGCTAATACTAATTTTATTTGATGATCATAATAATCTTGATTACAGGGAAGGGAGGAACCTAAGAATTACAGAGAAAATGCTTCTCAGCAGACAGTTACACACTGCATACAGAGCATCTATCTCTATTACAGGATTCCAGTCTTTTAACATGTCACAACTACAGGGACAGTTAGACATGCACATCCTGTCTTGTCTGATTGATTTCAATTTACTTCTCAGTTATGGAAAAGAAACATTTTTCATCTTATTAAAAATTTCATTCCTGGGGCTAGAAGGTGGCTCAGCGGTTAACAGTGCTTGCTGCTCTAGCAAAGAGTTGTTTTCAGCACTAACGAGGGTGGGTGGTGGCATTCATAACAACCTGTAATTCCAGTACCCGGGTGTCTGATGTCTCCTGCTGGCCACCATAGGCACATACGCACTCATAGGAGTGGAACACACACACACACACACACACACACACACACACACACACACACACACACACACACACAGTATAAATAAAAACAAATGCTTAAAAAAAAAAAGTCCATTCCTTTATACAGATTTTACATTTTGGACTTTTCTTCTAAATATAAAATATGCTGAAAGTTAAACTTTTTTTCCTCAATGTAGGAGAAATCATGATTTTTCCTCCCTCCCCTAAACTTTATCTTTTTTGTTTTTATCTTATCTTTTGTTTTTCAAGACAGGGTTTCTCTGTGTAACAGCCCTGGCTCTCCTGGACTCCCTTTGTAGACTAGGCTGGCCTCAAACTCACAAAGATCCGCTTACCTCTGCCTCTGAGTGCTAGGATTAAAGGCATGCACCAAACATTGGTGTTTTTATTTTAAACAATGGAGACCAAATCAGATCAATAGAGGATTTGAAAATGTGCAGATTTTTAGATGTGCTTCATTTGATTATTTAAAGACTACAAAACAAAGAGGTTGACTTTGTCCAAAGTGACAAGTGCAGCAAATAAGGACAATGAACAGACAAGAAAACTTAAATGTCCAAAAGCAAGCAAAAAAAAAAAAAAAAAAAAAAAGTTTTAAATCTTTTATAATTTCATAATCCTAAATTTAAAAACAAACAAGAATAATTTTTTTTTCTTATCTTCCTAGTGCAAGGCAGAAGGCAGGCCCACCCCTGCTTGGTGGAAATATAAGTAGTTTTTAACTTTGCAGTTTTTCTTTTAGAAATTCAATGAGTGAGTTGCGTACTCGTGACGGTGCAGACTTCAGAATGTTCATTTCCAGAATTTCTATAGCAGAAAGCTTGAAGGTATCCTAAATTTACCAACAGTAAGGACTTTTTTCAGAAAATAGTATATATAAATGATTCATTTAAAAAATGTATATACGTAGCCTGGTGTGGTGGCACACACCTTTAATCATAGCACTTGGGAGGCAGAGACAGGTTGATTTCTGTGAGTTCCAGGAGAGTCTGGTCTACAAAGCCACAGCTGTTACACAGAAAAAAAACCTGTCTTGAAAAACCAAACAACAACAACAAAACCCAAAATAGTGTATGCATACATATTTATACAAGCACACGAACCTATATAATCACTATACATACATACACACATAGGTATATATACACATATTTAGATGAAAATATGGAAGTCTTCAACTCCAAACCTTTTTATGCATAATCTCTTTATTGTGACTCAGATGCCACAGCAGAGGTTCATAACACAGTAATGAACAGCAGCTAGTACAAGGGACACCTATTCTTGAACTGCACAGGAGCAGTCAAAGAGCTTTCCCAAGAATGAGAGTGTGGAGTCTGGGGGCTGAATTATCAGGTCAGGTGCTTGCCACCAAACCAGGCCACATATATACATTTTAAAAATGAATCATCTACATATACTATTTGAGGAGCTAAGGACCCACATATGTGCTTACTGAGAATGGTTCAACTCCAAACTTCTATCTTTCATGTTTATGCTAATTATGTAACATACAAAATATAGTAGCAGAATTATACCCATAAGACAACCCAGTATTTCTAATTTGATGCCGTGTCTTTCCAGATATTGTGCTGGATCACTGTACTGTTGGATGGGCTCTTGTTTTCAATGTACAAAGTCATTGGTCAACAGGTGTAGGAACGTGGAGCAGCATCTCAGCATGACCTAGGCAGGACAGAGAGTCTCTTTGTTCATTAACCATTAGAACAATTTTCTATAGAGAGATGGTTCAGTGGTTAAGAACACTAGCACCACTTACAGAAGACCAGGGTTTGATTCCCAGCCTGCACACAGTGGTTCACAATTGTCTGTTACTTCAGTTTCAGAGGATCTGGTATTCTCTTCTGCTTCTGTGTGTTTTGCTTTTATGTGACACAGACAAACTGAGGCAAAATACCCACATATATAAGATGTATATATATATATATATATATATTAAAATTTTTAAAAAGGATTTTTATGGGATGAACGATATCCAGACAAAGTTTTAATAAAGACACACACATACACACACAGTGCCAATTATTCAGTTTGTCTAACAAGCTAACAGAAGTCTTTGCATAAGTAACAGTGAGTGTGTGGGTGTGTATTTATGTATTATTTGGTTTTCAGTTTTAACCTGTGTTCAATGGCATTGCTGTATACCAATAGAATAATATCTAAAAAAGAAATCAAGAAAACAATCTCATTTATAAAAAATTGTAAAAAAATAGTAGTTATGAATAAATGTGAACAAAGAAGTGAAATATCCCTGTAATTAAAAATATAAAGCTTTGGAGAAAGACATTAAAGAAGATTTAAAAAATTTCTTGAGATACAATCTTGGGATTTAGCGTGTTGTTGCCTAGCTGATGTCAAGCTTCTGGGCTCAGGTCATGGTCCTGTCTTAGCCTTCCAAGTAGCTGATATTACAAGTGCATATCGCTACCAATATGTTTCTTTAGAAATACCTACATATCCTTCGATTAAGTATCCACTGGACAGATAGTGAATGGTGAATTAATGCTATACTTATTAATGTATAGTATAAAAATAATCACTTATGTCTTAGTCAGTATTCTGTTGTTGTGAAGAGACACATGGCCAAGGCAACTCTTATATCTAAAAAAAGCATTTAATGGGGACTTGCTCCCAGTTTTAGAGGTTTAGTTCATTATCATCATGTGGGACACATGGCAGTAGGAATGGTAGGTATGGTGCTGGAAAATTATTTGAGAGCTGCATCCTAATCCACAGGTAGAGGGAGACTGGGCTTGGCATGGGCTTTGGAAACCTCAAAGCCCACCCCCCAGGGACATACTTCTTTCAACAATGCCACACCTCCTAATCTTTCTACTCCTGCCAAACAGTTCTACTCCCTGGTGACTAAGCATTGAAATAGATGACTCTATGGCGACCATTCTTACTAACACCACTCCAGCTTTTAAGTACATGTGACTCAAATAGAATTAGTAATTCAAGTGAAATTTGTGTAGTTTATTAATTAACATATTATTGTGGAGTCAACTGATTTCAAATGACATACATTTCCACTTAAAATACAAAATAATTTGAATCCGAGCTTTTGGTAGATGTAGGATATTTTTAGAATTTAGATCTCAGTCTACAGTATCCTTGGCTTAGTGCACTAAAATTATTTCTGTCAGTCATGTTTCCAAGCAATCCAGTGAGGTAGGTAATGACTACCCTGGCCTAATGAGGGGTAATCGGTAGCACTGAGAAAATGACTGACTGGCTGCAGCTTACCCGGGGAGTCTATGCCAATGTGCAGACTGATGTCTCCGAGGACATTTCCCCAAAACTTTCAGGACTTAAATTCTACACTTCGGAGTCTTGTGTGTGTGTTCAGAATAATCCTACAGAAACAAAATATGTAAATACATATGTAAATCTACCTTAGCCTGTCCAGGTGGCTGTGGCTCAAATACCATATGCTGCAACAGAAACAGGTAGGTATTCTCACCTATTTCCTGGATCCCTGGTTGGCGGATGGTACCTTCTTCTCTGCTCTTACCTGCTATAAGAGAAAGGGAATTCTTTTGAAACTCCTTTAAGATTTTTACAAGTATGCACACCTGTGTGGGTGTGCGTGTGTAGGGGGAGGAGATGTCCATGTGTGTGGGTACATGTGGACCTTGAACTCACATTGGGTTCAAGGAACAGGATTTGAAAGCTGAGCCATCTCTTCTGTCTGAGGTTTGTTTCATGAGGTTACCAGTCTCCTGCCTAAGGGCTCTACCCTCATGACCTCCACAAAGTCCCACTGCTAACACCCTCACATTGGAGGTTGGGGTTTCAACATATAAATTTGGCTTCTGACAAAAATGGCTCATTGAGATTGTGTACATAGATTAGATAACATAATGGTTGTTGACAGTTTCAAATTTATTTCTTCTTTAATATATATAATTTGCAACCGCTTTCCATTTACTCTAAAGCTAATGCAAGTGCAAGTTGGTATCAACCAAAACCAAAACAAAAAACCAAACCAAACAAAACTAACACACAAGCAAACAAACAAACAAAAAAATCACAAAGAGCCTGTTCACAGCTCCCATAGCAGGGGTGCTCAGCTTTGTCCTGTGTGATCTAGGGGTTAGGCCCCACACAAAAACTCAACCTGGAGATGTAAGCCAGAGACTGAGAGGACACTGGAACAGGTCACTAAAGGCTATTGGAGATTCTGTTTCCCAGGACATCTTCAACAAATATTCATCTGCCTGGAGTGAATCATCGGTGAAGAGACCTTTGAAGCTAGAACAGCAGTAGACGGCGCATTCGAAATGAATGCTTCCTAAGAAAATGCTTCCCCATCTGCTTGGTTGATCACAACATCTAAATAGTTAAATGATAACTCTGCTGAAGCCCTACTTGTCTGCTACCCTCCCTTTTAGAGAAACTGGTTTCTGAATAATTTCCCTTGTACGTGCATTTTAAGGGTTTGTAATTAACTGGTAACAGGTTGTTAGGTAGCTGATGAGGTGTGAATCAGCCTCTAATTTGTTTTCTTTATTTACAACTTGCCTTGCACTTGAAGATGACAGTGTGGTGTTTTTCATTCCCTGCTTCCTTTGCCAGATTAAAAAGTGATTTGTGAAGCCATTTTTAATCCCTCAAATTCCATTAAAGAGGAATATCCAGGGGAGTCTTAATCAAGACATAATAGCCTCTAAAATGTGATCTCACACAAGCACTTCCGCTGTGGCCCTATTTCAGCTCTTTGTTCAGGGTTTGCCTCCAGTTAATTGAACTCAGCCCCAGCACTGACCTACAACTTCTGAAATAGTCTCCATGTTGGTACCAGCTTTGTTGCAAATGTTTGCAGCTAATATATTTTATTGCTTTAGAATTTATCATATAATCTAAAGGCATAATGTGTTATAAAATGATTGTATTAATGGTAAAAGTGTGTGCCTTGCCTTCTATTTAATAAATGTTTAAAAAAATAAGTTTAAGAAAATATTAAAATAGTTATAATTGAATAAGAATTGCTATCCCCACCTCACACCCCCAAAAATCCCAAACCAACAAGGCTAGAAATCTGAAGATGCAGTTGAAACAAAAATAGCTAAATGTAGATTCCATATACAACTAGGAGACTGAATTGGGAAGCAGGGAACATGTTGAGTTATTGGATGAGTTTGAAATAACAAATGAAATAGAAACTGTCCTTGCATTTTACAAACCTATCACACAAGCTAAGCTACAGAATATGTGAAAATGTTACATATAGAACGTCCCACCACCCTAGAGTAGACAGCTACTATGCAGCCAAGCTCAGTGTTAGTGGCATTTGATTTCTAACTTATCAAAGCTCACACCAGGACATCTACTACAACAATGCAGGGGCTGGGGTACTTTTTTTTTTTTTAATTATGTGTCTGTGGGCTTTGTCTGCATGTATGTATATGTGCCATGTGTGTGTCTGGTACTCCCAGAAATCAGAAGAGGGCATTGGATCCCCTGGAGCTGAAGTTACAGATGGTGGTGAGCTTTCACAGAACTGCTAGAGATTGAAACCTGGTCCTCTGCAAGTGCAGCAAGTCTCCATAACAGCAGAGCCATCTCTCCAGCCCCCAGGATACTGTTTTTGGATCTAGCTACATTATTCTCCACGAGCATGTTGTGTGACACAAACAAATATCTACTCACCTCAGCTGGAGAACCAATGCCAGTCCAAAGTAATGACACTGTCAAAGTCCATCTTGTGAATCCATGAGTTTATTAAGATGATTACTTATGGGAGTATGAAGAAGCTGTTACTCACAGCAGCAGAGATGTCTCAGGCAGCTGAATCATCAAGAGTTCATGCCAGCATGGTTCATGGTTAATAAAATCTGGAACCCTGGACCACACTGTATGACTTGTAGGCAGCTCAATAGGTTTGAGTATTTTCCAGGCTGCTCCCTTGGCCTGAGCTTCTTCTAGTCAGCTCAGCTTGTCTGAGAATATCTCTTAGTAGTCCTTATTGCTTGTATAAGCTTTGGGAGGAAGGGACCTAGTACATTTGTTCAATTTCAGGGAGTTCCTGAAATTTTTGAGTTGCCTACTTCCTGTGTCTAAAAGAACCTCCTTTGAGTACATCCTGAGTCTTTAGGAGCTTCCTTGAAGGACTGAATGCTTCATTTACACTTAGAACATCCTGACTCTTAATGAGATTTCCTCAGAGATGGGATATTTTATTTTAAAGGAAATTGCTACCCAACAGAGCATCAGAAATAGAAATTGTGGCCATTTTTATTTTATAATAAAACCTGTGCTTATTGAGTTCTTTACACAAGTTATGCATTGTGTTAGGTGCTTTATTTTGTTAACTTGGGGAATTTTCACAGTGAGTTTATGAATAGTATTATTAAGCTTCTTATTTTATAGACAAAGCCAGTAATGCTTAGTTTCACAGTTAAAACTAATTTGGCCAACATTACCTTCTGCTGGGGAAACTAAAAACAAAATTACCTCCTAACTAGAAAATCTCTCTACCAGATGGGAGGGAAAGAAAATAGTTTTATTATTGAATAACCACTAAACCAAAATGTGACCTCATTATGTACAGCCTACCAAGCATTTGCAAAGACTCAAAGAAATCTCATTCTTTTATATAACCAAGCAGATAAAGCACATTGCATGAATATTTTCAAGATGAATGCTTCTAGTTTTCAAGAAATGGGCTTATAGCAACACTTGTCACCCGCAGAGCTTATCCTAACTTCATGTGGTAATATAGTGCTAGCTTACTGGCTTTATTACAAGGATGCAACGCTTCTCATTTTTCCAAGAGGTAGTTTTGGATCTTGGTGCAAGATGATGACCAAAGCTGAGTCTAGGCCTTCCTACAGAAACTTCCAGATAGGCCTTCTACTTCAGGTAGATGGATCTCAGACACCTAGAGACAAGCATTCTTGGGTTTTAAAGCTAACAAAAGTTTATCTAGTTTCCAGAAGGATTTACATTCATTTCAAAGAAAGGAGAAACTACTTATCATCAAAAGTTTTCTGAAGAAAAGGCCTGGAAGGAAAACCTCTCTCTTATTGTTAACAGGGAGGATTAGATAAAATAGGCCTCTTATTTTTTTATTTTAATTTACCTCTCTCAAAAAATGAATATTGGTGTTGTGGGTTGAACAGTGGGGCAAATGTGATAAGCTGGCACTTTACCTCTAGAGACCTGAGATCCTTCCATGGCTTTGTTAAATTTGTTAAGGTAAAATATACCAATTATGCTTTAAGGAAATAAGAAAACAGTTTATTTTCAGGCAAATATGGGTGGTCCAATGGATTATGACCCAGGGGACACTGACTTAAGTTACCCTGAATTATCATTCAGGCCTTACTATGCAAGATGTGGACATTTATAGTTATAGAACAGAGGAAAGCCATGAGTCAATGTGTTTAACAAACACTATGGTGAGGTGGAGCATAGGTTTCAGAGGTTATTTTATAGACATCTTTGGAATTGATGAGGATTAGAGATGCCATTGCAGAACTGTATCTAAAAGTCATCAAGATGTTAAGTGGGATATACAGACTGATAATTAAAGACTATTAAAGGGGGCTGAAGATTAGGACTTGAGAGGAGGCTCACAAGGTAAGAGCATTTGTTGCTCTTCCAGGGGACTGGTGTTCCCAGCATCCACATCAGGTAGCTCATAGCTGCCTGTAACTCCAGTTTCCGGGGACCCAGTGCCTTCATGAGCACATGTATCTGGCACACACACATACACACACACTCACACACACACACTTATACACACATAAACTCACACATACATAGTCACACACAGACACACACACACTCATTCATATATACCTACTCATACCACACACACTCACATACATAATCACTCATACAATACACAAACACACACACACACACACACACACACACACACACACACACAAATAAAATCTACTGAAAACTTAGAAAGAGGGTATGGCACCAAAGGTAGCTGCAGATAATTTTTGCTGATCCACAACACTGTTCACAGGCAGCCTACATCAAACACTCCAGAGATCTCTAATACACATGCAGATTCTTCAGAGGGCTCCATTTACAATTTTTGTATGCTTTTCCAATAGTTAATCAATGGCATGATTAGGATTTAAATCCAGATAGTCTTGTTTTAACTTTTTAAAAAAATCATATAGCATACTCCCTCTGCTAAGCATCTTTCCTGGGGTAGCAAAAGATGTGATGAGGGAGGCCACAGATGCTCACTGACTGTACTATGTACCAAACATTTTTCTAGACATCAGAGTTAAAATTATGGATAGAGAAGAGCGGAAGAGCCTCTAAGTGGAGAGCCCTGCACTGACTAAATGAATTTTCAAATTTATCAAAGCTGCAGATTGGGAGAAATGACAAGCACAGGACATTTTGAGGAGATATTGATGAGAGCATCTGAGCTGGTCTATGTGGTCTTCAAAACTATTTAAATTAAAAATGGAAGTTATGATGGACCAGAGAAGAAAACAATAAATGTAAGATTCGAGAGGTTGGGGATATGGCATAGAGGACCTATGTTTGGTTTGTAGTACTCTCATCAGGCAACTCACACCACTTGTGACCAATTCTGGGGGCATGCAATGCCTCTGACTTTCAAGGGCATCAGAATTCACACACACACACACACACACACACACACACACACAGGCTCATACACATAGACTCACACACAAATATACACTATTTAAAAAGTTATAACTTGAGTTTTGGTCTTCTTAAGGAGATTGGGAACAATGACATAAAAAAGTACCCATGTGGGTTAGAGAGATGGCTCAGAGGTTAAGAGCACTCGTTGCTCTTCCAGAGGTCCTGAGTTCAATTCCCAGCAACCACATGGTGGCTCACAACCATCTATAGTGAGATCTGGTGCCCTCTTCTGGCCAGCAGGCATACATACAAGCAGAGCACTACCTACATAATAAATAAATAAATCTTTAAAAAGAAAGAGTATGCATGTCTCATGCTTTGAAAGATATAACTTTTGGCTAACACACACACAATTTTAATACATTTAATTGCCCTTTAACTAGCTACTTAGAATCTAAAGAGGCAGCAGAGAAAACTGACAGTGCAAACATTTGCGATGCTGTAATGCAGATGATTCCTTTCCATAAAAATGCAAATAATTTTTATTGGATAAAATAAAAATTGATTTCTACTTTTCAGAAAAGATGATTTAGAAAATTAGATTATATTGGTCTTTAGAATAATAATTGGTGTACATCTATTAAGTTTATTCTACCATTTCTAGTAATGTTTATACTTTTCATTTTTTCTTTCTAATTGTTTTAATGTATCATTTGTCCTTTAATAATTAATGAATGGACTAGAGGGAATACTTTACATGTTTTATTTTATGCTTGTCAAAAGTCACAAATGAACTTTTCACCACTGGCTAAGCATCTACAGGGGCAGACTCCTACCCTTAAGAGAAAAGCTGCCCCTTTCAGGGACTATTAATATGTGGTCAAACTGTTTTTTTATTTATTGGTTATGTTTTTTTTTAGCTTCAGGGAGGCTTGTGAGAAATGAGGTAAAGCCACCAGTAAATCACTCTGAAATTCTCAGGCTTCATGAGCATGCTCTGCCCACTATCATGTTGATGCCTCTGCCAGCAGCAGCAGCAGCCCCCACTATGTTCTCTGACACAGGATTATGAATTCAAACTGAGCATGCTCAAGAATGTGTATACCCCTGCATGCGAGGAGCAATCTTTCCTGAAATGGATATTTATGAAGTCACCACGAAAATCTTCTTTTTGCTCAAAACTCTACTTTGAGAACTATATGTTTTCTTTACTTGCTCAAAATAAGAAGACTCTCCCCACTCACTCCGTGGTTTTGCACTCATCAAGAGGTGAAGTCATTTCATGAAATCACATGGCTTTTTTGGAAACCCTAGTTTGGGAAGTGTGCTGTAAGCTATGACGTCACTCTGCAGGCGAGGGCATCCCTGCGCTGACAGCACTGCAACCCACACCCACGGGCATGCTTCCACCCTCCTCCTGTACCCAATTGTCCTTCAAATAACCGTCAGCCCTTTAAATTCTCACTCCAAAAATCTGACTCAAAGAATTTTTCTTAAACTTACTTTAATCATAAAGAAACTTCAAATTTAATGATGTTTAAGGGAAAGAAATAAAGCAAAAAGAAAAAAAAAACCCCAAAAGTAAGCACAGACAAAAGGTTTCAAAGTCACATAAATCCCAGCCAAATTTTTAGGCAGCTTTGAAAAATATTACTTTACCTCACTCACTGCCCTTATTTCCTCTTACTCTGGGCAGCCCTCAGCCTCCCGTCGGGGACCTGCCCTCCACCTACCCACATTCTGCTGCACCAACTTCCCGTGCATTTTGTGGGTCACATTGCATTCTTGAGTTTACTCCCACTATCATTTGAGCAAAATAAAACAAATTTTGAAAGACTACGGATAGCCCAGCCCACTCTTCCAGGTCTAATCTGTCAATATATGAAAGCAAAATAGTCATTTGTTGGTTAATGTTGCTTGGTAAATTGTGCTCTTTCTAAAAACATTTGGATGTCTGGCTGTTATAAAATATTGTAGCACTTCACTTGGATCACAATGACACTCAGAAACGGAGGGACGAAAACATGTAATTATTATCCTTGTTCCTGAAGGAACTAAAAAGAAGGAGTCAGTGACCAAGGACAATGGACACTCTCTCATCCTACATCCCTTCCTTATTTTTTCCAATGACACAAATTAAAAGGAAGAAATTGGTCTTCCCCATAGATTTTTAAAGTCATTACCAGCCGCATCCCCCCTCTAGCACATCTTCCTTCCTAATGTCCCATATGACCTTCCACCCACAGTGTTCAACTGATAGGGAAAGTCTGCCCCAGAGACATGGTTACATAACTTGACGTAATTACTGCAGTAACTATCACAAAATGTGTGGCTAACCAAATGATTTCACTCCCTCATCCTCAACAGAAGCAATGAGCCCACTGCCCGGGCTGCAGGTCCTCTGTACTTCTCCCCAGGGCGAATGCTTTTGCTTTTTCCAAACAATTTCTTTTCCAAATAAAATTTGCTCGTATATCCATCCATAAATTCTTTTATTGACAAGAACCTGGATCAAAGGGCCTGAACTCCTCAGTAGACTTCCCTTGGGATATTTTCAAGCCACTTCTATATAAAGATACTGACTTTATTATAAACAACAGAAAGTTATTACAAACAACAGAAAGTTGTTTTCTACAGTTCATAGGAACCTTTTGTCACTCCA
Source organism: Acomys russatus (assembly GCF_903995435.1). Lineage (NCBI taxonomy): Eukaryota > Metazoa > Chordata > Mammalia > Rodentia > Muridae > Acomys > Acomys russatus. The sequence continues at coordinate 53,786,700 of NC_067137.1, read as the reverse complement.
CGGTGGCCTTATAAGGTGGAACGGGGAGAAGGGATCCCCTTGGGCATCTTTTATAAAGGTAGCAAACCTCGTCCTGCAGGGTTTGTCCTCAGGAACTCATCCTTCAAAGGTCCCAGCTCCTGATCCCATCACCTTGAGGGCGATGGGGTTGGGGATGAGCAGACAAACATTAAACTCACAGCAACTGTCAACTAGCTTCCATAAATAATGAAACGAGCTTTATAGGACTAACATAAAAAAAATCATGGGTAAGAATTTTTAAAAAATTGATTAATTAGCAGTGCTTAACTTTAGCAACAGAGTTTTAACTTTGGTAGCAGATGTTGGAACGTTAAATACTTTATTAATCAGAGTGATCTGGACTCACAGTGTGGGATGTAGCCCATTGGTGGAGTGCTTGCCTAATACATGTGAGGTACAGGGTTTGACTCCCAGAACCTCAAAAAAAAAGTGTTCTCCCCAAATTAAATTTAATATAACCTCTGCAGTTCAGTCTTTCACATAGTTTCTTGTCATGCTATATATGTCAATATGGTTTTAATTGAGTTATCCTATCTTTAGAGTTTCCCTTTCTTTCTTTCTTTCTTTCTTTTCTTTTCTTTTCTTTTCTTTCTTTTCTCTCATTGTCCTGACTCATTATTTGAGTAGAGGACACATGCAAAGGAGAGCAAAAGACCAGTCAATAGAAATGGCATCTCCTAACTGGCCTACGTCCTATCTCCTAGGACAGAATTGAAATTGGCTAAACACAACTGGGTATGATGGCATGCACTTTTTTTTTCTTTCAACATAGCATTTTTATTGATTCTCAAGGAATTTCGCCATTCTTGTGACCCCCTTCAAAAAAAGGTCAAAATTAAAATAAGAATTAAATAAAAGTCCAGTTTCTGTTATCTATATACTCACAGGAGCATGGTCAAACTCTCAGTGGCCTGATCCTTAAAAAGAAATGAGTCCTCCCCCACACCCCCAGTGCCCCCTGCCAGAAGCCATCAGTTGTGGAGAGTTGCACCTCAGCATTGCGATCACACTTTTAAAGAGTTCTCTTTGCTGGCTTCCCATCGAGGCTGCTGCCTTTCGGGGGATGGGAGCAGGTAGGGGGTGTCATAGAAGCCTAATATGTCCCTTCCTCTCAACTGTGTTGTATATCTGGAGTCACAGCAAAATTAGCCTTTTGCTCTTCACAGCCAGTGGCAGCACAGATCACAAATGTGCCCTACCCCGAAGTAGGACCATGATCCCAGACAAGGCTCTTGGCGGCACCCTGGACCACAGACATCAACATGGGTTCAGGTGCAGCAGAGACAGCGGACATCCACATAGCCCTTGGTGGCAACACAGACATCAACAGACCGTGGCCACAGTGGGACCACAATCCCAGACATGACCATCAGCGGTAGCATGGACCCAGCCATCACCGTGGCCTTAGGTGGCAGCACAGGCCACTCAGATCAGTGGGCAACATGGACCATTGATCTCAACGTGGCTTCAGGAGGCAGCGCAGACCACGGACATCCATGCAGCCTTTGGTGGTAACATGGGCCAAGGACATTAGCACAGACCAGACCGCAGTAAAATCATAGAGCCAGATGTGGGGTGACATCCAATTTTAATCCCAGCATTCTGGACACAGAGGAAAGCAGATCTCTTTTTGAGGCCAGTGTGGTCAACAACAGTTAGTTCCAGGATATCCTGGGCTACACAGGGAATCCTTGTCTCTGGCTAAGCCCTGGACAGAGGCAGACATCAATTCCTTAAACAACAAAGTACACATAGCCTCCAGAATCCACTGGCGGATGGTTTGAAACTGGATCTTCAAGAGTGACTATGTGCAAAAGCAGCCAGTCTGTCCTACCAACCTTTTTATTTCACAAGTTCAAACTCCTCCTCTGATGCCAGAGACTGTTTTGAGCTTTTATTTCATCTTGTCTTCCGGATGGTTGGTCAGTAGCTACAATCCTTTTATTTCTGTAAAAACTCAGCGAGTGCTGGAGAACCAGTGTCTATGGGCATCAGATAGGAAGTTCTTGCTCAGTATCAGTGTACGGAGGCTGGGAAAGTAGCTGTTGGCTAGAGCTTCCTGGAGGACATCTCTGTGGTAGAATTAGCAAAGAATAACCTCTACCATTATGTCAGTGCCATCTCTGTGGCATCTTGGCTATGGGTTGAGGAATTTTTTTTCTATAAGGACATCTACACAATTATATAAGTCTATAAGCCAATGGGGGAATTATGCATCTGGGTTTATGTGAGAAAGTAGACATTGGACTATCTTTTTTCTTCCCTCCCTCCTCTCCCACTCCATCTCGATGCTGGGGATTGCAAGCAGGTACTCCACCATTGCAACTGCAGCTTACTACTAGATGGAAAGAGTCAGACATAAATGTTTCAAAATGTTGCAAGAGGCAGTCTCATTCCTAGCTTTGACATCAATCTTATTTTCAAACTATGGCCTCGTTTTAAACAATCTGGAATCACTTTGGGCACAAGAAAATTCATTAATTAATTAACAAAATTACCCTCATTGATTTCATGAAGCCATGAGGCTGTTTCTGCTTTAATATTAATCCATCTGCAAATGGAACTATTACAGTGTTCATTAATTTTTAGGGATGGAACCCCAGTGTATTGTCCCATGCACATTCCCAAAGAGAAATATCATATGCTGTGTGTGTGTGTGTGTGTGTGTGTGTGTGTGTGTGTTATGGGAGTGGTGGTGATTTTTTGTTTTCTGTTTTTCAAGATAGGGTTTCTCTGTGTAGCCTTGGCTGTCCTAGACTCACTTTGCTGGCCTCGAACTCACTGTGATCGGCCTGCCTCTGCCTCCCGAGTGCTGGAACTAAAGGCGTGCGCCACCACGCCCGGCGGTGGTGGTGGTTTTTAAAACGCCTATCTCTTCAATTTAAGAGTCCCAAATCTAGTGCTGCAAAGAAAGTTGTTAGTATAATGCTTGGCACACAAGCATGGTGACAGGTGCTTATGATTTCAGTGCTGTGGAGACAGAGACAAGCAGATCTCTGAGTGTGAAGGCCAGACAGCACAAGCTACCAATCAGAAGAAGTTCTGTGTCAAAAAACAAGGTGAATGGCTCCTGAGGAACACTCAAGGAAGTTGACCTTTATTCTCCTCATGTATGGCATACACATACAGTCACACATATGTACTTAAACCCACACAAACATGCACGCACACACACACACACACATACACACACGAATCTGTGAGTCTTAGCCATTTTCTCATTGTTAAGTACTTTTGATGCCACTTTATTTATTTTTCAACAAGTTCCCCTGCCCCCTCTCCCCCGCCCCATTTTTACTCTTTCAGCAAAGCTTTTATATCCATGTGGCTCTCCGATACTGTCCTTACAATATTCCTAAAAGCTCCATTCTGGTCTGCATGGATTTTCAAAGACTGGACAACTAGGATATCGAATGTGTGGGCTAAGGCACAGTGGAGGATAAGAATCCATCTCAACTTAGCACATCTCGTGTTGTGGTAGCTGCGCTGAGAGCATTTATGCTGCATTTAAATTCTGCAAAATATTTTATCAGAACAGCCACCTGCTTTTGCCCAGATGCCAGAGAAGAAAGGAAAAGAAAAGATGAAGGCATTAGAAAGATGATGGGGCTCTCTGTTCCTGTCATTTATCTCAGGCAGCTGAATACCACTGTCAATTCATCTTCTCCCAGAAAGGACTGTTTGTAAATTGCATCAAAATGAGTCCGGACTATCAGGAAGGCTGCTCTCCCTGGACTGCTGGCAGCAGCTAGCACAGCTCTCATTTGTAATGTCATGTTGGTTTCCTATCATTTAATACGTCAACCAAAAGGGGAATGACTAGAAAACCAGGCTGCCAGCACTATGTGATCGCATCTCTCGTTGAATGAAGGATTTTGTAAAGGGAGGTGATTACCCTGAAGTGCCTGATTAGGAGTAAGAGGTTTGCATTTGTCACTAAGGGCTCTTCCTGTGTGTTTGCTTAAGTTCTGCTCTGCTGTGACTTCTGTTTTTGTTTATTTGTTTCTTTTTCTTTCTTTCTTTCTTTTTTGTTTGGAGAGAGAGAAAGAACATGAAGCTGGGTGGGTACGGAGGTGAGGACGATCTGGGAGGGGTCAGAGGAGGAGAAACATTATCAAAATATACAGTATGAAAAAATTTTTGATTAAAAGTTTCTGCTAACAGTGTCTTCAACTTATCCCACTCCTTACTATCCCAGTTGCGTGTACATTTTCAGATTTTAAAGGAAGCATAGTCAAAATATTTTAATGATTTCAGAGCTAATTTAAACTGTATTCCCTTGTATAGTTTAGAAAAGCCAGAAAAAATATCTATTCTCTGTAAGACCCTCCACATTCTGCCACAAGTACTCAAGAAGGGAGAACACAGTTTGCATTAATTTTTTTCCGTTAATTTTTAAACAATCAGATAACTGTTCACTTATTTTGCTGTGCAATATGAAAAATGTGTAAACCAGACCAAAAATATCAATGTAAAATGTTTCCAATTTTATCATTATTTACATTCCCATATTTAATTAATGATATATTCCAAGGCATAAAATCTTACTTGAGAATATAATAAATCTCCATTACTCAAGTTCTTTATCCTATTTTTGCTTTTTTGTTGTGGTTGGCAGGTACCTAAATTTGAAAAAAAAGTTTAAGATTCTCAAAGATTTGTTCATTTATTGATTGGTTGATTGATTGATTGATTTTCGAGACAAGGTTCCTCCATGTAGCGCTGGCTGTCATGGAACTCCCTTTGTAGACCTGAACTCACAGAGCTCTGCCTGCCTCTGTCTTCTGAGTGCTGGGATTAAAGATGTGTGCCATCATTGCCAGGCAAGATTTGTTTACTCTTATTTTGCATGTATGGATATTTTGCCTTCATGTTTTTATGTCCAACACGCATACCTAGTGCCTGAGGAGGCCAAGAAAGGATGTCAGACATCCCTTTGGAGGGAGATTGCATTTTGATTATAAAGCAATACCATTGAATGTTCAATTTGCTTTTTTCAGAATTCCCTTTTCACCACCACATTAAACAGGACAGAAGAGAAACATTTTTCTGTCTTTCAAGCCTGACAGTTCCATGGTAGCTAAAATTTTAGATTAAGGCACCAAGGGTCCTGTTCCAACTACCAGTGCTTTTAGAGATTCAGTTTATCAGATTGGTCCAAATGCCTGGAAGGGTTCATGTCTTCAGAGGAAACCAGGAAACAACTGCCAGGATAGAGTGGCTTAGGGAAGGCGCCATTGTGGTGGGTGCCAGGCCTCTGTGGAAGGAAGCTGGAGAGGCTCCCAAAAGAGCTGGCTCCAATCTCCCTTTCCTCTGCGGTGTCTGTGGAGTGCCACAAGGGATGAATGGGGTTAAATGTGGCATGCTTTCGCATTTGTCCATGGAGGCTCCACAATGTTGTGTGAGTGAAGTGAACTGGCTGATCTGGGCCACCAAGTCACCATAACCAGCTTATCTTGTTACCCGGCTCTCACACTGTCAGCTTTCCAGGAGATGTGCAACATGAGAGAGGACCACCATCCCTGCTATGGGGTTTTGTTTGCTTCTGACCACAGGACTCACCAAATAACGGAAAACCTTACCGTGATGGTTCATCAGGTAAGCTTGCTTGCCGCCAAGACTGAGGACCAAGATCAATAACCAGAATGCTGAGTTGTCCTCTGATCTCTGTGCATGCACCACCCCCATACAAATAACAATACATAAAATAACAAAACAAAAATGTAAAATGTGAAAATACTTTTAAGCTTTTTCATATATAGACTGGTAAATATAATCTACATCATAAAGTCAAAAATCAACTACAGATTCTCATATTTCTTGCCTGACCTACTTTACATACACACAAAACAATACATTTGAAAAAGTTTAAAGAAAACCACACTATTTTAAATCAAATGATGTTCTGCCATTGATTTAGATTTTAAGGTAACCTGGGCTTATGCAACACTATATCCTGGCTATCCCAATATACCATAACCATCAGAATGAAAATGTACATAATCATCAGAAAAATAAAACCTCATGATAAAAATATCAGCGACAATAATTTAAATGTTTTTGAAATGCAATTGTTGTACTGAATGAAAAAAAGCAACTACTAGGAGAAATAGGAAAGGGCACAGAATTTCTCAAGAGACCTAAGTAAGCAATTTTATTAGTTTACATTCTCTTGTACTTTTTTAAATCTTTTTTTTTTTTTTTTTTAAACAGGGTTTCTCTGTATAACCTTGGATATCCTGGAGTCACTTTGTAGACCAGGCCAGCCTCGAACTCACAGAAATTCACGTGCCTCTGTCTCCTTGAGTGTTGGGATTAAAGGCATGCGCCACCACTACCCGGCTTAAAATCTTTTTTTTTTTTTTTTTTTTTTTTTTTTTTTTAATCTTTAAACTAAGACTTAGAATGACTAATATCTCAATAAAAAAATTGAAACTGTGAGTCCTGGGGAGTGAATGTGGGAGGAGCTAGGGGACTGAGTATAATTAAAACACATTGCACGTGTATTCAAAAGTCCCGAAGGCGACAGTACTACCATCCCATAAGCTGTGTATCCAGGAGGACTAAAACAAAGGAGCGGCCCACAGGCTCAGGTGGACTGTCCCTGGCTCCCAGCTTCCATAGCGAGCAATTCTAGCTCTACCAGGATGTGCTTCTCCTCAGAGGTCTAGAAACAATGGAGCTGGTCAGTCATAGCCTGTGGCCCCAGAAAACCGGGACCCTGCTTTGCCTGAAAACATTTCTCCCAGGTGTTGCAATGAAAAACCAACACAGCCTCTACCCTCAACTGACTATGTTCTTGTTCTACCTGGAGATCAAGGCAGATCATCCAACTTAATCCTAGGATGATGCGCTGTCGTCTTAGCCTATTTCCTCACTTGTGAAGGGCAGCAGGCATGTAGACATCACGGTGACTTCTCAAGGTCTTTTGTTCAAATCACCTATACCAAGAATTGCCTGAGGCCCTGGTTTAAAAAATGTTCCACCAGCCTGGTCTACAGAGTGAGTTCAGGACAGCCAGGGTGAAAACAGAAAAAACTTGTCTTGAAAAAAAAAAAAAACAAAAAAAAAAAACCATCATTTTTTAGTGCCCCAAAAGTTAGATATTCTAATGCAGAAGCTTGAGGTCAGAATTTGAAATTTACTTTTTAAAAATCTTGAGCGTGAGCCAAATATGATGGCATGTGTGTATAGAATGCCATGATAAACCTGTGTTATACACTAATGAACATAGCAACGCGGCTCTTATATACAAACCATACACTTCTGCAAACTTCTGCTCCCATTGTTGTAGAAAAAAACTTAAAGAGAGACTGTCAAACTGTCAGAAAATGTAGGTTTCTCTACCTGAATATTTTTAATACCCGGCTTAGACTTTGAAAGAAAGCCACAGCCTTGACAGCCACACAAGGATATCAATGGCAATGCTGTTTATGAGAGCAAACAATTAAAGGCAGTAAATACACCTACCTTAGTGTTTTCCTTTAATGAATTACTACATACCCATATAGAAGAATGTGACAGAACTTTATATTTTCCATGTAGAGAGCTCTTGAGTTATATTCTTGTTTATCAAGAAAAGCATAGTAGTAAACATAGTATCGAGTGTTTTCTGTGAAAAGTACAAAGTATAGACATATAAATGCCATTATTTTTGAGAGACGACAGGGAACTTAATAGCAACCATTCAGGGTTCGGGGAGTTTTTATGTGTGTGTGCACACAGGTGTGTGCTGGTAATGGGGTGTGTGGCAAGGCGGTTAGCTTTTACTTCTTTCTGCTTTGTTTGAATCGCCTATTGCACATTTCCATTTTTATGCCAAGAGTGGATTCATGGGCCATTTTATTTCTACTTAAAACCATGTATAAAAATTTATGTTAAAAATGAACACTCACAAGAAAGGAAACCATAGGAACAAGAGGGGATGGGATTGCACAGGAGAGAATGGTACATACTGGGATGCAGGGCCTCATCCTGAGATGTGGTCCGGTGAGCAGTCCGGAGAAGCTTACAGTTTTGAGTGGAAATATAAACATTTCACATTCAAAGTTGGACTACAATCTGTGAGTCTTGTGACCTTGCTGCACAGTAGGATGGCTACAGTTAGTGATGTATATTGTGAGCTTCAGCTAAAAAAGATGGTACATTGACTATTCTCAAAATGAACAAATGATACTATTTAAGTTTAAAGGTGTACTAATTACCTTCAGTGATTATTATACAATATATACATGTATTGAAATATCAAATTGTACTCCATAATGTGTATTATTTTATGACTATTAGGGTTTTTTTTTTTTAATCTTCTGGAGGCCTGGGGTTATAACACAGCGGGTAGAGTGCTTGCTTTGCACAGAGTCCTGGTTCCAGGCACTTAGACTAGAGATGAGAGGACTTTCTAGAGGTAGGAGTAACAGGTCCTAGCAATTGATTCACACAGAAGAAAGGCAGAGGGAGAAACTGATGCTGGTATCACAGTTACCAATTGGGGCAATTGGGAGATGCACATTTTGAGACTGTTTCAAATACTCTCTACCAATGACTTCAGAATGGGTTAGTGCTGAGGAATCTAGGACATTGCACAGACTAATCACATACACTGTCACTAAACTGCATCTTCAGTTGCCCCCAACACATTATTTTTCACACACACACACACACACACACACACACACACACCCTACAGGTGGGGGGAAGGGATGGAGGAGGGAGGGAGGGAGAGAGGGAGGGAAGGAGGGAGAGAAAGACAGAGAGAAGATGGGAGGGGGAAAAAAGAATATGAAATGTAGCATTCTCTTGACTATTTTGAAAGAATTTATAAGTGTACCTAACCTCTTTCCAAGTGTAATTTAAAACTAAAATTCAATGGCTCAGTAATTAAAATGAAATATAAATAAAAGGAAATAACTTAAGTTGTGTATGGCGCTGCATGCCTGCCATCTGAGAGCTCTGATAGTGGAATCACGAGAGTCAGAAATTTATGGTCATCCTTGGCTACCCAGAGAACTCAAGGTTAATAAGTAAGCAAGTAAATAAGTAAATAAATAAGAAAAATAAGGAATGCACAGACACATCTCCAACATGAATGTTCAGGCATGTCTGTATAATGAAGCAATCAGAGGTCTCTCCCTATATGGAAGTCTCTGTGTTGTCTCATGTGTCATGTCTCATGTGACATGTGTAGTCAGCACATTGCCAGAAGGCAACGTCACATTTTGGAACAGAGTTCAACTTGCCTGTAATATTCATGAAGGCTCCATATTAACTGTGTTTCAGCTCAGCTTTTTCTAAAATATTTTTATTGTGTTTATTTTTGTGTGTATGTGTCGGTGGGTGAACAGGTATATCACAGTGCTTTGTGGAGGTCAGAGTGCATTTGCAGGGTTTAGGATACTTCTTTCAACTACCTGGGTCCCAAGACCAAGCTTCATGGCAAGCACCTGTATCTGCCTAGGCATCTTGCTGGTGGTTAGCTGGATGTTTTTATGAAGGAGCAGAGTTTTAAATGACAGAACAGTTGAAAAGGGGGAGATACAAAACAGAGGAGAGCATACACAGGACCTAGAAAGGGAGAGATCATGAGAGTGACCTTGGGTTTCGGCTATGGCTAACTCTGGAGGTGATGTGGGAAGCTGGGATGGTGTGCCCTGGCTGGTGTGCAAACCAAGCTGAAACTTTACCAAAGATTCTGGGTGTTAAGCACCCAAAGAAACATTTAGCATCCCTTGGATTTTATTCACATCGATCATTATGAGCGATCTTCTTTTCCCATAAGCATTAAATAAGATCACCTTCAGGATGGCCCTGTCCAAATTATCTCAAATTCCACAGCAATGACAAAAACCTTAATGAGATTTTATAAAGTTGCATTGGAGAGAATTTTAAGCCAATGAGTAGATATAAAAATAGCCTTTTATTAAAATATTCTTCCTTTCATATAATACTGGCACTAGAATAATCAAATACATCATTTAAATCACAGATGTTTTCTTTTTAAATTACAAAATGTATTATCTAATAATATTTAGCAGTCAGAGATTTGCTGATCATTATTGCTATAAGAGAAGTGATGCATTTAAGTAATATTCTTAGACAAAAATTCCCTCTCCCTCGGTCTCTTCTTCTTTATTTTATTTTAGCCCAAAGTGTCCCATTAGGTTTTCAAAGCCATATCCACAAATTCTTCAACTTCCCATTCGGCGAAAGGGCCAGCTCCCAGGAACCAGAACCAGGAGAACACACACTCCTTCCACACATTGACAATCATATAAATAAATACCTGAGAGGTAGTTGATGGTTGCTAGGCTGCAGCTGAATTCCCTTTCATCCTATGCCATTATAATAAAATTTAGGCATGTTTGGTTGTTAGCTTTTCCCCCTTCCTTTTAATCCTAGGGGAAATACTTTTATTAATTGAACTGTGGTGTTTAATGGTACCTGTTCTAAGGCAATGACTTTAAGGTATTTCATGGAATTTCTTTTCATATCTTCAAACAAAAGCATGAATAGAATTCCCAGGCCAGCCGTACCACTGACAAGGTTAAAAAAGAATGAAAATGAATAAGGCCTGAAAGCTGCTCTCTTTGGTCCCAACATGATTCAACTGCCAGATACCCAGAGAGGCGAGGCCACCACACCAAATCAATCTGGGTATCTGTGATGACAGGTAAACTAAGAGTCAACACAGAAATGTTATAGCCCTGTGTTCTTTGGCCTAAGAATATCCTGAAAGCTCCATCTCACCATGGTAGCAGCTCTGTTTATGGGTATCTAGAACGAAGATCTGAAATCGACAGATTTTAGGTGGACAATAGACTAACCCCAGAGGCCAGTATAAATAAGTTATACTGGAACAGAGTCAGGCTCTGTTGTCATTCTATGCCATTTTTAAGCATTTTCATCCTACACTGAATTGAGAAGTGTAACAGACTGTGAGCAAAGCCAAAATACCGCCTGGCCCTTTGTAGTAAATATTAGCTGACCCATATTCTAGAATATTATGTTGGGAGTCCCAGCTAGTCTCAGAAGGTAAAAATACTTCCCTCTGAATGTATGTCTGTCCCGCACATGGAGAAGGAAGCTATACATTTGTCAACTCTGCTTTATCTCCTTCTTGGAAGTAAGAGCAATATGATGGGAAAGATGTAAGAGAGAAGATTCTGTGTGAAAAGAGTTGCCTAGACACTCTTCATGAGCCTTAGGAGGGCAGAGAGTAGTAGCTCAGAAGAGCCGGTACCAAGGATGAAGAAAATGATGTCAGAGAAAAGCGATAAATTAGGGCTGGCAAGACAGCTCAGCGGGTAAAAGTGCTTCCTGCACAAACCTGATGAGCTTAGTCTCTTGCGCTCACAGCGGAAGGAAAGAACTGATGTCTAAAGGCTTCCTTCTGACCTTGATCAAATGTGTGCTATGGCAGGAACATATGAGTATTCCCTTACACACAGACATACGCACACACAATTAATTGATTAAATAATTAATTAAGGGGGGATCAGGAGAGATGTTTCAATGGTTAAGAATGTGTATTGCTCTTGCTGAGGACCCAAGGAGTTTGATTCCTACCACCCATGACTGACAGCTTACAATGTCCTATAACTCCAGCTACAAGGGCATCGGATACCTCTGGTTCCCAACATACCTGTTGTCATAGGTACTCTCTTGCTGTGAAGACACAATATGACCGAAGCAACTGTTACAGAAGAAAGCATTTAATTGGGAGGCTAGGTTACAGTTTCCAAGAGTTGGTCCATGATAACCAGGATAAGAAAGAGACAGGCATGGTGCTGGAACAGTAACTGAGAGCTTTGCATTCTGATGCGTAGGTAGCAGGTGAAAAAAGCGACTCCGGGCCTGGCGTGGGCTTTTGAAACCTCAAAGCCCACTCCCAGCAACAGATTTCCTCCAGCAAGGCTGCACCCACTGCAGAAAGGCAACACCTCCTAGTCTTTCCAAAACAGTGATTTGTAAGCCCCACCCCCATTTATTTATTTAGTCTCTTTACAGCCTGACCCAAAGCCCCTCCTTCCTTTCCTCTCAGTCCCACATTCATGTCACCTTCCTCCAACCCCTTTTTCAACTTCTCAGAGAAGGTGAATCCCCCCCCAAGGGATACCCAACCCACCCTGGTACCTCAAGTCCCAGCAACACTTATTTCATCCTTTCCTTATGGGGCTTGGCAAAGCAGTTCAGCTATAGGAAAGGGATCCAGAGGCAAGCAACAGAGTCAGAGACAGCCCCTACTCCCAATGTTAGGAGATCCACATGTTGACTACTTTACACATCTGTTACATATGTGTAGGGGGTCTAGGTCCAGCCCATGCATGCTCTTTGGTTGGCGGTTCAGTGTCTGTGAGCCCCCATGGGCCCAAATTAGTTTACTCTGTAGGTCTTCTTGTGGTGTCCTTTAGCCCTCTGCTTCCCTCAATCGTTCCCCTACTCTTCCACAAGACTCCCTGAGCTCTTATTGTTTTGCTGTGGGTCTCTGCATCAGTTTCCATCAGCTCCTGGATGCAGCCTCTCAGATGACAGTTATGCTAGGCTCCTGACTGAAAACATAGCAGAGTATCATTAATGGTGACGGAGGTTGATTCTCTTCCATGGGGTGGGTCTCAAGTTGGGCTACTCATTGATTTGCCTTTCCCTCAATCTCTGCTCCATATTTATCTCTACACTTCTTGGGTCAGAGGTTTTATGGGTGAGTTGGTGTCCCCTCTCTCCACCCTCTCCATTGGAAGTCCCATGTACCTACAGAAGGTGGCAACTTCAGGCTCCTTAACCTCTGGTACTAAGAGTCTAAGCTAGGATCACCCCTATAGACTCCTGGGAGCCTCCCCTGTGCTTCTCAACCTTCTTAATACTGCAATCTTTTAATATAGTTTCTCATGTTGTGGTGACCCCAAACCATAAAATTATTCTTGTTGTTACTTCATAACAGTAATTTTGCTACTGTTATGAACTGTAATGTAAATATCTGTTTTCTGATGGTCTTAGGTAATTCCTGTGAAAGGGTTGAGAACTACTGTTTCAAAAAGTTCACCAACTGGGAACTAGACATTCAAATATATGAGCTTATGAGGCCATTTTCATTCAAACCACCACACCTACACCTATACCTACACCTACACACACACACACACACACACACACACACACACCTTAAAATAATAACACAAGTCTTTTAAAGTAATTTAGTTTTTAAAAATTTAAAGGAATGAACTATGACTAAAGATAATATTAGAAAACTTTTGAATTAAAGACAAATAAAGTATATTTCTTTTCCTTTCGTGTCAGTTAATGTCTATACATTGGGAATATAGAAAATGCTGAAGGAAACTCTTTTATGAATTTATTAAAGTTCAGGAAGCAAGGCATTGTTGGAAAGAAGTCACCTTCCCAGAGGAAGAGCTTCTTGTCTGCATCTTGCACTCACTCACTCACTCATTTCATTCACTCACTCAATTCACTTACTCAGTCACTCAGTCACTCAGTCACTCATTCATTCACTCACTCACTCACCCACTCACTCAATTCACTTACTCAATGACTCAGTCACTCATTCCTTCACTCACTTAGTCACTCAACTCACTCACCCAATCACTCAGTCACTCACTTAGTCACTCAGTCATTCACTCAGTCACTCAGTCAGTCACTCAGTCACTCAGTCAGTCACTCAGTCACTCAGTCAGTCACTCAGTCACTCAGTCAGTCACTCAGTCACTCAGTCACTCACTCACCCAGTCACTCACTCAGTCACTCAGTCACTCACTCAGTCACTCAGTCACTCACCCAGTCACTCACTCACTCACTCACCCATTCCCTCATACTCCTCGTATCATGCAGAGGTCTTGATCTTTGAATAATGTCACTTTTCTGGATGCAGATCCTAGAGTCAGACCATTTTTATCTAGCAGTCAGCAGTAATGTTTTTCAAGTGAGTTAAATGCAGCACTTGAAAATAGATGAAGAGACTATTTTCACTGTGCCCTAGCTGCTAAAAGCATATTTCTATGCCTTACAGACTCAGAATAGAACCTTACAAAAAGGGGGCAACCTCAAAGTGCCTGAAGATTTTGAGAATATCGCATTATAGATACATGTCAGTAAAATTAAAAAATATGAAATTATGAGAAGACACAAATGGTTCCTTGATGAGCAAATTAACCAAATAAGGTCTGCTAGTAGTGGAGCATCCACCAAGATGCCTTGAGGAAGAAACCAGTCAAGTAAGTTTGGTTTCTTTCTTTGCCACACCGATGAAGGAGAAGCAACAAACACAATACATCCAGACTTCAGGACACTTGTGATCGCATTTCTCATGACATTTTTCCCCCAGCAGTCTTGTAACACACAGCTTGGATCACAGTGCTGTCAAGGGGCTGAAGGATTGCAATCAGGAGTAGCTATCAGTGACTTCTTGTCACCCTGAGGACATTGATCAAGTGGTGTCCACCCGGAAGGGCTGGTTATGGAGCAGAGGCATCATAGGGTGATGGACGTGAGAGCAAGCTCAATGAATTAGCTGATAACACGAACTGCAGCAGCTGCGTGCACCTGGCAAGATAGAACTCACTTCCAGTGACCTTGATTAAGTCAGGCTGGTAGTGTGAGATGCTCTTAGAGCCAGGATGCCAGGCCAAGACACAGTGGGCAGATTTTCTACGTAGGGAGGCTTATGGTATATTGCAGTCAAATGCAGTGGTGTTTTATTTTCAATGTTTTCTGAAGGGCTGTAATTAATGAGCAGCCCTCCATGATGCCAAGTGCTTTGCAGCTACTTCATTTTACTAGTTTCTGAGTTTGCAAAATGGAGACTCAAGACCTGTCTCCCAGCATTCTATAGTTCAAATAACCTTGGAAAGTATTTGACAGATAGAAGTGCTGAGTGTTATTTAGTGCCCTCTCCTCTCTGTTTGCCTGCCCTTGTGGGACCAGCACTGAGAAAGCAAAGTCCTGATAATGATGCAGAAATGCAAAAGGAAAGAAAATCAAGCACACAAAAAAATCCTCTAAAAAGCAAAAAATATTGTTCTTAAGCTCTCTGATGTATCATGTATTAACTCTTAATTAATATTCTAGCCATCAATTAGGATGAAATTGTTGAAAGGATGTCTTCAAATTATACTAGTGACTGTAAGAATTTTACGAAAGCCACCTTCAGCAATTATAGAAGGCAGAGAATCACTTCTGTTTCTTTTATGTGTTGATCCTACAAAGGACAAGCCTCCTGTGGTGGAAGCTCAGTAGCTGCCTGTTTCATTTGCCTTGTGAGTTCTCAGAAGGAATGGAAATAAATTCAGTACACAATAATAACCCAAGAGCAAGTGTTGTGGACCCCTTTGAGGGTTCTACCTTCCTCTGGGAACTAGACAGGAGTCACCAGGCAGCTACAATGTCTGGAACAGATTGGCTCTGGAGTCCCCCTGAGTCTAGACAGGGCAAGTCAGGAAAGATCAGTCGTAAGTTGGATCCTCTTGGTAATAGAAGATGATAGACATATCCTGATATTTGAGGCAGTGGTCTGTCTGTCTGAGAGATGAAAAATCCAGGTAGTGTCCCTGCTCAATCTCTTTCAAAAGCAAATGAACATACGTCCTTAAAAGCAGATTCTCTGAGTTGACGGCCAAACTCTGCCAAGACAGGGAAAGCAAGTCCTCAATAGTTCCTGCCTCACAAATATGTCTGTCCGATATATTGGGCCAGAAGGCTGAAGATGATGCTCCAATGTTATAGAGAGTTTTGGGTGACTATTCAGGCAGCAAACTGTCTCAGTCATTTTTTCATTTTGGAAGCTGCTAACCTGCACTTCCAGTTCACTCAGGTATTTAAGTTTTATTCCTTTTTAAGTCTCTGATGGGCTTGAAGACCAGATAGTTTAGTCTTACAATTAAGCTTAGTTGGTTAGAGGTTAAGATGTTTTTAGATCAAGATAGATGTTTTACATTAACAGGGATGAGATATGATAGATATTGATTTACATTCAGAATTTTAGAACCAACAAGATAAGAAAGACGCTTACTTCAAGCTAGCCAAATACAAATTGCCAAATTACTATGAATGTAACATTTATATAATTCCTAATTGTCTCATGGTTCTTCCTGCTGTATGTAGTTCATTTTACTCATGTGTAACAATATAAATGCATACAGTAAAAAAGAAACATAACAAAAATTAAAAAAAAAAAAAAAAGAAAAGCAGATTCTCTGGTGAATGAAGATGAGCTGGAACCATTTTTTCTCCAAATTCCTTAAATACGACTGAAGTAAACAAAGACCCACAGCTCGGAGTTCCTCTTTCCTCCTTCACACTCAGTCCATTGCTTTGCTTTGCTTTGTTTTTTGGACACATCTCACTAGCAGGGAAGTCACAATTTAGGCCAGACTGTTCTCAAACTCACAGAGATCTGCCTGCTTCTGCCTCCAAAAGCTCACTCTACCATGCCTGGCCATAGCTCATTGCTTTTATTTCTTCCAAATAAGTGACTTGGCTAGGGGCCTTACCTAGCATGAATGAGGCCTTGAGTTTGATGCCCAGCATCACCCAAATAGAGTAAAATGAGACAGGAAAGGAACAGACTAAACACACACACACACACACACACACACACACACAGAGAGAGAGAGAGAGAGAGAGAGAGAGAGAGAGAGAGAGAGAGAGAGAGAGAGAGAAACTTCAAGATAGACTAAGGGAACCTATGGACGCTCAAGGTAAATTATATAAAGTTTCTGCTCAAAATGCTATTTTCTTTCCGTCTTGTCCAGATGTAAATTCTACCTTTGCCCGGATCCTCAAGGCCCTAAGTGGTCTAGTCTTGGCAGTTTCTCTGCCTCCTTCCACCTATGTTCTGCTCTCCCGCGTTCCTCTAACCTCGAACACTTACCCTCAGAGCCCTGCTCCCTCATAATTGTTATGACAGTCACTTCATAGAAAGTCTCCTCACAAGTGTCACTGTAAGCACTCTGTATGGGATTGCATAAACCTACCTTATCTGGTCACTCTGCATCCAAGGAAGGCAACTGCTTTGAGTTGACTCTTAGCAGAAGTCACCCTCTCACTAGGGTACTTTTATTTGTGTGTTGTCTGTTTCTTTCCACTAGTGTACATGCTCAAATGAGAACTAAGGCCTATTTTGGTAGAGAGTGAGCTCTTTTAGTTATTGCTTTATCATCAGTGGTCTGCACAAAAGAACTAAAAAAAAATTTTTTCTTTAAAGATAACGGGAGTTCAGCAGAAAGGTAGTATTGAAAATTTGCCAGAAACAAGGTAACTATTTTATTTCTTGTGACAGGATCTTGTGTATTCCAAGCTGGTCTTGACTTCATTATGTAGCTATAGCCAAAGATCACCTTGAACTTCTGATCTCCTCACTACCCACCCCTAAGTGCTAGGAATGCAGGCCAGCTCTGCATAACCATTCTTGATTTATTCTGAGATAGATTTCCAACACAGGCCTTCCTGCATGCTAGGCAAGCACTCTGCCAATGGAGTAACCACCTCATCCTTCAAAAAAATATTTGTATGTGAGTACTCTGCATTGCATGTGCGGAAAGCAGCAGCCTTTGCTTAAGTAGACTGAGCTAAAGGTCGAATTACTCAAAGTACTTTAAAAGTCAACCTACAAAAGGCTGGAGAGACTGCTTAGCAGTTAAGAGCCCTGGTTGCTCTTCCAGAGGACCAGAAGCACCCACTTGGAGGCTCACAACTGTCTGTAATTCTAATTTTGGGGACTCTGATGCCCTCCTCTGGCCTCCACAACACCAGACACATACATGATGCAACAGACATGCATACGAATACTCCAGGGGGGGGGAAAGTGTAACAGTAAATTATTGGTGAAAAACGCCTGCCCTTCCCTCTGGACCTGGAAGTCCTGTGCACACTGAGCCACATGCCTAGCTTCTTCCCCATGAGTTCTTGTTTGGGCTGTTATTTCTAGACCATACGAATTGCTGCACTAATTTATTAATCTAGAGGAACAAAACCAGGAGGAAGTGCATACATGGAGATTTACTTTATGACATGTTTCTAAAGGCATGGTGGGGCAAATGCTGCAGCCATGGTTCTATAGGCATAGTGGGGCAAATGCTGTAGCCATGGTTCTAAAGACATGGTGGGCAAATGCTGCAGCCATGGTTCTAGAGGCATGGTGGGACAAATGCTGCAGTCATGGTTCTAGAGGCATGGTGGACAAATGCTGCAGCCATGGTTCTAGAGGCATGGTGGGGCAAATGCTACAGCCATGGTTCTAGAGGTATGTTGGGGCAAATGCTACAGCCATAGTTCTAGAGGCAGAGTGGGACACATGCTGCAGTCTTGGTTCTAGAAGCATGGTAGGGCAAAATGCTGCAGTCATTGTTATAAAGGAATGGTGGGGCAAATGCTGCAGCGTAGTCTCACAGGCTAGGGCCTCAGGGAAGAGGTATAGCCTATTTTCCTAGCATCTTCAAATGATTCAATGAGGCCCTGCCATATCATGTATAGTAGACAAGCTACTCAAAGTCCACTAGCTTAGGTCTCCTGCAAAGCACACCTTCACAGAAATATCAAGACTAGTGTTTGACCAAACATCTAGCCACTAAGACCTAGACAAACTGACACAAAATTAGCTGTCTGATGTGCCAGGATGGGTTGGTACCCATGGGGGGGGCAACTCAGAGAAAGGGAGGAGAAATGGGGAGACGAGGGGTATGAAGGTGGGATGGAGAGGAGAAGAGGGAGGGGGCTACAATCAGGCTATGAAGTGATTAAATAAATAAATTAATAGAAAATAAAATCAGCTGTCATGTGAAGGTTACTCCAAATATGTCTATTTTTAAATTCCCTGTCTTATCTCTTCATTTACTTTAGGATCTCTGAGAGCTAAGGGATTGCAGGAAAGGTGGTGACTGATAAATGGATGACTTGCTTCTATATAATAAGGCCAAAGGGATTCGATGAACAACAGCCAAAATCACTCTCACCGTTAAAGGCTTTTGTTATATTGTAGAAACATTACTAAACTCATTTAGTTAAATAAAATGATTAGTATTTAATTATTTGCATGCTTTAAAGAAAAGCTGGCCTGATTACATCAACACTTTCCTTCCTTCCTTCCTTCCTTTCTTCCTCTCATGTTTATTTATTTTTGTTTTATGTATATAGGTGTTTTTCCTGCATGTGTGCCTAGTGCTTTTGGAGGCCAGGAGAGAGCATTGGGTAGCCTGGAACTGGGGTTAGAGATGGTTGAGAGCTATTATGTGGACACTCTGAATCAAACCTAGATTCTCTACAAGTGCCTTTAATCCAAGCTGTCTCTCTCACTTCTGACGACACTTCTGATGGAGGAGGTCTAATAGAGCATTGGCTTTGGTTGAAAAATAAACAGACATTAGTGCCACATGGCTTTCCTGAACCTACAGGAATGTATGAGACTACAAGCATTGGGCAGTCTCAAGTTTCACAGTAAGGTCCACAAAGAGGCTTGCAGTCCCAGAACTGATCAACGAGCTACAGAGGATGGAGATTACTACAAAATATGTTCATTCCTACAGGAAAAAATACACAATATATATGGCATGTGAGCCTTATGTATGTGTCTGATAGACAGAAATTGATATATGTAGTACGTATACTTGGCTAACATTTGCCTTTCTTTTTTTTAATTTTATTTTATTAATTTATTCATATTACATCTCAATGGTTATCCCCTCCCTTGTATCCTCCCATTCCTCCCTCCCTCCCATTTTCCTCTTACTCCCCTCCCCTATGACTGTGACTGAGGGGGGCCTCCTCCCCCAGTATATGCTCATAGGATATCAAGTTTCTTCTTGGTAGCCTGCTGTCCTTCCTCTGAGTGCCACCAGGTCTCCCCATTCAGGGGACATGGTCAAATATGATTGCCTTGCTTTCTTATCAAAGGCCCTGCTCTTGAGTAAGTGAGTTCTTGCACCATGTAGTATTTTGTAGCTCATATTAAAAAGATATGGTATTGTGGGATAAACTGTATCACCATTTAAGGTATTAGCAAGATGTGAAAGTACATGAAGGCCTGACAATAATGACAAAGAAATAGTAGCCATGTGAGAGTACTGAATGCCACCGCCTGCATTTCCTCAGCACTTGGGATCATGTGCAATAACACTTCTTTTTTATTGAGGAAAAGAAAAAAGAGTAACATTTTAATAGATTTAATAGATACTGAACATTCTCTTTCTAGCATAGGGTCAGAATGAATGATCAAAACAGGAAGTCAGGAAAAACACCAGCAAGGATACAGCTGGCCCATCAGATAGACACTAGCAGCTCTAATTTTACACCTGTATTTCCCCCTCAGATCCCTGATGTATTATAATTCACATATGAACCGAAGTCATCCTGCCCTTTCAGATTAAAATAAAGTTGGAATCCATCTCTGTCATCTGTCCTGTAGGATACATACTGCTTTCCCTGATATTTCACAGCTCTTAGAGCTCATGTTCCTGTGGACATATGTGTTCAGAGTTCCTCCTTCTACTGTCCTGATTCATTTCATCTGGTCTTCTGCTATTGTCAGGATTTCCTGGAGAAACAGAGCCAAATGGATGGATGGATGCATGGACGGATGGATGCATGGATGGACATATGAGAGGGAACTGAGTCACAATTGTGGAGGCTGAGAAGCTCCCTCCTACACCACACACAGGCTACAGTACTAGGAACATTGTTAAGTGCTGCCACTTTGGTCAAGTCTGGCAGCCTGAGGAACACAGATCCTGACTCAGCACCTTCTGGGGACAAAGGTCTCAGAGCCCAGGTTGCTGTATCTCTGTTGTTTCTCAGTCAATGGACTGTGCCTGCCCCGTGGGCCAGCAATAGGAATCTTCCCTTAATCAGTTCATTCATTTGGATGCTAACCTCTTCTAGAAACACCCTCAGAGATCCCCCAGAATGCCCGCTTAGTCCAGTCAAAGTGAGACCTGAAATGAACCATCACACCTCTGATCCTCCTGTTTTTTGCTTTTCTTTGCTGTGCTCTGCCCCGGATACTGTCAACTGTCTCTCTGTCTTCCTGAGAAAATAATACAGATAAAGAATTGTGGTGCATGGGGTTTTTTATTGAAGACCAAGGGAAGCGCAGTGGCTAAATCACACCCCCCCCCGTGTGTGTGTGTGTGTGTGTGTGTGTGTGTGTGTTTGTGTATGTGTGTGTGAGTATATGTGTATGTCTGTGTGTCTGTGTGTGTTTGAGTGTGTCTGTGTTTCTGTGTGTGTGTGTGTGTGTGTTTGAGTGTGTCTGTGTTTCTGTGTGTGTATGTGTGAGTGTATGTGTATGTCTGTGTGTCTGTGTGTGTTTGAGTGTGTGTGTTTCTGTGTGTGTGAGTGTGTGTGTGTTTCTGTGTGTGTGTGAGAGTGTGTGTGTGTGTGTGTGTCTGGCTCCAGTCACTTGTCATGGCTTCATTCCCTTTTGTATTCTCCAGCTGTACGTTTCCCTCCTTCTCCACCTCATTGCCACATTGCTGCTATTTCTCTTGGAGCGCAGCTCAGTCTTATTGCAGATAACACCCTCAGGGCCTCATCCTCACTCTGAAAGGGAGCTTTCACAGTGTGTCTTAGTCAGTGGCAATACTGCCAGCTGTTAAAATAGATTTTTCATCTGGTATCTGAGAAGGTGACATTGGAAGTTCTGATTCCTAACTCACTCAGTGATTCTTTCTCCCTCTTCCTAATGCAGAGCTTCATGGGCCAGACTGCTGAAGGACTTCCCGTTGTACTTTGCAATTCCATCATTTTCTGGACCCCATAAGCATTCCTTTGTAAAGAATGAATGCCTTCTTTTAAATCTTGCTATGAAGTTCTTATCCCTCCGGGGATATCACCGTGTAAACTTTGTATAATAAGAAGCAATTAAAATGTCTATGTAGATTTATAGATAGACTTTAATTTCCAAAAATATTACTGCTTCTGTGGGGGAAAAGCTCTCTGCTTGTGTTATTTAAATTATTCTATATCCAGGAAACTAGAAAGCAGAGTCTGTGTCACATTAGAAAAATGATAACGACATGAAAGTATAGATAAAAGATGCTTGAATATGGACACCTGTTGATAGGTAAGGACTATTTGGATGCCTTCATATGCAACCACTAACAATTAGTTGTGGTTACAGCCAAAAACCCTTGTTTAATAAGTATCTCAAAATAACTCTTTTTCTTTGGAGCAAAAAGTACATTTTAGGAAATGACTTTGTAGAACATTTTACCCAGATGGAGCTATCGGTTTTCAGAGATTGCATTTCCTTTATTTTAAAGGGGAGAAATTCTGTTTAAGAGTTTATTGCAAACCACTGTTAATGTATGCTTTGATTTAATATACCACTCTCTGAGGTAGCCATCTTTGAATTTACTTCACATATGTGAATATTGTGACTTAAAAAAAGCTGATTCACTCATCCATGATCAAAAGGTGTTGGCACACTCAACTTTGTCAGACAGGACCCTGGCGAGGAGTTCTTGGCACGTTAGAACATGGCAGCTGTGAGAGCCTCATGAAGAAGATGGTTCTTTATTAGGATGTGGGCAGGAGTAAACAATGTCAGCAGGCAGCAGGGAAGCCCACAGGGCTAGGAACAGTGGGAATGGTATCCTCTAGAGACCTCAGGGACAAAGGGAAGAACACTCATGGGATCAGAGGAACCTGGAGTCATGGGAGGAGCCATATGCTACAGAGGCTGGAGTTTTAGGTCGAGGACAGAAGGCACTGCCAAATACTACCCTAAGGACCAAGGAGTGACAGAAGTAATTGTTTGAGCAACTTGTCATTATTATCTGATGACCTATAAATACCTCCCATTACCACAACCTGAAAGCAATGGACAAAAGACTTGGTATGAGTCTCCTTGGGCGAAGAACAGAATAGGCAAAATGGAAGGAGGGTCTAGAGAAGACATCGGGACTGTTTGGTAATCTAGGTATTTCTGCAGAGCCTGAGTCCTTGACTACCACATCATGCCTTAAAAGTAAATTGATGCTTCCCAGAAGAGGGGTTTCTCTGTATCGATATCATTGAGTGGATGTATTAGGAGAGCAGTAGTTAGCAAAGCCACATTCTGGGAATTATGTAAAGTGTTCAACACAAAGTATAAGCCCCTTTCCCTTTGGATGGTGCACCACAAGCTTCCCAAAAATTGGTGTAGATTCCTATGTTGTAATGTGGAGTCAAAGTATTCAATCCTGAAGCAAAGGAGCTTCCTTTAAATTGTGTATCGTTTATAATGGTAGTATTTGACTAGTGACGGCTGATATGACATGTGCCAGCAACCCATTATTTTTCTTTTGATACAACAGAAAACTAGAAGATCACAGTACAATGTGTGTGCAGTCTGGCATCATGAATGGTCGCCTAATGTCCTGGCCAATGGGAGGTTAATAACAACCCCTGAAGATGCCTAGGTCTTAACTGATGGGACCTGTGGAGGCATTACCTTGAGTGACCACAAAGAGATTGCTGAAGCAATTGAGATTTTATTTACATGCTTATTTATTTGTTCCTTTTTTTTTTTTTTTTTTGAGATAAGAGCTATCATTGACCTAGAGCTTATCAAGAAGGCTAGACTGGCAGGTCACTGAACCCCAGGGAGCTATTACTCCTACAAATTTGAGGAGAAAGACCACCAACCTAAATCATCATGGTCAAATTAATTAAAGCAAGCTTGTCTATTCATATACATGGGCTGCCTCCCCTTAAGGCGGGGTTCAAGAGGTCAGCATTGGACATGAAAAAGACAAGGTTTTATAGTTCTGGGGTAAGTGCTTTTTAAAATGGGGATTAGGTGGCAAATAGGCGGGGTTACAGAAAGCAGAACATAAGCATAACAAGTTGGTCATAACAACCTTTTGATACAAAGACATGATTGTAAGGTGATCATAAGGTAGTCATAGCAACAGGTGGCCAAAATAATCTTTTGAAACAAAGGCATAGTTACTGTTTCTGGAGCAGGTAGCACAAAACCATTTGTAGTTAAGGGTACAACTGAAGCATAGCCTAATCCTTAAGAAACAGATTTAATCATAAACATGAATGAGCCTAGTTTATCTTTATTATAAGATGGCTTTCAAACCCAAGATGGAGACAGGATTATTCAATAGGATCCACCTGCTTCTGCCTCCAGGGGGATTTTTTTTTTTTTTCTTAAATAATGTGGGCTCTGGAGATCAAACTTAGGTCATTATGCTTATGTGTCAGGTACTTACTATGTGAGCTATCTCTGAAGCCTTACTTAAGTTATTTAAAAGGAGAAAACTGCTAGCCCCAAAAATCCAAAGGCAGGCCAAGATTATGGTTATAATCCCAGAACACATATGCTGAGGTATGGAGGGAAGTGAGCTCAAGGCCAGCATGAGTTCCATTGTGAGTTCCAGTCTATAGGGCTCGAGGACTGTGCTTCCAGAGGGAACAGGCCTGGAACTCATGAGGTAGAGCATATTCAAACCCCAGAAATCTCAAACTTGAAATTTAAAATCTCATCCCAAGAATGGAAGGTGTAGGGCAAAGCTCTCCCTGTTCCTGTGCCTGAGTCATAAGCATGTGACACAATCTCAAGATTTTGGAGAAGTAGGAAGGGGTTGTCAGCTAGTATCTAGAAGATGATAACACTCTACACCTTACTTACTCTATTAGACCCCTCAGAAAGAAGTGCATTTTCTTAATTTTAACTGAGTGACATATATGCCAACTGTGTGATCTACATAGCTGTAGAATAGATTTTTGTGCTGTAAACTTCTAAAGTTATGGTAGATTTTTATGGCATTGACAGAAAACTAGTACAGGGTTTGTCATCTCTTTGCATCAAGATAACAATATCTCCACCTGTAAATTTATGGATCTAGATGATGGAAATTAAAGTGTCCAACAGGCCTCAAATATCTGTCTTCAAGTCTTAGACTTCTTGAAGTTGCTAGGGAAACACTGTCTTTACCTACAAATAGGGCTACATGAGAGTAGATTTGATGCCTCACACTGCTATTTTCTATATTATTATTATTATTATTATTATTATTATTATTATTATTATTGTTATTGTTATTATTATTATCTTTGACTCATCCCTAGAAATTTCTGCTTTTAGCAGTAATATGACAGAATATGACAGTACAGAGGTTCTTCCATCTTGTGTTCTTGCTAAGGCAATTTCAGGTTTAATTAAAATTTGATCTCCTTGATGGAGAATCCTATTAAAAATTACCCAATCTATTCTAGGAACCTGAGGTCAAGATGCCCTAGCTAGTTTAATCTTAGCTTCTGTTAAATTGCCTGCTTGTGCAAACCTCCCCTTCAGCTGCTTATCACAGCTTCTGTCAAACTGCTTGCTTATGCAAAAGCCCCACTGCAGATGCTAAAAGAGATAGATGCTAGGATGTGGTTTCTGCCTCCAAAAAATGCTTTGGACACTTGGTATTACATTTAGGTCCTGAATACCCAAGTATAGTCCCAGCTGGCTGGCATAGACTTCCAATTGGCTATAAACTATGTCTGAGTGGCCATCTCTGGTGGGCTTCCTATAACAGTAATTAAACTGTAGTCTATGAAACCTGGTTCCAGAACTAGTAGATTAACTCCCTGCCAATTTTAAGTAGAAAAATAAAAACCTAAAACCTAAAACAAAAAATCCAAACCCAAACAAAACACACAACCCCACCTCCTCCACAAATAATCTTTAAGTCAATCATGGAGATGTCACTGTTTAGCCAACCTCAAACCCCCGACCCTCTTTTTTAAAGACAAAGTCTCTACTCCATACTAGTATTGAACTTGCTTTGTAGCCAAGGATGACCTGGAACTTGTGTTTCTTCTACTTCTACCTCCTGAGTGCTGGGATTAAAGGCATCTGCCATCCTGCCCACTTTGACCAGTGCTGGGACTTCCTGAATGTTGTGGAAGCATGCTACCAAATTAGCTCTATCCCAAGCCACTTCCTTCCTCTTTGGATATGGGCTCTTATTCTGTAGCCCAGGATGACTTTGAACTCACTACAATCCTTCTGTCTCAGCTTTCTGAGTGCTGGGATGATAGGCCTGAGCAGTCACCCCCAGTTCTAGTATACAGTTCTACAAGAATGATTGATCTGACTGCAAACTAAGATGTGTGGAACTTTGTATCAATTAGGATTCACCAAGAGGTTATAAAATGTTGCTGGTTCTTAAACACCACATACACCTTCATGCAGCAACAGGTGATGTAACCTGAGTGGGTTATTTAAGCCCAAGATATCCGTGCCTGAAGAATGCAAATAACTGTCACGAGGAGAGTGTAGGAAAGAATAAGTCATCCAAATATTTTCATAAATTCTCCCTTTCATCATGCATGATGATCCTCAGACCCCTGGGGATATTGAGGGGTAACAGCCAGAGAAGGGCATTTTGGTGCTTTGACAGCTGCAGAATCTTCAAAGCACAGTTTACCCCACAGCAGAAAACGTGTCTCCAGATCCTTCCCTGTTTGCAAGTAGTACCACCCTAGGAGGATGGGACTCTGTCTTGATATTAAGCTTCCTTTGTTATTTCATTTCAGAAATGATTTCTGAGTTTGAGGTCTTGGGATTTTAGATGAAAACAATTTTGGAGTTAGTTAAGGGATAACCATGTGGGAATGGCTATTTCCAGTCTTACAGAGCACCCACGTGCTGGGCAGCTGATTAGACAAAGGCCACAGCAAGAGGACCACAGAACCAGCTGCCTGGGGCAGGGGATCTAGATTTCACCATGGTTGACACCTATTTATTTCTTATTTGTAGGTACTTTCCCAAAGGAAGGGAGGGAAGTGCGTCACCCTGCTGTAGGAACAGAGCAAGAAAACCTGTAGCTGGCTGCTGATTTTCTCTAAAGGTTGGGAGATTCACGTGTCATTTTTCTTTTTCAAAACTGTACCTCTAGCAAGGAAACTGAAGACTCGAAGCTAAAGCTTAAGGCGAGTGTTTCAGCTCTCCCTCCGAAGAATAGCTTTTGTTGTTATCCTCCCAGACAGACAGGTCAGCCTCTGTTAATTTTCTCACACTCTTGTCATAGACTTTTTTTTTTTTTATTTAACTCAGTGTCAAATGGCACAAAACCTTGACATTTTAAGACTCTAGTTACTACCAGAGATACTATTTATTTAAAACCAGGCACAGCAGCTGTGCTACAAGCCTCAGCATAGTCAAGGTGGGTCAGAGAAGGCACGGTGGTTTGTATTCACTCTCTCCTTCCAGGAGAACTGGAGGGAGGTGACTCCGGCTTGGTGGAGGTTGGTTCAGGCCTCCAGGCTCCTCTCCACCTTCTGTTCCACCTCCTTTACACATCAGCTTTCCAAGTGCTCTGAGTGTCACTTCCTCACACAACCAAGTCCCCTATGTACGACTTCCCCTTCTTAGAGCAAAGGAACCTACTTCCCAGATGGTCCCAGCGGAGATGCCTCTTTCTGAATCTTTTGCCAAGAAACGCGTCCCTAAGCTAACCCGGGGGAGAGAAGCTGGAATGACCTTGCTTGGTTGACTGTTCTAGGCTTGTTTCTAGTTGTGTAGGCCACCTCATCCTTACCACCAAAGCCACAGAATCAGGGTTCCACACAGAGGACCACAGGGAGGAAGACTGTTGTGGAAACAAATAGTACTCTGCACCACAGGAGAAGACAGTCCTCAAGCATTAGACAAACAAGAGTGGATTATGGAGGTTAGTGATCCTGATTCTAGAAGGGGCTTAGTAGCCTCTGATATTCCTCCATTTTTCTCCCCACTTCTGTTCCCCTCCTTTCCTGTCATCTTTCTTTCTATTTGCAGTGCTAGGGACTGAACCTAGCGCCCTGTATACTCTAGGTGAGAACTGCACTATTAAGCCCAGAAGTGTATGCTTTAACAGCTCCCAGAAAAATATAAGAACTGGTTGATTTACTAACCTCAGTTTGAGACACTGCCAGGGGGAAGCGGCAATAGGCATTTCTGAGAAAAAATAACTTCTACATTCTTCTGGCAGACTATTAATAATTATCAGCATAGGGCTGGAGATACAGCTCAGCCGGTTAGTTCTGCCTGAGTATGTGCAAGACCTCGGGAGAAATTCCCCAACACAGACAGACACCCCCCTCCCAAAACACACATCATTCTTTCTTAAAATTGTTTTATCATTTTAGATGTATGGATGCTTTGCTTGCATGTATATGTGCAGCATGTATGTGACTGGTGTCCACAAAGGCCAGAAGAGGGCATTCGATCTCCTGTAACTGGGGTAGCAGACAGTTACAAGCAGCCACGTGGGTGCTGGGAGATGAATTGAACCCTATGGAGAAGCAGCCAGTGCTCTTAACCACTGAGCCATTTCTCCAGCCCAAACACCACTCTTACCAAGTAGATTACTGCTGATGGACACATGTACACCCACTGTTAGGAAATAAATATTCTTAAACAAACCTGAGGAAGACTTCCTAAATAAGGTCATCAGACCCATGTTCAAATGCACGTACAATTCCTTACAAAGGTCAAGCAAGCATTTGTCTAGTGTTCTGGGGTCCCACCTCTGGCTCTAGACTTTCCAAGCTGGGATCCAGTTTCCCTCATTTAGTAGCTGTGTGAGTCTGGATGCCTTAATGCCGGTCTCATTTGTACAGCATAGATAATAAGACAATCAGAATAATGTTCGCATCAAAGGTAGGGAGAAGGAAATGAGATGAGGTGTAATTGATGCTTAGCACATAACTGAGCCTGGACTGACCTCCTAGCCTGTAAAAACCATGGTATGGGCAGATGAAGCCAGATGATCTTTTTACCCCTCCAACACGCTAGATCTTTTCATGGTTGTCTCCTGTTCCATACTTAGGTCTCCCTTCAAAATATTGATTCCACAGAGAAAATGTATGTGGAAATGATGATACATGTTTCCTTATTTCTTGTCAGTCTTCCTAAAGGAACAAGAGCTCCATGAATCAAGACACTATTGCCTGGTGTCTGCTTCTGGGAACACTTCTTTATTTAAATTACTAGTGTTCTAGGGTGGAGAGATAAAGTGTGTGTGTGGTGTGTGTGTGTGTGTGTGTGTGTGTGTGTGTGTGTGGTTGGTAATTTAATTCAGGCTTCATAAATGTTAGGCAGCACCTTCCCACTGAGTTACAGGCTCAGCCCTACACTTAAAGACATTTGCCCTTGTAAATAGTATTTTAATTTCTATATGTAACTAAATTAATTATTATGATATATGTCAAGATGTAATTGCTTATTTCTAACAGTTTGATGTGGGAAAGCAGAGTCAACGTGAACAGTCTAACAGAGTGCATTAGTAACAACCAGGAAAAGCTAAAGGCCACCGTATAACTAGGTCATCCTTCCCATTGAAAACCCGCCGATTTAAAGCATGACTTTGAAAACCAAATGCAGTTGTTAGGTTAGCCAGAACTCCTGGCCATTGCTATGTGGTTATAATTTGATTCCCCAATGGAAAATGCACCGGGCTTCAGATATTTTAATGTGAATTTCTTCCAGAAGGATCTTAACCCGTTGGAACTGTGAGTCCTAAACTAGTGCTACCCAATACTTGTTCACAATGATGGGCAAATTGTACATTCTTACAGGTTACTGTCATTCGTCACTAAACACATATGGCAGACAGGCACTCAAATTGTGGCTAGGCTGACTCAGAAACTAAATTTTAGCTTAATTTAATTTAGTAGAAGGAGCCATGTGTGCTTAATGGCTACAATGTTGGATAGTAATATTCTCATCTACAGTTTTTTTTTTAAGCATATGAGAAAATATATAGCAGCAGATTCCCAGAGCTTTACATTTTAAAAATGAATTTCTCCACTGTCTCTCATCCTTTGACTCCAATTTCCTCCTTTCACCATTACTCCACAATACGTGAGCTGTTTAGCTCCTGGATCCAAAGCTTCACTGCTCCAGGGATGAAAAGGTAACATTGAGAACATTACAAATTAGAGTGAGAGAGAGGTGGTGGGGGAGAGAATTACAAAGGAAAGATTAAGAGAGTGTGTGTATGCATGTGTCTATAGACTTGATGTGAATTTTGTCTGCTAGAGAAAACCAAAGGGGGCACTGAAAAGCAAGAGACCTCCTTGATACACTCCCTAATGACTTAAGATGCTCTGTGCTTAGTAAGACAGCAAATCTATTGAGCCTTGTGCCAAGTGATGAAGGAACACAGAGAGGGATAAGCTGACCCTGTAAAATGGCAGTGTGGGGTCAGTCAAAAAGGTTAGACTCTTAGGTCTTCTGAACAGGGAAGAGGTGGGTATCACTCAAAGAATGGGTGACTTCTAAGCTGGCACCTTAAAGTGTGGGTGCAAGAGATATTAAGAAACAGGCCCCGGGAGAGAGGGCAAGTTTGTGCTAAGAAGACTTGAGTCTGCCACTTGAAAAATTCTCTTTTCGTCATAAGGATTGTTTTGAGCCAAAGGCAAATGAGAAGCAGATATCACAAAGGTTTCTTGCTCCCTCCTAATTTTCATAAAAGCAGAGGTGTTAACCCTCTCTTTTTGGGCAGGATGGACAAAGGCTGGTGACCGGTGCTTACTCAGTACACACAGAATCAGCAGCTGAGGAGCAACTATAGCAGAGTCCCACTTACCTGTCTTTCCACTAGACGCCATCCCTGAAGACTTAAAATCCTGTGCTTTCTCTTACCACCTCTCTAAAACTGTGTCGTCCTCCATTGAGATTCAGTATGAGCCTGGATCTAAAGCCACTTTGAGAATTACATAGTCTGAGCACTGCTTACTGTGATGAGTACATGGCCATACACTTGTGTCTCTTTTCTCTTGTATTAATCTGCTATAGAGATCTGTCCTAGCTATACATGTGAAAAATAAAGAGAAAATTATTTTCCCCTGAAATACCAAAGTTCCAGAGGCAAGGAAGAACACGTGTTTTTGTCAGTGGGCTGCAAATAGTGTAGGTGCAGAATAAGGCATGAGGAGAAGCTGGGTTGGGGTCGAGGTGGAGAGTACACCCCATCATGTAGCAGGCTCACAGGTCTTCCACAGGCCAGGCTTCCTCTGAGAACAGCGCTTTGGAGAACAGGCCAAATCAACAGATAGAAACCAAACAGTGTGAGGTCAAAGCAGTGGCCATTGCTGGAAAATTCCACAGAGGAAAAGTTCACTCTTACCTGAAAATACTCTAAAGACAAATTAAAATCTCTCACACTGGAATTTTTGTTTGTTTGTTTGTTTGTTTTTCAAGACAGGGATTCTCTGTGTAGCCTTGGCTGTCCTAGACTCACTTTGTAGACCAGGCTGGCCTCGAACTCACAGCGAGCTGCCTGCCTCTGCCTCCCGAGGGCTGGGATTAAAGGAGTGTGCCACCATGCTTGGCTTTCAAAGTGATCATTAGATGAGTGGAGAAAAAGGTAACCAATAGTGTTGAAGCTTGTGGGGCCAGTGTGATCTGGCTGTCAGCTGCTGCTGGTCAATGACACAAGCCCTTTGGGAAGCAGTTAGGAAATTTATATCACATGCTTTGAAAGGTGCTCACATTTATTGATTTATTCCTAATATTCACATTTTAATGGAATAACACAAAACATTAAAAAACAACATATGTCTAAAGTTGTTTTCTGTAATATTAATATACTTAAGTTATACTGTGAAATAATTAAACAGAGCTAAGATTTGTAAATATCAAGAACAAATATTTATGATGCTTATAGTATTTGCAGCCATGTGAAGATGCATTTATCATGGGGAAAATCAGGAAAATTCAAGTTGGTGGATATCTTCAACGTATAAAGTTAAGGCACCCAAAGGATTTGTTCTCATTGAAGTGACATCACCATTGGCTTCAATGTGTGATCATTGATTGTATCCTTGATTGGAAAAGAGATGCTGTAAAGGACATTGTTGAGACAATTAAGGAAACTGGTACAGACTATAGATTAGATAACAGATTTGTACCAGTGATGAACTTCTTGTATTTAGTCATCATGCTGTGCTGGGGGAAGAGAATAACCTTGTTACTAGGAGATACACTGAAGTATTCAGTGATAAGAAAACACGATGGATGAAACCCACTCTCAGAAAAAGAAGTTGTTCAGTGAGATGAAGAAAGAGAGGAAATGGTGAGGAGCAAGATGATGACACTCACTGTGCATCCTCACACACGCACACACCCGTAACGGAGTAAGTACAGCCATACCAAGCAACGGGGCACTGCAATAGGGGATTCACAACAATTAGTCCACTTTCACCCAATTTTCTGACAGTAATTATAGTTATTATTTATTTTGATGTTTTAACTTGTTTTTGCTAGACATGTTTTGTGCAGAAACATAATCTAAATGAGCTGCTCATTAATGATTTCTTGGGCTCTATTTTAGTGCCACAGGAGAATCAGATAAAGGATATAGGAACATAGGCAAAAATGTCCTGCTTAGTGGTGGACACAATGACTCAAACAATAAATTGACAACATAAGAATGAAGTAGATTACGTTAATCTAACTTACCTAACTGAATAGCGGTTTACCTTTAGAAAACCTATTTTTAAAGCATATGTATTATTTTTGGGTATATGTGTGTCTGACATGTGTGTGGGTTCAGGCATATGTATGCTACAATAAATGTGTGAAGGTCAGAGCGGAGTCAGCTCTTTCCTTCCACCACAGAATCTGGGGATTAAACTCTGGTGAGCATTTACTCACTGAGGTGTCTCACCAGCCCTAGAGAAGCTATTTTGAGATGTTTTTCTTTTCCCTGGCTAGATTTTGTCCAAGTACTCACAGGTGCTGAGAGTTCACAGGTGTGATGGCCATGTCATACCCAGAAGACAGCAATCCTATAACACCCCTTCATCAGGATTTTATATAATTTCTGGTACATTGTCCAGGATGTTCCTTGAACACTGAAGAGGGTGATATACATACCCAGTTTAGGCCTGAGTATTCACCAATCACTTATTTTCAGCACTCTGACCTGTTATGGGTCTGTAATAGCTGGCAGCTGCTATTAAGAGAAGATTTTTCTAACAGAGCAGAGACACTAAGAACGTCAAACCCACTTCACAAAACAGCAGCAGTAGCTTCCCATGACCTCATCCATGAACTTATGACTAGGTTTACAGTGCTACACATAAATGCTACACATAAATGGCTTCAGGGGAAATCATAGACTAGTTGGTTACCCCCAAACAGTACTGCCATTAGCACACTAGTGGGCAAACCTTGCTTGGCAGATTAGTAGTGGACCATGCTGACTGAGACTGCCGATGACAATCGTCTTCCCTGGACATTCTTTCATAGCATGTTCTGGCACCATGAAAACTAGCCAATAGGAAGGAAGCTTCCAGACCAACCCCAGTTTCACTTCTCTACATGTCTTGTAACCAAACTGTATAATATCTTCAGCAATAGGGTCTTCCCATGCAGTTCTGGTGGGCAACCTGTAGTGATAACTTCCTGTCTTGTCTCAGGGCCTAAGGGGCCTCACTGGCTACCAATTCACAGGTACAAAGCTGATCTCAGGCACTGGGATTTTCACTTAGTAACCTTATGACTTTTTGGAGTGGATTTATTAGCTATGCAGGGTACTACTGTCTAAAGTATTTCTTTTTAGTTTTTAAAGTTTTCATACATGTATGTATTGCATGTAGAGCATTGTGCTGGCTAGTTTTTCTTATCTTGACAAAAACCAGAGCCATTTGGGGAGATCGAACCTCAACTGAGACAATGCTCCATAGATTAGCCTACAAGCAAGTCTATAATGAATTTTCTTAATTGGTGATTGATGTGGGAAGGCCCTGCCTATTGTGAGTGAGGCTCCCCCTGGGCTGGTGGTCCTAGTGCTATAAGAAAGCAGGCTGAGCAAGCCATGAGGAACAAGCCAGTAAGCAGCATTCTTCTATGGCTTCTGTATCAGCTCCTGCCTCCAGGTTCCTGCTTTGAGTCCCTTCCTTGACTTCCCTGCAAGGATGGACTAAAAGAAATAAGCTGAAATAAATCCTTTCCTTACAAGTTTCTTTTGGCCAGGATGTTTATCTCAGCAGTAGAGACCTGAGACAAGCATACTCCTCCTCATGTCTCCTTAACTAGCTCCTTTCCCTCTCCCCAGCAAAATGACTCAGTCCATAAATTGGTCACTTAGGAACAAAGTAGATAAAGGTCATCCAGCTTAGCTAGCTGACTGGCTCATTTGTCTTTAGAAAGCCCTCTTTTGTTTGTTTTGTTAGTGTTTTTGTTTTGTTTTGTTGTTTATTTTATTTTTTATTTAAGTAATTTATTCAGATTACATCTCAGTTGGTATTCCCTCACTTGTATCGTCCTGTTCCCCCTCCCTCCCTCTTTTACCCTATTCCCTTCCCCTATGTCTGTGACAATGGAGGGGGGAACCTCCTCCCCCACTATATGATCACAGTCTATCAGGTCTCATCCTGGTAGCCTGCTTACCCTTCCTCTGAGTGACACCAGGCCTCCCCACCAAGGGGAAGCAGTCAAATAGGAGGCACCAGAGCTTATGTCAGAGTCAGTCCCGCTCTCCACACAACTGTGGAGAATGTGCTGTCCATTGGCTAGATCTGAATAGGGGGTCTTATGTTTACTGCATGCATTGTTCTTGGTTGGTACAGTAGTTTGAGCAGACCCCGCTGGGTCCAAATCTCCCAGTCTTGATGGCCTTCTTGTAGGTTTCTAGGACCCTCTGGTTCTTTCTATTTCCCATTCTCCCATACTTCTCTCACCTGGAGTCCCAATAGAAAGTCCCAGCATCAATCTCAATCTCCTGCTAAGTGAAGACTTTCAGGGAACATGCCCCTTGGGCTAGTATGCAGATATAAGTGAGTATATACTATTTGAGTCTTTCTGCTTCTGGGTTAACTCACTCATTATGATCATTTCTAGCTCAATCCATTTATCCACAAATTTCGGGAATTCCTTGTATTTAATAGCTGAGTAGTATTCCATAGTGTATATGTACCACAGTTTCTTAGTCCGTTCTTCTACTGATGGACACTTAGGCTGTTTCCATGTTCTGGCTATTATGAATAAGGCTGCTATGAACATGGTTGAGCATATGTCCTTATTGTGTGGTGAAGCTTCTTCTGGGTGTATTCCAAGGAGTGGAATAGCTGGGTCTTAATGTAGCCCTACTCCCAGTATTCTGAGAAAGCGCCAAATTGATTTCCAGAGTGGTTGTATAAGTTGGCATTCCCACCAGCAATGAAGGAGTGTTCCTCTTTCTCCACATTCTCACCAGCATGTGCTATCATTTGAGTTTTTGATCTTAGCCATCCTGGCAGGTATAAGATGGAATCTCAGAGTGGTTTTGATTTGCATTTCTATAATGACTAAGGACATTGAGCATTTCTTCAAGAGTTTCTCAGTCATTCAATACTCTTCTGTTGAGAATTCTCTGTTTAATTCTGAGCCCCATTTCTTTTTGTTTTAATTTTTTATTAATTTATTCTTGTTACATCTCAATGATTATCTCATCCCTTGTATCCTTTCATTCTTCCCTCCCTCCCATTTTCCCCTTATTCCCCTCCCCTATGACTGTTCCTGAGGGGGATTTCCTCCCCCTGTATATGCTCATAGGGTATCAAGTCTGAGCCCCATTTCTTAATTGGGTTTTTTGGTTTGGTGGTGTTTAATTTCTTGTGCTCTTTATACATTTTGGATATTAGACCTTTGTCAGATGTAGGGTTGGTGAAGATCTTTGCCCAGCCTGTAGGCTGTCACTTTGTTCTGTTGACAGTGTCTTCCGCCTTACAGAAGTTTCTCAGCCTCATGAGTTCCCATTTATTAATTGTTGACCTTAGAGCCTGGGCTGTTGGTGTTCTTCTGTTGAGGAAGTTGTCTCCTGTGCCAATGAGTTCCAGGCTATTCCTCACTTTTTCTTCTAATTGATTTAGTGTCTCTGGTTTTATGTTGAGGTCTTTAATCCACTTGGACTTCAGGTTTGTGCATAGGGATAAATACGGCTCTACTTGCATTTTTCTGCATGTAGACATTCAGTTAGACCAGCACCATTTGTTGAAGATGCTATCCCTTTTCCATTATATGGTTTTGGCTTCTTTGTCAACAATCACGTGTCCATATGTGTGTGGGTTTATTTCTGGGTCTTCAATTAGATTTTATTGGCCTACCAGTCTATTGCTATGCCGGTGCTATGCTGTTTTAATTACTGTTGCTCTCTAGTACAGCTTGAGATAAGGTATGGAGATTGCTCCAGAGGATCTTTTATTGTACAGGATTGGTTTAGCCATTCTGGGGTTTTTGTTTTTCCATATGAAGTTGAGAATTGATCTTTCAGCTGATAAACACCTTCGGCAAAGTGGCTGGATACAACTTAACTCAAAAATGTCAGTAGCCTTCCTGTATACAAAGGACAATTATATGGAGGAAGAAGTTAGAGAAACTATACCCTTCATGATAGCCACAGCAATATAAACTATCTAGGAGTGACGCTAACCAAGCAAGTGAAAGACTTGTTTGAAAAAAACTTCAAATCTCTGACGAAAGAGATTGAAAATGACATCAGAAGCTGGAACAATCCCCCTTGTTTATGGATCAGGGGAATTAACAGAGTAAAAATGGCCATTTTACCAAAAGCAATTTATAGATTCAATACAATCCCTAATAAAATACCTACACAAGTTTTTAGAAAGCCCTCTTTTAAAGCTGGCTTTTATAAACTCCTATTTCCAGTGTGAATAATAAAAGCAAGTGGAAGTTTTTCTAGACAACCCAAATGGTTAAATTGGACATTTCTTAATGGCTTCCATCTGAAAACAGAATTAAGGATGCATAATAAATCAAAGGGAATTCAAATTTAAAATAAGGTTATTTGAAGTTGGGAGTGTTGCTCTATGGCAAAGAATTGGCTACCAAGCATGAGCTTCTGGGCTTGATCCCAGCACTGAAATGCATACACTGAATACTTACAGGCCCCACAGTGTTACATGCCTCTCGTACCTGCAAATTATGAGGCTGAGGTAGGAGCATTGCTTAGATCTTAGGAGTTGGAGACCACTTTATCTCTCGAAACAAATTGTTCACTACTTAACAATTTTTCGAATTAGGCATAGTTCTTCTGATATATGCCCCAAGAGTAAGCTGGCAATGAGGTTTTTCTAAAACAAACAAAAAAACATGCTAAATTTTTTTTAAAAACGGAAATACTTTTAGGTAAAGTAGTACACTAGAATATTTGTTACATGTGTGTACATCACAACATATTCTCATAAGCAAATGTAGTTTCTAAGGAAGCCTTAAATCACTAACACATACGGAAGAACATTAGCCATGAATAAGATTCCTCATAAATAAATACAGATGAAAACTAAGCCTTCTCTCTGGCTGCTTCCAATTGCTCTTCTCATTCTTTATTAAAAAGAAATATTGTCAAGTTCGGGAAAGATGCCCAAGACCAACAACAAACAAAGCTATCTATCTTGGCATAATCAGGAGGACTCAAAAGAAACAGGAAAAAGAGAAGTGGTGTTTTTTCATTGTGATTCAATATGTACTTAATGTAGTCTTTGTCAGACTACCTAAAGCTATCAGGCTATCAGACCTGGCTGAAGCACAACCTTACCTCTTCCCATACAACTCATATTGTGCCTTTTCCTTTCTTAAATCCACATTGAAAATCTCTCTTCATAAGGTTTGGCTAGGGGATAGGAATGAAAAATAAAATGTCTTTCTTTGCTAAATGCTAACCTAGGTTCCATCCTCAGGGAATTCCCAGCTGGCCCGTTTTACAGTTTTTCTATGAGCTATTTTTACAGGAAGATGTTCTTGATCCACTGGGCAAGTATATATCTGCACAGTGTCAGGCTTCTTCTCCTTAAAGCTAGGTACATTGATTCTGGGTTATTTCTTTAGCTCAACCTGGCCTCTTAAGACCAAGCCTGACAAGTCATCATGGAATGTGGTGTCTAGAGAAAGATGTGTCCTAGGGCCAAGGACAATATAATTGTAGAATACTTGTTGGTCTTGAGTATGAGTGCATGCTTAGCTGGTCCCTCCCCACCTCTGGCAAATGTTTCAAGCCAGCAATCAGCTCCTTACCATGATAAAGATGGGAGTCATGGACAGGGATATGGGCAGTGCAGGCACATTCTGCATTTGAGCTGAGGAC
The DNA here is from genome assembly GCF_903995435.1 of Acomys russatus. Classification (NCBI taxonomy): domain Eukaryota; kingdom Metazoa; phylum Chordata; class Mammalia; order Rodentia; family Muridae; genus Acomys; species Acomys russatus. The sequence continues at coordinate 53,748,625 of NC_067137.1, read as the reverse complement.
TATCTTTGAATTGGTGGCCTCATAGACATTATTTGGCCAGGAAGTCTGAGCTTGACTTCAGAGAAGTTGCACAGTTACCCCCTGAGGCTATGAGTGAAAATTATATTCCCACAAATATCTCATGCTCAGAAATGTTTGTCCGCTTACTTGTTTCAAGGCTTCAGTGTCCCCCTGTTTCCCAGGATGCCTTGAACTCCTGAGGTCAAGTGATCCCTTCCTGAGAACCTCATGAAGAATTTGCATGGAAGTTCTATGCCCAACTGCATCAGTATTACTCAGATGGTTATGGGTTACAGTCAGAGTCAAGAACCAAGAAATAGTAGATAGGGTCCCAGTCAAGCTCTATGAGCAGGGCTAGAGCTCTGGACATAGTATTAATTGACAGCATTAACTACCAAAACTGTTCTGGTGGCTTGGGAATACCAGCCTTCCTGTATAGGTGGCCTATGCTACTGGGTCATAAATGTAATCATTTGTAGGCTCATGCTAAAAAGAAGATCACTTTTAAAAGTCCTTGCAAATTTTCAGCTGCCGTAGCAGAACAAATATTTATTTGTTAATCATCTTGGTCTCTCTGGCTCTTATCTACCGGGCTGGAAAGGACTGCCTGGTCTCCTTTCTTCTCCATTGGTCTGTAAGCTGAAGTTATTTCTATATTTTAAAGGGAGGATATGGACCATATTTGCTTAGAAGTGAGCTCCTCTCTAGGCTTACCTTGTATAATTACTTCTCATTTTCTTTCCATTAAAAAAATGTATTTATTTACTTATTTATTTTGCTGTTTTGAGACAGGATCTCTCTGTATAGCCTTGGCTATCCTGAAACTCACTCTGTAGACCAGGTTGGCCTCGAACTCAGAAATCCACCTGCCTCTGCCTGAGATTAAAGGGGAGCTCTAGGATTAAAGGCATACACCACTGCCGCCCTACTTCTCATTTTCAACTGCCTTAGCTACATAGAACTTAAAGCTATTGCTAAAACAATATTTATGTAAAGGCTAGACAGAATATTGAATTCAAATGGATTTTAAAATGTTATTGTAACATAAAATTCACATCAGTTATTCAGAGTTAAACTTAAAAATATCTTTGCATCCTCTGTGAGAGAGCAATTAATTCACGGGAAAAGTCACCCCATCTTCCTTAAAGCAAGCAGAGGCATTGTGCTGTCGTTTGTAATTCTGGCAGAATCAGCACATCCTCTCCTCCCACAGGTTAGAGCTCTGAGCGCTGACTCTGAGTGACAGGAACAAATGTCATTCCAGCCACCGTCACAGCATGCAGACGACTCCTGGCTATAAAGCTGGCCTTCTCCCTTGCTAGGGCATCGCAAAGCTTAATTAATGTTTGCAAAATACTTGAAGGACCTTATATGGAGATCAGTATGTAATTACGAAAGATTGTGTGAAAGAAAATGCTGCTAAAATTACTGGGAGTAAAAGGGGAATGCAATTGGCAAACCTCGTGATTTTACTTTAATATTATATCAGGCTTTGGGAGTGCAGAATGAAAAAGGAGTTAACATAAGCAAAATGATCTATAAATTCAAGGTATTATTAAGTTTCATGGCTCAGTTTAATTTTTTAAAAATTCATACTAATGGTACCAACTTGGCCAACTACAATGAAGTCATTTGTTACAGAGATTAAAATCTTTTATTTGATATCTGTCTCCTAAAAAAAAAAAAAAAGGCCTTAGTGTATAAGAAGATTTGCTTTTCTATGAAGTTCACCCAGAAAACACATCTGAGCCACAGGATGGTAATTGAATTCATTTGCAGTCTTTCTCCACAGAGCTTTTGGGCGTCTTGGTAGAGATGCATATTTCCTTTGTTGGATGACTGCTTGGCAAACCTCAGAAATATCAGTTATGTTTTGCATTTTATTAGTTTTTATGTTTTTCTGAAGCAGAACTCTGAACTGAGCTTGTTTATCTGATAGCATAATTTCATAACCATGTAATTTGTCGTAGTATTTCTCCCTAGTACATCTTCTAGTACAATGTTAAATTTATTCATCTCATTTCAGGGCTAATGCATTCAAATTATTATTCTAAGTAATTCATTGAAGGCATTGTTTATGGATTCCGACTACAGCTTACCTTAGCAGTTACTGCAGGGCTCAAGGCTCCAATGCCCAGGAGGTGAGCAGTTCTACTCTGAACTGAGCCTGCCTTTTCTTACAGGCCTAACCTGTGGGGAGTTGGAGTCTTGATCAAAGTCACCAGCCATTGCCTATGCAATAGAGCAACTTGTCTGTGGGGAGATGGCTGAGCTGGTGCAGAGGGCACTGTCATTCTTCAGCCAGGAAAGGTTGTCCATTCCAGACTGTCCTCGTGTGCTGTGTGGTTGTGGTCAAGTGTGAGAGCTAAGGAGCTGGCTGGAGGGGAATGAGTACATAATGTCCTTCAATAGCACGGGGAACATCCTGGTGCTAATCTTGTTGGGAGTTAGTATAGTTGCAGCAAAAGGTAAAATCTAAAGATCCAAAGTCATGAAACTGGGACAGGATGGTTGGACTGCCATCCAGAGAATCAAAGTAAAGGAAAAGACAATAAAGAAGAGGAGAACATGTGAGAAGCCAAGTCGAGTCCTTAGGATGAGAGCAAATGGTAGCAGTTGGTTTCGTTGGTATCACAGCTCTTCAGTGTTCATCTGATTTAGTCTCATCCCTTCATGTTATTCTTGAGTGGCTTGAGTATCAACAGTGGTATTAAGTCTCAAAACACTGAACTGGGAGCACTATGGCAGACAGTATGGTAGAGGAACCATGTGGACCCTTGGTCATCCTTCTGCCCATTTCCAGGCAGCATCACCCTGACTCTTCTTGGTCATTCATTTGTTTAATGAGACATTTTATTACTCTCTTTGAGACAATATCCTTTGGGGAATGCTCTCCCTATAACAATAACCACAATTAAAACCATCCCCTACACTGCTCATGAATTCTGTCTTCCACAAGTCCAAAATCCTCAGCATTTCACAGAAGCCCTTCATATTCCAACTCCCAGTGCCTCACTTTGATTTTCACCCCAGCAAAGTCTGCACTCCAGCCTCAGGGACTGCTTGCAATTTACCACAGGTACAAAGAAGCAAAAGGAAGCAATCTCTGTCTCCACATACCAAAACTTGAACATATATATATGTATATAGCATTGCTATAATGGAGAGTTAACAAGATAAAACATACAAAATTTATTTAGTGAAAGTTTTTTTTGTTTGTTTTGTTTTTTGTTTTTTGGTTTGGTTTGGTTTTTTTTTTTTTTTTTTTTTTTTTTTTTTTTTTTTTTTTTTACACATGAGAGCCTTCAGGTCCAGGGGAAACTGTCTATTTTCATACTTCAGTTTGTTGAAGGGTGGGCAGCTGTGTAGAAATGTGGTCAGACTAAAGTGTATGATCTAGAGCTGGGGGGCTGACACAGTCCATAAGGTGTCTGAGTACCTGAGTCCAAATTCTTAGACCCCATGTGAAAGATGGGCATGGAGGTATATGACTGTAATCCTGCTACTGGAGAATGGGGATGGGGACAGGGGGCAGCAGGGGAGTAGATCCCTGGAGCTCATTGGCTTGCCAGACTAGCCAATTAGTGGGCTCCAGGCTCAGTGAGAGACTATCTCAAAAAATTAAGGTGGAGGGTGGTGACATGGTTCAGTAGGTCAAGGCACTTGCTATAAGCCTAATAATTTGAGTTTGATGTCCAAAGCCCACATGGTAGAGGAGAACTAACTCCCAAAAGTTGTCCTCTGATCTCTATATGAAAGCCACAGACCAGGCCTTTCTACCTCAAGCAAACAAACAAACAAACAAACAGATAAATAGAGAGGAAAATTTATGTGGAACACTATTGAAGAAGATACCTGACATGACCTCAGGCCTCCAAATTTGTATGTATAAACACATGCACTCATACACAAACTTGTAAATACAACACACACACACACACACACACACACACACACACACACACACACACGCATGCATACACCAGATACTTCCAATGAGGTTTTTCCAGAGATAAGGGAAAGCCTGACCTCAGTTTTATGGCTTATTTTGGGGAGAGAATTCTAGCTTCTAGTACCTACCTGGAAGATGCTGAATTCTAGTTTCTATAACATTCTTTAGGCAAGTAATGTGTGTTAAATACATAAATCATGAGTATAGTACCGACAAATGACTGCAAGCATCACAGAGACACGATGGCTAATGGCCCCCATAGGCTCATAGGGAGTGGTATTATTCGAAAGGATTAGGACTTGTGTCCTTGTTAGACTAGGTGCAGCCCTTTTAGAGGAAGTGTGTCACTGGGGTGAGCTTTGAAGTTTCAAATGCTTAAGTTAGGCCCAGTATCTTCCTGTTGTCTGCGAATCCAGACGTAGAACTCTTGGCTACTTCTCCAGCACCATGCCTGCCTGCACGCCTCCATGTTTCCCACTATGGTGTATCTTCACAGCAATAGGAACCCTAACTAAGCTAATGACTCACACTCACACAGGTGGTAGCAGCTCCATCACTAGGTGGCAGGAACTTTCCATTTTCTTAGGTTTCATTCATTGGCCCATCATGTTACTGATGTGATTATGCAGTTTTCCCTGAGCTTCTGTATCATTTCTAAAGACTTTCATTTCACATAAAATTAGAATTTTACAAATTAGAAAATATGCTATACTTTTCTACACTAACTTATCTTATGTTCTAGGAGTATTCTGGTAGGACCATTGAAATGGATGAAGGAGAATATGTGATTTCTCCCTCCCCTAACACTGTTTTATAACCTCCTCCTCATATACTTACCTTAATACAGGGAAGCCCTGCCTGGTGGGCAAGTAGTTAGCAAATATTAGCTGAAAAGAAAAGCCGGCTTAGTTAATGGTTATACAGTTAGAATGGGTATCTACAGGAGGACCCACCTCCATGCTGTTTCCATGGAAATGAGCATTGCTGCTGTTCTGATTTGATTGATAGTACTCACCCTTTACAGATTGGAAGCACTAATTGAATGTCAAAGGGACTAAATTGTGAGGAGTGAATTGTTTCCTAATTAGAGGGATCAAGCAATTGAATTAAGTGGTCTGGTAATTGTTGAGAATGACCAAGCGGAGACCTCTGAATCCTTTCACTCTTGTTTACACTTCCTGTTCCCTAACCGGCCTCTGGAAAGAGAAGACACCTAATTTTATTCTTGTCCTTCATTACTTACCATTCCCTTTACTATTTTCACTTCACGCTTTAGTTCTTTTTCAGCCATTATATATGTCACATTAATATCCCATATGCATTATATTTTATTTCATTAATGTACACAAAAATACCAATTTTATATGACTATACTTGGGTTGGGATTGGTCAAGCCCACATGGAAATAAAAGAAAAACTAAACCACCCTCAAAAGTAGATCAATCAGAACACTGAAGGATTCTGGTCTCTTTGAGAGAACAGAGACTGTGTGGACATGGTGCAGGGACCATGGGAGGGCAGAAGAGGGCTGGGACAGATATCCCATCTGCAGGTCAGTTCTCATGCTGCCTCAAAGTGGGAGATACCCACCTCTGCTGGTTTGTTGCCATCACCTGGACCCTAACACCTGCAGGCCTTACCAGTCAAGTCAACTTTTCCATTGAAGTTTCTCGCTTCACCTGAGGCCAGTGGATCATTAACCTTTTAACTAACTAAAACAATATCCAGTATCTGCCATAATCCAAAGTTCACCTTAAAAATAAAGAAGACAGAACTGACCCCAGTTCTGCTGGGAAAGCAGCTTTACCTGTAGAAAGCAGAAGTCTTGGGCTCTGGCTGCCTCCAAGGATCAAGGATCCGACCTCTCTGTTAGACCACAAATCTCTCCCTTTAAGACACTGGTCACTCTAAAAGGCCAAATCTCACAGCCTGAAGAAATCAAGCCATGCCCCCAACCTCACCCTACCCCTACCCCTCACAGCTCTTTCCTTGGGGTAGAGACTTAAGAAGCTGTTCTGTGCTGTAGTTTTTACAGATCCTAACTGACTCCTCCAGTCTCCTTGCCACTAGACTAGACTATGCAGACTGCATCACATGATGCATTATTTACTCTTCTATTGCTGTGAAGGGACACCGTAACCAAGGTAACTTAGGGAAGAAAGTAATTAAAGTGACAGACACACACATACACACACACACACACACACACACAGAGAGAGAGGGAGAGAGAGAGAGAGAGAGAGAGAGAGAGAGAGAGAGAGAGAGAGAGAGAGAGAGAGAGAGAGAGAGAGAGAGAGAGAGAGAGAGAGAGAGAGAGAGAGAGAGAGAGAGAGAGAGAGAGAGAGAGAGAGAGAGAGAGAGAGAGAGAAACACAGAGAGAGATTGAGCTGATGTGGGCTTTTGAAACGTCAAAAGCCAACCCCCCTGCCCCCCCACCCCCCCACCCCGTGACACACTTCCTCCAACAAGGTCACACCCACTAATCCTAATCCTATCAAACAATTTCAATCCCTGGGGGCTAAGCATTCAAATAATCAAGGCTGTGGGGACCATTCATATTCAAACCACCACCCAAAGGAAGCATTTCTTTTCTTTTCAGGTCTTATGTTGGTTTTTGGTTTTTTGTTTTTTTTTTTTATGAAAGAAACCTTATTTGAGCATAAAGTTTCAGAAGGATAAGAGTATCACACACACACACACACACACACACACACACACACACACACACATATATATATATATATATATATATACACAAACACACACACATTTATTTTTTATTACACCTTTCTAAAGTGCTCCCACCTCAAGGCCCTTTCTCCTGGTAAAGCTATCCCTGAAGGCTGATTATGTGTCTGCTTCTTTCCCAAACCAATCTGACTCATTCTTTCTTCTAACACTCTCTCCACGACCACCTTTGTGTGAGTGGGTCAAAAGGCTCTGTCCAGTTGAAGGAGGCAGCTAATATGTGCCAGAGGGAGTGTAGGAGCCATGACTGACTGGTGCTGCACTGTGTGTTAGCCTTTTAAAATTACTAAATTTTTTTTTTTGAGACAGATCTCATACTGTAGCCCAGGCTAGCCCAGTGCTCCTTATGTAGACCACACTGACCTCGAACTTTCAGCAGTTCTCCTACTTCTGCCCCTTGAGTGTTTGGATTACAGGCATATGTGTCACCATGGTAGGTTTCTTAGGTGCTTGTTGGCCTACATTGCTCTCGGATGCCTGTCCAGTTACTATGCTGGGCACTCTGTTCAACAGGAGTTCGCATTTTTGTTTTTTTTTTTGTTTTTTTCACTTACCAGCAGCAAGTGATTTTGATTAACATGTTTAAGAAACTTTCCAGTCCTTCTAGTCACTCACAAGCTCTGCTCAAGGAACTTCTCCGTGGCCTCTGAAGTCACATGACTGGGATCTGGGCCTGACAGTAAGCAGTCACCTCTTTTTAAGTATTTTACATGCTCTGTGTGCATTGATCTTCATAACAACCTTGGGAATCAGTTACCACTCCCCTTATCTAATGAATGTAAAGATCTCGAATGTCGCCGTCCCTCACCCCTACTCAGCCGTGCCTCTGGGAGCCTGCTGGAATTTTCTCAGCAGTTTGCAGCATGGCTCTGTATCAAGGCAGCTTCGCTTTGAAATTCCTATTTGCTGCACACCTTGGGGGCGGGGCGGAATCACATTGGTTATGCCCGGCCTTCATTTTCAGTGTTGGCTCACTAGGGCCCTTTCACAGGAGATGGCAGCTAGGTTTCATCTGCGTGCCAGTGCCAAACAGTAAGCAAAAGCTGCGTGGAGCTCGGCATTGGAGGATGCTCCGGGACTTGGCAGGAGAAGGTGATTAATTAGAAATGGCTCCCTTGGGCTCGGAGCAGGAAGTCTTTGCGAGCTTGCCTGATGCGAGTTATTCTGGACTCACTCATGTGTTCAGTCATTTTCCAGCTAGCAGACACATGCCTGGGGTTTCCTCTTTTTATTCATGGCTTTGGGGTTTTGGTGTGTTTTTTTGTTTGTTTGTTTGGTTGGTTTTTTGTTTTTTGTTTGTTTATTTGAGGGAGGTCATTAATTTTTTTGGCTAGCTAAGTTTTAAATTTTGAATCCAATTGTGTGAAGATCTTGGAAAACATGAATTCCCTTGTTTATAAAATCCAGAATTGTCTGTGTATCTGAGGTGAAATCAGATAAAACTAATATGCACAACTGCACAAAACACCAGTGTTAAGTTATTGGACTTTATAATCTACTAAAAGCATTTTGTTGAGTTTTGCGCTGACAATTTCTAATTCCAAAATTGTTTGCCTCTTGCCAAACAGTTCCTATTCGCTACACAATCTATTTTCAGTGTCACTGATAAAACTCACGAATTTGAAGACTCGTTTAAGGACTAAAAACAAAGCAAAACAAAACAAATAAAAGCAACAACGAAAGCCAACTTAGGTTGTTGTCTTAAGAATCTCATTGTTTCTTTGGCACCAGCCAAGGACGATACATGCAGTAAACATTGAACCCTGACCCAGATCTAGCCAATGGACAGGACATTCTCCACAGTTGAGTGGAGAGTGGGATATGACTTTCACACTAACTCTGGTGCCTCACATTTGACCATGTCCCCTGAATAGGGAGACCTGGTGGCACTCAGAGGAAGAATAGCAGGTTACCAAGAAGAGACTTGATACCCTATGAGCATATACAGGGGGAAGAGGTCCCTCTTAGTCACAGTCATAGGGGAGGGGAGTAGGGCAAAAGCAGGAGGGAGGGAGGAATGGGAGGATACAAGGGATGGGATAACAACTGAGATGTAATATGAATGAATTAATTTTAAAAAGTGAAAAAAAAAGAATCTCATTGTTTGACTAATGACTAGAATTCAATAAGAGTAATTTTTAAGCTGACACGCCTATAATCCTAGCAGTTGGGGAGGCAGAGGCAGGCAGATCTCTGTGAGTTCAAGGCCAGCCTGGTCCACAAAGCAAGTCAGGACAGCCAAGGCTACACAGAGAAACCCTGTGTAAAAAAAAAAAAAAAAAAAAGGAAAGAAAAATAATGATTTTTAAATGTACCTATGGCTTTTAATTTTTCTCATATAATTTCTTCCTTTATAAAATAAAACAGGCTCCAGGTAGTAGTGTACAGAGGGCGTGAACTGCAGTGAGAAGAAGGCCATATTTTACAAAGAAAAACATTGGAAATTGTCCCCAAAATGAAATTTTAAAAAGATAAGTACTAAGATATATTTGCTTTTAAAAACTGAAAATGTATACATAGTAAAATGATAATTAAAATTCTTCACAGCAGTTTTTTTTTTTTTCCTCAAGTAAGAGAAGAAAGTCCTGTGACCTTTGTCATGCACAGGAGTCACTCAGACCTAGAATAGCATTTGCATACTGAGTCTGGATTTGAAAGCAACAACTAGCTTCTGGCAATCAAAAATTTCTGGTCAAATTACAGACAGGGCTTTGAGAGTTTTGCCTTGCTCAAAGATCCCAACTACAGGCACACGAAAAGAGAGAGCACGGGTCAGATGGCAGCCTCGAGAGAACCATCATTTTAATTGCATTGATCTTACCTCACAAGGTTAAATACAATTGTTCCCCAAGTAATATATCATTTTTATTGAGGTTAATGTTGAGTCAAGATGTAATTTCAGCAGCTTCTTAAAGGTATTTGATCTGTTTCCCCAGCCACAGGCTCATACTTATTGTTCACTTGAAATTACAAACCAGCCTCTCACTCTACTTGTTATAGCTGCACACACTTTAAATAAATACGTGATTCAAGATAGCAGTATGTGCTATTTAAGTAAGGAAACTTCAGAAGGTTTCCATTCCTCAATATGGCAAACTTAGTAACTAGAAACTGTGTGGGCCTCACACATCTCTGATATTGTTCTGAGTGAGAGCGCAACTCTTTTTAACATTCTCCTTGAAAGCGGGCAGCTTTTGAAAGCTTTGACACTAGAGCTCCGCAGAAGTGACATAAAATGGCCTATGATGCTAGGACCTGATATAGGGCTACACAATCATTTGATGGGATGCTTGAACTTGGCGGCTGGCGCCACCATGTAGAAGCACAGCCCTACAGAAGTCTCCGTGCTGGAAAGACTCACGTAAGTCTCCTGCACAGACTCCCAGTCAAGACCAGCTCCTGAACACACCACAAACACACAAGTTATGGATAAAGAGCCAGGTGATTTGGTTTTTGAGTTACATTCTCAGCCCCACTGTTCAGGGTTTCTTCCTTAAAACAATTTTTGTTTTATGTGTGTGGGTGTTTCTCCCGCACGTATGTCTGCGCACAGCTTGTGTGCTTGGTGCCCGAAGAGACCAGAAGAAGGCATCAGACCCCCCTGGAACTGGCATTACAGATGTTTGTGAGTTGCCTTGTGGGTACTGGGAATTGAACCCAGGTTCTCTGGAGAAGCATTTAGTGATCTTAACTGCTGAGCTATCTCTCCAGACCCTGTTCAAAGTTTCTTAGCTGAGGTCCCAGAATCAAGTAAAACAGATCAGATATGTTACTATGTATGCCCTTTCTGAATTTCTCACCTAGAGAAATGAATGCAACTAATGATGATTGGTTTATGCTTCTAAGTGTCTTACATGTGTCTGTGTTTGTGTATGTTGGGGGGCGGTGCGGGGTGAGACAGGAATCTGGTTATAGGGCTCTGGCTGACCTGACACTTATTTTTTGTGTACCAGGCTTGTCTGTTTACTGAGTGCTGGGATTAAAGGTGTTCCCTACCATGCCCTGTTAATTGGAGCATTAATTGGTGCCCAAGAAAAGAGTTAGGTCATATTACTTATTAGATGCAAGATAAAGAGGTTGCATTGATCTTAGGGCCAGGCACTGGCAGAGGCCTCATAGACTTTGAAGAACATGAAGTCCTTTCAACTATTAAGGAAGTTGAAAGACACATTAGGGGAGGTTGGAGGAAGGAGGCCCCTTGCTAGTTTCTATAGAAAGGTAAGTCTATCACTTGTGAGAATGTAAAAATAGAGATGAGCCCTAAAGCACCCACTAATCTAGAAAGAGATGTCTTCCTTTTCTATTATTTCTCCTCCTGACGCTTCCCCAGAGTCTTTTCCGGGGCTGGAGATTGGCGCTGGCATGCTGAGCATGCTACTTTCTGAGCAATACTAAGAAAGGGCTTAGAGAAGACTTCCAAGCAGAGTTGTGAAGGTCTCCTGGATTCCTCTATTGGCTCCCAACAAAATGCAGTGGACTATGCCCTAGAGATCCTAGTCCTCAAGCCTGACTTGATATTGTAAAAAGAACAGGGCTTTTGTGGATTCTTTGTAGTCAGTGCCCTGCTACTCCCCACAGGGGAGGACCACAAATGCCTGTTGCATGCCAGGCAACTAGCGGTCTGAAAAATCTGACTGTTTTATCATTAGGAGGTGGAGTGCTGTAGACCAGATGTTTCAAGTTCCCCATCCCAGACACTTCAGATGTTCAAATCTAATCTCCAGTGTGATGGCATCCCATGTGATGGCATCCCGAGTGATGCCTTCTGAAGGCAATTGCTGTCTTTATATGAAAAAAGTGGAGAGTGTTGACTCCCTCGACATACAGATTATATGACCATTCTGCAGTGAGGATCTGGTACCTACATTTGAGAGAAGAGATCTCAGATGACACCTAACCATTGGAACATGGATATCTATCTTGGCCTTCTCATCTTTAGAGCTGTGAAAAACAAAAACTGTGTGTAGAGCCTCTCAGCCTCTGTCTTTGCTATACAAGCCTGGTGAAGACACAGTAGTTAGCAGTTCTTACCAAGCACCCAGGCTTCCCAAAGAATGTCTAAGTCTGAGGCACAAATGGACAAAACGGTAGCCAAGAAGAAAGCTATCAGTAACCAAATGTAACAAATAAATAAATAAATAAGTAGGCTCAATTTTCTTAACCAATATATTTTATTACAACTTATTAACCGAATGTATGTCACTTATAACCCGACTAACTAAACCAATAGGAAAAGAGAATTGAAGAACACAATAACAAAGCCGTAACGATATCAGTTCCAAGGAACAATTCTTCTGACATAATCAGCAGGATTTCTTCTGTTGGAACCTGGAGTAACCGGAACCCAGAACCTCAGCAGGAGCCTTCCCTCAAGTGGTTCTCTCTAGGAGCGATGAACAGCCAAAGTTATCCAAAGTCTCCAAAAAGCCTTGCCTCCAGTTCTGGGCTCCTTTATATATCTCCTCCCAGAGTCCATTCACAGGATCTTTTCACCTGCCAACAATCAAGCTCCCTCATGTGGTGGTTGGTCTTCTAATGGATTAACCTCACCTGTTCTCTCACAAGACCCTTCCGATCCCACACTTGGGATCCTAAAAAACAGATTTATCTCTCCTTCATAAATAAACAAACAAAGTGAACTATGTGATTCATTACAAAAGCCTATTTAACTATATAGCTGAGTAGGAGAAAGCAATCCCAAGCCTGGAGTATTTCTATTGAATCTATTCAATAGTGACCCAAAAGCCCCAGAAGGACAGTTAGGCACTTATGTGCCATCTTCTTTCCCACTCAACCGTGTAAGGATTGAGGTTTCTGTGCTAAAAATCCTTCTGAAAACACAGTGAACATTCCTTAAACTCAAGGGACTTCCTGTGAGAATTGTTGCAAGCATGAACCCCACAAAGTGACACAGTACAGGGAAAGCAGCATCGTTAATCTAAGGTAGACAGAATAAGACTCTTTTCTACAGAAAGGCTGAAAGTACAAAGAAGATTGTGCTTGAGCGTGATGATCCCAAATGAAGATCTCAAAGAATGCCGGATGCTAAGAAGTGCAAGCATTTGAGCAAAGTGATACAGAGAGAATGGACCGAGTGATCCAGTTCTACCCTGATTTTCTTACAAAGATAATTGAGTCAGTAGGTTACAGTTATTGCAAAAAGATGTAAAAAAACGAAACAGAAGGAAAAAAAAATCCTGAAGATTTGCAAGTCAGCAAATTTGAAGATTACAAAGTTGAATTTGCTCTTACCAATTATAATGAAGCTTGTAACAAAATGAAATAAGAGATTTAGACAGGGATTCCACTGAAGTGGAGGCAAACTAAGCAATAAACAAAAAGGTGGAAAGATGCTCTACTTCAGTAAGCAGGCAAGAGGGAGATTCAGAGCAAGGTTTCTCTCCTGTGATGACCGTCCTTGGTTGTGGGCTTGACAGACATGCAACAGCATGAGGAGCTGTCGCAGCGTTAGGAGGTTGGGAGCTGCTGCGCTATGGGCTCTGCTTTCACTTCTGCTTACAAGTTTCTGGAGTTCTGTCTTTGCTTCCTTTGCTAATACTGTAACACATAAGCCAAACCAACCCTTTATTCCCCCAAATTGATCTTGGTCATTGTTTTATGAGAATAAAAGAGTGCAAACTAGCATAGAATTTGGTACTCAAGACCCAATGAGGTGCTTGCTAAAGGTGGAGGAATTTCTTAAATACAAAATGGGTAAACAGAGAAAGGTAGTTAAAAATACCAGCTAAAGCTGGGTGTGGTGAAGTGTGTCTTTAACACAAGCACTTCAGAAGCAGACAGAGCTCTGTAAATTCAAAATCAGCCTGATCTACATGGTGAGTTCCAGGACAGGGAGGGCTATACAATGAGACTCTGTCTCAAAAACAAACAAAGCAAAAACCAAAAATAAATAAATACCAGCAAAGGCCAGGTGACCAGGTGCAGAATTGAAGATTATATCTGACATGAGTTTCCTGTCCTACTTGTTAAAGACCATGTTTATGTTTATATAATATAATATATACACTAAGCTAATATTTGAATTATATTTCTTCTATTTCTTTGTCTTGTAATCTAAAATTATTTGAGGTAATATCAGTGGTTAAGTATTATGCTCCTATATTATCATATTTAAATTATGAAACAGTAAAATACTAAACATTTCTTATGGGACTTTGCAACCCATTCTAAAATAGTTGTATGCATAATAGTTACGTCAGACAGAATTATGACCTTGTTACTGTTTTCATTTGGAAGTTAAGCATGGCATGAGGGATGTGACTTGGTACCAAATTGATAAAGGCAGATCTGTGATGGCTGTTCTTGGTTGCCGGCTTGCCTACATCTAGAGTTAACTAGGATGCAAGCTGCTTGGCACTCCAGTGAGGAATTTTCTCCATCAGATTAGTTGGAGCAGGAAGATTCACTGTAAATCCAGGTTAGGCTCTAATAGCACCCAGATCAAAGGACCTGAAAAACAAAAAACAAAAAACCCTTTGCTTTTGGCTTGCTTGTCCCTACCCTCACTGGCTAGTTCATCTATCCTGTTGCTATAGCATTCCTTCAAAGGTATTAGAAGCCAATTCTTACAGCTTCCGGTGCAGACTGGATATGAGAAGTGCTCTAGGAATCCTCCAAATCTTCACCCCCAAACTGGGACTGCTGAAATGCCCTGTGTAGGGTCTCCAACCAGGCCAAGCATAGTGAGTACGGCTCTGGCAGGCCTCGCCTTTCTTCCTTATCCCCTCTGCTTTGCTAAAAACCCTTAGACTACATTCCTAAACCTAGCCCCCAAGGTCCAGTTTCATATTTAGCCACTTCCTCCTCCTGAGGCTGACCACCAAGGCCCAGCTACCGAAGTATTGAGGTCCAGAAATCAAAAGCCACCTTTGACTCACCTGATTAACATGCCCAATTAAAATTGAACACTTCATCCTAACAAGGGTTTCCCCTTTTACCTTTATAAACTGCCACGTGCCTAGGGGTCACACCTGTCTCCTCTCCATCCAGAAGCATCTTTTGTCCTCCAAGACATACACCCCTTCCCAGCTGCCTCTCTTATTCTCTCCCCCTTGTCCCTCATCCTCTATCTCCTATTTATTCCCCGCCCTCTGCCCCTCTGGGGTAAATTAATCTCCTTTGTGGGGAGAACTTGGTCTTGCAGTGTCCTGAGCTCACTCCAAGGTTCCCTAGACCAAGCAGCACGGACTAAGCAACTATCTAATTCTTGGCTGCTCCAGTGTGACACAGTCGGTATTGAATTACCCAGGCCACATCCTGTAAGCCAATCTATACCTAATATAAACACACAACCAGTACTATTATTCATCTAGAGAAACGTGACTAGTACAACCGCCTACCTGTAACTAGGGCAAAACCCAAATAATCGGTTAAGAAGGGCAGCTAGAGTGTGAAACAACTGGGACACCGAAATCCTATGTGTGAGTGCTTTTGGCTGCAAAGCAGTGCTATCATTTGTAATACATTTGAAGATATGGCACTAACACTTAGCAATTGTGAGCTGGAGATATGGCCCGGTTGTTAAGAGTACTTGTTGCTCTTGCAGAGGATCTGGGTTCGGTTCCCAACACTCACATGTTGCCTCACAACCATCTGAAACCTCATTTCCAGAGGATCCAACAGCCTCTAATGGCCTCTGAGGGATTTTCCTTCTTGTGGTCCCCTAAATACATGCATACAAAATATTCCTACATGTAACACACACACACACACACACACACACACACACACACAAAAGCACACATGCCCGCACGCACCATGCACTCACGCACGCATGCGCGCATGCGCACACGCAGGTGCGCGCACACTCCCAGGCAGAGTCAGAGGCCCCTGAGCTGTCTTTGACATCTGTGCCTTCTGTAGTCCTACTGACCTGCCTAAAGTCTTTGCTGTTCCCACCGTTATCCTCAGCAGCCAGGCTCTTCTCCTCACACCAGGCCTCTCCTGAACTCAAAAGCATGTCGTCTTTGTTCGGCCCCTTTTCCTTCAGTGCCAACTTAGCTGCCACCGGGAGGTCAGGGGGAAACACCTGGAAATAGACAGGACCTACATCTTCGGACAAGAGGCAAGAGGAACCAGGCCCTGGGGCTGGTTCGTCAGCCAGATATTTGCATCTTCCCCATCTGTATGGTATCTGGGCTCCATTGAAAGTCCAGGGTGTGGGATTAGAGATGCAGAGAAGCCTGGTTACTCTTCCTGACATCCAAGGAGACGTAGTTGGCACTGAAGCTCTCTATCATGGCTGGAGAAGCCTGGTCCATCAGCTTCTGAACCAGGCCAAAGCAGGGGTGGGGGGGGGGGGCAGGTGAAATGCTTCACAGCCAACGAGCTGATATGTAGCTGGGCGCATCATCTGGATCTTCTGCCATTTTGGCTGGGTATTCCCATTCTCACCCTCAGCAATGTAAGAGCTGGGCCAGGAGAGGCCATGATTGAAATACTCGGGCAGGCAGAGGAGGTTGTGGCACTAGGTATGGCATTGAGATGGTCCCAGAAGGCCATGAGTGTGGCTATCTGCTCTCAGCTGCTGCTTGGAAGTAGTACAGGAACAATAGGGAAGTACATAGGTTTTTTAAAAAAGATTTATCAAAATAAAAAATAAATGCAGCTGATAAAAATCTTTCACCGATGCCACTTGTATACAAAGAGATTAGAAAAGGAGTGCTGATTGCACCACTGTGAAGGAAAAAGAAATCCAAGGTTGGTCAGGATGAAAACAAGCGAACCTGGTATTTTCTTCAGTGGAATTCTATTGTGAATTAGAATGTACATAAGTGAACAAGCCACGTGCATTATGGTAACATATCTCAATATCAAAGACAAGCGGCTGGGCAAATGAACAAGTTGTAGTACAAGGTAATATTATTTCTTTAATCTTTCAAACAGAAAATAATGCTATATCGTATTTGCTGATACATTTGTATGTTGTAAAGCGTAGAAAATCAAGGCTGTGACAAGTACAAAATTCAGTGACCTTTGGAGGGTAATATGCCAGGGAGGTGAACATGGAACACTTACTACAAACTCTGTTAATAGAAATACAAAGATATAAAGATATATCTTATAAAGATATGTATATATAATTTTATATATATCTAGGGTCTGAAAAATCTGGTAGTCAGTGTGTGCAATTTACTGTTTTATCCCACACATGTTCTGCAGATTGAAAGTATTTCATAATAAGATGGAAAAATCGTTTGAGGCAACATTGTGCCTTGGTTTTGTTTGGTTGGTTGTTTGTCTGTTTGTTTGTTTTTAAATCTGGCCTCTAACATTTCCATACCTCTAACCTTTTTCTCTAGGATTCCACAGCCATGCCAAGATCACTGGATACAGTATGGTTATGACACCCTGATAACAGGAGTACCAGGACTCCCCATATATGTTCCGTTTCTGCTTGTGAACACGAAGGCACAAATGCTTTTCATTTATTCATCAAACACCTGGAGAGTGTCGACTAAGACAGCCTCTGTGATAAATAAGACATGATCTTGACTTTAGGCGCCAGACTGACTGGCGTCATGCTAGTGTAGACAATGATTACACCCCTGTGATAAATGCTCATGGGGGCTTGTACAAGACTCACGGGGAACAGAGAGGGAGAGGGAAGGGCATCTGAAGACTCTGGGGGGAAACGTCATTGTGGATGAGTCCTGAGAAATAAGCAAGAGAGAAGTGAGAGAGGAAGAGCCATGCAGCAGCATCCACAGAGTCATGGCCCTGAAAGAAAGAACAGCAGCAGGGAAGGCTTCTTGGAGACTGGGGGACCAGGAGCCCAGGGCTCTAGACAGTTGGAAATGAGGAACTCAGATCTGAATCTCTAATGTATGACTTGTAACCCCCAGGAATTTGGACACCATGCATAGAGTGTTGGAAGGGCTAGTGACAGACTTCCACCAGGAAGGAGCAGAACAATAATACCTGAACATTTTCCAAAACATCTACGTGGGTAGATCTGTACGTGTAGAAGAGAGCTCCGTCGCCTTCCATCCCTCCTCAGTCACCCTGACCTGATGAGAGCCTGCTTCTGCCCTGAATGAATATTTTAGTAAGTTTGCAGCTTCCCTGGCCACTCTGAGGTAATAAAAATTTTTGTTTGTCATTAAATCCTATACCTCCGGATTTAAGAACCCTTCTGCACTTCCCGATTGGAACAACCTATGGTAGAGGGAGGTGAGGTTTTTCTCCAGCCACTTCTTTCTCATCTCTGACTAACATGTTGGACACTTGCAAGGGTACAAAGGCGGTAGCTGGACTGAATGAAGACTTACTCAATGATGCGGTCATGGCATGAAGCTAGGATCCCTCCATCACAGCAGGAGTCCACAGCTGGACAGATGTCATCGCACATTCCTCTAAGATCCCACACTAAGGCCCAAAGGCCCCTTTTCTCTCATCACACATAGTACCTTCAAGTTTGTTGCTCACATCTCCCATTAGAGGAAGGGTATAGCCTGAGGTGTCTACTGGGGCCTGTTACACATTTCACGGTGCTCCTGGAGGAGGCTCGTTTAGCATGAGCCCAAGTGATCTGTCTTCAGTACTAATTTGAGTCCATTGGAAACAAACATCTTTAGCTACTAGCAGATCCCCCTGCTGCCTCCCAGGCAGCTCAAGGCACAATCTCTTATCTTTAAACTCTTTAGACATGAATCATCCTGAGTCATTTGCACGTTCTCTCGATTCCAAAGAACATTCGCCTAACTCTTTGAAATCTCTAGAGCCCCTCTAATTCTGCCTGTAGTGAGAAGTGCCCTATACCAGTCTGTTGGTGGTAAACTCACCTACAAAACCTCAGCACAGCACAGCCAGCACAGCACAGCACAGCACAGCACAGCACAGCACAGCACAGCACAGCCCAGCCCAGCACAGCCCAGCCCAACACAGCACAGCACAGCACAGCACAGCACAGCCCAGCACAGCCCAGCCCAACACAGCACAGCACAGCACAGCACAGCGCAGCCCAGCCCAGCACAGCCCAGCCCAGCCCAGCCCAGCCCAGCCCAACACAGCCCAGCACAGCCCAGTACAGCCCAGCCCAGTACAGCCCAGCCCAGCCCAACACAGCACAGCCCAGCACAGCACA
The DNA here is from genome assembly GCF_903995435.1 of Acomys russatus. Taxonomy (NCBI): domain Eukaryota; kingdom Metazoa; phylum Chordata; class Mammalia; order Rodentia; family Muridae; genus Acomys; species Acomys russatus. The sequence goes on along the minus strand of NC_067137.1, from coordinate 53,729,819 downwards.
GCCCAGCACAGCCCAGCCCAGCCCAGCCCAGCCCAGCACAGCACAGCACAGCACAGCCCAGCACAACACAGCACAGCACAGCACAGCACAGCCAAGCACAGCACAGCCCAGCACAGCACAGCCCAGCACAGTACACCACACCCAGAGCCCCCTCTCTACACTTTATTTATTTACTTATCTCTTCTTTACCTCTAGGGAGATGGTAGGTTAATGTTGACAACGGCAGTTTCGGTTTTCTCAGTACAATTTAAATCAATAGTCTGAAAAAGGGCAACTTGTCGAACTATAGCCCTCAGCCAAATCTGGCCTGCTACCTTTTTGGGTAAATAAAATGGAAATACTGTGGCTCCATTGAAGCTACAGTGGCTACTTGCAACAGAGATCATGTGACCTGCGTGCTTAAAATACTTATCATCTGGCTTTTTATAGAAAAAGTCTCCTGACCCCTGTTTCAGAAATGCTCAACATGGTAGCAACAAACAATATGTATATGTAAATTTAAATTAAATTTTAAATGTAGTTTTTGCCAGGTATGGTGCTTGAGTGAAAAATAGAAATAAAAATAAGTCTTTTTGAAAAGTATGATACCAGTATGAGCTACATAGCAAGATACTTTCTCAAATTCAAATAAAGCACAAATGTAGTTCTGGAGTTCCACTATCATTTTAAGTGTTCAATAATCATGTTTGCCTGGAGTTGGCACACTGAGCAGCAGATGCATTTCCACCATTGCAGACAGTTCTGCTAGGCAGGGCTGACACACAACATTGCCTCAGTATGTAGAGGCATGCGGTATTCTAGTATTCTTGTCATCCTTTTGACATTAACCTGAACTAAGACTGAAAATACCCTACTAGTTTAACACCTTACATGTAATTCTCATTTAATCCTCTTAAAGGCCTTATGAAATAGCCATGTATCTGCAACTGATGAAATGGAGGATTCAGAAATTTTAAAATGGAAGCTATCACGAGATAACACTTTCCTTTTAAGAAAAGTACTCTTGCCAGCTTAATGGTAGAAGATGAGTCTGAAGAAAAGATATGGGCTAGCATATTCGTGCAATAATCTGGGTGATAGATTACAAGTCATCTCCTGGGCCTAGCATAGCATAGGGACCCCAAGCTTAAAACAGCAGGGTATCTTCTCTCACAATTACTGCAGAGCTATTCCTCCGGTGAGGACTCTGGGGAGGATCCACCCTTGCTTCCTCTAGCTGTGTGCAGTTGCTGGAGTTCCTCGGCTCGCAGCAACTGTCCTGCAAGTCCTGCCGCCAGCACCACCATTCTTCGCTGTGTGTCTGTCTATCAGATTCCTCTCTTCTTCTGAAGATGCCAGCCACTAGCTACGGCTGACCGTAACACCATATGGTCCACTTGACCTGACGTACACCTGCAAAGAGCCTACTTCCAAGTAGGATCATACTTACAATTATCCATGGCTAGGACCTCAACACACCATAATGCAGGAATCAGTTAATCCCACAAGTCGATGTGAGAACTAATATAGAGGGAAGATAATAAAAGGATTGGGGAGGGAAATTTCAAAAGTAAATGTACTTTATTAATATTCATGAGTCTTGAGAAGCTTAAAATAACCTGTAGGTTTGGGGGTATCATGGCCAAGAGGAGACAAAAACAAAAACAAAAAACACCCCTCTCTCCCCCCAAAAAAGCAAAAACAAAACAAAACAAAACCAGAGGAAGAAGAAGTCATCATCCCAGGGAGGAGAGAAATGATAATTTATATGCTTTCTGGCTGCCTAACTAGGTTTTGCATTAGAAAAACTATAGTGATAGGAATACAGATGTGGGCATGAGGCAGGTCAACAGAGGTGTGGACCGTGATATGATCTAAAGGAAGGACACAGCTGCACTGTAGGAAAAGAGCTATCTATGAAAGGAACTAAGAATGTGAACCCAAGAAAGCAAGAAGAATCCCTAGAGAGGAGACTGGGGTGGGGGTGGGCTTCCAGGACAAAAGTATTTTTGGACTAAAGGAGTCATGAAGAGTGTTTTACATTCATATTATTCCAGTTAATATATAGAATAAAAATGTTGATGAAGTGGAAATTCAGACAGAGCTGGAAGGATCTTAAGTCAATGTAGATTACAGTGCATGCAGGGCACAGTTGGAGGGGACTAAGTGAATAAAATGGTGGAACTGGCTCCCATCAGGAAGCTTGTCTATGGTGGGGAAAGGCTGAAAGAGGGTGGTAAGTTGATATAAGATCAAAGAGAAATGTGCTTTTTTCTTTTTGGGGTTGCTAAGATGAGAATATTTGAACTCGTTTAGCTGCTGAAGGGATAGCCAGAAGAGCTGGGTGGGATGGCTAAGGAGCAAATGAGGATTAGTGATTCAGTGAACTCTGAATGAGAAGCTGAGAGTGCAGGTTCTGATGGGAAAGGAGACACATTTTCCAGTGAGACAGGGGGAGCCAGATAGTGAACAGTGGGAATTCCAGGAGGATGGGGCAGGCATTTAATGACATTCTTATTTGCTGATCTTTAGGGTTTTTGTTTTTTTGTTTTGTTTTGTTTTGTTTTGTTTTGTTTGCCATATATAAGGGAAGGTCATCAACAATAGTGGACTTAAAGAGTTCCAATAAATACTTTTTTATGTGTGTGGTAGATTCTTTAATATGATAAGACTATATAAATTACTTTGACAAGATCCTGAAATTCATTACCCAAGTTGTTTTTCTCCAAGAGATCTGCTTCTGGCCTTTCTGTTCATTAGAATTACTACTACTACTGCTGCTGCTGCTGCTGCTGCTGCTGCTGCTGCTGCTACTACTACTACTACTATTATTATTATTATTATTATTATTATTACTACTACTACTACTACTACTCATATTAGATACAGGGAACTCAGCTGAAGAGGTACATCTAGCAATGGTCACCTCCAGGTTCCTAAAACTCCTGAAACTTAGCTTGGAGTCTTGCCATTTCATCATTGTTTCTCACAAATAATTTCATTGTCATGATCTGCCCCCACTAGAGACTTTTAGAAAAATGGACTGTGTCTTGCTCCAATATCTCCAGATGGAGATATTAAAAGTTACAAGTTTGGTAATATAAAAGATGACACAATCATGACATAAAATATACTGTGGTTAAAAAAACAGTCCAAATAAACAAATGGCATTTCAAAAGGAATGAGTCTGTAGCCCACATCCATTGCCAGAAGAATGCATGCTTCTGTGGTTTAAGAAGAGAACAAAGGAGTTACTTGTGGTACTGGCTACAAAAATTGATTATAAAACTATTCAATACAAAAAGCAAGGTGTTGGTGCAGGCAGACAGTCCAGTGAAATGGAAATGAATCTGTTCAAATATGGAACTGTGATATCATAGTCTCTTCTTACCCCTGGGGAATGTGTGTTAAGACCCTAAGTTAGGAGGCAGCTTGGTGGTACACACCTGTAATCCCAGCACTCATGGAGGCAGAGGCAAATGGATAGCTGTGAGTTCAAGGCCAGCCTGGTCTACAAAGTGAGTCTAGGACAGGCAAGGCTACACAGAGAAACCCTGTCTTGGGGAAAAAAAAAAAAAAAGACCCTCAGTGTATCATTGAGAAGACAGATAATAATAACCATTTGCATATCATATTTTCTTCTACTCATTCATACTTATAATAAAGTTGAGTTTGTAAACTAGCTCCAGTAAAATATAAACAATTGTAACTAATAATATGGGCAGATGTGGTAGTGCATGCCTATAACCCAGCACTCAGGAGGCTGAGGCAGGAGGATGGCCATGAATTGAAGAGTAGTCTGGGCTATGTGGCAAGTGCTGGACTTATTCAGGGATACTTGTGATCCTATTGCAAAGAAAGCAAAATTCAAACTATTAATAAGCAAGAACAATTATAGTATACTGTAACAGAAGATGCATGACTGTGGTCTCCATCAGCAGAACAGTGTTGTGTAGCACTCACCTCTCTTCTTGGAATAATGTGAGACTATATGATGTCCATGTGATGAAAAGAGGAGAGGTGACTGGAGTGGGCATTGGGACAGCATTTGACTACTATATAAGGGCTACTTTTGAACACCAGGGACACAACACGATGATCTGCCTCTTGAGTTGTCATCAGGCCAGTTATCTAGGCAGGTATGCTAGACAAAGGGCAGAGTCACTTTCTGAGCAGATGGATTAGGACAGCTCACTATTAAGAACCATGCATAAGGTAAAAGTGTCTCTTCTGGAAGCTTTCCTTGTAATATTTTCATTACAGTTGACTGGGTAAATAAAGCAACAATATGGATAGGAGAACTGAACTGGCTCTACACATGAACAGGCTAGGAAAGGCTTTTTTGGGTGCTGGAGAAATTGCTCAGTCAGGAAAGTGTTTGTGAAGACTTGTTTGAGTCCCCAGAACCCATATAAACTCCAGGAAGGCATGCAGCCACCTGCCATCCCAAAGCTCAGAAGTGGAAACAGGATAGTGGCAAACTGTCTGGCTAGACTAGCTTAACTGAAGAGCTCAGATTCAAGTGAGAGACCCTGTCTCAACAAATAGGGTGGAAAGAAAACAAAGAAGATATCTGATGTTAACATACATACACACACACACACATATGTATGCATACATATCACACACATGCATAAACCAGAAATAAGAGACAAAAAGAAGAAAGGAGTCTTCAATGAATCATGATTATCAGATAGAACATGGAAATTATATCTTACCTCCACCATATACAAAAATCCAGATGAATCAAATATTATACCTTAAAAGGAAAACATTGTTTTTAACACTATAGAGGGAAATCTCTATGCCTGAGATTGGGGAAGACGTCCTAAAACAAACAAAATAAATAAAGCAAATCCCCCTGTGAACCATATAAAGAAGCCTTATAAATTTGACCACACTAAAATGAAAAACATAATTATCAAGAGCATCCTAAAGAGGCTGTGGAAAATCCAAGTTACAAATTACAGGAAGTATGTAATACATTAACATGACAAGTTAATATGTAAAATATGTAAATTAATCTCATAATCAATAAGAAAACGGATTTTCAACTGAATCGAAAAAGGCTTAGAGGCATCTCACAGGGAAGACATAAGAACAACCAATAATGAAACAAAAGGATGCTTAGCCCCATTAGTAATGAAAAAAAAAACAAATTAATATCACAGGAAGGTACCATTTCATTCCCATTAGATTGAAAAACCCAATTAGTTTTACAATATTAAGCACAGTAAGAATGTGCAACCACAGACTTCTTAGCCATTGCTGATGATAGTGCATACTGGTAAAATGACAGTGGAAAACAAACTCATATTTTTTCAGTAAAGATGAACACCTGCAGACTCCGTGACTCTTTAGATACACAAATCTCAGAGAAATTTTTAGACTTGCATGCAAGGAGGCAGGTGCAAGAATCTCCATGACAAATTTTAAGGGCACACAACTAGAGACAACACAAGATACATGTCGTTAAGGATATGGATAAGTGGTGCCCTGAAAAGGAACAAACTAGCAATTTTCAGGATTGGTGCATCAAGGTTTAAAACAATGTGTGGAATGAAAAATATAACCTTGAGAAAAATGAGAAAATGCATGATTATATTTATATGGATTCAGAATACAATAACATATATCACAGATATGTTAGGCACGATGAAAACAAAAATTGCTGATTGAGGAGAGTGCTGATGCAGTCAGCAAGTGACATACAGCTGGCAGCAAAGGTGTTAGAAATGTGCGTTTCAGACTTTTCTCAGCCACGATGTTTTCGAGTTTCACTTATCTTGTAGTTTATGACAGAGGTTCCTGCCTTCCTATAGCTGAGCAATATTTCTCCATGTCTACATTATAGAGCACGTGAGTCGCTTATACGAGATGAGGTAGCTGAAGCAGTTAAACATAACTGAAGAAGAAAGTAGGGCAGCTGGAAAAGGGAGCTACCATTCAGCGAGGGAGAGTTTCCGGCATGAGTGATGAAGGGTTTCGAGATACCTGCGAACAGCATTGGGTGTGTTGTTAATGCTGTACCACCGTACATATCAAAGTTTATAGACAGGGCAGATTTCATGCTGTTTTACCATAATAAAAATAAATAGTTAATAAAATCAGCTTACAAAGAAAAGCTTAGGGAGGCGGGTGGGATGACTCAACAGGTAAAGAAAGGTACTCGCTGCTAAAATTAAGGGCCTGAGATCGCTCTTCTGCTCCTATGTGGTGGAAGAAGATAAATTCCTGAAAGTGTCCTTTGACCTCCACATTCATCTTTCCAGCCTCATTTACATGTGTAGCCCAGCCTGGACTCCAACTGCTGATCATTCTGCCTTGGTCTCCTCAGCCCATCCTACTGCTGTGCGCTACCACAACCAGCCCTTCTTATGTTCCTAAGGAGCCTGTGGCTTCATTCTCTTCTCAGTGGATACAGATTTTTTTTTTTTTTTTTTTTTTTTGTATGTTTGCTTGCTTTTGTTTTTGTTTTTGCTTTTTTAACTTTTTCACCTGCAGTGCTGGCTCATGGGTGAAGGGTCTTCATTGGTTGACATTGGATTAGGGGTCAATGCACACTCTGCTTGGTCAGTAGTGGTCAAAATGTGAAGTCAGGTTTGAGTGGACAGGCAGAAGGTAGACCTTGGAGGACCAGAGTAGCAGATGAACTTGGCAAAGACCCTTAATGTTGTCAAACAAATCCTTAATTCAAAGCACTGTAAGAATATTGTGGCACATGGAGCACACAGCTCAGTTAACATTACTTGCATGCTTGTCTCTCTCATTTCTAAATGACAATAGTAGTGTTTGTCTTTTTATGTGAACTGAAAAATTGTATCTTCACTTCTTTGATGTTATTTTGAAAGATATATTCTAAAGAACTCTGTAGACCTTGAAAAAAATATACGTTGTAGCTATAGTTGAGTGAGCCACTGATTACAGGCAGCTAATTGCTAGGGTCTCCTGGGACAGATGGCTTTGGTTCTCTCCAGTTAACATGCCCTAGCTGTGTAGGTTTGTCTAGTCCCTGGGAGTCTTAGTTAAGGTCACTCTTGTTGGGAGAAAGCACCATGATCAAAAGTGAGTTGGGAAGGAAAGGGTGTGTTCAGCTTACACTTCCACCTCACTGATCATCATTGAAGGATGTCAGGACAAGAACTCAGACAGAACAGAAATCTAGAGGTAGAAGCTCACGCAGAGGCCATGGAGGGGCACTGCTTACTAGCTTGCTCTTTATGGCTTGCCCAGCCTGCTTTCTTATAGAACCCAGGACCACCAGCCCAGTAATGGTACCAAGCACAATGGGCTGGGCCCTTCCTCATCAATCAATTCAAATGGCCTTCAGGCTTGCCTACAACCCTGTCTTATGGAGGGATTTTCTCAGTTGAGGTTTCGTTTTCTCAACTGAGTGCAGCCTGCATCAAGTTGACATAAAACTAGGCAGCACACTGGGTAATACAGACATGAGCCTGCACCGGTCACTAACCAAGGCTTAGTACAAAAAAATGACTTATTTTCAGTTCTGAATTTCTAAAATTTGTTTTTTGGCCATCCTTCTTTCTTAGCCTTTTTGTAGAAAGTAAAATCAGTGAACACAATGAATGGTCAGGTGTGTCTTAAGTATGGCCAAATGCACTTAGGCTGTCCTTTCCGACTCTCTCAGTCACATCAGCCACCAGCTGACAAGCCACTGATTGCATCTGCACAATTGTTTTGCTTTTTCAGCTGCTCTAATGACGAGATTAGCCAACATTGTACTAATAAGTCACATCTTATTTATTCTTTATTCTATAGATAAACAGCGATGGCCTGGAAATTGTTAATTCAGCTGAGTTTGACACGGTTCTTGCTCAGCTCCTTAGGAAGTACAGCTCTGCTTATCCAAAGTACAATAAACTCATAATAGAAAATGAAGGCCCACATGTTGTCTGCTAGGCCTTCAACCCAATGAAAATGCTGAACAAAGCCAGGCCAGTGGCCCACATCTTAAATCCCTGCCCTTGAGAGGCACGGCAAGGCAGATCACTATGAAGTCAATGCTGCCACGGTCTACACAGTGAGGTCCAGGCCAGCCAGAGTAATAAGGTAACTCTCTCTCTCTCTCTCTCTCTCTCTCTCTCTCTCTCTCTCTCTCTCTCTCTCTCTCTCTCTCTCTGTCTCTCTCTCTCAAAAGTAAAACATGAAAACATTTAAATAAAAATGATAGGCATAACTGCAATGTACAGGAGGTTGGGGTTTTTTCTTTTTTTGTTTGTTTGTTTGTTTGTTTGTTTGTTTTTGGTAATTCTTTGCTTGTATGTGTAATTTTTTCTTGAGGCAGGCAGGGTTTCTCTGTGTGTAGCCCTAGCTACACTTGCTATGTAGACCAGGCTAGCCTCAAGCGCCTGGAGATCTGCCTGACTCTGCCTCCCAAGTGCTGAGACTAAAAGCATGTGCCACAACACCCAGCTGTGTGTGTAATTTTCAATGTGATAAAATGAGTGACATTTTCCTAGCCAGTTTAAGCATGTATTATAACTATGCATTAGTTGTATTAATATATTCTATATTTGTATAACCAAGTTAGTGGCACACCCCATTGTTATGCAGCCACCACAACTCTTTGTCGTCTGAAATGCTGTTCTCCATCTATAAGCAACTGTTTACATCTATCTGTATATCACCATTGTTAGAAACAAGGTCTTCTCCTAGGAGTTTCCCTGGTAACTTACTTTTTTCGGTGCCATTAAAAAAAAAAAAATGGGGAGGGGAGCACTTTCAGAATGGCTGTATCTCCAAGAATATCACACAACTCTAAGGCAATAAAAACAATTGAAAGCTAAATTAAACTAAACACAGTACTCCCTCAACATTTGTGAAGATTCCTCCCGAGGATCCTGCCTCTTCCCAAAAGTAAAGCCATGGGAATGTTTGCACAGATGCCTGGCTTCCTCGTGGGCCACATTTCCCACACAGCTTAACTGTTGTTAAAGCTTTACTTTTACTGTTATGGTTAACACAGAAACATGGCACTGTGAGTTTTGAGTGTGTTATAAATTCAGTGTTGCAGAAAGGAGGTCCCCAGTTCTGGGCTGCCAGGACCAAATCCTGAGTGATTACTGAGGAACTTGACTAATTCACACTCTATTTCCTTTGTTAAAAAGGACAGCTATGGTTTGAATATAGTCTCCCTCAAAAGTCTATGCTTTGCAGCCTTGCCCCGAGGGTGGAGGGACTGGAGGAGCATGTGGGGTGACTACTGTAGACATCCTATGGTCACTGAGGATGTGCCATTAAGGGAACTCTGGTCCCACACTCCCTGAGTTTGACTTTGCTTCTTGGATTGTAATCTAAATGCTTTCTGCTGTCTTGCACTCATGCCATGATAGAGAGCTGAAGCAATGGGATTGCCTGATGTTGGCCTGAAAACTCCATCACTGTGTGCCAAAATAACCCTTTTCTGTTTGTAAGTTAATTGCCTCAGGTATTTTTTGATGAAAAGTTAAATCACGGACCATTGCTAAACTTACCTCAAGGCCACACTGAGAGGACTAAGAGACTATCGTGGTACTTTTCACGGACTGTCCAATAAACATTAAATTTAAGTTAATTACAATTATACAGAACAAAAAGGTTGAACTGATATATGCATTCCCCATTACAGCTCTTGAGGAATTCAAGCTTGTGGCTTTGACAAAGTCCTAATTTATATCTCAGATTTCTAAAGTCACTATTAGTAAATTGACATTATGACTTTTAAATCCAGTAATGTCAGAGCTGTGAGAATTACTTTTCTCCCTTAATCATTCTTACAATAAGAAATAAAGGAGAAAGAAAATAAAGGGAGGAAGAACAATGAAAAGAGCCCAAGGATGTGATATTCAATGCCTGAGTTATAATATTAATCTGTGGTCAGTTAGCTGAGCACTGACCGAAGCATTTAAAATTTTCTCCCACATAGTGACAAAAAAAAAGTTTCAAAGCAACAAGAATTGTTTAACACACTACATCTTTGAAGTGCGTCCTTAGGAAAACTTTGATGTTTTGCTTAGACATCTGCCTCTTCTCAGGCAAGCCTTCACTGGGGATATCGAGACCATCCCAACAGGGTTCTAAGTGGTCCCGAGGCTGAGAAATTGGCTTCCTGAGAAAATATAATCTTTAGAGCTCCAAAGTCTAAGTTGATTTTATATGACAAAGCCAATTACAGGCATAGCCACTCTCTGCTTCCAAGAGCTGATTTAAACTAGCATCATTTTGTGTCATCTTTCTTGAGAACTAAATCCTTTGCTTCCCACGTAAGTAAAACGCTTTCTGGACTTCAAAGGGAATTCTGCCTACCTTAGAAATGGGCTCAGGTTTCTAAATGTTTCACCCTTACATTATCCCCCTTTCTCTGTTCTTCTTAATTCCTTCACATCTAAAAATTCTGGATAGATGTAAAAAAAAAAAAAAATTAGTGGATAGGTATAACTTCGAGGCCTCCTGCTTAATTGACACTTAAGAGCTGATTGGCATGCTTCTGAGACACTTCACCTTGTCATGTGCAATTGTGTTACGGTGTTTCCATATGCATTAGAAACACGGAGAGAGATGTGTTACATAACAGTCTCTAGTCCACAGCTAGCAGGGTGAATACATGTATGCTGGCTTTGCTCTATTTTAAAGGCGTATATGGGTCGTGCAGAAAGGTAGAGAAGCTGAAACAAAGAGCTTCAGGATGTTGGTGCTTCTAACCTGTTGCAGATGAAAGTGCTAGACCAGCCTCCTTTAGTCAGCCTTGGCTCCTGGCAAGTCAAAACTAATTTCATTCAGTGGATGCAGGCAAATTGATATTTAAGAAGAAGAAGAAGAAGATCCTTCAAGTAAAGGTCAAGAAAATGCTCCAAACTGAATTTGATCTCAAAGAGCAAATTTGAACTCCAGACTCATTTGTTTTCATCAGTCTTTTGCTAACTGAAAATACACATGCCATACTGAAATTCAGCTTGCCCAGAAATGCATAATTATACTTCCTGTCTTGGTGAGGGGTTCTACTGACGTGATAAAACATCAGAACCAAAAAACAACCTGAGGAGGAAAAGGCTTAATTCATCTTGCGCTTTCAGGTAATAGTCCATTGCTGAGGGAAGCTGGGGCAGGAACAGAAGCAGGGGCCATGGAGGAACATTCCTGACTTGCTTACTTCTTCTGGCTTGCTCCATTTATTTGCTTATACACACCAGAACCACCTAACCAGGGGTGGCCACATCCACAATGGGCTGGTTCTTCCTATGTCAATCATTAATTTTAAAAAATCCCTACACACCCATTTTATAGAGGCAGCAAGCCAGGGAGGGAACTAACTCTCTGATGACTCTAACTTGTGTCAAGTTGACATAAAACCAGTCAGTACAAGTGACCCCTTGTGAACTTGACACACAAACACATCACCATTAAGTCACGACCCTTCCTTATTCTTTTTCGAGATATCATATTAAAAGTACAAATAACTTTAAATGTCCCACAGTCTTTACAAATTCAAACACATTAAAATTTCAGTCCCTTTAATATAGCCAATCTCTTTTAAAACCCCAAGTCTTTTAAAATTCAAAGTCTCTCAACTGTGGGCTCCAGTGAAATATTTTTTACTTCAAGAGGAAAAAATCAGGGCACAGTTACAATTAAATCAAAGTAAAACCAAATTCCGACCATCTAATGTCTGGGATCCACACACGATCCTCTGGACTCCTCCAAAGGGATTACGTCACTTCTTCAGCTCTGCCCTCTGTAGCACACAGCTTGTCTTCTAGGCTCCAGCTGACTCCACTCCACTGCTGCTGCTGCTGCTGCTGGTGGTGGTAGTGGTCATCTCATGGTACTGGCATCTCTAACAAAATGCTGGGGCCCTTTTCAGCGACTGGGCTGCACTTCACCAGTTGCCTCATAGGCTATCTCCCTGGTACCAAGCCTGCTAGGCTCAATTGTTTGAGTTGTACTTCTAAAGTTCATTGAGGTTATGGGATCAGAACCAGGATTTGGGAGGCAGTAGCTAGAACAGACTCATTAATGATTATCAATTATGACCAGGTGGACTTCCTGACAGCTGAATTTTACCTGACAATATGTGTGAAGGCTTTAATTAGATAAATAGACCCCACAGGCTGACCTCACATCTGCTGTCATTTCTCTTCCTGGGGAGAACAATTCATCTATTGCCTACGAAATTCCAACCCTCCACAGGACAGGCCTCCTGCAGTTGGTCCCATAGAGAATGTATGCTTCACCTGTCAGGACAGCCAGTGGTGGGGGCCCATTGATAACTGGCTGTAGCCCCACGACCCAAAAACAGTTTTCAAAAACCACTTGGTAGGCTCCTAACAGTTCCCTTCTTACTTGAAAGGGAGTAATGAAAGCTCCTTTCTCTCTTGGTCAGCCAATAATAATGTCCTACCAAAGAATTCTGAGGCCAGAAATGCTGGCTTAGCTGTGAGGGTTAGTGACAACTATAGTGCCATAACATGGTAATGGCAGTGATAGTAGACAGAGCAGTGTAGTTGTTGTGTCTGACTCAGGACCCTCCATGATTAGGGTGTAAGTTGTCAGGAGTGTAGGCACAATTGGCTCTCAGATTGTCCCAGTATTCCTGATCCCAGGAATCGCCCTTAAGCAAATGAAGCAGCCTCAGTTGGGTTACATTCCCCTTCTTTTTACACCAGAAGCTTCCAACCAACCATTGTTCTTTGCAGGGTAAAATGACCTACCCCCCCCCCCCAATCCCCACCCAAAGCAAAACAGCTGGGAAGAACACCTCCACTCCAGGCTCTATGTGGGATTGACGGGGACTTTTCTAGCAAGAAATCTCTAATACAGCTTCTCCCTCCTCTTGATTCCTTCACCACTCAGAGTCTGTTCTAGGGCTCCTTAATAAATAATGTGCACATAAACCTCTTTCTAAAAATGATTTTCTGGATCCAAGAGCTGTGATAGTCCTGTTACAAGTGTTTAACTACAAACCTAACCCTGACTGATTTTTGTATCTTAATATTGACTTCATGCTTCTATGGGTGAGAGGCGCAAATGGCTTTATTATGCACTTCATGATAGTAGAGTGAGGGCTACATCTTGTCTGGGGTTGTCAGTTTCTTAGTACCTGTATTTATCCTATCAGATATACACGAAACACTATGTCAAGGACTGCATGTGCTAACTGACCTTGGGATGCTTCCTATCCACTTCCTGCTAAAGGCTTCCGGCTGCCTGGAAGCAGAGAGAAGCAGGAGCTAGCACACGTGATTTATGAAGCAGGGAGATGAGTTCTGCCCTGAGCTGGCTAGCCTTATGTCAACTTGACACAAACTGAGTTATATGAACAGAGGGAATCCCAGTTGACAAAATGGGTCCATAAGATCCAGCTGCCAAACGCAAATAGCCAAATCACTATGAATGTAACCTTTATGTAATTCTTGACTGTCCCGTGGTTCTTCCTGCTGGATGTAGTTTATTTTATTCATGTGTAATAATATAAATGTATACATTAAAAAAGAAACATTAAAAAAAGAAAGATCCAGCTGCAAGGCATTTTCTTGATTAGTGATTGATGGGGAAAGGCGCAGTCCATTGTGGGTGGTGCCATCCGTAGGCTGGTTGTCCTGGATTCTATAAGAAAGTAGGCTGAGCAAGCCATGGGGAACAAGCCAACAAGCAGCACCTCTCCATGGCCTCTGCAATAGTTCCTGCCTCCAGCTTCCTTCCCTGTTTGAGTTCCTGTCCTGACTTCCTTTGGTGATGAACAGTGATATGGAAACATAAATCAACCCTTTCCTCCCCAATTTGCTTTTTGGTCATAGTATTTTCTTGCACCAATAGAAACCCTAACTAAGGTAGCCCTCAACTATACTATCCACAATGAAGCCTTTCCTCAGATGACAATGGGAAGGGGGTGTCGCTCAGTGGCTGGCCTAGGTTCTAAATCTCATGGATTGATCCAGGCACTGCTTGCCTCTGGACCAAGAACTGAATGGATCTTAGGATCAAAGGTCCTAAAAACCTGTTTCTCTCTTGGGGGCAGTTAGGGAGCTTTAGGTAAAGCTTGAGGCCCAGGGCTCTAGCTGAGGTTCCCAGTCTCACTGGGGGTCAGTGCCAAGCTCACAGTGGTGGAGCAGCTGCCTTGGCAGCCCCGTCATAGTGGCCTTGGCCACATTAATTGGCAGTCAAGCCCCGGACATTCAGCAGCACTTCTCCCTGGAATAAATGGAGTCTCAGATAGTCACCTGGAGGAGTGGCAAGCAAGAGAGTAAGCAAGCAGAAGCACCAGAGTTGTCCCCACCCCCATCTCCACTCCACCCTCCCCACCCTAGCAAGCCAGCCAGCCTTGGGCAGTGGGGAGGGGTTTTAAGGGTAAATGTGTCTGATTTGCTAGGGCTAAGGGTACCAGGATACTTAATCTACATTCAGTGGTCCAGTAACTCATTTACATGCAGTAACATGGGGCACCTATCACCAGAAGAAGAAAACAGTACATAGTTATCCTGTCTGTGAGGGGAAGACTTCTAGGTACAATCAAAGGTCATTTGCTGGAGGCTGGAATCTCAGCACAGGATGGAGTATGTTCAGGAATTCCCTGGCTTGCTGGTCAAGTTCCTTATCAGGAAAGGGTTGGGCTTGTAATCCTCCTTTAGGGCTAGTGACATTCCTTACAAAATCTGGGAATACCAGATCAGGTGGAATTAGCACCCTGCTAAGAAAAGGGAATCCAGCCGGGCTTGGTGGCTCATGCCTTTAATCCCAGCACTTGGGAGGCAGAGGAAGGACAGCCAAGGCTACCCAGAGAAACCCTGTCTCCCGGGGGGGGGGGTGTAAGGGGGGCGGAAATCAGCCTTCATGGACCAAGTGTGAAACAGAGATGTCATACTTCAGCCTGATCCAGCAGAGCCTCACAGGGTGGGTCTTCGTGAGTGGTGATTCAAGGTAGGTAAGTAGGTAGTTTGGCTCAACGCAACTCAGAAGCTGGTGTCAGTTCAAACTTTGGGAGTCTGAATTTTAGCTGCTTATTTTAGGTATATTTAAGGACAGCATAATTTGGTGAAAGCTTTCCTGGTGGTAATTAACTCAATCCCATGTGCACTACAAAGCTTAAGACATGACTACATGAAAACTCTTTGCAAAGTACATATGACACCTTCTATAAAAAATAGTTTCTATAGCCAGGCGGTGGTGGTGCACACCTTTAATTACAGCACTTGGGAGGCAGAGGCAGGCAGGTTCACTGTGAGTTTGAGGCCAACCTGGTCTACAAAGTGAGTTCAGGACAGTCAAGGCTACACAGAGAAACCCCATAACAAAACAAAACAAAACAAACAAAAAGTAGTTTCTACAAACTGACAAGCACAAAGGTCTCAGCAAGGATCCAGTGTGGTCCTGATCACACAGCACAAAGGTCACCAAGACCTTCATATCTCCTCCAACAGTGGAAACTAGATTCTGAATAATCTATATGCAAAAATACCTGTTGCACATAAGGTAGACACAAAATTTAATAGTATTTCAGTTACAATCCTTTGGACTAGGTGACAAAGACTCAGTGTCAAGTCAAATCTGCATATCTGATTTGCTGTCACTCTTAAACCTGTGTGTTTGCTCTGCATGGTGGGAGATAAGAATTAGGTTACTATGAGTAATGGGGGGAAGACTAATCTTCAAAAGTATTTTGGGTATCATATATTCTTTTTATCTATAAATGTACACCCACACTTAAAAATAGTCTTTCATGTATATGTAAGAATATGGCAAATGTCTGCTTTGATTAATCCCATCTTGCCTGCAATTGCTTACCATATTTTCTTTTCTCTTTCTTTCTTTCGTTCTTTCTTTCTTTCTTTCTTTTTTTTTTCCTCAGCACAACAATCCATCAGGAAGTCTTTGCAAGTAGGACTTAATGTTACTGTCAAAACTAGCTCTGGTTCTCTAATTGAAAGTGCATGTGTTTGTGTTAGATTTGGGTTCATTCTAAACCATGTAGGTACTGTGGGCTAAACATAAGCAGCTTCTCCATATACATGGGATAACACAATGTTCCACAGCCGGTAGTTGGCCCTGCTCCATGACACATGTAACTTCCATCTCTGGTCCTAAGGTCACTGCTGTAGTAACGTGGAAAAGGCTGTATAATTCAGGGCCCAGAACTGTCATACATTAAGCATGATGACATGCCACTGTGTCCTGTGTCTAGTTACATGGCCATTTCTAGTCAAAAAGGAGGCTGGAAAATATAGTCTTTGCAATGAATCCAACAAAACTCAAGAGAGAATGAAAGGAATAGAGGCCAGTGGTTTAGCCATCTCTACTAAGTCAAAGTCAGCTGATGAGGAAAACATCACCAGCTTTTTCCACAGTTAATAAGCCATCATTTCAATGATATACAAATGATACTCATTGAGTAAATTATCTCTTTATGTCCATTCCTTACATATAAGACAAGCATCAAACATTCAAGTCAAGAGTGTAAGAATTACCAGGGTTTAAAATCCACATTTTTTTATTTACTGGGTCAATGTCTACACTGAAACTCTTTGCAAAGTACATATGACTCCTTCTGCATCTTTTCTCAGACAAAGTCTTCCATGTGAGTGGTAGGTGTTTGAACTGGTCTTCATCATGATCCTGTCCTGACTCCCAGGGACAACCTGCTGGGAGCTTCCTACTTCTGATCCAACTGGAATGCTGGCACTCACTTTCCTGGAAAAGATTTCATAGACTCAGCTGGACCCTGAGCCTGATGTGACCTGAGTCTCCATTAGTCCATTGCCCCAGCTTCCTTTCCTCACTCATGTGCATCCTGCAAGTGATGACGCAGGGAAACCACTGAACTAGAACATTCTGTGAGTAGAAAGAAAGGTTTATTGGGGAATCAAAGTCCGGGGACAGGGATAGGAGAGGGAAAATAGCAAAGAGCAGAAAATCAGGAAACTCCTTGCCAGTTTTAAGGGGAGAGGTAGTGGCAAAGTTGTGGTGATGTGTATAAGCCAGAACAGTCCAGGACACAGAGTTGTGGGGAGTGAGGTGTGGCCCAGAACAGCCCTGGAACTAGTGTGGGAACTTTGATCTGCTAGAGAATTAGAGAGTTAATTGAAGACTAGATGTAGTTGTCAGAGGCAACGGGCTGTCATTTGGGATGTCAGTGGTCCTGCCGGGGGGGGGGGGGGCTACACTGGACCGAACAGATCCCAGCCTTCTCAACCTGAGTTCAAAACATGGATAAACCGTGAGATGCCTGTAAGATTTGAGTTTCTGCTGTTCCTTGACCAGATGACACTCTGACAAGCTGATCAATTGCTCTGCAGCTGGGTTAACTTGATGGGAGGCTCCAGGCTGACTTGTCTGGTCTCATTACAGGAAACTGTCACTTCTTAGACACCAGTCTGTCCTTTGATACCTTAATGATAATTCTAGTTACTAGGGCTTTGTGATGTATCCTTTTAACAGTGCCACTGAATCCCCGAGGGCTAGTGGGTTCTCTTTCTTAAATTTTAAAAGTGAACTCTGCAAGGGTATTTATGAGCAGATTAGACTCATGATAACTGTTGGGTGAGAGGATAATGAGTCACGGAAGCTGGGAAGCCCACGGGTCACAATAACAACAATGCTTTCTTTCCATCGCGTGGCCTCCTGAGCAGCTTGGAGGAGGAGGAGTGAAGTCTGGCTGCAAAATGACAGGGAGAACAGGTGGGTACTTCGTCTCTCTGTAGCCTTGTTGATTAGCACCGGGACTGATAGTCATGAGTTCCCTGGGAGAACATATCTTAGCACCGAAGCTAGCTTCGAATGCGACATCAATGACCTGGCTACCACTCATGGTATTAATATAAATGGGGTTTAATGTAAAATACCAGCTTCGAGCCTTCTGTGGCCACCTCTCCTGCCCAGCACTCACCATGTCTGATGTGCCTCATGCCTGACTTTACCCCACAGGTCTGGCTCAGCCGCTGTTCCTCGCATCGTTACATTTGAAGTGATTCTTGCTGTTGGAAGACTAAGTAAGCTTCCCTAGCATTTCTTCCTTTTTTTTTTTTTTTCCTTTTAAATCTAGGGAGAGGAAAGACACATTTACATCTTCTCATTGCAGTTTTTAATGGGACATTAATATTTTTTCCCTTGCTGTAAGTGAAGTGCTGGCTGGTCTGTGGAAAGGTGCTGAAGTCTGTAGAAAGAACAAAAAAGACAGTGGGAAGAAAGAATGGACTGCTATCTAGAGCCAAGGACTAAATAACTGGATAAATAAACAAAAAGAGGGGCAATGGGTGAGGAAAGTGTGTGAGATTGTCTCCTGTGCCTTGAATCAGTAACCACTTACTTATCTCAGTGATGGTGACGGTCAATTCTCTGGCAATGGGAATATTAGAGGGTGTGGCTACTTTCTATTGTCCAAGTGGTTTTGAGCTATATCGAAGTGTCTTGCAAACCAAGATTGCTGGGGTAAATTCTACTGAGGAATTGAAAGAAACCTTCCTATAGTAAGCTTGGGGTTGCAGAAGGCTCCTGGGCAGTGGGGGCAGGGAACAAGCCTCAAGACTCCTCAAGACTCCTCCTTTTCTGTTTCTGATTTCCCCTAGATTCTAACTTTACAGAGCAGGATAAATAAGAAAGTAGTGTATTTTAGTAGCAAAAAGTATATTTTTTTCAAACAATAATAATAATAGAGCTAAGATGTTATTGCCAAGTGGAAGGCATAAAAGGCGTCTGCGGAAACTGACAGTATAGCAAATATTGAGGCCACCTGCTGTGTTGCCTTGGGCTTTGCTATCTGACTTTCATCTCCCTGGGGCCTCAGCTGTTGAATGCCACAGCACTGTCAAGTGGTGATCCCTGAAACTGCTCTAACATGACAGCGTTCAACAGCCCACCCTCGGGCCTCAGTTCCTCTGTCCAATTCTTACTCCTTCATCCCTCTGGATTTAGCTAAGCCTTCGGCCTTTGCTCATTCTTCCATTCCCTCAGAGCATCATAGATTTTAACCAAGATGATGGGCACAGCCCATGGCCCTGAATGCTGCTAGAGAAAGTCACGAAGCTGTACTAACTGGAGCTATTGCAAGGTCATGCTCTTCTGTCTCAGCTGCTCTCTGCACTGTCCAGGAAGTCTTGTGTGTGCGTGGGAATTGTGAGTTTGAATACATCTGACTCAGGTTTCATGCCTCTCCTAAGACTTTTACTAGCTCACTGTCATCTCACTCCACAAATAATTCTCCTGCCACGTTGACAAAATGAGGCCACCAGGAGTGGCTTCTTTAACCTCCTTCCATATCCCTAAGAGATGCTGGTCTCTATCAGCTCTGAGTCCTCCAAAGGAAGAAGCATCTGTCTTCCTTCTCAAGATCCATCCTGAGCCTGTCCCCTGAACCTCTTTTCATCTCCAGGAGCATTCTTGCCTCCGTCAAAGCCAAGGTGTCTCCCAGAAACATCTTACTATTCCAGAATCTGTGTGTCAGCCTCTGGATGCTACTCGTTCCAAGCTCTCTGCTCCCAGAGGCAATGGAATGGAATGTTCTTCCCTGCATTGTCATTTCTGATTGTTCCTTAACTCTTTGGGGAAAAGTTACCACCTCCTTGATGCCTTTTTTGGCTTACATCATCCTATTACACTTCCCTTTAGGCTCAGTGTCTCAGGGTTACCACAGCAGCCTCTATAGGATTTTCTGATTCTTATCATTTATTCACCTACTTATTACTTATTTTTATACAAATTAATATAAAAATTTAAAACACCAGAGAGGGAATGCTTACCTATAGTTCCTATACTGTGATTTAATCAATACTGTCTTTTGACATATTCTAAGAATATATTTCTAACAATGTATATGTAGATAATTTTGATAATGTTTATACGTGCTATTTTATAACTATTTATAAGTATTTTCAATTAATTAACTTCTTTAATTAATTTAAATTTAATTAATTAGTTGATACAAATACAAATCATAAAGTTATATCATAAATATAACTAAATATTTCAAAGTGCTTCCATATTTATAAATATACAGGTACATAATAATTTTAATAACTATTGATTATCACATGGTATGAATATCTTATTAAAACTATTCCTGGCTGTTAATCAGTCAGGATGTTTCAACTTCTATTACAATCAGTGTTGCAATGATTATGCATAAATATCTGTGCACATTTCTTACAAAGACACCTTCTTAGAATAAATTCTCAGCAATGGAGTTGCTGGGTTGAGGAGAATGCTAGATGTGTTTGGTAGACATTTTGCCCAAGGTCTCACTCTACTCAGGCTTTCAGCCCTTGAAAGAACAGATCAGAGAACTAACTGCTTTCATTGTGAGCCCTCAGCATACTCATACGATTTAGCGGACCATGTTTCTCTCTTCAGCATCACTCAGTGGGCAGCCAATGCCCTTGATAGAAGTCCTGCAGAAAGGCAAAGGTCACTTCTGCCCCTCCCGGAAGCCCTGCTGTTAGTGCCCTCTTCTCAATTAGCATTATGCTCTTAATATTTGAGGCACCTGACTTGGAAAATTTTCTGAATGACAAATAGCACCCGTGAACTTTAAAGAATGTGAGGATTTTTGTTAAAAGCCAATGATAGGAATATAGGAGAAAGAGAAACTGGCATCTGACAGATATTACCGACTCACCAGGGTTGCTCGAGTATTTTTGACTTGAAATCTGCAGCAATCAAGCACTCAAGGCTCAAAGTTCAAGATGAACTCCAGGCTTTCAGCCTAAGAAGTCTAAAATCATAGCTGAACAAGGTAGGTTAGAGAGGAATAAAAACGGGTTGAAGCTCACTAAGCGATGGAATGTTACTAAGACTGTATCCTGCTAAACTCTGTATGCCACAGCAATAAGTAATCATTTCTGTAAAAGCACTTCTCTTTAAAAAAAAAAACAGGTTTTTTTCAGCTTTTGAAATTACAATTACGTCATTCTCCTTTCCCTTTCCTCCCTCCAAACCCTCCCAAGTACTATCCTTACTCTCCTGAAGTTCATGGTCCTTTTTTCATCACTTACATATTCTATATTAATTATAAAATATATAAGTACAACCTGTTCAGGCTGTATAAGATTACATGTATGTGTGTTTTCAGGCATGACTGGTGTTGGATAACCATTTGGTGCGCTCTTCATTCCTCAGTTGCCCATGGTTCTTTGTGTAGGGTTGAGGCCTCTTTGCTTTTCCCTCTCCTCTTTCCCATGTCTATTTTTGTTGACCTTATCCAGGTCACGTTATAAGCAGTCATGTTGATAAGACTTATGGATGTGGGTGTAGCTTCTGACAGTCCTAGAAACACAATTTCACAGCAAATTCGCTGGTTCTTTGACTCTTAAATGTTTCCGCTCTCTTCTACAAAGGTCCCTTGGCTTTAGGTGTGTGAGGCTCCACAACGCATGCCCGGTACTGCAGGTTCCACGGCGCATGCTTGGAACTGGAGGCCTCGCCAGCTACCCAGGGTTGGTGAAATCCTAGTTCCTGGAGGAGAATCCACAAATCACGCTTCACTAGACCAGCATCATTCCTAACTAGGTCTGAATAATCGTTCTTATACTCAAAGGTAAATGCAATTCTCACGCCTCATCAAAGAAACTTCTCTTTGCAAGAGACCATTCTAGAAAACCACAGCTGGAAAATGTTTTACTCTTTAGAGAAAGTATTGAAAGCAGTATTCCCAACGTCCACCTTATGTCACCAACAATAACAGTTGCTAGGGGACCCCATATCTCCCCCACACTAGGCTTCATTCAGAGTTGGATTTCCACCTCCCTCTTACTTAGCCTTTGAGATTTCCCGAAGCCCATGCTAGAAAAGCCTGGAGGAAGTCACAGGTCAGTTTCATTTGCACCAGTAAAGATGACAATGGAGATTCCCTGTGTATTTTACCCAGAACTGAAAAGCAGCAGCACTCGGGAAAGCAGAGGTAGACGGATCGCTGTGAGTTCGAGGCCGGTCTGGTCTACAAAAAAAGTGTAAGATAGCCAAGGCTACACAGCGAAAACCGGTCTCGAAAAACAACAACAACAACAACAACAACAAACCCCAAACGAAACGAAATGAGTGAGAAGCAGTGTGTGTCATAGCACCACAGCATCCAGAAAGAGAACAAAGAGAAATTTGTCCCAGTTAAAGACCATCATGAATTGAAGACAAAATAAATGTTCAAATTCTAGTCTTCTTTTTCTCATTTCAGGAAAAATGTGCTAGAAGTTCCTGACGGGAAATATTGACGTGCCTTTGCACGTGCCACTTTCTCCTACAGCTGAAAGAATTCTCTTTGTGCTTCAGTCTCTTGTCTCTCGTCCTGTCACAAGGCTCTCCTCCCCCCCACCTCCCCCGCGCCCCGCCCCGACCCCTGCAGCGCTTAGCTTTCCTTGCCTCCCCTGGACCCTGCAGGACATCATAGGCCAACAGCTCTTTTTCTGATCACTTACCTCGACTCTACAGTCCCTGCTTATAAACATCAGTCCAGGTGTCCTGAGTACAGGGATTCTCGGTGCCACAGTGAGAGGGAAGGGAAGTGAGAAGAGCTGGCCACCTCACCACGTCTGCGAATACTCCAGGAGATTGTCCCCAGGAGTGACTGTTGGCAGCATTTGCCAAATCCACTCCTTTTCCTCAAAAGAGATTTCCTGCTTCTGGAAAACATTTTGACTTGTCTGTCCCTTGGCCTTTTTGTCTTTGCAATTCTGTTACGACTTTAAGAAATATAACGAAAGAAATGTCACTATGAGATTATATGCTCAAAGAACATGACGTGTGATCCATGTTGGCAAACTGTTTCAGAATGATTATCCTGTTTTCGTGCCAGGAACGCTATCAAAGACTGCAGCTTTCACCGTGTTCTGTCTGCAATTCTCTCCTGTCATCTTACACATTTAGCTACTGTAATAAACAACAAATGTGCAAATCTTGGTTGTCAACGTGCCTGGATTTGGAATTAATTGACAGTTGGGCATACCTGCCAGAGGTTTTCTTGATAAATTTAATTGAAGTAGGGAAGACCCTCCTCCCAACCCTCACCCCTCATCCCCAATTGTGGGCCACATCTTTGTGTAGTAGGTCAGACAAAAGGAAGTCTGAGAAAGCAAACTTTTCACGTGCACACCGTGCAGGTGCATTGTCTGCTTTGGGGGCATCCTGTAGCTGTTGCTGCAGACGCCACCATCCTCCACTGACTTAGAACCCAGCTTTTTGGTTTTCAGGTGTGAACTGAGGAGGGGTGGTTCTCTAGGAATCTTCCGGGTCTTTAGCCCAGGCCTACACTGTGAGGCATCAGGCCCAGAGCCTTGAGCTGCTACTGGGTCCAGCGTAAAGCAGCCACATGTGGGCTACATAGGTGCTATTGCACATGTCAATCTAATTCTCCTTTTAATATATATTCCTATCGGCTCTGCTTCTCCAGAGAAGCCTAATACACAGTGCTGCTTCACTAACGTTTTATTTTTCTTTGAATAGAATAATTATTTTTCCATGTAGGTTTATGAGCCATCTTTTTAAAACTATCCACTTCTTCATCTACTGACATTTTCTCCTTTTCTTTCCAATAGTTTAGAGATTCATAGTATCCTAATGACTTTTTAGGTCAACTTGGGTGCAGTCTTTATGAATACAGGTATTGACGTCGTCATATTGAGGCAGGACGGAGGGACATAGAACCTTGTGAGGACATAGGAAGGGAGAGAAACACTCACTCTGGAGTCCAAAAGAAGTCCAGCCCAAATGGTATCCTCTCTAAAGACTGTGGCAACGGAGTCAATCTGCTTTCACATAAAGATAGCTAATGAAATAATAACAAAGACCCAGGCTTAAGGCCTAGACACATATACAACCTTGGGGAGAGTCTTACTTCTGAGAATTTCAAACAAGACTGTTAACTTTGTTTATAGTAAATTTAGCCTAGTTTCCTTTCACCCTGTGATTTACACTTTAACCTTCTCGTTGTAATCCTTCCAGGAGCCCTCAGGAGCCATCCCCATTTCTCAATTATGTTTCTTGGCAACCGTTTCATAATAATAGCTTCAGGTGCAACCAAAATCCTTTAGCTGACTGTTGTAGAGATAATCAAATGTGCTCTTGGGTGTAACATTCTTTCTGAGCACATCTCTTGTTACCCCTCTGACCCTTTCCCTCCCTCCCTCCTTCCTGGTGTGTGTGCTTGCCTGTGCATCCATGTGGAGTTCAGAGATAAAGAGTTTGAACATCTTCCCTCATAACACTCAACTTTATGTTTTTGAGACAGGGTCTCTCACCAAAAAGCAAACTTGACATTTTGACTAGGCGAGCAAGCTTTGGGGATCTACGTGTCTTTGCACGTCCACTCCACAGAACCCTGTCCTGGTGCTTAGGTTAAAGGCGCATGCTGTCACACCTGCTTTTAAAAGTGAGTACTAGCCATGTGAACTCAGGCATTCATGCTTTGCAGCAAGAACAATACTTACTAAGCCATCTCCACAGCTTCAAAATGTCTTCAAATTAAAAACAAAACAAAGCAAAACAAAAACTTTTTTTATGTGTATGATTGTTTTGCTTGAGCATAAAGGTACTGCATACATGTCCAGTGACAAAGAAGGCGGCCGAGGGTGCTGGATCCCCCTGGGCTGCGATTGCAGAGGGTTGCAAGCCACTATGTGGGTGCCAGGAGCTGAACTCTATTCTGCAAGAGTAGCAAGTGCTCTTAATCGCTAAGTTATTCAACCCAAGATGGCTGCAACAAACAAACAAACAACCCCCCCCCCTAAAAATAAAACCTAACTCTGCTTGGAAGTGGGTCACTCTAAAATTCATTTCTGCTTAGAAGCCACCTATCCCAGTTTGGCTTTAGCTGAGGTCCTTAAAAGATTGGGGAAACTCCAGCTGCTGTGGATCCCAGTGGAATAGGAATTGTGTCCACCTGAACTAAATAATCCTTGCCCTTCATTTTCTTTTTAGCTAGGAGAAAGGGAAATCCTTTTTGGAAAAAAGTTTACTTTTTATTTATGTGAACGTGTGTGTACGTGATATGTGCACATGACCATGGAGGCCTTAAAGGGGTGTTGGATCCTTTGGTGCTGGATTTATAGGTATTTCTGAGCCATTGGATGGCAATGCTATGATCCAAACTGCAGATTTCACATAGACTAACAAGGGCTCTTAACTAGGATCCATCTCTCCAGCCCCCTTCACGTTTCATTCTTACAGGCCCATGTCCACCAGTTACCATGCACTTCTTAATTTTTTTTTTTTTTTCTCTCTTGGAAGCAAATGAGCTGGTGCAGTCAGCACTTGTTCTGAATCACATCAAGACCTGTGTGAGCATTCATCAGAGTGAGAAAACCCACACTGTTGACACAAACAAACTTACAGCATCTGCAGAGGCCTTGGAGAGCTTTCTAAAAGTGCTTCTGTTGTCAAAGAATGTTTAAAACAATAAAAACATCTTTAAATGCCATATTCTGTAGGTCTCTGGGAATTTTGAAGACCTTATCTAACTATATTACCTTATCTATAGAATCATATCTATCTGTTAAACCTAGGGCATATATTCTTGTGATAAAAATAGACTAGTAATTGACATGACCATGAAACACTATGAATGTAACACTTGTTTCATGGTTCTTCTTGCTGTATGTAGTTTATTGTATATATGTGTAATAATATAAATGTATATGTAAAAATAGAAAATAAAGGTGCTTTCTATTGGCTGCTTGGTGCCACCTGTAAAGAACAGGATAGCCCATTCGCTAAGCCACCACGAAGCACTTCTTGGGATTAAAATTGGCTGCATTCACTTTGGGTCACAGTGGCTCTAGCTTTCATCTGGGTGGAAAAGCTCCCCACTCGCCCCTCCTCTTGTCAGCCACACACATTCTCTTCTGTAACCCTTGCTTGGAAAGTCTGTCTGTGCTTCTCAGAAAGGCTGAGATCCAGATTTGCTGTTATATGGTGGAAGAAAAAGTAGATAGGGTGGCAAAGCCAGTAGTGTAGGGTCTGAAAGTTATGCCATTACACTTTTTTAATTTCTTAAAATATATCAGTCATGCATACATATAATTCTATAAAGCCAGTAAGAAAAACAGGAGTCCTTCACATTCCCCCCTCAGCCACTTGCACTCTCCAGAGGCAGTTCTTTCCTTTTTTACTTTGTTTATATATATATATATATATAAAGTGTGTGTGTGTGTGTTTGTGTGTGTGTGTGTGTGTGTGTGTGTGTGTGTGTGTTTATGTCACATGACGGCAGGTGTCTGCAGAGGCCAGAGGTGTCACTCTCCCTGGAGCTGGAGTTAGAGGTGGTAGTAAGCCACCTGGTGTGAGGGCTGGGAGCTTCAATAAGTGCAGTGTGCATTCTTAACTGCCAAGCCATCTCTACAGCAACAATTATTGTCCATCAAGCTCTCCTTTCCTTCCTTCCGACCTTTCTCCCTTCCTTTGCTTTATAGGGAAAATGTTGCTTGAAGAACGTGGCTACCCCTCTGGTTATGAACTGCAGGGAAATGCTGCATAAAGTGCTACTAAACCAGCTTAGCTGCTCACTCCTAGGATAATCCAATTAAATTGATAGAAAAACTCCTAAGAAAGAAAAGGCAACGAGAAAGGTATCATCACAGAGTCCCTGCATTGGAGGCAAGTTCAGGAGAAAAGGGCTCTTATGGAGAGAGAAAGGAGATACAGAAAGGTCCAGCCAGGGCCAGTGTCTCTTCTTTTTCTCAGGCCTAGAACATGGTTATGGATGTCTACCTCCTGTAGCATTTTAACGAAAGATTAAAGGATCAGGAAAGAGTGACTCTGTCAAAGACATGAACATCCTCCCTCTCCCCCAAAGCTGCCCTGTTTCAAAGTCTGATGGTCGGTGAGTGCAGAATCTGAGAACTGTTAGTGGATTCTGTATCAACATACAGGTCTTAGAGTCTTCCCAAAAATCTCCTCTGTAGAATAAAATATTTTCTCAAAATGTCATTCTAAGTTTTAAGGCTATTACTTTTCATCTTTCCTGTCACTGCCTTTTATCAGGCTATCAATTTCCTTAGCATAAGATTCTGCAAAAGACTTAGTTGATTTATTAACATTTCTCAAGGTTTAGGAAATAACAGCAATATTTTCTTCCCATGTATTAAGTTGGCAAAAAAAGAGAACCCCCAGAAGCAGTATATCATATTAATATTTAATCTTTAAAAAAAGATAGAAGAATATCTTGATGGGAGGAGGGTAGGCTCACAAGCACTGGGTGGAAAGGCAAACTTGGTGGCTAGTGGCTGCTGATGATATAGGAATATTCAAGTGACTTTGAGAATGATAAAACCTTTCTCTTCTTGAAGAGCCAGGGCTCTTGTCTTAGGGTACTATTGCTGTGAGGAAACACCATGATGAAAAGCCAACTTGGAGAGGAAAGGGTTTATTTCACTAACAGTTCACATAACAGTTTATCATCAAAAGTAGTGAGGCAGAAATCTGGAGGTAGGGACTGATGCAGAGGCCATGGTGTGGTGCTGCTTGCTAGCTTGCTCCCCATGGCTTGCTCAGCCTGCTTTCTTAGAGCCCAGAACCATTAACCCAGGGGTGGTACCACCCCCAATGGACTGGGCCCTCCCCCATCAATCACAGAATAAGAAAATGCCCTATGGTCAGAACTTATGGAGGCATTTTCTCAATTTAGGTTCCTTCCTTTCAGATAATGCTAGCTTGTGTCAAGTTGATATGAAACTAGCCAGCACAGGTCTGGAAAACTTGATGGTCATCAAAGCCACCAAAAAGGTTGTGGCTTTCAGGTTCTTCTCAAAAAATCCAAGGAATGAAATTCACAAACCATAGAAAGTGAGGTTTAGTAAGAAATGTATTATCAATTCATACCTGGAAGCTTAAGACAGAGAGAGGAAGAGGAAGAGGAGCATAGAGATCCTGTGTGGGTGAGGCTGGTAACCAGCACACATAGCCTTTAGGCTTGAGGTGCTCCTTTAGGAGAGAACAAAGGACAGGCACCGGAACTCCCTCTTGGCATTTCTGACCTCCAGGCAGCACATACTGGGAACTGCTTTGTGGTCCCTGGCCTACTTGACCAGTTTGTGTCTCCTGTTCTCACCAAGGTGATTGGAGAGTTGAATTACAGTAGGATTTTATATGGCTATTTAGACACTCTCCAAACTGGCTGAATCTCATCGTGTCTCTAGAATGGCATATCCCCCTGGTATATACCCCATATACCCGATATAAAAAGGAAATAAACTCTATTCCAGGAAAATCCCCAACCAGTCTTAGGCTTCCCTGCCTCCACTTGGACCTTAATTCCTGAGTAATCCTACCCTCTATTACAGTTTGTTCATGGAAGAGTTATCTAAAATCCCAAGGATACAACTCTTGAGAAGGCTGTACCCATCCTTATGTGTACCTGTCCTTTCCTTAATGCATTCCAACTTTGCTCCCTACTGACTTGTCTTGCAGTCTAAGCAATTACAACTGAATAAAGGCTTCTGTGGGCAACTTCTCAGGCCTTACAGACGGCAGCACTGGGCTATGTCTCCCACTGCTGGTCACAGTGGTATTAAAAGGGATAGAACACTTTGGGGAATTAATTTATCAACATTCCAATAAAGGACACCAGAATATGTTACTCTAAAATACAACATTTGGAGACCAGAATATACTGCCTCACAATATGGTAGGTTAGCATAAGACTTATTTTGAATTATTTCGAAAAAGAGCTGAAAACAGTGAAGTTACCTTTTTGTAAGAGAAATTTATAATCTCTCAAGCAGCAGTCCTTAACCTGTGTGTCATGACCAATTTAGGGATTGAAGAATCCTTTCACAGGCCCACGGCCATCAAAAAACACAGATATTTTCATTATGATTCATAACAGTAGCAAAATTACAGTTGTAAAGTAGCAATTAAAATCATTTTATGGCTGGGGTCACCATAACATGAGTGTTGGTGCCTTTTAAAAAGCTACTTTAATGTATTGTGATTTCTCACATCTCTTTCTCCCTTCTCCGTCCCAATCCCTCCCAACCAGGTAGGAGAGAAAGGTTACTGGGGAGAAGAGGTGGTGTTCTCTTTGGCTACATCCTGATGGTTAGGGTCACTGGGGTCCTTGGGGCAAGTCCAATCTTTGTTTGAGGATATCTCCAACTTCTCATCAAACTGCATCGACAACAACCAGGAGCAGCAGGAGGAAGCAACAATATTCTTCTTTCTTAGAGTGCTACCCTAATCCCTGGCTCTGGCTTTTATTTTCCTGCTCCAGAGTCCTGGGAATTAAACTATCTGCAGCTGGCAAAGAGCCCTACTCAGAGACGACACGCGGCAAATAGTTTGCTGTTGTGAACAATCTGCATCAGTCCCATATCTCACACCTGGGAGTAAAACAAAAACATGTTTACATGACATAACTAAGTCTTTAAAGGCACTAGAACTTTCTACTACACATGAGGAACGGTATTGAAAGGTCACAGCATTAGGAACCATTGCTCTAAAGGGAATACCCGGTATCTCCCTGTCTGTTCTGGGAAGGACTACGTCACAAAACTCTTACCACTGGAAGGCAAAGGATTACATCTTGCATACAATCTCTTGATTTGTTTTTAACTTTCGGCAGCACTGGGGATAGAAACCAAGGCCCTATGCATTCCAGGCATAGGGCTACCTGATGCACTATGGGAAATAGTTTAGGGTATTGATATCTGCCCTGCCCCAGGTTAACTAAGCCTATTTTAAGATATAACAAGTTTCTGTGTCTTGATTGATTACAAGTGGGTTATACTGACATAATAATAATTATAGGCCTGGTAATAAACATTACTAGGCCAGTATTGGTCAATCAACAACAACACTTAGTGGTTTACCAAGTTGAACTCAATTGGTGTCTTTACTTTGGTCTCTCATTGGTTCCCTATCTGGGGTGAGTAGATGTTTGTTCATGTCTCCCCAAAAATAAGGTCATGTAGCAGTCCCTGCTGAGAACCATGGAGAGAATAGCAAATATGTTTTCTCCTTTTACACAGGAAATTACATATAAAATCCAGGATTCCTTTGCCCTTGCAGTCCCAGTCAGAAAGCCATCTTTGTTTGATATTCACTATAAGGAAATAATGCAGAACACGGGACATGCTCTGTATTATAAGAGTCTTCGTGGTGTTATTTGTGGAGCCAAAAATTAGAAACAAAACAGGGTCTGTTAATAGAGAAATGGAAAACTAAGTAGAGTCAATTCTTTGTCTTGTACATGAATGATATAATATAAAAATAAATCCTATTAACATCAAATAAAAAATAGTGCTGTATTTCCAGGTCTGTGATTATAGCCATGCTGAAAATTCTTGTTCAGAAAAAGCATCAATTTCATAGTTTATGCCTAATGAATATGACTTCATATTTTTTTTGTTCACTAGAATTCATCTACTCTCTCAGGTATTTTTTATAGTAACATAACTATTATTAATAAAAGGAAAATACAAACAGACCTATAAACTCTTCAACAAAATGCACCAGTTGAAAGTTGAAACACTCTTTGCCTTTCTACAAGGCTTGTTCCTAACTTTTGGTTGTTTGAGTTTTTGAGATAGTATCTTGTGTAACCCCAGGCTGCTTTGGAACTTATTAGTAGCCCAGGCTGGCATCAAACTCTCAGCAATTAAGTAGTTTAAGATGTTAACTGCTAACTCCTCTTCAGAGTTATAGAACTCAGAACACTTGCTCACCTCTGTAAGCTCTTAAGTCTTTAGTTCAATTCTCCAACTAACAAAACATAAAGTCATGTTGGAGTTGACTTCCAGACAAGTAATATTTCTGTCTGATAAGAACTATAGGAGCCAATCCAGGATGAGGTCCCTTGAAGTGTTCCGGAGAAGGAAGAGAGGCATTCTGTGGAAGGAGACCCCTTGGCACACAGTCCTTCCCACTGCCCCACCTTTGTCTACTTCCAAGCTCTCTGTGGTCCTGCACATCCCAAGATGCAGCTCTGAGGTTAACAGCCTGCTATTCTCTTTAGATGCTAGCCTTTGACTAAACCCAATTCTTCCTCATCAATTGCCTCCCTAACACTGGCCCTCAGGCTGGGAATCGTGCTGACCTTATCCCAGTAACAAACTCCCAGCTTTGCTGGAAACCAAGCTAACAGGAGGGTAAGTACAATCTTTATTTAATCTCTACCAAGGCCCTAAACAAAACTCCAAAATGTAAATGAAATTGTGCTCTTGCTTCTCCGAGCTGGCAAGGTGGGGCTCACTTCCTTGTAGCAGTGACCAGTAAACTTGGTCCTGCAACAGTCTGGGATCTGAGTGCATGCACAATACAAACGGTGTCCTCTGTGTGAATCCCATTTACCACCTTATGCCTATGTATAATTGGGTGTGAAAGATTAAAATTAGATACAGTAAGGGAAGGGAATGATTATATAACTTAATCTGTCAATCAAAAACAAACAAACAAACAAACAAACAACTCTCTCACCACACCTCCATTCTTTAACTCCATAAAAGGAAGCCCCAAACAATAACCCTGGGGCCCATGAGGACCCTCACTCCCATGGCTTGCTATCATGGCTTTGCCTTCAGTAAAGCTCCCTTGCTACTTTTGCAAAGTTGTGTGCTAGTTTTAACCCTTAGAACAAGAGGCCAGGAATGTGAGAATATCTAGCCTTAGACCCCAAGAAAAACCAAAACAACCCTTTCTCTCTGGTTTTCTTGTAGAACTAGGGCCATGATTAAGTATTCATACATTTTGATATAAATCACCCTGTAATGTGTAAAGGTTAAAACAAGCCAGTGCAGTGTGTTACTCTCATTGTTGTCTTCCATGGAACAACCAGCAGCAAACCAGAGAGAAACCTACCGAGGCAGGAATCTTCTCTATCCGTATTGTGATTATGCACAGTGCCAGGACACTTGCAGGCCGAGTCATAATGAAAGCACTCACAAAGGACCCAAGATGCTGTAGTCAATACTGAGAAGCACTTGGGAAACGGACAATGGCCTTCAAGAAGGTGTGTGTTTCATTGACTTACACAGATGTAAGCCTTTCACAGCATGAACACATGTTGTGAAGTTAAAAAGCAGACTGGGGTATGACTTTCACACGAACTCTGGTGCCTCATATTTGACCATGTCTCCTGGAGGGGGAGACCTGGTGGCACTCAGAGGAAGGATAGCAGGTTACCAAGAAGAGACTTGATACCCTATGAGCATACACAGGGGGAGGAAGTCCCCCTCAGGAACAGTCATAGGGGAGGGGAGTAAGGGGAAAATGGGAGGGAGGGAGGAATGGGAGAATACAAGGGATGGGATAACCATTGAGATGTAATAAGAATAAATTAATAAATTTAATTTAAAAAGCAGACTTAACAGCCATTTTTTAATGGATTTTTTTCAAGTGATTATGAAATATATGTCCTATCATTTTGAAAAAGGGCAGGGCAAAGAGCTAGCATCCAGACAGACCATGTCACAGCTGTCAAGGGCAGCATTTAACCATTGCCTTGTCCACCTGGCAGTTATCTGTTTTGTGTCAAGTTTTCTAATGCAGGCAAACTCTGATGGCTTGATTTGCTAAATTGGCTTTAGTTAAACTCATTCGTGTTCAGCTGCCCAGGTAAATGTTATCTTCTCCACAGGATGGTAACTTACACCGTTAACTTTTCAACTCCTGTTCTCTATGGCATAAATGATCTGTGTTTAGAGTCCAACAGCAACAGAAATAGGATCTATCACAAAAGAAGTCTACAGATCTCATGATTGCAAGACCAAGAGATTTATGTAGCCACTATTCTATGCAAAGCCACGCTGATGACCGGAATAAAGGCAGAAACATTAAGATTAATCTGATAACTTTATTTAATATTTACCCAGCAGCAATCAACATGAACATCTGAGCTAACAAAATCTCTCGAAATGTTCTGCTATATAGCTGCTTTAGAAATACACTCACATAATAAAGTCAACTATTCACTGCCCCCCAAAAAAGAAAAAAAAAAAGCCTTCAAGAGCAAATAACACTGATTTATTCTGTGTCCAAGCACTAGTCAAGAAATCTACTAAATTACACAGGAAAAGGAAATCAAAGAGGCTCTGTTATCTTATGCATGTCATCTTACTTAAGGGAAAGATTTTGCTTCTTTACAGCAACAGAAACATGGAGCTTCCTACGTACATGTATATGGGTAGGAATATATATATTTTAGGATGTGATTACAAACACAAAGTGTTATTATCAAATGCAAGTGCTAGTTCAAGAAATTTCTAACTGCAAAACCTGCAAGATACAAAGCTAAAATTCATATGTTCCTTTCCTCAATTATGAATACTTTCACTAAACATAAATATTTTTACATATATTAATTTTCTGACATTCAAAATTGTAAAGTCAATATGGCAGAATTATTGTTAAAAGCACATATGTACAAATATTTTCCATACATAAAGTATTTGGCATAATTATAACAATCATACTGCATCCACAACTGTTTGCTTTTATTTTTACTTTTTTTTTTTTTTACACATAATGGTATCTCTTATTAAAATTAACCAGTTATGTACAAAAATACTTGAACATTTATTATAGAAAACCTCTATAACCAGCCTCAACAGCATATACCTGCTGAATGGTTTCATTAAGAGAATATAAAAAAGTGGTCACTGCCTTCCAGGTAAGCTAGCAACAAAAATACAACTAAACTAAGATGAGCTTCCCAACAAAAGAGGGAAAATATTTAACAGCGTGGTTTAAAATACAGTTCATATCTATTGTCAATTGAGTGTTATAAACAGTCAGTAAAAGAAAAACAAAGATAAAAAATACATTACTACATACAAGGTGCTTTTTCACACTCCTACAACTGTCACATCAGCATGTCTACTCTATCTCCATCTAAGATGCTACACTGCTGTATCCATGCTAGAATGGTCCACAAACCTCCTCCTCTAGCAAAAGGACCATAGGACGAACAGAGAAGCTCAGCTCTCCTGGTAAGAGGGGAGAGTCTGAGGAGTTCTTTACTTTATGCAGGATTGAAAGTTAATGCCCTCACCTTTTCAACGTCCTTTTACCACTCAACCATGTTAATGTATTTTCACCGCGGTTTTTGTCTTCTTTCACACTATTGATTTACTACTGTCCTGTATTGATTCCCGAATCCCTGCTAATGGGACACAGTAATTTGTGCCTATTTAATCCTTGAACATCTGCTCCTCATCAATGACACGTGTTACACAGGAAATCATCAAGTAAGGAAGTACAATATTCAAGTAAACACTTCTCCGGGGGTCTTTTTGTTTAATCTAGCTGATTGAAACTCTGAAAGCAAATTGCACCTTGAAAAGTTACACAGTAGATAGCATGGTGTCAGGGCACTTAAAGAATTAGCAACCGATTCACAAAGCAGAGCTAAGAATGTAGACAGCTGTCAGACATCAGAGAAGTATTTTGTTTTAAGAACTAAACAACTTCCTGTCCCAATCCTTGCTACCCTTAAGCGTCTCATCCAACTGGCCTGCTTTAACCTTTAATTCTGAGGATGTGCGCTCAACACTCTGCTCAAGGGGAGAGCCAAAGCCTTCACCTTAGGAAAGTCTTAAGAAAGGGCCATTGTGAAAGTGTGTGCAGAGACACGATCAGCTTTCTCAGTATCAAGTCTTCAGAAAAAAAGTACACAGTATTATCACGCATTCTACTGCGTGACAATATTGTACTGGATTTAAGATAAAACTACGTTTAAAAAAAAGTGAACATAAAAAGGTACCAAAGGGATCTTTTTCACAATTTACCACTTTCAAATGAAAAACGTTTTAATGAGACTTAGCCATAATTCATGTAACATCTGGCGTTTTAGATCAGTAACTTTTAATATTGTGCAACATTATATTAATAAGCAAATTTAATTCCATTCATTTAAAGAAAGGTCTGAGTAAAGATATTAAAGTGCCTACACTAAATGTCTTCTTATCAGACTTAGCTTGTAAACGGCAAAGAATCCATCGCAGGTACGTAGAAAAGTGACTTATAGTTGAGACACCTTGCGGGGCAGGGGCCTGGGCCTCGGGCTGGGCTCAGTCCTACGAGTCCCATTCTCCAGGTGGCTGGACCGCACAGCCAAGGGCTTGGGGGGCAGGGCAGGTGGCTCGGAGGTGACAGGGATGGAGAGGCTGTGAGGTAGCGGGACAGGGCGCCGCAGAGTCCGCTCGTAGACGCTGTAGGGGGGTGGAGTCTTGCTCTCCTTGCGCACAGGCTCCTCCGACCCGCTGAAGCTGGGTATGGGCACAGGCACCGGCATGGACACCGGCGGCGACTGTTCGTTTCCCTGGTTTTCAAAGCCTGAGGTTTCTGACGTGCTACAGCGGCTAAGCGAGGAGATCCCACTGCTGTAGCTGCCCGACAAGACCGGGGAATTTGAGCTCAGTCCTGGGGAGCTGTACTCCACTGGAGATGGGGTGAAGGACTGTACGGAGCCCTGCTTCCGCCAGAAGTGGGGTAATGAGAGAAGAGAGACAGATGTTAGAGACGTTTCCGCAAACCGGTGTTTGAAGAAGCCCTGGCCTCCAGTACCCACCTGTACTTTGACACTTATGAAGCAACTATGACCCTAATCCAACTCGACTGACTGGTTCCTTATAAAGAGGAACTTGGATTTACAGGGAAATCTGTAGTCCAGGTACACACGGCAGAGCCCATGCGAGCCCACTGAGAGCTGTTGGCCATCAGCAAGCCCCAGAGAGGAGATGCAGGCAAACCAAGTCTGCCAACACCTCTAACCTCCAGAGCAGAGAGAAACTATATCATCTATACCACCCAGCCTGCTGTAGCTTACGGTAGTCCAAGCTAAATTAAAAAACAAAAAGACAAAAACAAAACAAAACAAAAAACCAAAACAGCTTTAAAATTAAGCACTGCCATCTGCAGCAATGGAAATACACTCCCAGATGCTTATCTGCCAGATGCCCCACCTTCATTCACCCAGTTCACATCCTCACTGCCTGCTAGATCTATAGAGGCTGGGAGTGATTGGCTTTGGAGGCCTATCTTCAGCCCTGCCTGAGAGGGGACAGAGCTTTGGGGGCGTGGCTTGGCTATGGGTCATGACTGCCTGGAGCCAGTGGGACACACTTTGCACTGGAGGAGAATCCTGGCACCCGAGTCTTCTGGGAAGCCCGAGACACCGGAGCAAAAGCTGCAGACTGACAGCATTTGGAGTTTTGCCTGAGATGTGAGCTGTTTCATCTGCTTTTTTTGAAAAGCCCAATTTAGTCGCTAATTTTTAAAAATAGGAAAAATTTAAAGCCGGTCTTGTCTATGGCATTTCTTAACAAACTAGACACCCTGCAACAACAGCCCACATTTATTCGAGATAACTGACACCAAGCAGGATGGATACTTGAGCCCACTACATGCTCCACTTCCCCACATGGTGGTCCAGCCAGACTCCTTCACCTAGTGTCAGCTATCTGGCCCTGCAAACATCTGAGCTTCCCCCATCCCACGTGTGTGAATATGTGCACGTGGAAGTGAGAGGTCAACCCTGGATGTCCTTCCTCAGGAGCCAGGCTTCTCCCTGGCCTGCAGTTGGGTGGCCACTGAGCACTCCGCAGTACTGGTATGGGTAGTACACAGCACCACATCTGGATGGGTAAAGCATGCCCCCACATCTGCCTGTTCACATGGGGTCAGGGGACTGGTCTGAGGTCCTCATGCTTTCAAGGCAAGCCCTTGATGGCTCAGTTAGCTCTCCAGTCCCTAGCCTCTCTTTTAAAGAGAAATAATGCTGGTAGCTATACATCCTTTCATTTAGAGCAATATATAATTAAACATGTTGAATTATGAGGTCCAAATTTTCTGATATCTTAAAAAAAAAAAGAACCAAAAAACAAAACAAAACAAAAAAAAGAGACTTCAAATTCAATTAGACAGGTAAGTTCAGCCCTCTGTAAAGGGCCAATCCTAAGGCGCTAGAGGGGGAAAAGCACACTCAAAATTCTGTCAGATAAGATGCGGAAGTGCATTGCAATTATAGAGAAGCTTAAAACTTGGGAGTAGTGTGCCCTCTACAGTAACCTGGGAGTTACAGCACTAATCAATCCCCGGCCCCACCCCCACCCCCCCCCCCCCCCCGCCCTTCTCTCTCTCTCTCTCCAAACCCTATTTATAAAGACATGTTTACAAAACTACCTCTGGGCCACCATGGATACGTGCAGGTCCCTTTTAGGACAGTACAGACCAGCTTGCTAAGTACAGCTATTTAATAAGTACTTGAGCATTTCCCAGCAAGGTTGTCTGTAGTCTTCAAGAACTTAACCTCTCCAGTACATGTTGCCTTATTTCTACTCTGCAAAATGGAGTTGAAACCCACAGATGAGAATTCTGTCACAGTGTGTGGGGGTGCTTTTGAGGGATTACATATACAGGGCTCCTTCCTCACATTAGCATGACGACAAGCAATGGTTTTTTTCCCAAAGCAAACAGGGTCACATGGACTTTATGGTAACAGCTGCACTTGCAGAGTGATAACAAAATGGGAAAATAATTTGCACTTCCCAGCAAAATTTTACATCAGGCATTTTAGCAATGAAAATGAAGTCACACTCTTTTGAGTCCCCGTTCCTTTGGTGTTGTTTCTCTGTTTCCATCAGGGACTATAGTGAACAGCACAGATGTAGTGGGCCACAACCTGGCCTGACATGTTGTGGAAACTAATTTGTCTTTTCATCTCAGCTAGCACAGTCTTATAAGCACAAAGGACATAGGGTGTAGAAATATAAATCAACCGGGTACAAAATCATCCTTATGACACTCACTCTGACC
The DNA here is from genome assembly GCF_903995435.1 of Acomys russatus. Taxonomy (NCBI): domain Eukaryota; kingdom Metazoa; phylum Chordata; class Mammalia; order Rodentia; family Muridae; genus Acomys; species Acomys russatus. The sequence continues at coordinate 53,692,124 of NC_067137.1, read as the reverse complement.
TTGTTTGGGGCTGTGGTTCTGAACACCAGCCTTCCCCAGCGTGCTGACAAGGCTTGTAGCCAGTCCAACCAAATGCGGGTACAGGCTAAATATTATTCTTTATCTTCATGAGGGAGTTCTATGTTTAGAGATGTTAAATACCCTGTGTTTACATGCCAGTTCAAACACCTAACCTTTAAGCTTCTAGTTTGTTCTCCATAGTGCTTTTTTTCCATTTTCACCCTTCACGTATGAGTGTGACCAAGTATGAGTTTGTAATGTGAGGCATCTTTAGTAAAAATATTGAGAGAGAAAGTCGAGTTTAGCTTCATGAAAAATGTGTGAGGCCAATGATAAAGCCCCCAAACTGCCAGAAGATCATTTAGTAGACCTTGACCACTGGTGGTTTTCAATCTAAGTGTATACATATGTGTTTAACATGCTCCAAGTCAAAAGGCTATGTTGAAATGCTCTAGGAGTTACACTGGGACTGTATTTCTTGTTCAGTACATTTACTGACTATAATTTGTTAAGTTCTCATTGCCACTACTTGGAGAATTAAACTGCTACTTCTTTTGCTACTACTGCTACTACTACTACTACTACACACACACACACACACACACACACACACACACACACACAAACCAAATACTTGAAAACAATGGTAACAGTGCACAGTGAAGGCTGTGTTCTTGGGTTAAGCTTTCCAAAAAGGAAAAGCAAGGCTGTTTTCTTGCCCCTTGCTCCCCACTGATGTGCTCACGTCTCGGCTGTGAGACTGAAAGCACCTTTTGATGTACTTAGGAGGAGATTTCAAGAAAAAGGAACCAGGACCAATCTTTGGACCCAGTCTAAGGACACACTGTACCTTCAATGGAGACCGCCCAGCAGGCGAGGGGGATACTGGTGTCGTGTGTCTTGCTGGGGAAGCTGTAGATGGAGAGAGAACATTTTAATTAAGAAAAATCAGAGAGCTGCACATGCCCTCTATGTGTACACACCCAGGCAAACGAGTTAGCATATAAGGATCTCCTCAGCAAGGGAAGAGGAGAAACTATACAATGCCTACCCTAGAGTAGATTCCTTATAGAGAGGATGATGCCACTAAGACATGGATCAATTATTAAAAACTTCCTGGTGCACACATGGTGATTTGGCTAGAGTGCTATGGCCCTAAACTACTCCAATGGCCTTTCTTTCTTTCCTTTCCCTTTTTGCTGATAAGGCTTCATGTAATCAAAACTCTGTACATATATCTGTGTCTAACAAGGAGCTCCTTAGTCTCCAGACTCTACCTCCTGAATGCTTAGGTAGCAGCACATCTGTGCTGCCACTCTTGGCTATAACATCCTTTCTACAGACCCCAAGTCCAGATGCTTTTCAACCCTCAGTCTCTTTATCTCACAAAACGCTTCTGGTGGGAAATGCCAGGAGTCCCTGGGAGATGGCTGCTGTGTTTAGCCTGAGCAGCGAAGGGAAGATGAAGGTCACCTAGGCAGTCTAGAACAGGCCCATGGAGATATTCAGTAGGCCTTTCCTTTCACCCCATCTCCCAGCATTCCCAGTGCAGGCAGAGAGCTTGTCTATGTCAATGGAAAAGGCGAGCAGCTCCTCATTTCTGCTGTAACATCTGCCCTTATGTTGTCCCACTGGGTGGGGGACTTTCAGATGTCATCGTCATGGCAAGGAAGAGTGACTTTGGCTTCTTCTCCCTCCCGGGTTTTCAGGTCTGACACCAGGGACCCAGCATGTGTGGCAGTGCTGTTCTGTGTGTGCTTACAGATGAGATCTTGCTCTCTAGGGTGTAACTGAATTGCATAAAAACAGCTTGTGACACAGTCAATAGATAGGGTGAGGGCAAGCCATACTTCCCAATTCCACACAGAGTCGTTTTGGCGAATATGAGCTATGGTCCTCTGTGATTACCTGTCACTCTTCTAGCCATCACACTGAGGTTTGTAACTCATAAAAACCCACAGAAAGGCTGTAAGGAAGAAAGACAGACAATTTCACAGCCCCCACAACACTGATCACAGATGATGACATCGGGACAGACCATGAAAGCAATCAGTACAGAAGGGACACACAGCCCTACCAGTCTATTTGGGAGAAGAACGGTTGTCTGGCTGCACTGATCCCCATGAGGCCACAGACAGTGGTCCATTATCACAATGTGGGGTCAGGCAGCCTCAGGCCTGCATGCCAGCAGACATGCCAGTTCCTAGTATCAGTGCTGGTTCCGTTCCCACATACTGTGAGAGCTGACTAGGAAGAAAATCATGTATGTACAGAGAAACCAGTCCCAATGGGGGCTCTACATCTGTCACTACTGTGGAAGGGTCAAGGCCTCCTGTGTGTTTGACTCAGTCTCAGACAATAGGAGACTCCTGGCACCTTGTGCTCATTCTCTGAGTTTTCTTTTTTTTCCCCCAGGAAAGGGACTTTCTACATGCCTAAAATAGGCTCACTGGCATCCTTTTTGTTGATTTGGGACTGTCCCTGGAACCCAGTTAGCACTGATATTATTTATTCTCTAGCAAGAACTATCAATCTTATTGTCCCTTAAAAATACTTTTTACATTCCCATATTCAGAGACACAAGCAGGCCTTTAAACTAGCGACCACCTCTATGTTCATGTACTACCAATGAAAGACAGTTTGGCTGATTGAGCCCGCATTCCTACAACCAGACTGATATACTAACGCAGGTGATAAATAAAATTAGAGTCATTCTTCCTCCTGTTTAAACATCTCTGGGGCCCTGCAGAAACTACCCAAAGGATGAGAAGCTACAACTGTAGTAAGTAAAACAGGGGATGCTCAGCCTTGGAAAAGCTGCGGAGGAAACAGCACCATATTTTCTTTTGGGTCTTAGGCCAGTAGACATGGGCGAGTCCTGACAAGATCTGGTTTCCGGAAAAGGCAGACAGCTAAAGTAGGAGGCTTTTCCTAAAACTGCCCCACAAGCAGGTCACCAGGTACACGGTGTGTTCAAAAGGAAAGCGCCAATAGAAAGTCAGGAAAGTCATCTTTGTTTCTGCCTGTGTCTGGAGGCCCAGAGCCAGGCTGGAAGTTTCCCAACCGTTTTCAGCACTCAGATGCTAGTGAGCAGAAGAATCGCACAAATGGCTTGGTAAAATGCCTCATTTCAGGAACCTAATCTTCTAGCTCAGAAGACCTGAGGTTGAACGTTAGGATGTGCTTTGTGAGCCACACTTACAAGTGATGCAGGCTCACGCGTCATTCCTTTGAGCAATGCTGCCGGCTGGATACAGAGCTCTCAGAGCAGCAGATAACTCAGGATAAGTCACTGTGAGTCGGTTCTTATTTGAGTCAGCTGAAACACTGATATCATTGTTGAGGATCACAGAAAGCAGGTGAGTTAGCAGAGACCCGTGCCGGGGGTGGGGGGTGGGGGGTGAGCAGGGGAAGTGCACGTGGCCTGCAGAGCAAGAAGGGTTGAACACAGTACTGGGAAGATGATGAACTGCGCAAAGCCGACCTGAGGGGCTTATGAGGAATGGCCATTGTCTGACTGCATGGCCAAAGTGTAGGGAAAGCCAAGAGCACTAGAAGTAAATTCTGTTGCTAGCAAGACCTTTGCCATGGAAACCAGTGCCTACCGTTCTCTGAAGAATTCAGGTCAAGTTGAAATACTCAATATACTTAGTTTATGAAAGCGGTTATTCAAATGCTTCAAATACCCACCAGTCTGTGTGGGCCTTGGAGGGACAGGGGGAGAGATAAGTTTCCCACTGTCCGGCATGTTCTTGGCTTCCTTCCCACTGTCCAGGCTCCAGCTGCTAGGGGTGGGATTCACAGCTGGAAGGGAATAACACAGCTAAAAACACAAGATCCAGCTTTGCCTTTCAAATGCTTGAGAAAATTTAGGAGAAAGTCAGAATTATCCAGAATGGGGGAAAAAAATCAACTGGATTTCAAAAAGACCGCAAAACCTTAAGCCTTATCAGCAGGAAACTTCCGGAATACTAAGGCTCTCTCTAATTGGTTACCTAACAGAGTTGACATTTAATTAGGTAACAATGTGTCTCTTTATTTCTCTCAAGCTGTCAAACAGGATTACAAATCTCTATGCTAGAGAGTAGCAACCTGCTGAGAATTACTAATGTGTTTAGATGCTGAAAAAATAGATGGAAAATATAGTCATTAGTCTATTTGTAGACATTTCTGGACAAGTGGCACCTAAAGGAGTCAGGGAGGCAAACGGTCCTCTCATATTACAACTGTGTTGCAGAAATACCAAGGACAGGGCTAGGGTACCAGCCCGCCTCACTGACCAGTGCAGTGAGGAAAGGATTCTTCCCAAATCGAAGGATGGCACGAAATAAGACCCAAGAAAACAACGTGGACTGCTGATATAATCGTTTTTATCTTTCAACCCATCTGCTCCACACATTGAGTTGTAGGAACACGGAAGCCCTGCTAGGAAGCCGGGCAGGACTCACACGTTGTGAACAGACAAGTCTACAATGAAGTTTCTGATAGTGAACCTGAGTTCCTGCTTGCTTCCTGTGCAGACACTGTCATCTGGTGGACACAGTGAGGATTGCAACATTTTATTCCTCAAAATTACTGCTTTGATTTAAGGTGGTGGAATTATTTTTAAACATATTTTTTTTCTTTACTCCTTCTATATTTGCTCTGTGGTTTTCTTCAGCAAAGTGTGCAAAAATAACAGCGCATTCTTAGTGTCTTCTGGTAAAGATCAACGCTCGACTTACAACCTTAGAGCTAATTCCATGCTTTAAAATAATTTTGGCTAGGTCCTCACTAATTTTCATCTCCCTTTGGGAAGTTTTAATGTTAATGTATCAGTGTACCAAAATGGTAATGCAGCCTAGTTCTTAATGGGGGCAATTAAAGTGCACTTTGCTGGGACACTTCATTAGTGAGTCTTGATTCATCAGCCTGGGAGACTGCTATTTTTGAGGCCTGACCCTGAGAGGCAAATGGCTGACTTACTGCAAGTCCCCACACCCACAGTCAAGGAAGTGGCATTTAATCTGCTCCTGCTCTTCTGTGTGTTGCTAATTGGCTTCTTACCACTGTGCCTTCATTCGGCTCTTCCTTGTGTGTGCATGACCTTGAGGCAGGGCACACTTCCATTATGCACCGGACTGCAATGTTTACACAGTATTTAGTTGTACAAGAGCCTATCCGAGTCACCACAAACAACAGATGAGCTGGCTGAATGAGCTATGCGGAGGGCAATGGAGAGGGAGTGTTAAATCCTTCTGAGAAGAGCTACTTTCATTGTGGAACTAGTGGCCCAATAGGCAACTTTGCTTCAGGAAGAGCAGGGCTGGGCTCACGGAGCCACAAAAGACAGCACACAAAAGAGTTCCTACTTGCTCAGATTCTGCACTTAATAGTTCATGGGGAATGGATCATGGAAAACCGTCTTTCACTAATTCCCTAAAGTTCACACTCATCCTGATCATTAAGGATCGAAAGCCCTACCTGCCACACGGCACACAGAAGACTGGAGGGAATGAGGACACAACAAACCCTGATGTGGTCTAGCACCAACAAGGGGTTGGGTAACACCCACCTTTCTCAGGTGCGGAGAGATTGGGATCACTGCGTGGCAAGGCCCCATCTCCAATATGATTAAACAGCATCCTCTGCAAAGGGAGAAGGGTCTGTTTTTATGACGTAATATGCTGAGATATGATGCCTTTTAGAAAATGATATGGTTATCTCCTTATGAAACTTTTTGCTCAAAATACTTTCTATATGGTATAATGAGGCAGGAACAAATATTTAAACTATATTTAAGGAAAAACGGGGACCAGAGCCATAAGTTTTCTGAAAGAAACACAATAAAAACTTGTGCATGTTAAATATAAATGGTAAATAATTACTTATAATAAACATAGGGAAAATGAATAGTAAATATTAGCTAGGTATGGTGTTCTGCACAAGTGTATACTGCTAGACTGGCACTATGACATATGAATAAGAATTAGAGGAGAAATATTAGTTTAAAAACTACTGTATATATATACCATTATGGTTTATATCCTATAGTAGGCAAAGAAAATGTGCTAATGAATGTTCTATAATTTTTAACCTACAGAAATACCGATTTTACACAGCTCTACCTAACACATGATAATGCGGACACCTACAGCATGATACATTATAGCACTTTTGGCAACGTATACACTGCTTCACATTTTACCCCAGACAGATAACTTGGGGCTAATCAAGGAGGCCTTTCAGAGTTTCCCATGCTGGCACATGTTCTCTTAGAGCAGATGAGACAAACTGTGAGATTCCCCTTGCAATGCCAGTGACAACGGGAAATACAATTGGTTAGCTGGTTCAGCCAAACGCACTCAGAAATCATTTCTGCAAGACATCAGTGCTGCTGCGCAGAGGAGGTATCCTGGGCCTTTCGGGAGGATCACACAATCAGCAAAGATAAACCAATCAAGCCAAATCCCACTCGCTCTCATCCAATTCCAGATGCAGCTACAGACTTCTGCCAGGATGGTGTAGAAAAACAGAGAAATTAGCCGGAGCAGAAATAAATAGCTTTCTCTGCTCTTAAAACTATTCCCAAATAAACTGTAAAACTCAGGGATACAACATGAACCTTCAACTTCGTGCCCACCCTTCAATGCACATGAGTCACCCCTGGACTGAGCCTATGGCCCTGTGCTCACTCAAGTTGAGAGGAATCATTTTAAAGTGAGGTTTGAGTGATAGGTAGAACCACGTTCCCTGGTTCCTATGAGGGTTTCAGGGGCATCTCTAGGACAAGACCCCTTTCCTGGTAATTCATGGAAGAATGGCAAAGGCAAACAGATTGCTCCTGTCCTCTCGAGGAGGCGAGGAATCAGCTGTGGCTGTCCTCAATGGTTATGGGAAAGCAGGAAGTTCTGGGTAGAAGCAGGAGTCTTCTGCTACCTTAAGAGGTTCCTCCCTCCCCAGCCTTCTGCTCCATACACATGCAAACACACACACAGATAGTTCACTCATTAGTGCCCCCCTTGGAATCTTGCTGTAGCAGCAGTGAAACAGGCTGAGATCAAGGAGGACCCCAGACTTTCCTCACTGTTCAAGCCGTGACCCAGATATCCCTCTAGAGTAGTGGTTCTCAACCTGGGGGGTCTGAACTCTACTGGGGGTAGCATCAGTTATCCTGCTCAACCTGTGGGGGCCAACGCTGTGGGTGGATCACATCAGATATGTTGCAGATTAAGATATTTATATTACAATTCATAACCATAGCAAAATAACAGTTATGAAATAGCAATGAAATAACTGTATGGTTGGGGTTACCCCAACATGAGGAACTGTAGTAAAGGGTTGCAGAATTAGGCAGGTTGAGGACCACTGCTTTAGACTCATGAGTCAGATGGCATTCCCAACAGTGGACAGAGACCAGAGGCGGAATGACTCTTCTCCCAGCTGGCCTTGACACTGGCTGCTTTTGGCAGCTGCTGTGTGCCTCTGCAGATTCACAAGCAATCCCATTCTCTCCCTTCTTCTGGCTTCCAATTCACCCACAGGAGTACCTGGGAAGGCTCCACAGGTGTTGGGTAAATGGCACTGCATGGTCTATCTCTCGGGGACAGGCAAGAGTTTTCTCTGGAATGTTTGTGTTTGTCAGACAACAAAGGAGAAGCTGGGGAGAGAAGAGAGAAGTGATCAGTGAAGCCACCATGTGGGGCCAGCTTAGAGAAAACCGGAGTGCTGTGGCAGCTGCCTGCAACATGCACCAGTGAAGCCATAGCTCCTAGGTTCTGGAAGATTCTCTGGTCACCAGTCACCACGTTCCCAACCCTGCACTCACCTCTGGCACTCGACGGAGCAGAACTTGTCACATTAGGTGATGCAGAGTGAGTGGAGCTTAGGCTTGAGGTAGACGGACTGGGCTGGAAACACAGGGACAAACTGTCATGCACAGGGAGCCTCAGTTCATAATGACATTTGAAACAAAACACCAATGGGTTGGCTTTTTTTTTCTTCAAATTAGCAGAAAGAAAAACAAAACCCCAAAGGCCGTTTAGAAACAGAGCAAAGTCTTATTAACTCAAATCGACAATGAAGCTTGCCTGGACTATCAGGCACTTGAGATTTCTGCTACCGCTGAAGGAAGGAACACACACATTGGCTTCAGCTCTATTCCCTGACTCTGAACCCATCGGCAGCCCTCCCTGCCTGCGGTATAAAAAGAAACACTTCTAGTCTTGGGCACATAAATAGGAGCAAGTTTCTAACTTTCCGTCTATTGATGGATTGCGCACGGGTGCTTCTCTCCTGTGTGAGCATGCATGTGCTATGGCATGCATGCAGAAGTTAGAGGACAACTGTCAGAGAACTTGTGAAAGTCAGTTCTCTCCTTTCACTACATGGGGCATCGTGCTAGGCAGCAGCAAGTGCTCTATCCACTGAGCCATGTAGCTGGCCCAGATGAGAGCTTCTAAAAGGCACACAGTCAGCCTTCTCCTTCTCTTCAAAACTGTGTTCAAAGTATACAATGGGAGTCATACTGTGGTCATTTCCAAGGGCAGTGACAGGAAACTCAGCTTTGTTTTACCATCCTAAAATAAAATGCTTTAAGACTCCCATGAGCTCAAAAATTCCCCAAAAAGCTGTATTTTCTTCCATTTTTTTTATTATAGAAAAATTTCCTATATAAGTATGCAAATTTTATATTGTGGCCTTATGCCACAAGGAAACTTATAAAGAGCCACTTGGGAACACTAAGAGGCAGCTACGGTATGTCAGCATGCTCTAAGAATCTAGGACCCATGAAGCAAAGACCTACCAAGGCCAGTCTGGAAGCTAGGCCTGGGCAGCTTGCCTGGGATTTTCTATTGCTTGCTTATATTTCCTAAAGTGATGGGCACGTTGGAGAGATGCATCTTTGTGGATTCCCAAGGCCAACAAAGCAATACTGAGAGTTTTTCAAAGGTTGGTCCTTAGGTCAAGTTCTTGCTTGTAGGTCTGTTTGTGAGCCCAGAAGAATGGACAGACACTCTCATGATGCAGACAGAAAAGGAACAAACACGAGCAGACAAAAAGCTAATGAAGTACCTGCATGTTAAAGACTTCATCAGAGCTTTCTGACTGCCCTGTAATATTGCTTACTTCGGCAGAGGCCTGTGAGGACAACGAGGACGAGGAATACCGGTTCACAGCTGGGTAACTTAATGGGCTGTTTCAGGGGGGAAAAACACGGTCGTTAACTCAGTCTTGGAACTGTATTTTATCGCATGCTGGCATGGCATGAAACCAAAGGGAAAAAAGACACATCCCGCTTTGTTGTCTCCTGTTTGCCTCATTATAATCCAATGTTTTGAGTTTGTTTATTTCTCATGCTGTTGCTGTTTCACCAGTGGCAGATGTCTGCAGCTGCCTCATGGCTTAACTATTTCATTAAGAAATAGAGAATTTGACAAATTGTACCATAAAGAATGAGAGAACCATTCCGGATCATCTTGCAGGGCTGGCAAATTGTAAGGTAATTCAGAATATGACTCACCTGCGTCTAGGAATTACCCTGGTACCATCTGGACTCATGGAGGCAGGGGCCGAGTTTCTACACACACGAGGGCTTCCATTAGGAAAATGCACAGGGCTGGCCTGGATACAAGCAGAGAACTCCTGAAGAAGAGGTCAAGAACACATTTTATTAGTGCAACTGATCTATAAGGTACTTTAATCTACCAAATATAGACTGGCAACATCATGAAATCTTTACATAGGTACCAATTATAAATGACAGTACTGTTAAGCCTTCAGACATTGACCTCGTTTGTTTTGTTTTCATAAAGGGTAAATATGGCAAACAACAGAGATGCAATTGTAGTAGCGTTTGAAGCTCCTAGGCAAATCTGCAATGTGGCAGAAGAACCAAAAGATGTCGCTATTGGATACTTCATTTGTAGACACAAACAGCAGTGGCAGTAGTTACATTGCCCCACTGTGGCCTCTCAGCACATACCTGTATCCCAAAGCTTGATTTCATCACAAAGAACTGGTCTACCAGTTTTTTGTGAAGAGGTCTCATATCTTGAGGTACAAACTTCTCATGCACGGCCAGCCCGAATTCCAGGATCTGTGCCTTGATAACGACACAAGGAAAAGCCCACATCAGTGACTACTTCTCATGGGAGCTTGCTGGGGACCATACGTGGTTGCTAACCTCCTACATCCAACGGTGGGAAGACTAGTTGCTCTACAGGTGAGAAGATAGGGCAGAACAGTCTCATGTGTAATAAGTAACAAGTGGGGGCTTGACTTTGGGTCTGTCTGACTCCCTGAACTTGACTTTCCTGCTTCACTTTCCCCCAGCTCCTTTCCTGTGTATCTCATATCTTTAATGATAACCCTCGTTAGTGGCTATATGTCCCTGGGCCCCACACCCCCTTCCTAGCGTAGGCAGAGAATGAGGCAGAAGCTGCTTCCTGTTTGGAGAGTCCAACAAATCCTTCCCAGGATGAAACCTCCTCTTTCACATCAGCCTCCCAACACCAAGAGATTCTCCAAAATTTCTAGGGAAGAAAAGAATAACAAAACAGGAACTATGTAGCAGTTGCTGTGCTTTCTGTTGTTCTTTAAGAATATTATTCTTGTTTACTTACTGTAATATAACAAAGGATCCTGCTTTAAAGATTTGTTTTTTCTGTAAGGTCCCAAAAGGAAATGAACATAAACATGCAACTTTCTTTTGTTCAACCATCAACAGCATAAGATTTCTTGGATTGGAATAGCAGCTATCTTCTGCATTTCAGTGAATTCAGTCTGCGAGGAAAGCAAGCCATGCAACACCACACGTGCTTGCATCTTCGCAGCTTTCCAAGAGTCTTTGTAGAAAGCCAATGATCAGACAGGTCTGATCTTAATGGGCTAGAGCATGGGACTGCAGCAGCTTCCACTCTAAATACCTCTCCCCGCCACACCCTTTCTAAAGAGAAAAGTACCCTGGGTTGAACACCAAGGATACACTGGAGGATATCTGACACATAAAGGGAAAGACTGTCCTATAAGATGAAGAGATGGGAGGGACCCAAAAGTTGTGACTAACTGTAGCAAATGCTAGACTTCTCCAATAGCTGTTGCCTTTCTTTTGCTCGGATAGGGTAATTTGGGTCATCAGGGAAGACAGCCAAGCATGGAGATTAGGAAGGCCATTGTGGGGAGTCTGGGGTTCCCTCCCTCCCTGTGGATCAAGCAGAAGCAGAGAATAAAGATGCACTGTATAGCAAGCTGGCTGACTCTTGTCAAGCCCAGGGCCTCTTAGCAACTTTATTATGTCAAAGTTGTCCTGTGCTGGACCCAAATGGCCAGGCTTTATACTTTCCCCTTAGTCTTAGAAGTGGGGCATTGAGAAGATGGTGACCATGGGGCAAGTGGCTCTCTGGAACTGAAGCCACTCCTGTGGGATTTGGCAGCTGGATGTATCTGTTGACAATATCTCCATGTCAACTAGACAGAGATCCAGGAAGGATGGTGGCTTCTCCAGTCTAGCTCCCAACTCATGGTCCCACAGAATGATGTGTCATGCCCAAGGTTACACGATAGGCTCGTGTTTCAATTGTGCTATAACAGAGACACCACATTTCCTGGCCACAGCTCTTTCTAATGCGTCCCATGAGCAACACCAGGCACAATATAGGAAAGCCTCTTAAATTTTATTTTCTTGAAAATCTTAACTCTGAGCTTCTGTTTTAGTTCTGGGGAAAGAACCAATTCAGGCAAAAAGATACAATCTAAAGGAGACTACTTTTGAGAGGTGAAGTTCAGGCAATGCTCAAAGAGTTTTTATGAAATCAACCAAGGCTAAAATCCTTATGCAACGCTGCATCTGTGTGCCAGCCATAACCACACTGGGAACTTATCTGACTCTCTTGTAGGTCAGAGTCCTTTTTCTTTGATCCACTAGAACTAGTCCTTGCCTTCATCCATGAACCTGTCATTATCCTTCCCCTGTGTCATTATTTTATGGATAGTATCTATAGACCATAAACAGACTAAAACCTATCACAACCCCAATGTCTTCCAGTCTAAAAAAACATGCTTTGTTTACTAATTTCATATTATCAAGTAGGAAGAAATACTTCTGTTCCATTCACACATAATCTACTCTCCATAGAAACAAAATTATTTCCTGTTTAATCTAGATTGCCAAGTATGCTTTCCATCTCAGAGGTTTGCAAACCCTTTTCGGGCAACTATCAACAGGGGCAGAGCCAGCAACAGAACACTTAATCTTGATGGCACCAAATAAAAATAAACTATGCTACTTTGAAGCAGAAAATGACAAGTGTACCTAATTTGTCCACTTAATGCAACCTCTAGGCTTTATCTGCAAAACACAATACTGCTGCAGAGCAAATTCTACTGATGACCTACTCCTTACTATGGCATGCATCTAACAATCACATTCATTCATGTACCGATCTGTGACCTTGACTTGGCCTGAATTCACTTGAGCATGAAATTTTCAGTGATAAGCTAGCAACAAGTCTGCAGGAAGCCTTAGCAAGGGACATTCAAAGAGACTATGTGAAATGGTACTTATAGGGGGACAAACTGTTAAGTTTGTTCTTGGATCCAAGTAGGGATAGTGAGCAGGAATTAGCCAGTTTCTGGTTATATGTTAGAGGTGAATCTGCCAACTTGACTGCCACTTCACTTAGGCTGTTCATGCAAATGCCTCTAGGTCGGAATTTGGAAGGACACATAGGGCCAGGCAAGGTAGAATGTTTGCTTCTGTGGCCTACCTGCTCAAGCATCAGCTCTCTTAACCGTGCAATCTTCTCCCCGTCTTCAGGATGACTTAAAATATAGTCTTTGGCAAAGAATGCCTAAGAAGAGAAAGAACAGTTAGGCTGTCCTGGGAGAGTTACCATGGAAGCGAAAGGTACTCCCACCACCACCACCACCACCACGTCTTTCTAAGACTCGGCATATGTAGAGAAACAGCATGACTACGAAACTTGTTTGGGGGGAAATGGAGTGATTCCTAACTGTGCACAGCTGGTCACAGGCAACATTCAGAAAGTCTGAGCTTCGACACTAAGCATCTCTGGTAAAAATAAAAAGCAGACCCAAGTCAATAAACTATAGGTATAATATCCTAAAATATTCTAAAACATATTCTAAAAATATATTCTAAAATAAAATAAATTAAGATTCAAGTGGCCAAGATGGTCTTCCATCTATTTCTATCATTAAAAAAAAAAAAAAAACAGATAAAAAGTCCACATAAAGGATCACCAAGCAAACAACCAAGCAACCAAGACTATCCCCACAAACTTCTTTCATCAGGCAAATTAGTTTAGTTAGACAAATGCTTCTAGGTGGGTATTTGGGAGGACACACAGAGCCAGGCAAGGGAGAATGTTCTGATCTCCTCACCACATTTACTCTTCCCAACCCAAGCACACACGCTTAAAGTACCTTACCATGAAGATGGACTACATGGACTTCACAAATGGCTAGCTACACATTTGTTCTGATTTACAAAGGACTACATTTGGGCTGATTGAAGCCATCTGTCACTGACAATGGGCCCATATTTGCACAAGAAAAAATTCATTCATAAAACCTGAAGGCGTCTCCAACTGACAAGTTCGCCTCCAGCGACCCTCAGTCCTCACCTCTTGGTACCTGGAAACGCCACCATTCACTGCGGCATCTATGACTCCATTGAGGCACATGGTCAAGGGGTTGATGTTCTGCATCTGCCTCGTCTGACACTGGCTGATCAGCGTCTTCAGTTGCTGATTCTTGTTTTCTAACACTTCAATGGCATTTTCCAGAGGACTCATTTCTACCTGAAAAGCAAATGAGTGTAAATATCTACTGATTCCTATGATATTCAAAACCAAAGATAGAGAGGGGAAGACAAAGGGAGGGAGAAAAAGAGAGCGAGAGAGCACACAAGACAGACAAAGCAGAAGGCCCATCTTCTGAATCATCTATGGTTCTAGTGGCTCCCATCAGTGTCTCTTCCCAGAGCCATCCCACAGCACAGGAAAGGATGCAGAAGTCAAGTTACCCATTCACCAGTGAGGTGTGAATACGGCAGGAAACCATGTGACGGAAGAGTGGTTTGGGTGAACGGCAACTTTGCATTCTGTGACATCACAGCAATAGGCATCCCATGTTTTTATGTTCTTTTGGATGGACACTGAATGATGAATGTTTCACCTGTCTGGTATTTATTTGATACAAAGCAGCATGGGCAATACAGAGGTACATTAGCAGATCTTCTGGTGTCAGAGAGCATTAAGTTCCACTGGAGAGAGGGGACATATGCCCATGCAGACCCCCACATGCATTTATAACAGCACCATATGGTGGCAGAGGATAGCACACAGTTGGGAGTTACAGAAAACGAGATAATCACATACATTCCAGGATCTATTTCTTGGTGCACAGCCAAATAGAATCACAATGACTTACTGGGTTGTTACAGGGGACCTAATTGTGACTATGATCAAAGTGTTTTTCCAATATATGGCATTGTGCTGTTAATGTCACTGACATTCTCTCTGAAGAGAAGGTCTGCCAAACTCTTAGTAATGAAATAATTTGGGCTTACAGGAAGCATACTTAAGCACTTGCTCTTTCAGTTAGAGAAGCAAAGCAGAATAACAGGCCACTTAGACCATACTGAAAAATCTTACAGTATCTCAAGCATATGAAAATTAAGAATAAATATTTATCAAAAGTAATATAAAAGAAGACATGACAAAATAATTTCGAGGTGCATAATCACCAAAGAACCCATTCGGAGAATATACAAGACCTCAAAACCAGAAAAAATAAAAATAAAAAAAAGCAAAAACAGCAAGAAAAACTGGGCAAAGATTGAAACAGCAATTTCAGAGAGGAGTAAATTTAAGTGGCCAGTAAATATCTGCAAAGGTACTAAGTATCATGTGTGAGGGAACATGCAGAACAACAGCAGAGTGACATACTATAAAATGCCCCCTCAAACGGTAAAAATAAGCGTAGCAATAGCAAGAGAGTGTGAGAGTGAGTGCCTGAGCTCCTCTTCTGCTGGTGGAAGTTCAAACTGCCTCGTTATCTTTGGGAAACAGTTGCAGGATCTCTCATCTATCTTCTGCTGTACATTACATATAACGTTATTTATAGCTTTATCTATCTCATGGTCCCATATGCCCATATGTGGGCATACATATGGGAAAAATGGAGCTGGAGGCATGAACAAAAATGTTTGTAACTGTTCCCCTAAATCACTGTTTGTCAACAAGAAACTACAGATAATATATTGCGGTCTGCTTATACAGTGGAATAATATATAGTAATGGAAAGTGTACTTTTGATACTTAGTCAATGGGAAATATGACAAATACACTGAAAGAATGAAATAAATCTTTACAGAGTATACACAGTTAAGCAAAACTGAGTGGGTTGGTTTAGAAAAGCATAAATAGTGGCTATTTCTCTAAGGAAATACATACCACAAATGCCAGGGTCCCTCTAGAGTACAGAGAGGGAACTGTCACTATAATTTAGAGAGGTAGATAAGCCCTAAGATGCACGAGCAGGGATGAATAGTTTTAAACCATTTGTGATATTAAATCTTTGTTTTATATGTGGAAAAGCTAAAGCATAAAGGAAAGCTTGACTTGAAATCACTCCAAGTTAAAAAGTAAGCCATCTTCAGGACCCAGGACAGAATGGTGGCTCTAGAGCCATGCTTCTCAACCTCCCTAAATGCTGTGACCCTTCAATGCAGTTCCTCATGATGTGGTAACACCCACTTGTAAGAGTATTTTCATTGCTACGTTGTAACTGTAATTTTGCTACTGTCATGAATCATAATGTAAACACCTGCATTTTCAAATGGTCTTAGTTGACCCCCACAGGTTGAGAATCACTTAGGGGCTGTGGGTGGGCAAGAGCAGACACAGCCCCTCAGTTCACAGGAGGAAGAACGAGAGATCAATTACTCCACAGCTGTGAACTACCAGCCCTGTTACTATGCATTTCAAGTGGAGAAAAAATAGTTTAAAATCACACTTTGAAGATTCACAGTAATATAGGGTACATATTACTGAGCATAAGAATTTTTAACCTGCTCTTGGAATTACGTCATTCGCCTTAGATGATTTTGTAACTTCCTGTGCCAAATGCTGACGGTCCTTGTTCTACCTGTGATTGCTTCGCTGCACACACCCTCTATGTTCTACTCATGATCGCTTCATCAAACACATCCTCTATGAATTGTAATACTTGTTTCATTCTGTATAAAAGTCCTTGTTTGAGAGCTGCAAAATACAGTTAGAATTAAAAAATAAAATAAAATAAAGTGGAGAAATTAAAAATCTGTCTTCACTTTTATAATCTCTAACACTGTTAATACAACAACTTTGTGAACATTGCATAAGACATGATAAACATGTGCAAAATACAAGAACTCCAGAGAATGTTTCCAATATGTAATTTGAGACAAAGTATAAGTAAGTCACAATACAGGATAAAACTGAACACAGGGAAGAAATGGGCTATTCACAGAAGAACCAGCCTGAGTAAATACACATTTGACAGGAAATCTTCACCAGCACTCGGCAAATACAAGTGAGACGCAGGCTGCCACATTTCCTTGTCAGATCAGAAAGCAAGGAAGGGTCTGGGAGGAAGACACTAAGCAGCTGGGCTGTGGCCCATCCACGCCCCTTCCTGAGGAAGGTCCTTGGAGGGAACTGAAAAGGAAACAGGCGGCCAGGTCATTTCTCCTAGCGGACCGACCCCTCATGGAAATGGACTAAGAACAGCTGCTGGGAGGGAGAGCTGCACTCTACGGAGGCCTGCAGTAGAGAGTTAGTAGCAGGACTTCTCAAGGAGACAAGCCCACACTCTAAGAGAAGTGAGAGGTCTGCAGCTAAGCCTCTGTAACATGGCGTGCAGCATCTCCTAATGCACACTTTAAACTGCGGAGCCCTGACAACCCCATTTATAACTCTTGTATGTTATTCTAGATTGTTACCATTGCTGTGAGATAGAAAGGTGTGGTGGATCATCCTTTAGTCTCAGATATTCTCTTTGTGGTGCCAGAGCATCTGGACCACATTAAATTATTAACAAAGTTCAACACCAGGAAGGAACAAAGAGTCCTGTCTGATTGGCTCAACAGTAACATCTCTGTGGATAAGTAAAAGGACAAAAGAGAAACATGTTAATTGACCCCACTTGGGTCAAGGAAACACCAAAAGGCAGCCCACTGTGATTCTTCAACAAAACTATTTTTTTAAAAAAGCAATGCAAGGGGGAACATGTAGACAAAAAGTATTTAGGAGACACTGCCAATAACTGAAATGAACATCTAGAACCAAACAAAGAGGGAAAAAGAAATCAAACAGACTCTTGGTGAGGCATAAGGGAACACTAGAAGTTTTATACTCACCACATTATTGCTATTATTTAAAATATAATGATATAGTTGTTTATAAATACACATATGAGAGAGTTATGGATGACTTTGTATGATGTCACATTTTTGTTATAAAATTATACGGTGTGAGAAGTGGTTAGAAGTGCAGATAAAGAAAAATAGGTCATTTTTCTAACTGCTGAAGATGACAAATTAGGATTGTTATACATTTTCTCTATCTCTGTGTGATATAACTAAGTTTTAGAGGGTCACTGGCTCCCATGCACTGGGACTATGGAGCAAGGGGGACGGGGAGGAGGCTTCTTACAAACAGGCTAGTCCTGGAGTGTACGGCAGTAATGAAACACTAGATGGCGCTGTTAGCAGACTGATGCAGAGCCCTGGGATTCTGGGTAGGGAGATACATACATGGATACCTTTGTGTTTGTTCTTTCACAATTTTATACATATATAAAGTCTATGTTGATGACTACAAACACAGCCTTTCCTAATCTCCCTCACACCCCTATTATTCCATCCTGCCTAAGAGTACCCTTCCCACATTGTTGTTGATTTTCTGTTGTGGTTTTATTATTGTTTTGTTTTTGTTTTTTTGAGACCCACTGAGTTTAACCAAGATCATCTGTGTGACCATGGGTTTGGAGGCATCCACTGGGCCTAGTGGCTCCTCAGTGGGCACTCAAAGGAAGAATGACTAGTCTTGCCCTAGAGTCCATTTCTAGGTCTGGAGGGAGGGGCAGTGCTCCATAAACCCATTTCCTATCAGTCCAGAAGAACTAAAATTGGATTTCAGGGTTACTGGGGCAAAGGTTAAGAAACAGGCCTACAGGAGATAATCTGTCCAGCTGAAAAGAGCAGCCCCACTAGAAATAGCGTTGCCTAGTGGCTGACCCGAAGGGTCCCACTGGAGATAGAGTTGATAAGTGACCCAGTTTTACGGCCACATTCCTTCCTGCCCATTGGAGATAGGGTTAATAAGAAACCAACACTTCCCTGGATAAGGTAGTGGACAAAGAGAACAAAGAAAGCTCAGCCATGGTGGTCTTGGAGCCTTTTCCTGTAGCTTGTTACTTTAGACATTAGACCTTTTTATGTTACTCAACCAATAGATGCTTGCCGAGTTGGAACTCCTCTGCTTTGGGGTGCTGGGAGGGATAGGAACCTATACATTTACCCTCAGCCCAGAGATCAGGGCTCTTTCTGGGTACCACTGTGCAGGTGACTGGTCAGAGCCAGGCTCTGGGTCGATTAAAGGGTCTCATGTATATTGCATCAGTATCGAGTCTTGGTGTTTTTTTGGTGGTCTGGTGATCTGGGTACAGCATTGCGTAGGCTCATTACAGGAAGCCACAGGGCACAAGCGCACTGGGTCCAGCAGACAGCACTCCACAGCCCTTCTTCCTATCTTGCATGCTTCTGCAACATTCTCTGAGCCTTAGTGGGGTACTACAAATGTCCTGTTTAGGGCTGAGGGTCCAGCTGTTACTGAGAGCCAGCACCTTGCATAGCCATGGGCCTCTGCAGTCAGTATTTATTGCAGCCAGCCTTCCCTGATTAAAGATGAAAGTAGCACTTACATATAGATTTAACTGTAAATACTTAGAAGGGAACATGACAGGTTAGCTAACATGAGTAAGTTAAGCTCTAAAACCTCCTCAGGTTTGGTGTGTCTGTGTGTCTGTGTGTGTGTGTGTGTGTGTGTGTGTGTGTGTGTGTGTGTGTATACAGGCATACTAGACTGGGTGTGAATTCCCTCTTGTGGAGGGGACATCAAATCTCCATGGAGATTCCATCTCACCTGAGTCAGAATGGCTCTCATTATGAAACCAAAATAAGAACAAACACCAGTGAAGATGTGGGAAAGGAGGAGCCTTCAGTCATTGTTGGTGATAGTAATATGGTGCAGCCACTATGGAAATCAGTGTGGAGGTTCCTCACAAACAACCTAGAGACAGAGCTTCCACATTATTGACCAAGTACTCAAAGGACTCTACATGTTACTTCAGGAACACTTGCTCAACCATACTCACTGCTGTTCTGTTCATGGTACCTAAGAAATGGGTCAGCCTTGAAGACCGCCAACTGGTGAGTGGATAATGAAAATGCAGCACATATACGCAGTGTATTTTATTCATCTGTAGAAAATGTACAATTGGGAAGTATGCAGGCAAATCCTTGGGGAAAAAATGATACCGTAGCTCAGAAAGATAACTACTGCATGATCTCTCTCATATGTAGAGCATAGCTTGAGACCTTCAGACTTGTATAATTAATCTGGAGGACCTGCAGGAGCAAGTAGATAAAAAAGGCTACTGGGGTGGGGAATGCCTTCAGGGAGCAGGGCTAGCAAAACACAGGTGATATTATACCAGAGAGGGAGGACTGTGAGGCTAGAAAGTTTAAGCAGGGATGGGTGTGGGTGCATAGAGGAGACAAGAGAGTAAGGATGAAGGCTAACCAAAACTAAAGACCTATGGAAACACCGTATCGACTCTAAATACTTTTTAAGGCAATTTAAAACAAGCTGAAGAAGAGCTAGGAGACCGCTATCCCGTAGGTTTGGATAGTGCGGCTGCTGCAAGCCAAGAGTTAGGAAACAAAACCCCAGTGTCAGGTATGGGCTGTCTCTTTATTAGTTGTTGGTCAAAGACGCTCTGGAGGCCACTCAAACAATACAGGCTCTCACCATTCTTCTTGGTTGCCCAGAAGAACTAGTTGATGACACCCTACTGCTAAAGACACCACACGCCTTGTACAGAGCAGAGAATCAAGTTAGAGGTAAGCTGCCTGCTTTCCTCCCTGTTGGCTCATGTTCCTAGTGCTGGAAGGTTCTATATAGGCAGCTGGGGGAAAGGTATGGTCTTCCTTAACTGTGAGCTGTATGACCAAATTAATTTTGAAGCCAAACTTTATGGATATCTTTTGTCTTTCAGATTCTGGCACTGTAGGCAAGAAATTTCCACTCATTTTCCTATATTCATTGAGTCCCTACTATGTTCTTGAAGTTCTTATACAGCAAGAACACAGTCAGTAAGCCAACAACTCTAATGGTTCATGGCGCATTCCAGGTAGCAGAAACAAGAGAGCCCCATGGAGGCTGCTGAGAGTAGGCTGTACTCAGCATGGACTAGCCCAGTTCAACTTGTTCTGTTAGAACATAAGATTACATATTCTAAGAAAGTAGGCAGCTGAGGTTTGAAAGGCTGTGTTTAGTATTTCTCCCTTTATCTTTGTCAGCAGGCTAGTCTTTGTGAATGGCGTGTGTGTGTGTGTGTGTGTGTGTGTGTGTGTGTGTGTGTGTGTGTGTGGTTTCCTGGGACTATTGGTGAATCTTCATAGCATTTAACATTCTGGGCTGTGTGGATCTGAAAAGGCTTTCTGAATCATTAATGTAGCCTCGATGACTAAGAACACTGCCATGGGTTGAGGTTTTGCCACTCTGTAGGAAGCATAATAATAAGACTTTCTGAGCACAGTGTTTGGCAGCCTCCCCTCTTCTAGGAAAGGCACTAAAGCACGCCATGCCAGCAACCAGCTTTGGGGGACCCCTCCCTCAGATCACACGAAGATGCAACTGGACTGACATAATTTCATGAAGTAGGAAGCTGCATTCAAATTTGGCATTGTACAATGAAAAACTCATTCAACCTTTAGCTTTGAACATGATAAGCTGGTCTTCAATGCTGAGAGGTTTTAATAGGAGAAGCCCTTCTGTAAAGACATTTTGGGCGGGAGCTACTTTTATTTGTTCATTGACAACATAAGTGGCTATTTACCTGGGGTGTTGTTTGCATGACAGATTTACAATTGATGTAATTTATTTCAAATAGATTATTAGGTCAACCCAAGGGCTGGACTTGGAGCCATAATGGATGTGCCAAAGGAGAAAGAAAAGATAGTGCAAGGCTGAGATACTACGGCTGTTGTACTGAACTGCAGGAGAGACAGACACAAGGGTGCAGGACCAGCCTTGCCATCAGCTCCTCTCTCCCATTTCTCTTCGTTGGGGTGGAACACGGGGAGGCGGCTGGCAGCCAGGGAATTCCTGAGAGCTGTGGTTATCAGAGTCTATAATGGCATCGGCTGATAGTTACCTGAAGCTCCATCTGTGCCTGCTCCGCTCCTCCTCTCACTGCCCCTCCCTGAAGATCAAAACAGCACAGGCTCCTTGTCGCACAGACCCTACATAAGCTTTCTATGAACGGGGCTTCATGTGAGCTTCATTTTTGCCAAGCAGAAAACCAAGGCTCGAAGAGAGCAACAGAGCTGGTTTTGGAATACCCATGTCATAACTCTGACATGACGATTACGTGAGAAAATAGGCTGCCCTGCGGGCTCTGAACTGCCACACAGTAGGCAAGGAGGATCACAGATGCAGCAGTTCGGAGCGCAGGAGCGCTGGCTGTCACTCCAGACCTCCAGCAGGTGTTTGTTTTTACATGCTGCAACCAAAACTGCTTGAAAGATGAAGCAGGGCAACAGCAACGTTCACCTTCAATGCCTTGGGTGGTAGTGGGCAGTGTTGCGAGGGAGCCCAGGGAACGAAAGAGCACAAGCAATCAGCAGTAGGCTCGGCATGCGGGGAGCGACTTGGGTGAGGGAGCCCAGGGAACGAAAGAGCACAAGCAATCAGCAGTAGGCTCGGCATGCGGGGAGCGACTTGGGTGCAGGGGGCGTTGGGAAGGTACTCCACTCCTTACCACTTCACGCTTTTCCACTTCGAACCAGCGGGAGATGCCAGGTAAGCTCTGCACCAAGTAGAGCGATGTTCTCTCCACCCAGAGACTCTGCAAAAACACAACACAACATGTCAGGCTCTACCTCCTACGGTGCCCTTCTTTCCAGGCCTTGAGCTGGGACAGATCTGACAAGGTGCTGCTTAGTTCCTGCAGCCTCTCGTCAGCCTTCCCTGGAACACTTGTGAAACCATCACAGTGAGATGCAGAGTGCCTGAAACGACTTGTCATGCAGAGCAAACGAGCACCTGCTTCCGAAAACAAGAGTCAGAGTACAAGGGTCAGAGTACGCAGTCTTCTCCGCTCTTTCTCCTCAATGTGACTGTAACCTCGTCACTCATCACGGTTTAGCCACCTTCATCTAGAAGAGGCAACAGTGTAATCTATGGAGACAAGGTTAGAGTGACCGTAACCTAAAGGGAGAGAAGGACTTTAGGATTACATGGCCTGAACCTTCTGTCTTAAGGCGAGGGCTTTACATTTCAGAAGGATGCTCGACTCCCTCAAAATCATCTTCTGATTAGGGAAAGGGCTGGCCCTGTCACCCATGCCTGGAGCCCCATCTCCTCTCTATCTCCTCACTTTCGGTAATGAGCAGAAATGCTGTGACTTTGGGGCACCTGTGTGCTTTAATCTGGACTCCTTCTGACCAGGAACCAGCTCCTTCAGGACACGTGACATGCAGCTGCTTTTGCCATGAGCCACTGTACATGACAAGGTTTTGTTTTATTAACCAGTTTTGGAATGTATACTTTATCACTGTTATTTAGCGTGTTAACAAAAAGAGCATGTCTTTCCACCAGCTCCTGAGATGACTACGGAAGAGCCCGTGTGGTAAGAGCTTGACAGGTTCTACTGATGACAGAGGCAAGCAGACAAAAGCTCAGAGGGCTGAGAGGATGCTCAGGGTGTGCACAAGGATGCAGGTATCCATGCCGTCAGGATGGTGGCTTTCTGAGAAGTAGACAAGTAAGAAGGGTTTTGCAGAGTGAAGAGTTCATCAGGAGGAGGTTGGGGGACACTGTGCAGGCAGAAGGCTGCCTACACAGACTTTTAGCTGCCTGTGAGAGGGTATGGCAAACAATAAAGAGAGAAGGTGGGTGTCGCTGGAGCCAAGGGGAAGGGTGGGTAGGCGGATTGTGGAAAGGACAGGCTTGGAATAATGGGGTTCAGTTTGGAGCCAAATCCTGAAAGCTGTAAGTATGGAGAAAGAGATTGATTTAACCTTACCCATCCCCAAAAGGCAGCTAGACCACTGAGTATTAAATTGCTGGCCAGGAGGAAAGATGGTTCAGTAGGAAAAGCAAAAGAAAGGGAGTTGGGAGACATGGGTTTCAGGGCCAGGGCTAAAGGTCACGGGCATGTGACTCTGAAACGAGCTAGTAGTATGATCTCAGTACACCCATGAGTGAGGACTGGAAGCCACTGCAAGGACAAAGAGCTGTATCCTCATCTAATTAGATCTCTAGTTGGGAGGAGGAAAAGAGGATTAGAAATATGCAGACAGGACTAGAAAATGGTTGTGGGTCTTTTCAGTAATATATCCATGGTGTTTCCCAATGGCATCTTTACTGGCCAATGCCCGGGAGAGGGAAGAGGCTAGTGGGGCAGGCTGCTGGTGCACGTGGCTGGTTCTAATCCATCTTTTGCTCTTTTATATCGCAGTCTGTGGCTAGATTTCTGAAGAGACCCACAGTAAACACACATGAAGTACTCTACAAAGGCCCATTTTTCTATTCTGTCTCCTTGGAATTCTGCAAAGCTACCGCCTCTGCCCGTTGGCTGGGAATAACCCCAGTAGGTAACTACTGGCAGCACTGGGAACCACTGGGCAAGGATGACTGAGTGGCAGGAGACACCTCCTGGCTTAAGACGGGAGTGTTGGTTGTGAGCACTGCAAAGGTAACACACTTACAGGAATCAGCTCATTTTGCAATTTTGTTTAGGTTGGAATGCTGAGTCACTGTTTTCAAGGAAAGGGATGGTCATACGTGATTTCTGAGTACCTGCCTCCTTTCCCAGTGAGGCTGTGAGAACTCTTGGCCCTTTCTGACTAGGAGCATGTTGAACTATCAAGGTACACTGGAGCACCCCAGCATATGCAGAGGCCAAGATGAGCCTGTACTCTGGTCGTCATCTCAGAAACCTAACTGCACTGTTGTGATGCACACGAGAGCAGAATCCAGAAGAGCGCTTCTCCACTGGACCAACAGCGTGCCCACACGCCTCCTCTCAGTTCTCCCTTGCCTGTTCCTTCCTTTTTTTTATTTTTTTATTAATTTGTTCATATTACATCTCGATTGGTAGCCCTTCCCCTGTTTCCTCCCATTCTTCCCTCCCTCCCATTTCTCCCCTTCTCCCTCCCCTATGTCTGTGACTGAGGGAGACCTCCTCCCCCTATATATGCTCTCAGAATATCAAGTCTCTTCTTGGTAACTTGCTATCCTTCCTCTGAGTGCCACCAGGTCTCCCCATCTGGAGGACATGGTCAGAAAAGGGGCACCAGAGTTTGTGTGAGAGTCAGATCTCACTCTCTTTTCTCCTTTACTCTGTGCTTCCTTGATGTTAGAATACATCCATATTCCCACAATGGCTCACCATGAATGGACACGAGGACTGTGTTCAAACATGAGTTTAAACCTTAGTCTAAGCACTGCTGGTATTGAGCTGCCACAGAGAAAATGACTTCAGGACCTACTCCCAGATCTGCTCAGATTTTCTGGGCTGGGGCCCACTTCCTGCTTGGAAAGTGTTTCCTATCATTTGGATATACTTCAGAGTTGGGGAGTGATGAGGATGATGGATTGCTAGACCCTTTGTTCCAGTCATGTGGCATTGTTCTCAGTCACTATTTACCAAGGCTCGGCGAGCTCAGCCCAGGAAAGCACATGGGGAGGGCAGCCCATTACAGGGTACCTTGAACTCGTTCTCTTTGTCTTTCGTGCCTTTGTGGAACGGTCTGTCGTAGCGGAACTTCCAGATGTGATTCACTTTATAGAAGCTCTTGATGTTGTCCGGAACCCCCTCTCTCTGCAGTACCTCCTGGCTCTCTGGAATGGGAGTCACAGCATACATCTGTAAATCTAGGATTCAAGAGTCAAGGAGGGAACCTGATTTGGCAAACAGCAAGGCAGTCTGGATAGCAATATGGTGTTTCCATTTCAGCTGGAGTCGTTTAAAAACAGCCCAGAAGAAAAATCTCTTGTAAGCATGCCTCCAGCTTCAGGCCTTACTCTGGTCCTAAGTGCGGGATTCTGACAGGACGTTCACTTGGCATTTCCATAACCTGTGGGTTTACACATCACTAGTTTAGTGGAGTTGGGGAGAACAGCTGGGCTTGGCATTCCAAATCGCAGTAACCTAGATCTTGTATATGAGACACTTACATCTTTAGTCTGGTCATGGTTCCTCAAATTTATTTATAATGCTATGGAACGCCTCATAAGACTATGACCAAAGGCAGTGGCCAGGACACTGACAAGGATCCACACTTGGCAAGTGTTGCTGCGACCTCTGAACTGTGGCTCCATCCTCCAAAACCAGTACAGATAAGCAGGGTGGTTAGGCATAGTTCCCACTTTAAATACTATTTTGCTTACATAGTTACTTCCTTCCCAGGATAATAGAGAAAATATTCTTCTTAAATTTTTTCTTATTCTTAGGTTTTGGCTTTGAAAATTTTTCTTATTTTTCTTGAATTTAGGTTTTGGCTTTGAAATTATTTCTATAACAGCCACCGGGAGCTTCCCTGTCCTCTGTAAAACCACTGGTTTCAAATGGATTTAGGAAGAACTGATGGGTAAATTGCCTTTCTGTCTAAAGCCTACGTACTTCCATTTGAGTCCTTTGTGTTTAGATAGGCGGGGGGCGGGGCACAGGGAGGCGCTGTGAGTTGTATGCTACCATTAAGTCAGATTCCAGAATATCATAGCTAAGAGCCTCCCAAGGACCCTGGAGACACTTCTTTTTCTTCCTTTCCTCACTCCAGAATTAAAGCATAAGGGGAAGAGGGTGGAGCCTGTGCAGTAGGGAACACAATGCTACCACTTCCTTGAACTGAAGCAGTTTCCATAGGAAGTCAGAAGACAACTGTCCTACGGGAAACCCCGTAAAAAGGAGCTTCAGGAGGAGGGCTGGGTCCACAGGAGTATCAATTAAAAGGCAGAAAATTCCTTAGCAGATGTTTAAGACATGTCTTTTCAATGGACACTGTGAAAATAATTAGAGCAATTACATTTTGTTCAGAAGGCACTAAGCCAAACCCAAGAGGTCTAGGAATGTAAGAATGTGGCCGTTGAAAAGGGAGCTGTGACTGCCAAGCTTTGCAGGACAATGTCCCAGAGCTAATGGCAGGTACCACCCAATGGAGCGCATCAGGAATGGATACACTGAGCCTCGGCCTGGAAGATGGTCTCGTCAGGCTGGTTAGCATGCTGCATGGCGATGGCATGAGGGAACTCGTTCAGCATTCGCTGTTGGAAGGCCTCTAGTCTTTCATAGTCATGTCCTCGACATACAAACTCCTTATTCTGGGGGTGCAATAAAAAAAAAAAAAAAAAGAAAAAAAAGAAAAAGAAAAAACAAAAAGAAATTAGAATTACATAACAAAGGGAAAAAGAAAAATATGGCTGGCAATAGCTGACCATCTGCTCTATACCACAACATTATAAAAATGATAAAATAAACCAGAACCATCTGAAAAATATGCCCATGAATTAAACATGCTGGGCAAAGGGCAAAAGCCTCACTTGTTATTGGTTTTCACAAGACCCAGTAGCATGCTCTGAATCCCAGGTTCATTTGCATGGGGTGTGGAGAGGGCCTGATACTGAGCATCAAAGACAAGAACCAGGCAAAGTGTCTTAAGATGTTGACAGACATGTGTTGGATATGATTTTTATGAAATGGACACTAAATCCCTACATAAAAATCTCCAATTGCATAAGAAAGTAATACAATAGCTAAAAATATATTTTACTGCATTTTTATCTAAAAGTCTGTGAGATCTGCTTTATCCTTCTACTGAGAGGGCCGGCAGGTGGCCATCTCTACTCTAGCCTTCAGAAGTATGTAAGGACCAAAGGCACGGAGACTTCCACCCCATAACTGGCTTAGCTCAGCTTAACGGGGCTAGTGGGTTTTAGAGCCTTGCTAAATGTTTGCCTCCTTTGTTTTGTTATAGTATACTATATTTTATTAATTTATTCTAGAGGTCAAGACTCTCTCATTCAGGACCAGAAAATTGACTCAGTGGGTAAAATTGCTGGCCAAGCTGATGGCCTGAGTTCAGTATCTGGGACCCTGATGAGGGAAACAGAACTGACTCTTGCAAGTTTTCCTCTGACCTCCAGACGTGCGTCATAGCACCTCTCATCCTACATATAACTAAAATAACATTTTAAAATGCCAACAGCCATCTGAGCTGGGCCAGAGAGCTGCAAAGATGAGAGTGTTCTTTAAAATGTATCCCAATAGCTGGTTGGTTATGAGGACCACTCTTCACTAGTTAAAAGACCACAAAATTATAACGGTTGAGCCAAGTTACAGCTGAGATCCACAGTGCAAGAACTGGTCACCCACCCACCACCACTCTGCGGCTGACTCACTGCCTTCACCTGTCTCCTCCACCTCCGGAGTCTGAGATTACAGGTGTGCACCAATTATGCCTGGTTTAAGAGATGCTGAGGATGGAACCAAGGGCCTCCTGTAAGCCAGGCAAATCCTGTACCAAATAAAGCTTTATGCTGGGCACCTGGCTTCAGTGAATTCTTTATCTTGTGGCAGGTATGTATGCTTCTTTTTGTTTGTCGTGTAGCAACCTATCATGTTGATTTGGCCTGTGCATCCCTCACCTGATGATCCTTGAGTTTTTTCCTACTTTTTGGAGGAAAAAAGGTGCTGCCAAGGACATTCAGATATAGACCTGCATATATAAATGGTTTCAGAGTTCTTCTGTGATGACCTAGAAGCAGACCTGCCCAGTTATAAGGGTTAATATTTCTCATATGGGGAAAGTAACTTTCAACACATTAGAATTTTAAAATGTATCCTGAATTTTAAAAGGAGGCACTCCTTGGGATTCTGAAGCCTGCAGTGTTCCTTAGAAAACAAAAGAGGGCACCCTTCTCTTTCATTTTGACAAAAATGACAATTACATAGAATACAGCTATTTTTCAAAAGTCTAATTATAGACATCAATTTATTCTAAATGCCTATTAAACAAAATTTGGTCTATTTGGTCAATGTAGTTTTGGTGTTTGCTAAACTTCCTTTTTAATTTGTGCTTTTAAACTATTTCTAACCTTTAAAAACACTGTCTTTAAAGATTGATTTTTTTAAAAAAAGTTATGTGCATGTGTGCATATCTGTGAGGGTATGCCACACGTTGCATAGGTGCCCACAGAGGCCATAAGAGGGTGTTGGAGCCCCTACACCTGGTGTTAAGTCAATTGTGAGGTGCTTGACATGGGTGCTGAGAACCCAACTAGGGTCCTTCTGGGCATGCAGCAAGTGCTGTTAGCCAGAGCCATCTCTCTAGCCCTATGTGCAGTTTAGAGTAATTACATGGAGTAGACAGGAATCTAGCATGGCTCAGTGAATGCTTAAACTAAACTCAGACTTTAATCAGGGCTACATGAGTGCCCAGTGTGCCTTCACCACGATTACCATCATAGGCTTCTTCTTCTTCCATAAAAATATAAAAAGGTGTATCACATGATGGGTTTGGTATAGAGATAAACACACCAATACTGCTATTCATTAATATATTACATATAACTTATAGAGTATTGTTATATTTTCCTTCAACCTAAAAGTCATTTTGCTTTCTTCTTACAGTTTATAGGAATCAGAATTTTTTTTGGGTCCCTAAAACTTTTATGCTCTCCAAACACCATACCTATAATTCACAATAGATTAGCCAACTCTTGGCATGATACGGAAGGAAATATAGGTTTTCATACTGTTTAACTCTGTGTCAACAGAGGAGGAGCCTTGCTCACATCAGAGTCACACTTTGCCATGCTGTGGGGGTCTCTGGTTCCTTATGTTGCTCACAGCTCTAGAAGGAATACCTGTCTACTGAGAGCCCAGCTCCAGGCCCCTGTGTGCTTCAAGGGGTGCTGGCAAGAGACCAGGATTAACAACCACATCTAAAATGTAGTATTTTTAAATCCAGCAAATGCTCTGTATTTGCCATTGTTTTGATCTGGATTGATGTTTCTTTCATTGCCAATGTTGTGTGCGTTTTTTTTTTTTTTTAAGTACAACAAGATTTTACATAATGTCTGTGTAGCACCCAACATGGTCATTTCAATCAATTAAAAGAAATGTCAACTTGCTGTCCAAGTTCCGTTTCCTGTTGCTGTGGTGAAATAGCTTGACAAAGGCTATTCCTCAGGGGATGAGGGCTTCCTCTGACTCACAGTCTAGGTATGGTACAGTCCTTCATGGTGGGAAGTGAGGGTGTCAGCAGCTGGTGACATCATGTCAGTCCACACGCAGTCAGGAAGAGAGGAGAGATGGATTTTCCTGCTAAGCTAGTTTCTTCTTTTTCATGCAGAGCATTCTAGAGGATCCCTCACAGGAATGCCTGGAGGCTTGTCTCCTACGAGGGTCCACGTCCTGGTCAAGTTAACAATCAACACTAACCACCGAACTATAACCATCATCATCCCAAGTGATCTAAATATTTACGTATGGTCTTTGGGTATTTTGAGGTCCATTCTGTAGATCAATCATCTATTTACTTTATCTAAAAGGCAGATAAGCTAAGGATTAAACAATAAACAAAGTCTTTGTCTTCTGCCTTCTCTGAGTATATGCCCCTTGTCTTTTCTCATGTATGTTTACAGTTATGGTTCAGTTTACTCAACAGAAGTATTTTTATATTGAAATTTAAAGTTGTAATGTACTTAGTTTGGGGTGTGTGTGTGTGTGTGTGTGTGTGTGTGTGTGTGTGTCTGAGACTGCTTGGCCTTGAATTCTTGATCATCTGAGTATGTGATCATATAGAGTGCTGGGATTGTAGGCATACACAACTGTGAGTGGTTCTGTTTTGTTTTGCTTTGTTTTTGAGACAAAGTCTTACTCTGAAGCCCCAGGCTGGCCTGAAACTTACCGCATGGCCAAAGCTGGCTGTAAAGCTGTGGCCATTCTCCTGCCTCAGCTTCCCAAGTGCCAGGGTTACAGTATGGAGGCACTTGGCTCATAAGTTGATTCAGTTTTATCAGGTATTTCGAGTACTTCTCCATGGTTCCCTGAGTGAGTAAGTGAACTATTTTAACCAGTGTTTTAACACATGGAGGACGTTACAGACGGGCACGTCCAATGGTTACTCACATATATAAATATTATGTGCTCAGTGTAAAGAGGAGGAATGAATTACATATTCTATATCTACCTCACAGTGTCCGGAAATTCTCCTTTACAAGAACAGTTTATACTAGCAATAAGTCAGCTGTCTCTGCTGGGTGATATTTACCTTCTAGTAAAGCCATCAAAAACGCCAAACAGTACTTTTTCCATGGCTCTAGAGTAAGATTTGTACTTAATGTGGCTGTGACTCAGTTACTTCCTATAGTCTGCAACTCCACTGCCCTCCTCTGTATTCTCGAATGCCAACTATGGAAGCTGCACAGTGGATGCACAGGCTACCACATAAGGGAAGCCATAATCACTGAAGGCTGCAAGAAGCAAGAAAGCTCAGGAAGGCGTAGAGTATTTGATCTTGAGAAGTCGTTCAAGACAAACCATTCTAGAGTAACAGTTTCACAAATTAAAAAGGTAAAAATGTCATGATGCCATCTTGTCGTTACTTGTCATAGAATGTTACCCATACCTTAGTTTTCTTGACTGGGATATCTGAGCAGGAAGAATTAAACAAAACTAAGTAGTGTATTACTTACTCTTAAAAAGAATGGAAATTTTTTCCCGTAAAATCCAACTCTGAAGAACTCAGGTTCCAGACGCTGCTGGTCCATGATTTTGTCATACAGAGAGGCTTCCATCATCTAGGGAGGCAAAGGGAAGGTCTGTGAACTCCATCCTTCATTCCAGCCAGACCAGGACAAGGACGGGGGCAAGGACATGCTGCTATGTGCAGGTCAAATACTTTAATTCCTTTTTAATGCTTGCACGTGAGGATCAGCAAGCCAGCTTTGTAAACACATAAACTGAGTAAAAACTTCAGACTTTGTAGGTTACCTGGTTTCCCTGATACTTCTCAACTCGCAGGACACAGACTGGAGTTTGCTGACCCTTTAAAGGATCAAGTTTTTACTGCGAGTTACTACCAGAGATGACTGTGGTGAGAGTTTTGGTTTCTTAAAATACCCAGTTATGTTATGTGAACATGTTTTTGTCTTAATCCCAGGTGTGGGATGTGTGGCTGCTTCAGACTGTCTACAGAAGCAGACCATTTGTCGTATGGCTGCTCTGGCTGGGGTGTGATTCTGCCAGCTGAAGATAGTTTAATTCTAGGGATTCTCGAGAGTATATAAAAAAGACCAGAGGCCAAGGAGAGGAGGCTGGCTGTTCCTTCTGCTGGCTCCTGCTCCTGTTGGTTTGTCAAATAGTCGAGTGAAAAGAGGCAAGAAAAAAACTGGAGATACCCTGATGAGATGAAGATTGGATTTGTCCCACGGACTCGATGCCCCTAACCAGCAGGAAGTAGTCTAAAAAGAACTCAATGTCCTCTAACCCTCTGTCTCTCCTGCCTGGTGTTGCAGAGCTGGAAGGGTTTGGCGTGGAGAGAGTGGTAGATATAAGAACTCAAATAGAGTAGCGTAAACAAATACACCTACAGCAGACAATTCCTGTAAGTCTGTGTCATCATAGTGTAGATCAAGTAGCAATTACCATGAAGAATTAGAAGCCAAGCCTTTCTGGAGGATTCTTGTGCTAGGTGTATGCACCTATGGCTCTGCTTCTTCCTTGCACAGTTATTCAGGACAAGGAATAGGCAAGATGGGGTAACTCACCAACCCGAGCCAAGGGAGGAGTGCAGCCCAAAGTGGGGTCTGGGCTAAAGGCTCTGAAGTGTGTCTTTGACAATGTTCAAACTAGATGGCAAACAAAGCTATGGCTTCCCTTTTGTGGTATTATTATCCCTGGGGTTTCCAGGGAAAGACTAATATTGTACTTGAAGGCTTCCCTATCCCCGAGTAACAGCACCCCAAAGAGCAGTTGGTATGAAGTGTAATGTTTTGGGTTTATATAAACCTTAGTGACTATGACACCCAAGGGCTGTCACTGGTAAACACTGTAACCTCGCTTCTGTTGCAGGGGCAGGATGCCAGGAGACGTTAAACAGCAACGTCCTTAGATAAAGCTGTGGGTCCAACAGCATCAGCACGATAAACTGAAGTTAAAATGAGATTTTTTTTTTCCCTTTAATTTTCAAACTAGGAAAAGTATCAATGACCCGCTGACATGAAGTATTATGGCGCAAGTAGAAGTTCAGTTGCCAGCTGGTGAATAAGGTGCTTGTGGTGGTGCAAGGGGACTTTGCAAGCTGCTGTAGGCTTCTGTTCTCACGTCTCCAGTGGCAGCCTCAAAAGTGGAAGGGAATATCAATATCATTTAAATACGTAAGAGCAGAGGATCTTGTGTTAGAAACCTGGGGGAACCTCAAGACTCGTCACCACGCAAAATACTTGTAACTCCCAAGAATAAGGACTCGCTCAAGCTTAGATGCAAGGAGATATAAATAAATGAGTCAAGAATAGGGAATAGTACGATCCCCAAGCACCTGGTTTACTGAGGACAAATTTCTGAAGGTACAGAGAGAGTTCACAAAGGATTCCCCCCCTAGTTTATTTTAACACAAGCCAGCTAACCATTTCTACCATTCTGTTTTGTAGACTGTAGGCACTAAGAACTGGATACTGTTGGAGAGACTTTTGTGTGATTGAGAAGCTCTTCAGCGCAGTGATTTTATACAATGAACTTAAAATATTAATCCTGGATTAGACTATGCATTGCAGACTTTAGAAACAGTTCGAGGGCTCCCTCTTTGTATATGGATCAAAAAACACATCTGCGATTTCTCTGTGTAAGTGGCTGAGTACGCTTCAGGGAAAATACTTATCTTAGGACAAGTTTCTATACCAAGAGGGTCATAGCATTGATTTCCTACAGCCCCGCTGGGAAGTTATCAAAAAGGGGTACCACACCTGACTCACAGACACCCCGGTACTTTACCCTCATCTTGCTCAGGTTCCTGTAGTCATAGTAACTCTCATACTGCTCTGCAATCTTCCGGCACAAGATAATGCCATTTTCCCAACACTGTGTGAAGACAATAACATGAAAGTAAGCATGCACTGCATTTATGCACCTCTAGCCCAGGTCAGGGTATGGATGCTAAGTCCTTACAACAATCTAAAGTAATAACAATGCCATTTTAAGCACAAAGCAACATATAACTAACATGTAGCTTATTAAAATGTTCAGAAAGTTGGAGATGACAGCTCCTTATGATACTCACTAGCACATGGTGCAAAACCAGGATTTTCTGTGCCACAGTCACACCCTGGAAACAACTGTAGTTTCCTACATACATGGGTCTAAACAGACTCCCAGTGCTCAATAGGGAATTATCATTGACCCTTAAGGCCCAGTAATTGACGTCTGGCACCTTGGGCTCCTTGCTTGGTTAACATGCACTTACAAGTTGTGAGGGCCATTAGATTCTGGTTAGATCAGTGCATTACTTTCAGAAGAAATGTTTAATATTTTGTCATCTAGCATACTATCAACAAAGTTTTGTTTTGTTTTGTTAAAAAAAACCTAGACATTAGGTGTGGCTTTTGGGCCACACAACCTTTGTCATAGTTACTCAACTCATCGAGTATTGCATGAAATCAGTGTAGTCATAAGCAAGAATGGCTGTTTTAAAAAGAATCTATGGACACAAAGGCAAATTTCATATAGTGTTCACATGCGTCGTAGTATTTATAATCTTTTAATCTCTTGAAAGCATTTAACACATAAAAGCTATTTATAGCCTATAGGCTGTAGGCTTGTGGGCAGTAGTTTACAGCCCTCACCTATAGCACAAACTTTGAAGGATGGGCTAAACTGTGAGGTTTGAGATCAATTACTGCTGAATCAACTCTGGCAATCAACGGGTGACACATGTCACAACAGCTAGACAATATGCAGAGTGAGAGAACTTAGAACACTCAGTCCTAAATGGATGCCTCCATCAAACCCCTCCCCTCAGGGCCCAGGGAACTCTGCAGAAGAGGAGACTGAAAAAGGGTAAGAGGCAGAGGTGATGAAGGACACCAAGGAAATGTGGCCTTCTAAACACAATAGGGAAGAAACACATATGAACTCACAGAGACTGAGGCAGCAGGCACAGAGCCTGCATTGGTCTGCACCAGATGGGGTCCTAGAGCTAAAAGGAGAGGTGGACACAAGATCCCACGCCTAACCCAGAAACTATATCCAGTTGACAACCACTTGCAAATAAAAATTTAGTTTTCTCCAAGGGAGTCTCACTGGGGAAACAAATTAGTCTTAAGGGTAGGTCATATTCTTAGCAGTACATATATAATTTTCAATAAATGAAAAAAGTTTACTTATAGGAGGGAACAAAGACATTACTAGTGTAAGGTCCTATCACTGTAGTTAGATAAATAATAAAGGGAACATGAGAGAAACCATTTACTTGCACCAAAATGCTAGACACACCCAACTGTGCTCTATAGAGAAACAAGCCACTTGCTGTATTTAACACTCTGACTAACCTTTGAGATTTGGAAGAGATATGTAAAGTATCCAAGGGCTCAAATCAAATAAACATTGGTGCCCAGAGTCATAGTCTTTTAAAAGAAAGAGTCCAACCCTGAGGTCTCCAAGACAGTGACAAATACGCAGATAAATTTCTGTTGTTGTTTATAAGCCACCGAGAGAGAGCCACCGAGAGAGAGAGAGAGAGAGAGAGAGAGAGAGAGAGAGAGAGAGAGAGAGAGAGAGAGAGGGAGAACACACATGTGCACCTGCATTCTCATATGTATTACAACACATGTGTAGGGGTCAGGGAGGACATCTTGCAGGAGTCTGCTCTTTTTTCCTAACACTGGAGTTCTGGCCTTGGCCTCAGGTCATCAGGCTTCTTAGCAGGTGCCCTTGCCATGTGCACTCCCAGTCTATATAAGTTTGTATAGTAGCTAGAGTGGACTAAGACAATGTCACTACCTCAAGATCAACCAAAGTTGAGAAAGAGGTTGGGCATGTGGGAATTTCCCAGAGGCCTCATTATAGCAACAGATTTCCCAGGCCCATGACAGAACTATTAATCAGAATGCCTAGGGGTCAGAATGTCTTGGGGCTGGGCATGGATAGTTTATTTTAACAAGCTGGGTGCTTCTAATACACTCCATAGTGTGAGGACCCTGCTGGAGAAGAAATAAAGGCAAAACCCACGGGTTGTCACTGCTACCTACTTTGCCTCTGTCAAAGTTCTGGATGATGGTGAGGTGCAGGTGCTCCTTGCGCTGCCATTCTGTTTGCATGGGGTAGGTCAGGAACTCCCTGAGAGGCCGATCAGACCATTCCAGCAGCTCGTCATACAATAGGAGGGTGTAGGCAGCCTCTGCAATGTCAAGGAAGAGGACGAAAGTCAGTCAGAGCCCCAAACCAGCTCTTTGCAGGTAGGATTGCTTTTCCCAAACTCAATATTTCTGCATTTCCTTATATAGTAGAAAAATGTCAGGACTACAAGAAGGAACGAGTTAATTAGTGGTGACTTCTCTTGGTGACAGATTCATTAGAGATCTGGATTGAATCTTTGAGTTTCTATTATTTTCTGTCTTTCTCTTCTGTTTTTAGTTCTCCGTGCTCTGGCCACAATTAACCTGTTCAAGAAAGTCAATGCAAGGATGTAGTGCAGATGTGGCATTGTTTACAGGGACAATTCATAAATATGTCTCTTGGAGACTAGGAAACTTTGAAAAGCTAACTAACTACCTAACTAACTAACTACTAACTGTGCTGGTCAGTTTTATGTCAACTTGACACTACCTAGACTTGTTCTAGAAGCAGAAACCCCAACTCAGAAAATGCTCCCACCAGCTTGGCCTGTGGGCAAGTCTTTGGGAGCATTTTCCTGACTGGTAATTTGATACTGGAAGGCCCACTGCACTGTAAGGCAGAAGCACCCTTGGGTGGATGGTCGGGGTGGTATAAGAAAGGAGCCTGAGCAAGCCACAGGGAACAAGCCAGTAAGCAGCGCTCCTTCACAGCGTCTGCTTCAGTTCCAGCCCTGGCTTCCATTGATGATGCGCTGTGATGTAAGGTTGAGATAAATTCTTTCCTTACCAAGCTGCTTTTGGTCATTATTACAAGAGAAACCCCAACTAAGAAGCTAATGAGAGTGGAGTATGACTTCACACAGACTCTGGTGCCTCATATTTGACCATGTCCCCTGGAGGGGGAGACCTGGTGACACTCAGAGGAAGGATAGCAGTTTACCAAGAAGAGACTTGATACCCTATGAGCATATACAGGGGGAGAAAAATCCCCCTCAGGAACAGTCATAGGGGAGGGGAATAATGGGAAAATGGGAGGGAGGGAAGAATGGGAGGATACAAGGGATGGGATAACCATTGAAATGTAACAAGAATAAATTAATAATAATAAAAAAAAGAAGCTAATGAACTGGCTAATTAAGGAATCTAGATTTTTTTTTTTTTTTTTTTTAATCTGGAGCACAGGAAGGTGATTCCAAGTGTAGCCAGAGTTTAGAAAGGGGCAAAAAGGCCAGAGGAAGCTGAATGACAAAACGCAAAACCAAACCAAACTAGACTCCAGCGTCTGAGTAGGGATTGGGGAGGATGGAGGTGTTGGCTGAAGCACTTGCAGCACGGACAGCAGGCAAATGCTACACATATAATGACCTGGCTGAATCCACAAGGTCTGGCCCAGAACTTGCTATGTAGACTAGGCTGGCCTCAGGTGACACAGATAAACCTAACTATGTATCCTGAATGCTGGGATTAAAGGAACACACCTCCATGACCAGCCCCTGGCCCCATACATTTCAATAAAGCCACTGAAAGTGCTATGTGTTTGTCTTAACTGGATTTATTGCAGAAACAGGTAAAATTGTTTTTCATACATACAGGAAGAAATGGCATGCTTACTTGACAGATGGGGAGTATATTTAATGTACTATTTGCCATTCTATAGGTTGCTTCTTTTCCAGAATAAAATGTATGACCAAATAAGAATATTATGAGCCAGAATTCACTGTCATAGGTGAAGGGCTACAATAATTTTCCTTCAAATACTGTAACAACCAACTCATTTTCTTAATTGAAGGAAAACGCCCAAGCTCCATTTAACTATCACACCTCATGGCTTTCCACAGATGTAAAAGTGCCTTTAAATAGAATATCAATACATGGTGAGCCTTTGCTCTTCACTTATTACTTAAGGTAACTGCACACCAAGTCCTAAGGTGCTGGGCCAAGTTCTGCTCTTAACACTATGATTTGACCATCTCCACATACCAAACAGTGAGGTAAGAAAGGCCTATGTTCCCATTGCTTTTGCCTTTTACCATCAGGGAGACAAAGCCTCTAATTTTTACCCTCAGCAATGAACTTGGTGAAACTAAACAGATATTTTGTAGCAGTCCTGTAACCCACCATCTTCTCTTATCCTTGTCCTGTGGTATGTCCCTGCTGCCAGTATGTGCACACGGCTGCTCTCCTGATAAACACCTGGCAACGACTCTCAGCAGTTAAAATGATACATTTAGGTTTTGGAAGGGGGGGGGGTGGGGGTGGGGCGGCTAACCCTCTGGCTGCTCCCATCATCTCACTCCATGTAGAACAAGTAAACCGGGCCCAGCTGTTGCTACTTTTAAGAAGCCTCTGTAGCTGCAGGGCTTCCAGCCTTCAGAGTTGAAGCCCTTAAGCTCCACCATCAACTTTTGAGGAACTTTATATTCACAAAATAAAATAAAAAAGTAAAATAAATGTTTCTAGCCTGTCTGCTGCTTTCCTAGACATGTTCGTCTTTAGAAGGCCAGGTACAGGTGAAATGCTGACAGGTGGCCAGAAAATGCTGAGAAATGACTGCCGTGCAACGGAGAGGTGCGAGGACAAATCATAAGTGCTTTTAAAAAAATTTTATGTGCATGGGTGTTTTGTCTACATGTGTGCCTATGTGAGGGTGTCAGATCCCCTGGAACTGGAGTTACAGACAGTTGTGAGCTGTCATGTTGATGCCGGGAATTGAACCCAGGCCCTCTGAAAGAAGAACCAGTGTTCTTAACCACTGATCCATCTCTCCAGCCCCATAAGTGCTTTAAATCTGACTGGGAAAGTGACAATACACCTCTGAGGGAGGTAAGCACGCTGAGGGCATCTCGCGATGTGCTGATTAAGGGTGCTATGCCCACAGGATCTCCTATGAGGCTGGCTTTGAACAACTAAAGTTACAAGTGTTTCAGCATGCTGTTCTATGCTCACCTTTCTGTTCTTTGGGAGATGACATGTACTGAAGAGGGATGCATTCCAAGGGACAACGTTAAAGAGTTTAAAATTCTAAACAGAAAGGTTAACTGTAGGCCATTCCATTATTTTGACAAGTGTACAGTGAGGAAAGCAATATGCAAAAAGAAATAACACAGAAGACCAGAGATGAATTAGGAATGCAGGGCAACATCACAGATGGCTGGCTGCAAAGAAGTTAAATCATTTCAACAGAAAGGAAGGTTCTCCCTGAAATTTCACTTTCTTGAAGGACGCATACAAAAATGAGCATATAAGCGAGAGGAAAAACTGTTAGGGCCAATGAGATGACTCAGAAGGTACAGGTACTAAATGTACAAGCCTGGTGATCTGATATGGATTCCCGTGACCCATGTAAAGGTGCAAGAGAGAACTGACGCCTAGCATTTTCCTGTGACCTGCATACCCGCATGGCAGGCATGCCCTTACAAATACATCATCTGCACACACACTAAATAAATACATTAAGTGTGATGTTACACGATAAAAGCACACACTGTTGTGTGATCTGTGGAACATGGAACTTTGAGTAAATAGAGAAAAAGCACCCAGCTCTGACACCTCAAATTTAAGACTTTCTTGTTGAAAACCAAAACATATTTGCACTGATGTGAAATAACTGATTTCAGCTCACTCTCTCAATTCTTATGTTATCAGTTTTTAAAGTAAAACTGTCTACTACACTGCAATGTCCTTTTCATGATTCAGGCACGATAAGCATTAAAGGAAAGTCTTCATACCAGGGGTTAAATCTAATTGCCGAGTGCACTCTTCAGCGATGTATTTACTTAGGTCTTGTGTTTCTAGGCGCTCTTGTAAGAGCTCAGAAGACAAAGAACTCATCCTTTACTGGGAATTACCAGTCTGTCTCCATACATGAATACAATCATATATATGTGTGGGTGTATATATGTATATTATATAATACATATTATGTGAAATATAACTAATAAAAAGCAATATGTTAAGTGCTTTAAAATAGAGAATATAGCCGGGCGTGGTGGCACACGCCTTTAATCCCAGCACTCGGGAGGCAGAGGCAGGCGGATCGTTGTAAGTTCGAGGCCAGCCTGGTCTTCAAAGGGACTCCAGAACAGCCAAGGCTATACAGAAAAACCCTGTCTCGAAAACCAAAAAAAAAAAAAAAAAAGAGAGAGAGAGAATATGTGGCTGGAAAGATGGCTGGCTTAGTGATTAAGAGGGTTTGATGCTCCTCCAAGGTCTCCACTGTGGGTTCCAGCCTAGACATAAGGCAGTTCATAACTGGCTGTGACTCCAGCTTCAGGTTTGTAGTTAGTAAGGGAGCTTGAAGGAAAAGAACCCCAGGACAGGAACTACTTCAGGAAGAAAGAATCCATAGACCTCAGCACTCAACTTGAGGGAGGTTAAAAAAGAGTTAGGGGCAGTAAGCAGATCTCCATAGTATAAACAGAAATGCTACAGAGATAGTGGGACCAGCTAGAGGCCCTAGAGGCATGTTATAGTTCTAGGACTGTTACTGAAAGGATTTTTTTACTCACTGGAAGACTGAGTGAGGGCCACAGTTCAAGAGTCCCCTGGAAGAACAGTGGGGCAAAGCCCTCAATTTGTCATTCTCAAACTTATGGAAAGGATTCTGGTTAAAATGGAACAGGCCCCCTCCACTCTGTCTTCTCAAATAAGCACACCAAAGCACTTAAACAGAACATGTGAGGCAATTCTTAGAGGACTTTGAAAAGCAACTGAGGACAAATACATCAACCAGGAATAGCCACACTAGAAGATGATCACAATGTGCTCAATTGTCTCCTTTTATTTTCTGCTGTTTATGTCTCTTGTCTCAGACTCTCTGCAAATGGGATCAGACAATCACAGCTCCCAGAAGAACTTTTCTCTCACAGAGCTGGGAAAGCACTTCCTGTGGCACTAAGCTCTTATACTCTCCATCTTCCTCCTCGTCTTCCAAGCTCAGCTTCAGAGCCAGAATACTAAGAACTAGGAGTGCCTGGGCCATGGAAAGGATGGAGAATCAAAGAGAAAAGGGAGCTCAAGAAAGATCTTTTGGTTTTGTATGTGAGGTTTTGGGCTGCTCTCCAAGGTGCATATCTGTAGAGCGGACAAAGCCAAACATAAGCACTACACAGTGGTATAGATCATAAGCAAGACGCGTGTTCAGGGGGTGGAGGGTGCACGTGCAGAGAACTGGAATAGTAGTTCAGAGGCCTGAGAATCATCACAACCTCTAGATGGTGGTGCAGACACTGAGGTTCAAAGCCAACTGGACTGATTGCCAAAATTAAAAATAACAATTTTGACAGAATGCTGAATCTCATAACATAATGTTCAAAAGGTCCAGGATGTAATCTAAAATTACTTGGCATTCAAGAAGCCAGAGAACTAAATAACTATCCAAGAGAAAAAGCAATTAACAGATGCCAACCCCAGGATGACTCACATTTTAGCTTAGACTATGAAGCAGCTATTGAAACCATGCTCCATGTAGTAAATGTGAATACTCTTGAGCAACTGAAAAGATGATTTCTTTGTATAGAAACTGAAGCTATGAGAAGAAAATAAAACAACAACAAAACAAGGAGCTTTATTTATTTATTTATTTATTTATTTATTTTTGGTTTTTCAAGACAGTGTTTCTCTGTGTAGCCTTGGCCATCCTGGACTCACTTTGTAGACCAGGCTGGC
The DNA here is from genome assembly GCF_903995435.1 of Acomys russatus. NCBI lineage: Eukaryota > Metazoa > Chordata > Mammalia > Rodentia > Muridae > Acomys > Acomys russatus. The sequence continues at coordinate 53,650,788 of NC_067137.1, read as the reverse complement.
CTTGAACTCACAGCGATCCACCTGCTTCTGCCTCCCGAGTGCTGGGATTAAAGGCATGCGCCACCACGCCCGGCTCACAAGGAGCTTTAAAATGGAATAATATGATAACAAAATAAACAGTTCGTTGGAAAGGCCCAGTATCTGAATGGAGATGATAGAGAACAATCAGTGGTCGTGACATAAAGTGAAGTTAACTATTTGGTCTAAGCCACAGACAGTAATAAAGTTGAGGGGAAAGAACAGAGTCCTAGGACTTACAGGACAAAGATCAGAGGCCAAATAGTCATTTCACTGCAGTCCAAAAAGAAAGGAATGGTATGTAAAATATAAGTTGAGAAAATAATGCCTAAAACCTTTTTAGACTTGGTGAGGCAACACATTTATAGATCAGAAGAGCTTGGCAAAACCAGGCACGTCACACTTTAAGAAAACCATGTCCATGGACGTCACAATAAACCACTGAAGACCAAATACAAATTCACAAAAGCAAGCAGAAAATGTTCTATAATTGGTCACTAAAAAACCACATACTTCTCACCACAAGCAGAGAGGCCAGGAGAAAACGACAACGCCTTTGAAGTATAAAAATGGAAGAACTATACACTTAGAATTCTGACTGTGGCTAACGCATCCTTCAGGGGCAAGGTTCAGGAACGGTTGCTTGGGTTCGGGAATGTCCATCGATGCCCCATGTTTTAAAGCTTGGTCCTGGGTTGGAAAGATAGCTCAGGAGTTAAGAGTTCTGGGAGGCCTGACTCCCATTCCCAGCAGTCATGTCTGGTAGCTCACAACCACTCGCAATCCCACTTTCAAGGGCTCTAACATCCTCTTACTTAGGAGGGTTCCTGCACATGCATTACAGTCACTCGTGCATACACATGCCATTGAAAACTATCTTAAAAGAAGCAGCTTGGCCCTCACCTCGGTGTTATGGAGAGACGGCTGCAAACTGTGAGAGATGGGGGCTCAGTGGAAAGGGTTAGGTTATCAGTGTCACGCACAAAGAGATTGCGAGGCTCCTTTGTTTTTTTATTTTTCTCTCGCATCACACCCATATCATGCCTAGGCTTTGCCATGTACCTGCCCCACCATCATATGCTACCTTGCTACAAGTCCAGAAGCAGCAGGGTAAACTAACAATGGACCAGAACCTCCACAACTCTGAGCCAAAACTAACTGCTCTTCTTTATAAGCTGGTTGTCATAGGTACCATGTTCCAGTAGCAGAAAGCTGGCTAGTATGACAGGCAATGAAGAGATTCTTATGTGTAGAAAAATTTAAGACAACTCTTCACTGTTCAATCTCTTAAAAGCACTAAAATCTAAGTGGTGGTCATAGCTCAATGAAGTCACTTCTCTATACCATACACCCTTCAATAAGTGGGAGACCTCAAGGGAGCCCCACTGCAATACTAATAAATGTCATTTGAGAGAGAGAGAGAGAGAGAGAGAGAGGGAGAGAGAGAGAGAGAGAGAGAGAGAGAGAGAGAGTGTGTGTGTGTGTGTGTAAGCACCAAAATCCTCCAGGAAAAATCAAATGTAGGGAAACTGAGAACTGCATGAACTCAGAGTCCTCAGAGTGGCCAGTATCTTAGAAAACATAGTATAGCTTTTTAAAGTTCTCTAAAATCAGTATGGCCTTGGAAAGCAAAGATGATTGGCACCACCTGATGGAGTTTCCAATGAAGATAGATACAACACATATACCGTAAGTAAACAGAGAGTACTGCAGCTATAAAGAGCGCACGTCTAAACGAAGACAGCAAAACACTATGTGCAAATATACCATGAAGAGTTAGGTCCATACTTCCTAATCCTCTGAAAAACCATGCACAGGTAGAGTTAAAAAAACAAAAACAAAACAAAACAAAACAAAAAAAAACAAAAAACAAGCCGGGCGTGGTGGCACACGCCAGCACTCGGGAGGCAGAGGCAGGCGGATCACTGTGAGTTCGAGGCCAGCCTGGTCTACAAAGTGAGTCCAGGATGGCCAAGGCTACACAGAGAAACCCTGTCTTGAAAAAAAAAACAAAAAAACAAAACAAAACTGCAGTACTAAGAAACATACATATAATTAAAACGCATTGTGATTTTGGAAGAGAAATACTGGATTCTTCATCCCTAATTGCGAAAAGCAGAGAAGCCATCATGGCATGCGTCCTGTAGCCAGCTCCCCACTCCCTCACATCTGGGCCCCAAGCAGAGTTACCTGTGAAATTCTGAGCCTTGAGGTGCAGATCGTAGAGTTTGTGGATGTAGCGGATGTACATCTCCTCCTTGTTCAGTTCAGTCTTATAGAAGTTCTGTGAAAAAAAAGCACAGGCCTGGTGTTTCCTCGGCACTGAGGCCCACAAGCATTTCCTTTAACTTTGTTAAAGACCTGTCCTCAAGGTCAAGAGAACAGACACTCCTTTTCCCTCCTAAGTTATCTTTAAAAAAAAAAATAAAAATAAAAGGAAGGGACTAAAGGAGTGTAGCAGATTTCCAGTCTGATTCCGGGTTAAACACCTGGCAATTAGCGGGTAAGCTGGTATTACTTGGGTTATTATCAATGATTCGAATTTTTTCTTTCTCTCTCCTTTTCACTACTTTTTGCTTTTAAGACAGAGTTTTGTCTGTATCCCACACTTGCCTTGAAGTCACAGTCTGATTTTCCTGCCATAGATTCCAACTGCTGCAACTACCACTGCGCCCAATTGTTCTCCTGTTACTTTCCATTATTTATTCTTAGTTTAGCTGTCAACTGGGCAATCAGCCTATTTAACTAAAATATTAAAAATATACGTAACTTGCTACCTATTGTTACATATTTTTACAAGTTACCTATATTTTTAATATGTTGATTAGTAATAAGGACATCTCCTTTAATTTCATTAATACTTTTTTTTTTTTCCTAAAGAAAGAACTCTCTGGGTCATAAAATAAGGAAGTATAAAGAAAGGAAAAGAGTTTTCTTGCCAGGTGTGGTAGCATATGCCTTTAATCCCTGAAGAAAGGAGAGGCAGGCGGCTCTCAGCCTGGTCTACATAACGAGTTCCTGGTCAGCCAGGGTTATTTATATATATAACACAAAACAAAACAATGCAACTACAAAACAAAAACACTTTTCTTCCCTGGAAAATTATGTTAAAAAAAAAAAACCACATGAAAATACTTCTTACTGTTGAAATACATTCCTAAGTTGTTTGATGTTGTTGTTGTTTTGTTTGTCGTTTGTTTGAGACAGGGTCTTATGATGTACCCCTGGCTGGCCTGGAACTCATTATGTAGGCCAAGCTGGTCTCAAACTCCCAGAGATCTACCTGCCTCTTCCTTCCCAGTGCTGGGATTAAAGTGTGCCTGGAGGTTGTATTAAGTTTTTATGTTTCCAGCTTATGTTTAAAACAGAAAGGCGTTTGAGAATTTTACTTCTGCTTATTATTATAGAATGTGCTTACTGAAATATTAAATATTTAATTCTTAAGCACATCTGATTTTTACTAAAATTCTCTAAAATATTTTTACCAAGTTTTATCAAAAATCCAACTTTTCCTTACCTAGATATATCAGCTGCATGGACATCATGAAATCCCCGCTTCAGACACATGGGCTGCTAGTACTACTAATTGTTAGTTGGCATGATGCTACTCAGTACATGAAAGATGCCTGCTAGTGCTGAGGAGGAAAGCTACGTACTTGAACAAGTGGCAGGTTTCTGAAACAGAAAATGCCAGGAATTCTATAGGTTTCTATCTCTGATGAGCCAGTCAGGAACATAATGATCAACTTTCAAAGGCTCCGTCTGCCCATTATCTGACTGGTGTCCATTCTTGACCCCAAGGACTCTTTTCACTATGTAGACACTGATGTTGAGTTGAATGCATTCTTATTTCTGATCCATCGGCTCTCTCTCTCCTTGCCTTTCATTTCCTGGCATTCTTTAAAAAGCCAAGTAAACAATGCTACTCAACCCACCCTCATTATCATCAAAATCATTTCAATTAGCAAGAATTGTACCATAAACACAATCTAACAACCCCACAGCAGGCTTTCCATTATTAAAGGATGATTTGTTCTAATAGCTTTCTGGTAAGAAGCTGCTGCATTCTTTCAGAACAAAAATAAGTGATCGCTCTGTAAATGAATATTCCTCCTTAACAAAAAAACAAAATTCAACATCTCCCCAGCCGGCAGATGACAATTTCTCACATATGTCTGCTAAAATTGTAACACAGAGAACAAAATAATAATTACAATTCCTCCTGTTAGTCATGTCAAATATTCCGCACTGTCACCAACTGAAGCACACTGGAGCTAAGCTCAGCTCGCACACCAGCATTCAGAGGCCTGAACAGGCTCTGCTGCTGACCTTACAGGAAGGTGGTGGGGAGAACCATATTGCCACTAGAAAACATCAAAAGCTTTCCATATGGAGTAGGAGCTAAAGAGATTAGCTTCAAAGTGATAAATCTGGATTTTTAATAAGGATTCTTGTGCTGATTTGAAATTGGAGCAGCTTTCAAAATGCTCATGTTTTCTGCTCTTTGTCACACTCCAGAGCTACTGGTATCAGTCCTAATTAATTGCAGACAGGGCCCCTGATTTAGGAGGTTTCTGTCATGCTCCTATTAGGAGACACTAAGGAACACTGGGTAAAGCATTCATTCCTTCACCAAAAGGAAAGGGCCTCTTCTGCTGGACCAGGTGAGGAGAGGAAGCTAGGGGCTGCATTAATGTGCTCACCACCAAAGAGAAGGCACTTGGGAAGGACGGTGAGGATGATGGAAGAGGCTTCCTTGGCAAACAGGTAAGCACTTTGTTTTGAGGTTATTTGTGAGCTTTTGTGCCTGGGCTGAGCATTCAAACTGAAGCTCACAGAGCATGCGGCGTACACACAAGGGCATGGAAAAGGCTGAGGCCCCTGATCGTGAGGGAAGCTAGACAAAAAGCACTGAGAAAATGGGAGGCGGAAGAGAGGGAAGGCTGTGACAAGTTGAGAAAGAACTGTTAGAGGAGAGGTAAATGGCCTCACAGTGGGTGGGCTGGTGGCCAGCTCCCTGTTGGCTCTAAGGAAGAAAATTATATAAGTACATCAGTGTGCACAGGATGCACACTCAAAGGGCATGCGTAGTTCTCACTATTTTTAGGGGCTGGTAATCGAGGTAGAGATGTAACAACTCAGTAGAAATGTGAAGGAAGAGGTGGGTGTGGTAAAGAAAGATGATGTCATGACCTCAGAAGTGAAGAGGAATATAGAAAAAAAAAAAATAGAGCAACAGAAAGATAGAGCAGGCAAAGTGCAGGTGCAAAGGGTTCAGGGTGTCAGGGCAAGAATGCCAACAACAGTATAAATGTTTAGAGCAAATAACAAAGTCTCATGTGCTCTCAGAAATACAACAAGAAGAAACTGTGACATCCACAAGTTCAGACTGGAGGAAGCCATTCCTCTTCATTTCCCAGTGAGATGAAGGAAAGGCAGCAAAAGTATTAATTTACCATATAGCAAATACAAAAACTAATGTCCAACGTGTGATTGAAATGCCATTCTATTTAATAAGATAGGTGACACTTTTTATAAATTTTGGTTGGCCCAGAGTAACTGTGCTTTAGACTGCAGAGAGATATGTATGTATGTGTGTGTGTGTATATATATTCAAAAAAGAAATGTATATGTATGCATATATATACATTGTAATACAACTCTTTGCAATAATGCTATTATGATTTCAATCTGCAAAAAGGCTAGTGAGTGAAATTTAAGTATATGAAATAGAAAATTTTCTGGTTAGAAAAGTTCAATAATTGTTAGTAAATATACAATAAGTGTAAGGATGAGATAGGAACTGGGCAGGGAGGAATGCTTGACTGAGAAAGAAAGGCACCTCAATTTGGCTATTGTGCTTTCCCTAGCAATAAGTTAAATAAGAAATTCAACAGGGGAAGACTGCATCCCTCAGCCCCTCTGTGACGTCACTGAGGTCTGCTCACTGCTACCAGCCCAGCACATAGCCGGGGCATTCTGAAATGGTCTCAGCTGAGGATTTTATGGACTTCATTCAACCTAAAGCGCACCATCTTTCTTTTAAAAATTGTTTGGTTTTGTTTTACATTTTTGTAAGAAACATCCTGGAAAAGGGCACATACAGATTAAAACACACAAAAATTAGTATTTCTGTGAAGAACAGCAAAGGTTGGGAGGAAGGGAGAAACAAAAGTCCAGGTTACCAACCAGGAGGCTAACTGTGCACCCGATCTTCTTGCCATCTACTTCTCCCATTTTCATGCAGTCCCTGAAAACAGAAAGCAAGAGTCACACTCTACACTTCATTTTGTAGGGAAAACACAGTTTGTTTTTCAGTGTCTGGTGTGGGGGTGGGTGAGGTGTCCTCAGAGATCAGAGATGATTGTGTGGATTCAGGGAAAGGCGGCTGGGACTGAAGGTCTCTGATGTGACTGGGAACAGAGACTGACTCCTGAGGCTGCAGTGTCTGCTAGGGACTGTCCCTCTCAATGGACAGGGGCTCAGGGGAGATAGGGTGCCCATCCCTCATTCGAGGAGTAGAGCAGCTGGGCGTCTGGCCAGAGACAATGAGGAAAGTCCCGCTCTTAAAATAAAAGAGAACCACCATGCATAGAAGAGCCTGCTCTAAGGTCAAGATAAATGGAAATAAAAATAAATTGCATTTGGGGAAGATAACAGTGCACTCTGCCCCCCCCTTTGACGGTGCAGCACATTGGTACAATTGCATAGACTCATTCTAAAGTGTATGGACCATTTGAGTGGGTGAGTGTAAATACCCCCGATTTTTTCTTTCTGTTCTATTTTTGAGGACTGTCAAGGACTCTGAGAACTCTTTCGACTTAACGAGACTTTGAAAGAGTTATCACAACCAGAACTAAACAAACAAGGAAACAAACACCAGAACCAGATCTGAAACTGAACGAGCCGGTTTGAAGCCCAGGTGCTGACTAGCGTTCTTTGACTGATTAGCGCAAGTGCAGTGCTAATTATCGTCCAGCGATTTGAGCTTTTAACTAGAATGTATCGTATCTGGAATCTCGGGATGCAGCTTACCTGTAGTCTAACAACCTCTCCATCAGCCGAGTGACAGTGGCAATTAATGAAACGCCACTTTCCCTCCATGTTTCCCGCTCAATTTTCTTTAGTAGACTGGAAAAGAAAGAACCCAGGGCATTTTCAACATTTATTTTTATCAGTCACCATGACAACCATTTTACTTTCATCAGTACCTTAAATGCCTTAGCAACCACTGCAATATCTCACAAGTAGGACAATTTGCAAACAATGTCTTACCTAGGGTAGGGACCAAATAGTGGAATTCTAATCCAGGAAGCATTGACAAAGCAAATCGATTTTCAGATTATCCATGTTATAAAATATGAACACATGCACAGAATCATGCTTTCAAATACACACAAGCACCTCACAGCTCAAAGACATTTTCCCCCTGGCTTCTCTGTTATGCTGATGGAGACTGGGGAACTGGTGCCTTGCCACATTAAATAACAGCGCGGAAGCGAACGCACGAGTCCCTCCAAGTTTACTTCCAAGTAAAGAGCTTGCTTTAGTCCCAGAAAAATGTTTTCCTACCTCTCAGTGGAATGCATCTTCGCCCAAGCAACTCTGCTGCAGTGCAACTGCTACAGGAAAATCCTTGTACAGGCGGTGTGACGTTCTGCGTTTTCTCCCTTCACTTAGCATTTGCCCACTCAATACATATTGTACTATCTGTGCACTCACTCAACGGTTTCATTCACTTTGTCATTAATCACGGAGGATTTTCTAAGTGGTTGCTACAGCAGATTGATGACGAGCGCCTGAGCCACATCTCTCCTCCTACATTTCCCCTAATCCTAAACACCTTGGAGCAGAGGCACTATGTCAACACAAAACATTAACAGTCATCGTGATGAGGACCTGATTTGCTTTCACTCCTCTCTGCAAATTAATGCTGTACTTGGTAAAGGCTTTCCTTACTGAACTGTCCCCCAAAGATAGAAGAACTCGAGTGAGGGGGGTGTCTGTATACTTCCTCATTCCTCTTATTTCAATGATCATCATTTTTTGTCCAAAATCTTTTTTTTTCTCTTGCATCCTGAATTTTAAAAAGGGGGTGGGAGCGGGGACAGTATGTGTATGTGTGTGTGTGTGTGTGTGTGTGTACACATTTCCTATAGATATCATGTAAGCATGTCATATCTGTACTTAGTTGGAAAAAAACAGTAAAGGGAAAACTATCCTGGTAAAGGGTTTATTTTGTCTGTGGCTATATTATTGTATAATTTTCTTTCCATCCCTATTTCTTTTTCTTGCTATTGCCATTCTAGTACCCAGTGTGCTGCCTGTTCTCCATGCCTGTTGTCTGTTACATTATATGCTTTCCTGACTGATTTTAATGTGGGTTGGGCAGAGAGAGAGAGATGGCATACAGGAGGTGTGGGGCTTGCCCTGACTGAACCCCTAGGGAAGGCCTCTCAGTTTGTTTAAATGTGTTTTCACTTATAAACCACTGAACAGCACCTGCTTAGAGTGTAAATGGCAAACTGGTAATGAACCAAATTCTCGCATCCTGCCAAATCATGCAGGATGCTACAGAAATTTCTCCAAGTGACAGCCCACACCTAACATACTTAGAGGGTAAAAAGCAAACTCAAGTTAAGTAAGAATTCTAAAAATATACAGAGTCTTCATTTATGACTTTCATTAATTTTCAGCTTCCTGAGGAGCTACATCATCCTCTCAGAAGAGGCACAGCTCTGTATAGCCTGCTCCCTGCAATGACTCAAGACCATTAGGAGCACGTCTAGAACTTCACTCATCTGCATCCTTGGCCAGGCTTACTACTTCATTTGGGAATCCTCCTCCATTCCAGGTCACCTGAAACATACATCCCAAGGAGGCTATCAGCATAGGAAAAGTGTCTTTCTAGATTATCTTGGTAAATTGGAAAAGAATATAGCCACAGACAAAATAAACCTTTACCAAGAAACTCTATATTTCTCCTTGTCTGTGCCCATGCTCTAGTGCTGGTGTGGTGCATTCAGAGACCTCATCTCATAAAGTACGAGACAAGTTTCTCACAAAGCTTTTCTGCATTTTGCAGTGGGCAGTCCCATCCAATGAAGAGCAGGACAGAATGCAGAACAGCCCAGTGCCGCTGTTCACCATGAAGGAGATCGGGCTGGACAGTGGTGGGTTAATTTTCAATCTGTCTTTCTATATCCTACCAGGAAAATGCCAAGAACACTGTTCTGACACACACATTCTTCTCAAACAACAGGCACGGCCAACAGATTGGGATACTTGAGGCACGGTGTTATAGAACCAGTGTCCCAAATCCCGGCCATGACGAAACATGCAATCATTGGTTAAGATCTTTGGAATAATTCGGAGTCGTGCTGGATTGGACAGAATGGAGGGCAGACCTGAAATAGATGTCACTTCCTTTGCAAAGCTAATTAGAGCCTCAGGGCAGCAGGCAGCTCTGTTGTGTCTCCCCAGCAGAGCCTCTGTGACATCCTTACCCAACACGTGGGCGTGTCTGGGAAGTTGGCACAGAAGCCAGGTCTTAAGTGAGGGGGAACCAGTCGTGCAGCATACAGTTCTTTCTGACACCTGATTTTGGGTATCTCATACTGTGTTCTGTTGGCTACCATTTCTGTGTTATCAAAAAATAGGAAACTCCACTTATTGAAAAGAAAGTGATAATATACATAAATGAAGCCCTTGGGGGTTAGGGAAGGTGAGATGGATTTTTGGCAAAGACGTTACACTCAGACTAAAAGTCTCGTTCTAAGGGGTTTGACCAAGTACAACAGTCTCACAAGCAGCAAGTGCCTTCCAGCTTCCATCTTCTTGCCTAATTTTATGAAGTTTTAGACACAGATTTCAGAGTAAATGCGAATCTGTACCATAACAGCATGCCTTCCTGATTCACATGTGTGCAGCCACTCACCATGGTTACACTAATGCATTGTGACTGCTGGTCCAAAAATTAAAAGGATTTTATAGTTTCTTGAAATACACTTATATTTTCACTTTCTTTTCAGAGATCAGGTAGTAATTCTATTTAGTTGTCACTTTAAATTTGTTTTAGTCTCAATATGCTGACTATAAAAACATTAAAGTAAAATATTTATAGTATTTAAAAGTTTTTATCTATTTCTATTATTATTTATTTATATATTCTAGCAATATGTTAAAAACCAACAAAAGAATAAAAATTCCCATCAAATGTATCAGGTCTCTTAAAATACTCCTAATTATAGAGGCTTAATATCTTAATTACTACTTTGATTCTAATGTCAAGGTACATCTTTTATTTCACAGTCATATTTATATAAAAGCAATCCAAATTGCAAATTACCAGGCCCTTACTAAAGTAGATAAGAGGCATTAAAGAAACAGGGCATGCATTTATTAGTCTGATGAATTCATTATAAATAATTAATCACAAATCTCAAGGGGTTTATTCCTCTGAGTGCTTTCGTAGTTTAGTCCTTTGTTCTAACCAAGGACTAGTAACTGAAATAAAAGCATTTTTCAAAGGCAATTTATTATGTTGGATGAGGTTTTAATCTGAATTCTTGCTAAACTTCAGCTGTCATGAAAGACAGACACTTTGTACACAAGAATGAACAAGTGACTAATTAGTCAAAGTTCTGGTTAAATTACAGTATCAGAAGAAAACTGTAACCGGGGCTCACAATACATCTTACCCCTCACCACCACCACCACCACCGCATGAAATCTCTGTAGCCCCCTTTGGCTTTCCCTTTCTATATAATTTTCCTGAAAGCTTCAAGAGTGATTTTGAATCAGGCAAGCTGAAGACTACCTAACCTGTCAGGCAAACCTATCTATTTTAAGACAGCATTATTTTACAGCCTATACAATCATATTGCCAGGGTTGCTAACTGGCAATCCTAAAATGAACTTGGATCTTGCACTTGGTTATCAGTCCCACTTAGGCAATGGATTAGCACAAATATAAGCACAGGTGTATTTTACAAAAGGGAAATGCTACTTTTTCTTTTTGCACTTGAGAGAAATGTGAACATTTTCCAAGCTCACTGAGCTAATTTTCTCCCTTAACAATGTTATGAAAATACTAGGTCCAAAAATGACTAAGATTTTTAAGATCATAAAGAGGGCAAATTCCAAGTGGGAAACCCCAAAGCAGTCAGCCAGCATCATGTCTCCACTCTGGCTGTTCTGACACAATAAGCTGACACATGATATGAGGACACAGTGAGCTGACACAGGATACAAGCAATCCATCCCGTGACTGTGATCATATTGGAGCAGTTGGGACAATCTCAAAGTCCCTTCATAGAACTCCATTCTTTTTCCTCTATTGTCCTTACAAATCCCCAGCACCAAACTTACTAGAAATGACTTGCTTTGGTGTCATTCTAATAAGAAGCCCTTGGGAAGCATTTAACAAGCCCTGAACAAATTGCCAGCGTCTACGGATTAAAGCAGGTGCTGAGCATCAGGCACAAACTAAGTTAATTTTTCAACCAGCCAATCAGCCAGAGTCATGTTTTGGAAAACACTATACACAAAATGTTATAATCACACACTTTTCTTCCTCTCCCACTCATAACTCTCTTTAAAATCATTATCTTGTAACAATGGCTTTATTTTCCCTTAAAATTACCATGCATGAAAAGAGTGAGACTTGTTATGTAACACAGGCGACCTGTCCTAATCTGAGATTACAACAAGGAGACATGTCGAACCATCGACATAATATGATCCACTTGCTAGATTCAGGCAATTATCCTTTATTTCACACTCCGCAAAGGCAAAGCTCTCCTAGGAGACCCAAGCTGTCTCTGCAGCTCTCATCTGCCGTGGCGCAGAACAGCTCGGGACTGACACCAGATGTCCTCAATAGAACCAACTGGAGAGAAGCACATTACTCACATACTGTTGAAGAGCTCACGGTACGTTTCATCACCTTTGCCCTCTGACATCAGGCTATCCAATTTGTCAATTAGCTTGGCTTCCACCTGAAACACACCCAAATATTACTCTCTTCCCTCTCACTTCACATGTAAGATCTTTAGGCAAATTGGTGTATGACTTTCCTTATGCCAGGCAAAAGCTGTAGTACACTTTGTCAAAGTGACATTGTCAGCCATGGTTAATAGCAAGCCTCCCTGTGGAATTCCAGGGGGCTAATTTAGATGCAGTCAACATGACTTCACACTCCTAGCTGCCTAGCTTTTCCTGCTGCCAAAGACAGCGTCTATCTATCTGGGATTCCAACATAAATGCTAGCAGCCCGACTCAAACATTTCCATTCTTTTTTTAGGGACTATCAAAACTGGCAAGTCCTATTTCTTTTTTTCTTTACATCACTATATCTGAGAACACCAGAAAACTAGCATGCCCACATACATTAATTTAAATCCTTAATGTGTTTTTATATCTGTTTTCTTTCCTAAAACAGTTTGAGGTTGCACTAAATCTTTGCTGAAGTTGAGAACTCATCCTAGCCATGTACAGATGGTAGACCCACAGAAATAGTCTAAGTCAGCAGTAAGCAGCAGGAGAGCTAAAGGACATATTTCCTGAAAACTGTAATCAAAACATTTATATTTTCAAGGATGTAAAGTCCTTATAACTTCAATATCAGGAAGGGGAAATTTCCCTTTATCTGTATGAGGCAAGAGAAGAGAGAAAATGACAAGCCGCAGCCAGAGTTAAGGCAATTCAGGTTTGAGATGGATATTCAGCGTTGCTAAAGGACTGAGCCCAATTACTCTTTTAAATCAAATGTCAATCAAGAGATAAAGATGAGGGGGAAGGAAAGCGGAGTTCCCTACCAAGCACAGTTTGCTTATAGGTTTTCGCTTACCCATTAGCTTTCTTGAAAATAAATGTATAGACGGATACAAGTAAAATGCCCACACATTTGGCAATAGGAAAGGTCTATGAATGCAACCAAATTGCTTATACAGATGACAAGCACTTTTCTGAAGATGGCCTCCTGCGGAGAAGCGTGGAGGGCCACGTCCTGTGGGCAAGCAAGTTTGCGCAGTCACTATGTGAGTGCGTGGTTTTCCTACTTCCCACAACAGACTTGGACTGGCAACAGTGCCTGACTCTGTACAGATCTGGCTTTGCAATAAGGATGATTCTCTTCTCCAACTGGAGCAGCCCTATTAGAACCTAAGTCAGCAAGAGACGATAGGTTCATCCCCTTGGAATTTCCTTTGTGAGATTTTCCGCTGCTTTCTCCTCCAAATTAATTTTCAATGCTTCAAGCTAAGAGCAATAAAACATACTGTGAATCAAATGCTCAAAGCCTAGTCATTCACCAAACACAATGTGCAGACTGCTGAGAGCTCAATGGCTTAAAGAATCATTAACCTTCCGATTCCTCTGAGCCGTGTCCAGCTGGGAGCAAACAACCCTCGGTAAATTCTTAAATACAGACTTGGTAAGTCAAAAGTCAAAGAATTTTTTTTAGCTGAAAGGAATAAAATGGGCTTTCAGCATTTCTGTGAAGGCCCAGGGGAACAAGAAGCAAGTACCCAAGGCTGTGTGGCACAGGGAGGACAGGTCCTCCTGGCTCTGGGTACACTGGACCAGGGAGGATCTGGAGACACCTGAGGGAGGTGAAAGTCCCTGTCAGTTCTGACGAGTGACACCGCCTACCTGTTTAAAGTTGCCACTCCTCCTCTGCTCCCAGTCCATCATATCATGAAAGATGGGAATCATGACATTCCGGAGATCTGGCTGGGGAATCAAGGTCACTTCCAGAAAGGGCCCAATCAGGGCAGGGATGAAATGAAGTTTGTGTTCTCCTAAATTAAGCAAAATATTTTTTGAGTTTCAGTATGTTTAGTCTTAATAAAATTTTAAAAAGACTACTATTATAAAATTTAGGTAAAACTACCATTTAGTTAGAACTACCATAAAATATCAACTATAGTTATTTCCCCAGATAAGAACTCATAGCATCCAAGTAAAACAACATAAATCAGAATGTTGTATCACTGTACATTCTTGTAAAAAAAATTAGATGCGTTTTTAAAAATGTGGCTAAAGAGTAACACAATTGAACTTTTCCAACATAATTTAAGTGAATGAAAAACAAGGTATGATTATATGGGAAAATCTTTCACTTAACAATGCGTAAGAGGCTGGAGAGGTGGTTCAATAGTTCAGATCTCGGGAATTCCTTGTTTTTAATAGCTGAGTAGTATTCCATGAGAATATATAGGGGGACGTAATCTCCCTCAGGAACAGTCATAGGGGAGGGGAATAATGGGAAAATGGGGGGGGGGGAGGAATGGGAGGATACAAGGGATGGGATAAACATTGAGATGTAACAAGAATAAATTAATAAAAAATAAAAAATAAAAAATAAATTATAAGCTAATCAGAAAAAAAAAAATAGTTCAGATCACCCAGAAGCCACATGGTGGCTTATAACCTCCGGTACATGCAGTCCCAAAGGATCTGATGTCTTCTTCTGGCCTTTGTGGGCACCAAGAATACACGAGGCACACAGAAATACAAGTAAGCAATACCCCGCTTGTAACATCAACAGAAAAAAATACTAACTTAGAAGATTTCCCTAAGGTAACCACAGCTGTTATCTCTGGGAGGTAAAACTGCAACTTCAAATTATTTTTATATGAGAAAAACTGGCTTCTGTTTATATTTAAAGAAAAAATAAATAACACACAGCCTAAACAAAAGTCTAAATGCAGCCCCCTCAAAGCCTTCAACTGTTTTCTGAAAAGACTAAAACATAACAATATTGAACTCCAACTGGTGAGTAACCAAATGCTAAGAGGTATGGTAGCCTTGATCAGAGCAAAGGAAAGCAGGCAGCAGCAGGGACACAAGCGACGTTGTGCATGAGGAAGACCTGAAGTCCATTAGTCTGTGTTAAATCTCAGAGTTTTCTATGTTGATAGAAAGAAAACGACATGCCATGAATAATATGTTCTTTCTCAGTATCGTAGTTAAAAGCCTATGATGCTGAAGGACCTACCTGGAATTCCTATGACAAGCTCAGAGGTCAGGTGGAAGGTAGGTGGCTTCATGGAAACATTTTCTGATTTGTTCTACTACAGGGTGTTTATTCTTTCATAGACTCAGACCATGACCACTTTCATCATGAGGAAACTCTCCCTGCCCCAGCAGCATGGGAGGAGTACTATTTCTTGTAGCTGAACATAATACTGTATGCTAGTATAAGCTGTAGTGTTTCCCATGATATTCCCTGAAAGAACAGCAGTGTTCAACATCTTCCCTATGTACCCTATGATCCACAAAGTCCAGGACACCCTTTAGGTCTCTACTTTACCGGATAAGACACTAGCTGAGTAAAAATAGAGCTAGGAGCTTTCAACCTTGTTACATGACTATAAAAAACACCAAAAAACCAAAATCAACAGAGAGGGGGGAAGCGTTAAAACAAGTATCTCTTTCCAGAATATGTTTTGGCAGGTGATAAATTATAAATTTAGTTTAGATCTTGGAACTTTGGGAAGTCAAAAGATAGTAGTAAAAAGTAGTTTCTTTTAGTATAGATATGTATTTTATATTTGTTTCATCAATTCAATCATTAATCTATTTTATTCAAGGGCTCAATAAATAGGAATGCCTTGTATAATTTGAACCATGTATTGCTTACAAACATAAAACACAACAAACACCAAGGCTACTGCAGAGATGCACATCTACTGTCAGGAACCACTGTGGTGGTACAGCTCATTGGACCCAGGGAAACTGAGGAAAGTAGCTTGGATAGGTTATCTCACTAGACTGGGAAATAAGCAGCAGCCACCCTAATATATGAACAGAAGGTACTCCTGGAAACAGCTTGGGCAGTCTGTCACATCTGGAAGTGTGGAGGAGGTCAGGGAGAGACTGGCAGCGGTAGCCTGGGTTACGTACCAGGTGGGATGAGAAAGGAAGTGTGACTCTTCAGGTGTGTGTGTGTGTGTGTGTGTGTGTGTGTGTGCGCGCGCGCACGCTTTTACAAGGTTATTATACATAACTTTGGGGGACAACCTGGGAAAACTGATGACAGTTAGGTCATGGTCGACTTTGGTCCCAAAGCACCAGCCATAGAAATAGGAACAGGAGGCCAGGTTTGAGGTACATTGTCCTGGCCTAACTGTAAAGCATGAGTGAGAGTAAATCCTGCTACGAAAGGAGATGGAACTTGGAGGAGGAGCAGAAACTAGTTTCAGATGGAGGAAGGATAACGGCTTCTGCTTGGAGCTCTTTTGAGATATTCTCATGTACACAATGCCCTGACCACTCCCAAAGCCAGACTTAGGAACCTTGCAGAATTGTCAATGATAGAGCTTGGCATCATCTAATGGATGAAATCACTTAAAAAACAAACAAACAAACAAAGACAGACAGACAGACAGACAGACACACACACACACACACACACACACACACACGATCTGAAGAGAAAAGTACAGGACAAGAGGAGGCACCAGCTAAAGAGCTGGTGAGATATATGGACCGATAAGAGAAGAGAGGGCTTTTGGAAGTAGGGAGGGACAAGTGTACCAAATTTGGTGACTCACTCACTAGTCATGTCAGCCAGCACTTGCAAGCACTTGCTCTGTGGCAGGCAGGCTCTGGCTGCTTTCCATGCATAATTCCATTACTTCACCATGACAACTCTAGGCAGTAGGAACTGCCACTTCCACATACAGAGAGGAAACAAAAGTCGTGGGATCTTAAACACCTCATTCCCAAATCACTTAATTAGTGCTTAGGGCGGCTAGCACTTGGACCCACCAAGCAGGCTTGCTCTAGTTTGAAAAAGCTGTCCTAAGGGTGGGACCACCACAAGCCTGTGGGTTTGTAGGAAGAGTAATAAGAAGATAAGTCCAATCATGAATCAAAGCGTAGAAGGAAAGCCAAGGAGGCAAGTATTGGCACTGTGTCCTTTAAAAGTCCAAGTCTCCAGAGGGCAAGGCAAAAACAATGGTCAGACAGGACTAAACACTTTAAAAAACTTTGGAGAGAGGAACAAGGAAAGTTTTCCTCTTCACTGAGAGAGTACTCACAGATGTTTTCTGGCCGGCATCCTATCTTTTGGAATAAGTTCTTCATCTGTCATTCCACAGAGTTAGATTTAACAACTTCCTATTCTGGCCTCATGAACAAGCAAGAATAATCTAAGCCTTGTCCAAAACTAGCTTCATCTATGGGACCAGTATGGGCCATTAAGGACTTTTCTAGAAGGGCCTTTAATAAGCAAATATGTCTCCTAATGAATAGAGACAGTCCTTCTGAGACGAAGGTTAGCACTCAGAATGAAGGACAACTAAGAAATAGTGGGCCTCTAAAAACTCACAGTGAGCCTCTCTTAAACAGGCATAACCAAATCCAGCTCTATCAGCAAGCCTCCTAGCACTATGCAAGAGACCATGCCTACCTGCCTGTCTTCCTTCCTTCCTTCTTTTGTTTTGTTTTTCAAGACAAGGTTTTTCTGTGTAGCCTTGGTTGTCCTGAAATTTGTTCTGTAGACCAGGCTGGCCTCAAACTCGCAGAGATCTGCCTGTCTTGCCTCTTAAGTGCTGAGATGAAAGGCATGCACCACCACCCAGCTGACCATGTATTTTCTTAATACAAGATTAATTTGGGAATTCTGGGTTTTTCTTTGTCAAATGCAATCTATAGCCATCTGATACACCAGCTAGAGTGTGAATGTCAAAGACTTCACGAATAGTATGTCGCCTGCCAACTAGTTTGGATTACTCTCTATCTTGGAGATACCTAGAGGACTTTATATCAAGAACTTTTCTAACTACTAATAATGTATTTGAGACTTTTCCAATACTTGCCTCAACTATAGCTAGATGTCATTATCCATTCATGTTGTCTGGAATGCCCTATAGGACAAAGATCCTCATGATCTCTACTGTCAACATATAGAATCCTGGGCCATTTGTCAGGTCCCCTCCTTGGGAACAGGAGACCCACATGGACCTCACATCATAGATGGGAGCCATATTGATTTTCTCTTGTATTTCAGTACAAGAGAGATGATGTGGCAGTTAACAGACTTGATCTTATAGAAGGTGTAAGCTTAGCTTCAAACACACACACACACACACACACACACACACACACACACTGGCTCACAAGCATCCACAACTCCATTTCCTGGGTGTCTGGTGCCTTCTTCTGAACTCAGGTACCAGGCACACACGTAGTACACATATATGCATGCACGCAAAGCAATCACACACAAAATGAAACAAATTAATATAAATAAAACATGATGAATGCTTTTTAAAGGGCTTTGAGCATAGAAACCCAGTCCTGGATACAATCCTTAGGCCCCTGTCCATATGAAACTGAAGCCTTTTTATAACACTGAAGCCCCATCTCATTGCACTGAGATTTCATCAACAGTAATTGATTTGCACCATGTTTATATTATTATTATTATTAAATCAATTAACTGATGTGTGTGTGTGCACACACATGCACGCATATGCATGTAATGCATGTGCCACATGTGGAGGTCAAAGATGTTCTTCCTTCCACCATTTAAATCCTGGTCATCGCACTCAGGCTCTCAGGCTGGGTGGCAGGTGCCTTTACCCACTGAGCCACATCCCTGGGTATCTTAAGTCTGATCCATACCTACAATGTATATGGAAGGAACTCGTAACTTCTTATCTATTCCTACCTGTATCGCTGACGCAGATTATTCTTGGCCTTTCCCAAAAGTCAGTTTTGTTTTCCTTAACACAGCAAGAATATCTCAAGAGAAATTTCCTCATTAATGCAAATTTTATATTTTCCTCCAATAATGAATCTTCTAAGATGGAAATGCCTGCACTGTTATTCCTTTTCCTCCTCTACCATTCTGACACCCTCATTTTAGGCAGGTAGCTAGCAGCCAGAGTTCGCAAATTCCTTTTCTCAGTTATTTTTGTCAAGGCAGAAAACAGATTCTGGATGCAAGAACTCTTACTGTCATTTGTAAAAGTCTATATTCACTGTTTATTCGAGCTGTCTTGGTAAGAGAGAAAGTCGAGGAAATGGAGGACAAGCCAATGTGTGCATGTCTGGGGAGCCTGGAGAGCACTGAGGTCTCAGGTATGATGCCTGCCCAACACCTTGCCCCAGGACTTGGATATAAGGCACAGGGCCCAGCTACTCAAAGCTATCACACAAAAGCCACCTTAGAGTCTGAGGAATTCTGATAAGCCCTGGGCTACCTCCACATGGGTAGACACCGAACCTCTGCACATGAGGGAAGTGAGGTGACCCAGAGAGGGAATACAACTTAAATTCGAATCAGCCTGCCCAGAGTGTTCTTTCATGGTAAGCTTGTAAAAGGAGACTAAGAGACAACATGGTATCAACTTGGTTTCTTTCCTCCCACCCCGCTTCATGTTTTAAAACAATGTATTTATTTGTGAATTTATTTTACTTTGTTGTCAGGAATTAAATGCAGGGCCTTACACATGTTAAACAAACATTGTATCCACTGAGCTACAAGCTCTAGTCTAAGACAGTATCTTTAAGGCTGGGCATGGTGGTACATGCCTTTACTCCCAGCACTCAGGAGGCAGAGGCAGGTGGATCACTCTGAGTTCGAGGCTAGCCTGGCATACAAAGGGAGTCCAGGACAGCCAAGGAGACACAGAGAAACTCTGTCCCGAAAAAAAATTTTTTTAAAAAATACATGCCTGTCTGTATAATTTTCTTGACTGTATGTCTATCATTTATTCAATTCAGATATTAAACAGGTATTTACTTATTTTTGCCTCATTCATTCTTCTTTGTTTTTAATCTTCCCTGATCCTCACATACATTGATGGCTATAGTAGAGACCACCCCTAGTACACATTTATTTATCACTATTTGGTTGGGCATTTTTGAGTCTCCTTTATAAATATCTCTACCATTTATGGATATTTCATAACATAATTTTCTTTAAAAAAAAATTCCCAAATACCCACAATACAAAGAAAAGCAAAGCAAACCTCACACGAACACCTTCCAGCCTCTATCATACTTAGAGTTTTCACTAATTTGTTTTACTATCCTGAGTAACATCTTTCTCTAGAGAATTTTAAAGCCAGCCTGAGACATATTCTACTACTGTGCCAATTAGACAGCATCTTAATAGACACAATATTTTATGAACATATAGTCACAATGTCTTTATCATGGTAACACAGTCACACATTATTTTTTTTTAATTAACTAAAACCACAACCACATTCAAACTTCCTGATGGTCCTGAAGCGTGCAATTTATAGATTTCATTTCTGCTACAATTCAAACAAGGTCCACAGATTACACTCTATAGCAGTATCTTTCTTCAGACAGGAGAGAAATCAGAGAGTAGCCACATTTTGGTCTTTGCCATGCAGGAAGGCTTCAGAGTGGCCTTATTGCTGAAAACATACTTTGGGAGTACAGAGCATGAGCAAACCCAGACGAGCCCCCAAATACTGAAAAATCCAGTCCCCACGGAACCATCAAAGCAAAGTCTGGAGCTATATGTAGCAGAAGGAACAACTGAAGTTCACTTAAATGAATCCTGCAAAGCAGAGGGTTCGTATACATCCCGACATCTGGCTGTCAGCCATATGGTCTTATTTTGAAGTATTTGGGGTACCTGCTACTTGGGCTGTTGGCAGTTTTATGTTAATGTACAGTGAACAGCCTGCTAGGGAAGTATCAGTTTTCTTACAGTGGTTACAAGATGCTGTGTTTGCAAATGTGGAACAAAGGACACACTTTATGTTTAGTAAGAATGTGAGTCCATCTAAAAACAGAAAGTGAAAACTTTACAGCAAAATTAGGGCCACATGTACAGCGAGCTGGCAAGAATTAACATCCTCAGACCACCTTATTCTTCCAAGGGTGCACATACGTGAACAAAATTTTGGGAGTAATATATAACTTTCCCCTTCTATTGATATTATATTTTATTCCTTTAATTTAGTAAATAAAAACAATGAGGATTAACACATTTAATAAAAAGTGCTTTATTATTTGGTCCTTGCTCTTCAAATATAAGTTATCAAAACCATAGTGGGATATCGTTGCACATTCACTAGATGTGTAGCAATTGGGACCCTGGTAACCTGTTGATGGTGATGAGAAACAGGACAAAAGCTATGCAAACAGTATGTCAGTCCCTCAAAAAAATTAAAAATACAATTATAACAAAGTCCAGCAATTTTTCTTCTGAGCATCTACCCATGGGAAGAAAAAGCAGGACCTCAAGAGGCTCCTGGATACCATGTCCACAACATCATAACTCATAATGGCTCAGGGTGGGAGCAATCCACACATCCAGGGACAGACATGGAGAAGGAAAATGCAGCAAAGCCACAACAGTGGAATATCACTGACCCTCAAAAGGAAAGCAAGCTCTAACCCCTACATATACCAAAGGGGAAGCTCAAGGTCATTATCCTAAAAGAAGCAAGTCAGTGCCAGGAAGGTTAAGGTTGACTGGCAAGCCTTCAAACACCGAGAAAGAGTTAAGATCACAAACTTTATGAGTATTTTACTACATTAAAATATCTTCAAACATATATTAGATTTTAATCAAGTTATAAGGATACTATGTCCAGTGGGCCATGAGTATAAGACATAGCAGCATAAACTGGTTAGTGGTGGCACACACCTTTAATCCCAGCACTGGGGAGACAGAAGCAGGCAGATCTCTGTGAGTTCAAGGCCAGCGTGGTTTATAGTGTGAGTCCAGGACATCCAGGCTACATAGAAAAACCTTCTTGGAAACCAAAACCAAAACCAAACCCCCAAACAAACAAACAAACAAACAACAGCAGGTTTCAATGAAGAACCCGGCACTGCTCTGCCAGGAACCACTGTTTTCTAGGCCTCATTTACCTGCTGGCTCCATAGACAACTAAACTTTCTGGTTTTGTTCCCTTGTTCTCAATCAGACTCCTCTATTCCTGGATCTGGTGGATAAACTAGCAAAGCCATCGATCTGCTCTGGTTAAGGTGAAAATGACCACTTTAAGACCCTGCTTGCTCAAATGATCCAAAATGGAGTGGCTAAAGGAACAGAATAGTGAATTCATTGTGGGCTTAATATACACTAAAGTGCCCAAAGACCTACACAGCTAATCAAGAAAAAGCTTTAACTTTCTCATGTAAATGCCATTTACAAAGCACATTTGATACTATAAATTGTTATATGATTTTATGGTGATAAAGTATTTTTAAAGCTCACAACTGAATTCTTCTTGTCTGATAGCTGTGGTGGAAAGTAACACTGGGAAGCAGCACACGGTGGCACACACCTATAATCCCAACACTCAGGCAGCTGAGGCAGGACAAGTGTGATTCCAGTCCAGCCTGGGCTACAGAGTGAGACTTTCTTAAACACAAAGAAACCAGAACCAAAACCAAAACCAAGATAAAAATGTGGTGATTGGTTCTTATTGTTAACTTGATCCAAATGAGAGATGCCTAAGACATGATTGGTAAAACACACCTCTGGGAACATCTTTTTTTCCAGTGATGACTAACAGGAAAAGACTGTTGTGGGAGTAGGTGGCATCATCCCTCAGGGTAAGGACATGCCCTGTGTTAAGTAGCCTTGTCTCTCCCATTCCGAGTTCTAGCCTCTCTAGCGCAATCTAGCTCGGTTAGGAAACATCCATTATTGTCAATGTACAAATCCCCACTGTGATGCAATAAAGGGGGTCGGGTGGGGAGGGTGGCCTGCTAGCACTGGCATACTCTTCTTTCTGAGCAGCTTTTCTATACCATGCCCTTCTACCATGATATGCTCTCTCACCTTAGTTCTGAAACAATGAAGTGCCAGAGGGAAATGAGCAATAAAACACGTCTTATTCTCCTTTAAGTTATTTTTGCCACACATTTGCTAGACATGAAATCTAAGCTATTCTAAAGGTGAAAAGTTGGCCACAGGTAAAACTGCGACATAATGACTGGATCTGCAATATTAGGTTTATATTTAAGTAGCCTGATCACAAAGGTACAGGTACCTTTGAAATCAACTTCCCCTCTGCCTCACAGTAGAATGGGAAAATCTTTAAAATTCATGCAGTTTTGGGGAAAAACCAAGACTTCTTTGTAAGACAATATAGAAAGAAATGAATGACGTAAGGCTTTAGATTCTATACCTGAGGTATGTACATCATGATGGGATTTGTACATTGAGAATACTAAATGTTACCTAACTGCTAGGTTATGCTAGAGAGAGTCTTCAGGGTTAGGACAGCAAAGGAGGGAGCCAGTGCTGCTTAAGACATGGCTTTCTGTCTCTATGGGGGAGACAGAGAATTTGCATTTCTTACAAGGCTCCAGGGGAGGAGGATAGTGCTTTGGATGGCACTTTCAACCCTACTGATCTAATGGATGCCACTATGGGGTGGGACAGTGCACTGCATACATCTGCACCTAGGAGAGGTAGAACTACTTCTGCTCTGTCATAAACATTAAACTGATAGTTTATGAAACACACCAGCTTTATTAAGTAGACTAAGACAATGGGGCATAAGTGCATGGCTACCCTGACCTGGGTGCAGTCATACAATCATACACAATAACACTTAGAGAAACCCATGGTGCCCACTACTCTGGTAACCCAACCACATCTGGTGTGATTCCTAACAGACTCTGGGAAGAACCTCACCAACTGTGCTGCTTGGGAAAGCATCCCAGTGCAGCACTCAGTAGGAAATGCAATGCTAAATTGTTGTCACATGCAACCAGGGCACCACAAGGCTCATCAGAGAGGCCTTGGAGACAAGACAGAGTTAGCCAAGCAAAGACAATAAGGAGACCACTCTCCAGACATTTCATGCTGAAGTGTTTTAGTGGAACTGAGAGATATCATGATTTATCCTAACTAGCCTTTCATTGTTGGATCTTTTTTTGCAGATGTTAACTCGTTTTATTTTTTCTGAGATCACCAGCAAGTATTTATGAGTAACAAAGCTCCCTACATTGCTGTGTATATTGGAGGGTCATGTGAGTTCTGGACAAAAATCATTCTGTAACAAGGAAAAAAAATTTGCCCTTTCTTTTGTTTGTTTGTTTTTGAGACAGGGTTTCCCTGTAAAGCCTTGGCTATCCTGGATCACTTTGTAGACCAGGCTGGCTTCGAACTTACAGCAATTCACCTGCCATTGCCTGCCAAGTGCTGGGATTAAAGGTGTGCACCACCATGTCTGACCAATCCTACTATTTTAAGTTGTACTTCAATGAGCCCCCCCAAAGAAGGAACTCTCAGATCATTACATAGTCATGTCAACCACCTGAATAAATTACAAGGGATTCAAATGTAGTAACAGTTAATGATATAAAATGTGCAAAATTAATATGCCAAATTAAATGTCATGAATTTCTATAAAGAGATTCTATGCCAATGAAATTTAGAACAGTTTATTTTCCAAATATTATTCTTTTTGTGCAGGCAGATCTGTGCCACCAATTTTCTGGGATGATGTGCCTCTATGCTGTGGAAGATTATCACAATTGGATCTAATAGTCTCTTAGCAACTGCAAATGCTTTTAAAGGCCTTTGGCGATAATCTTTGTGGCGCAGGTCAATGGCCTGAAAGGTGTTTTAGAATGGTGACGTTTAAGGCAATCTTTCACAAAGTTTAATCCAAATTTATGATGATTCAGAGCTTCTTTTCAGAGTTCTGAAAGTTTTCTGTTGGTGTAGTTCCCTATTCTGAATGCTTAGTTCATTGCTAGAGAATTTTCAAGGGATACTAAATCTCAAAACCTATCATTAATAGGGAAAGACACAAAGGTATTGTGGTGTTTTTCAAATAGACACCAATGTAAAGAATTAACCTTTTTTGTTTTGTTTTGTTTTGTTTTTTTGAGACAGGGTTTCTCTGTGTAGCCTTGACTGTCCTGGACTCACTTTGTAGACCAGGCTGGCCTCGAACTCACAGTGATCCACCTGCCTCTGCCTCCTGAGTGCTGGGATTAAAGGCGTGCACCACCACGCCCGACCCAAGAATTAACCTTATTCAGTGCCACAGTGTCAGTTTCTGGAGAGCTGTCTGTGTGAGATAGAGAACTTGACCCATGAGCACTGAAAATCTCTAGATTGATTTACACATGTGCTTCTAAATGTGTCATTGATGAATTGCTCTTCTTATGTATATGTAAAAGTCGAGAGATGATCTGTACCACAGTAGGGGGTTCACTTTTCACTACTTACCTAGGTTTTGCCACATGCTAAATATCTCACAACCCATGGTGACCCTCATATCGCCATACCTGAAATAGGAAAAAAAACTGTTATAATTTCCTGAATAAAGTAGTTGTGCTACTTTAGGGTATAATGTGTCATTCTGAATTAAAGGCAAGGTATTTGAATTACAGATATCTAGTGAACAAGTCTTGGTGACCCTAAATAAAATACCCAGATAAACTCATAACTTTTGGTTTCTATAATAATTTTGAAACCTGAAAAACCCATCAAGAAATAATATTAATAAGTTGAAAAATATTGAAATTTCCCTGAAAACCCTGCTCTAGCGATTGCATCACTATTTGTCATTTCCAACTACGGGCATTCTGATTTGTGAGCGGCTGGAATTAAACATCTGTAAGGCCACACTTCCCTTGTTGGTACTTACTTTTCTAGCACCTTTTTCTTTTTGGAAGGTGTGAACATCTCCAGTTGCAGACACAACTGGTTTATAAAGATGACAGCGAGGTAAAAGTAGGAATCCCAGATCTAAAACAAGAACAAGATATTTCAATACTATTGTGCTAGAGAAACATCCTAGGTGAGCTGATGCAACAGCTGGCATTTGCTTCCACAGCAGAGAAGGGATGAGAGTGAAGCTGGAGTAGATTAGGTACCAGCCACAGCTAGCTATGACTGCACAGGATGGCTGTGGAGTAGATTAGGTACCAGCCACAGCTAGCTATGACTGCACAGGATGGCTGTGGAGTAGATTAGGTACCGCCACAGCTAACTATGACTACACAGAATGGCTGTGCACAGGATGGCTGTGGAGTAGATTAGGTACCAGCCACAGCTAGCTATGAGTGCACAGGATGGCTGTGGAGTAGATTAGGTACCAGCCACAGCTAACTATGACTACACAGGATGGCTGTGGAGTAGATTAGGTACCAGCCACAGCTAACTATGACTACACAGGATGGCTGTGGAGTAGATTAGGTACCAGCCACAGCTAGCTATGAGTGCACAGGATGGCTGTGGAGTAGATTAGGTACCAGCCACAGCTAACTATGACTACACAGGATGGCTGTGGAGTAGATTAGGTACCAGCCACAGCTAACTATGAGTGCACAGGATGGCTGTGGAGTAGATAGGTACCAGCCACAGCTAACTATGACTACACAGGATGGCTGTGGAGTAGATTAGGTACCAGCCACAGCTAGCTATGAGTCACAGGATGGCTGTGGAGTAGATTAGGTACCAGCCACAGCTAGCTATGACTACACAGGATGGCTGTGGAGTAGATTAGGTACCAGCCACAGCTAGCTATGAGTGCACAGGATGGCTGTGGAGTAGATTAGGTACCAGCCACAGCTAACTATGACTACACAGGATGGCTGTGGAGTAGATTAGGTACCAGCCACAGCTAGCTATGAGTGCACAGGATGGCTGTGGAGTAGATTAGGTACCAGCCACAGCTAACTATGAGTGCACAGGATGGCTGTGGAGTAGATAGGTACCAGCCACAGCTAACTATGAGTGCACAGGATGGCTGTGGAGTAGATTAGATACCAGCCACAGCTAGCTATGAGTCACAGGATGGCTGTGGAGTAGATTAGGTACCAGCCACAGCTAGCTATGACTACACAGGATGGCTGTGGAGTAGATTAGGTACCAGCCACAGCTAGCTATGAGTGCACAGGATGGCTGTGGAGTAGATTAGGTACCAGCCACAGCTAGCTATGACTACACAGGATGGCTGTGGAGTAGATTAGGTACCAGCCACAGCTAGCTATGAGTCACAGGATGGGTGTGGAGTAGATTAGGTACCGCCACAGCTAGCTATGACTACACAGGATGGCTGTGGAGTAGATTAGGTACCAGCCACAGCTAGCTATGACTGCACAGGATGGCTGTGGAGTCACTATGCCACTTGCTACTGCTGCAAGAAACACACTTGAAATTTTCTACAATGAAGTAACAAAATTAAAGAAATGCTCCCTCCTTAGATATTGTTTAAAATCTGAACCCCAAAGGCATGAGTTTTCTGGCGTAGCTAAAGGATAAATGCTTTGCTTTGTTGACAACACTCTGAGCATCTCCAGGCAGCCTTAGGTACTTCATTCCTGCGTGGATGCATTTTTGGAGGTTCTTTTGATGCAGAACTTTTAAAAAATGGATCTGTAGCTCTGGAAATGCTAATTGCCTTAAGTTCACATTGTGTTTAAAAATTCCCTATCTAGACAATTTTTTGGAGTCATAAATTTTCTTCTGCCAAATAGAGAACCAGAAAGACATCAGAATAAAATTTCCAGAAATAAACAGCTAAAATCATGTTGGACATATGGAATGCAACAACCATGCCTCCAGTGATGTCATGTCAAATGAGAGCTAAATAACTACAAGAAATAGAACAAGAGCTGTCTGTCATAGCTAAGAGCTCTCACAAACAAAACAGGGATGTGGTAAAAAAAAAAAAAAAAAAAAAAAAAAAAAAAACCAAACAAAACGATTCTACTAGATAGATTTTTTTAAGGGTTGTTGGATTCTTCTGGCAATGGAGTTAAAAGCTACCCAACACAGGTGCTGGGAATTGAATTTGGTTGAGAGCAGCAGGCAATCCTAAGTGTTGTGCTATCTCCAGCCCTCTCCACTAATAACATCTATTCAAAGGAATACAGGCATGTTGCAAGCTTAATTTTGCAAGAATGTACATTCAAATGGATATTTTACAAGGAGAAAGTAGTGGGGGAAAATAAATACCAAAAAGAAGCAGAGGGCTAGGGCTGTACCGTGTGTGTGTGTGTGTGTGTGTGTGTGTGTTTCCTTTTTTCAAATAGCAAATGGCCACGGGTAGACAAAGGTACTTGCTAAGCTATGGTGACCTATAACCCTGGGTTGCAGATATAATATATTGACTATTCATAGTCAAGTTTCTACTGTTCTTTAAATGCTTTTGTTTTTTGTTTGTTGGATCAAACCCAGGGTTAGTTCATGCATACCAGGCAACAGTACTTAAAAATGTTTATTGCATTTGTGCTTCCTGGATTTTCTAGTTATCAAATAATAAGATCCTACTAAATGTTTCATGTTAAACATGTTATTGAAAAATAGGAAATAAGATACCCAAATAGAACCATTATTGAGAAAGGAAGCCACTGCAGGCACACACAGTCTATACATTGTCATTTGCTTTGAATAAAAAAAAAAGGGGGGGTGTCATTTAGACTAGGTGGACATGCAAGAATATCACCAGTTAGGATTGAGAATGCTGTCTGAAAGAATAATTGTAAGGTTTCACAGTTTTCATTAATTTATTCCAAAAATTCAAAGCGAGGGAACTGTTCATTTTTATAATTTTTTCTTTATAAACTTTACAAAGCAAAAATCGAAAACTCTAAAATAAGACTTTAAAATGACTTAAAAACATGTACTAAATCCTCTTTGTCTGGAAGCACACAAAAAGTACAATAATTAAGATTTATGGTAACAAGTCTAGTCAATCTTCTTTTGTGCACAATGATTTCCATGAGGCTGATACCGGTGTAACAACTCTAACTATTGGCAGATGTGATAACAAGTGGTCTACCATTATGCTCAGTTGAAACCAATATTCTCAGGAACCCAAGTGAGGAGCCAGATACTGACCTTATAGTCAAAGTTCTCATTTAAGAAGTTCTTGCGGAGAGCATCAGAGAGGTACAGAACTGTTGTAATGATAACACTAGTGATTAAAAAAAAAAAAAAAAAAAAAGACATTTTGAGCTAAAATTCCACATTAGTGAAAATCAGTTAATATATAAGAATAAAAAGCATCTAAGATAAAAGAAAACCTCCTCCAGTAAGCATGTGGTCTCAGAAAGAACATGAAATTATACAGAAACAAACAAACAAATAAAAAACCCCAAAAAACAAATACCCAAAACTCTACCAGGGTTAGTTTCTTCATAAAAAGATACATAGGAATATTTATAAATTCAAATAATTCAGACATAAATATAGTCATATATTGATGTTTTATGACATATAAATTAAATTTTAGACAGAGCAAAATTACTTAATGTAAATATGACTGTCTGTATTTGATTATCATGAATGATGGAGAGCATAAAGATGCAATGATAGATTAAAAAGACAGAATGCACTGTGCCTTTATTAGACAACTTCATTCTGTTCTTCCACATGTAAGGTCTTAGCGGGCACAGAAGGACTACGGGAGGCAGAGTCACATTGCTTAAGTTCCGATAGCCCCTGTAAAACAGCCACTCCAAGAAACAGGCATCTTCCTAGGGTAGAAGAACACGGCGCAGCCCTATGTTCTTAGCTAAGTGTGCCACCCCAAAATACAGCTATATTTATCTTGCTTGAGAGAGTGAGGAAAAAAGGATTTGGCAAATATCCTTGCCTAGTTCTGAACAGAGTTCTGTAATTTGTTCAAAATCCTTTTGATAGCCAGAAACGTGTCTATTCAAATTTGAAGGTGTTTTTAATTGGTGAATTTAATGGTGAGACAAGCCACCACTTTAACTACTGAAGAGTAAGCATGAGTGTATAAATGGTTAACTCCTCTAACTGTTTGGTCATTTCTAAAGTTAATATGTAATGTTACTATTACTAAAAATACTAAAGCCTGAGAAAATGGAAGGCTCCCAAATTAAAACTATGAAATAAAAACCAAGATATGATGAACTACGTGCTCACAGGATGTAATTTCATTGATTTTCCAATTTAATGCTGGAAAGCTCACTATGCATTTTCTTGCCACATGGGAAAACATTAACAAGGCCAAGGGGTGCGTGGATGAATGTGGACATTCCAGGCAAAGAAAGCCAAAGAAAGCACTCGAAGGGGCCCTGTTTAAACACAGGTACGCACATTTTTGAACAAGTCATGGTACTTTAAAAGAGTTTGGTTACCAAAGTTAAACGTAAGAAAAAAATTGTAAGACTGAGAGTTGGTGTGATTTCTTCAGCTCCTTGTGGCAGTTATCGGAAGCCAGTTTCACACTAGAGAGACGAGTGACTTGAGATGATGGTATAGAGTGGTTGTCTGCATAGATGCTCCCCAAAACTGATAATAAATGAAGAAACAATTGAGGTTTCCAAAAAAGGCTTTATCCCATGAGTGTAACTCTTCATTACTGGTAGATGAAATGCTATCTGGCAAGAGAGCTCTCTGCCCATCACTTAGATCCCTGGGATTCTAGGTTTAATTAGGGAAGCTTGGAGGACCTTAGGTGCAGCTTGGTGGCAGAACGTGTGCTTAGACTTCACAAGGGCCGAGGTTCAATTAATCCATCAGTCAAGCAGGCAAACAAATGACCTCTAAAAATCCAACCAGCCAAAACAAGTAAAATGTGTACCCTGTGTGTGCGCGCATGCATCTGTGCACGTGGGGAGTTCAGTGTAAGATGTCCACGGCCAGCACTGGGCTCCTAGTGCCACACATTCGCCTGCATCTTCTATGGAAGTCTAGAAATCTGACCTCAGCACCTCATGTTAGTGTAGCAAGTACTCTTATTCACCGAGTCATCTCGACCAACTGAAATTTTGTACTTTTAATAGATACACATAAGCTTTGTGCTTGATGTTCAATGGAAAATTACAAAGCCCCACTACTGCCACACTTTGCATAGCAAACCAACTTCTGGCCCATAAGTGTATATATGATTATTACTTGGAAGCAAGAACCTCTACTACAAATGAAACTAAGCATATATGATATTATGACAACTGGGCCTAAGGTTCTGGAAAGAGGATGACTATCTCAAAAGTCCAGTTGAGAGAAGCAATTCCCTAAAAGGATTACCAAATTGTTTTTATGCAAGGTCATAAACAGATAATATTCATGGCAGCTTGAGCTGCATGTGCTGATAAATAACATGGGACCTCTGTGGTCTTAGTACTAAAACATTTCAAAAGTCACAGACAGCTGTCTTCCCTCTGGAGATTAAAACGTGCACAGGACATCTGGCTTTGCAGAGCTCCCGGGCTATTTTTGGTGCATCTGGAGTAGAGAGCCACCTTTCTAGACCAGCACCGTGCTTCTCAAGCTTGAGTGGGTACCTGGTAACCCAATTAACATCCAGACAATGAGTCAGGCAGCCTGGAGTAGTTCTTGGAAGTCTGTATCTCTAACAAGCCCCAAGTGATAGCAGTGTTCATTTCTGTAAAGCATCCTGTGAAGAGCAGCGAGCCTGTAGTGCAGTGGTTATCAACCTCCCCTTTAATACAGTTCCTCACGTTGTGGTGAGCCTAACCATAAAATTATTTTGTTGCTACTTCATAACTGTAATTTGCTACCATTATGAATCATAATGTAAATATTTGATATGCGGCCCTCAAAAGGATCATGACCCTTGGGGTCAATAGACTGCTTGATCTAAAAAGCATCCCAATTAATTTTGCTCCCACATGCTCCTGCCTATAGGATTTAGCAGTTTTAGCGTCTTCAGTGCAGCATGTAGTCCTGTTGCTAGACTGATGAACTTGCCCCTCATCAGAGGTGCCTGATCTCCTGGTATAGAGGCACCAGGTGCAGGCTTCTCAGTGAGGCTGGAAAATACTAAAGCCTGAGAAAATGAAAGGCTCCCAAATTAAAACTATGAAATAAAAACCAAGATATGATGAACTACGTGCTCACAGGATGTAATTTCATTGATTGTCCAATTTAATATATATATATAATTCTTACTAAGTTAAAAATGATAGGTTACCTCTTAGAACTTTTTAAGAATTCTAAAATCAGTTCAAATGCTGATAAACAGAATTTTTTCCTCAGTGAAGGCCACGTAATATGGATCTGTTTAGTGTGTTTAACATGATAGAAGATCCCAAAGCAAGACTTCTCAAGGCTAGAAGGCCCTTAGGAAGGCTCTACTTCACACGCTCACCATTTATGTGTCCCAGTTTATCACAGGGGCTTGAACTCAGCACCGAGCCACAGCTTACCAGCACAAAAGCCCCCAAGCTAGCTAATGGAATTCATATTTACTTGTTCCATTGTGCTTAGTACTGTGCAGTTGAAGGCATTTCTTTACTTGTTCCCAGTTAATTTAAAGCCACATGGTGCCTCTGGCTTGATTCTTTTCTTTGTTTCTGAACATGGGACTTTTTTTTTTTTTTTTTTTTTTTTAATTTCAAATGCTTCAACCTCAATAGCTGAGAAAAGTTTGAAATTTGCTACCAGAACAGCCAGATGATCGACTCTGCCACAAACAATGTGGGTGCAAGAGTTGCTTTGACAATGCCAATCTCCATGGGCAGAGAATGATGAGAACTGGGCCACAGGGAATAAAGTCTACAGCTTCAGGTGTTCCAGCTGTCCCCTCATTCTGTGATGAGTTATCTCCAATTAACTTGATTCTCTAGTCTCTTGCTTCCTCACTCCATTGGAAACTTACATCTTGGAATTTGTTCTTTCAAATGTGACTAGGACTGGGATCTGCTCAAGCAGAAGCCATGTCCAGTAACCACATGAAGACTAAGAAATACCCTGTAGGAACTACAGTATAGGTAAACTTGGCTATCAACAATGTCCTCCCACCTCCCTGCCCCCCCAAGGCAGGGTGACACTATGTAATCCTGACTTAGCTTTAAACTCATAGACATCTGAATACCACTGCCTTCCAAGAACTGGAATTAAAGGTGTACACCACCATGCCCAGCTAATGTTGATGTTTATATGTTAAAAAACTAAGAAAACAAAGCTGGAATATAAATTCCCTCTAACTTGGAGTATTAATTGGGGACAGCATAAATCAAGAGGAAGATGCTTACTTAGGGAAGATGAAAATCATGTACAGTCAACAGGGAAATTAAAATGAATTAATCTAAGGTGGGAGGAGTTCTAACACTCCAGAAAGCATGAGAACTATCTAAGGGACAAACAGACACCAGGTCACATCACCACCTGTGGCCTGGTGGGAAAGGACTGTGGCCGAGACAGGTGATTCTGGTTCATATGACCATCTTCTCTTGCCTTCAGGATTGGTGTTACAGATGGAAGACAGATGGGGTGACAAGTTAGAGTTCAATGATATGTAGGGAATTTGGTCTTATTTGCACTTGACCTAGCCTAACATGAATGACTGTAGCCTTGTCTCTGTGTTTGAACTCGTGCTGTGTAATAATTGTAGATCAGACTGAAATTAGTCCAGCAGAGCTCACATAAGAGGAGGGGTCACACCTTATCAGGAAACCAGCAAAAGGAGTGGGGAAGGCAAAGGGAAGCAGGAAGGTCTCTTGAGGAACTACAAGGAACTATAGCATCAGTTTTGACTCTAATTTTAACCTACTCAGCCCAAATCTTAACAAACCATTTCCTTCACATACCCAGTTTCCCTACAAACTGCTCACAGTCCTGGCATGGTGGTGCACACCTTTAATCTCAGCACTCAGGAGACAGAGGCAGGCAGATACTGTGAGTTCGAGGCCAGCCTTGTCTACAAACAGAGTTCCAGGACAGCCAGGGCTACAAAAAGAAACCCTGTCTCAAAACCCCCAAGAACCAACTAACCAACCAACTAAACTGCTCACAACTCACTAAGATATGCAGTGTGCAAACGGATCTTGCATAAATATTTGCAGTAACTATTTAAATCTGGAACATATAGTAACAGAGAGTTTTGATGAAAAATCAGTGTTTTAGTCCTCTCTCTCACTAATTATACTTTAAGGACAACCACACTTGATAAAAACAGAAAAATAATAGTTGTGTCAGTGGATGCTTGGCACACTCCCAAGGGAATCACCTAACCCTGCCTTTATTCCTATGGTTGTGGAAAAGCTGCCAGTGCTCTAGTTGGCTTCGATCAGCCTGTTCTAAGTGTGAACAGCTTTCTTTTTCTTAGGGAAGAAGTCTTCATACAAAAATATTGTACATTGAGCTCAACAGTATACTTTCATGATAGACTTATTCAGGTATAGAGAGGTCAGGGTGGGTACACCCAGCATAATGCATCAGTGTCACGAACCCACAAACTTTCAAACCCACAAACATTGTTCCTTTAATTGGCCATCTTCTTTAATGTCACCAACACTTAACATATTAATTGAGAGCATTCCTATTAGTCCATCCACAGGCGAGACTACTCCACATATTAAAACAATTCCCATTCTCCTAACTCTTTCTGGAGATAGTAAAAAAAAAATTTTTTTTTGGTTACCATTTATAGCAAAACTCTTCAAAAGATCTGCCTGTAATTTCTGTTTTCAGTCCTTCACCAGGCTCCACTCTTGAATTCACCCTCTTCTGGCTTTTATTTCCACCGCTAGAGGAAAACAGCACTTGTCAAGGTCACTAGTACTGACAGCAGTGCTGGCTCCCAGAGTTAATTGCTGGTCCACATTTCTAGCTATACTTCCTTGAAGTATTTTCTTCTCAGGGTGTCAGGCCCCTAGCTGTCATCTTGCCTCAGTGGTCTCTCTGCATTGGCTCACTGCCTGACCTCTGAATGATGGCATGCCCCAGCCTCAGTCTTAAGGCATTTTGTGTTTTCAGTGCATACATTTTCTCCCTGGGAGCTCTCATTCCATTCCCCGGCCTCAGATCCTAACCATGGCTTCCCTGCCAGCAAGTGACAGCTCTAGCCCTAGCATCTTCCCTTCGGTTCACCTACTTCCTCTTTTTCATCACCACTTGGATATCTAATAGCATCTTGCTTATTTGTTTCCTGCAACATTTCACTCTGCACCTCAGATTGCCTAGAAGTCACTGTAGTTCAGGCTCATCTTACACTTGAGGCTTTTCTCCTGTTGCAGTACCCCGAGTACTAGAGTGACAAGCATCACACTGGGACACTAACAACACTTACATTTGTCACAGACTTCTTCCCTCCTTCACTCTGTGAGTGCCTCCTTTCTCCATATCTGCAAATTAACAGACTGGTGTGGTCCTTTTTCTCAGGCCCCAAATCTAAGGACCATCAGTCCCTCTCTCCTCTCTGATCACAGGGCCTTTTGTATAGGTTATCTCTACAGGTGCTAATACTTTTTCTTTGTTGCTTGCCCATTGCGGTGGTTTGAATAGGTATGACCCCCATAGACTCCTGTGTTTGAATGTGTGGCCTCGATGGAGGAAGTGTGTCACTGTGGGGGTGGACTTTGAGGTCTCCTATGCTCAAGCTATGCTTAGCGTGGCACACGGTCTCTTCTGCTGCCTGCAGATCAAGATGGAGAAGTCGCAGCTCCTTCTCCAGCACCATGTCCGCCTGTATGCTGCCATGCTTCCTGCCATGACGATAAATGGACTAAGCCTCTGAAACTGTAAGCCAGCCCCAATTAAATGCTTTCCTTTATAAGAGTTGCCATGGTTCATGATGTCTCTTCACAGCAATAAAACTCCAAGTAAGACATCCATTATCACCTACATTAGCTTTAGCTCAAGTTTCACCCTTTTAGTTCAGTCCATAACAAAGTAAGTCCCTTCAAAGTTAACCCTACTACCTGAGTTCTTTACATTTTTAGCACTGGAAAAATATCTACAATATAAATAGATAAATGATATCTGTTTAAATGAATTAGTTATTTGTGCTTCCTTCACATAGAGTGAGTGAGCAAGTCAGTCAGCGAAATACATACATACATACATACATACATACATACATACATACATACATACACACACACACACACGGGGGAGGGGAGAGATAGAGATAGATAGATAGATAGAGAGAGAGAGAGAGAGAGAGAGAGAGAGAGAGAGAGAGAGAGAGGTTTCTCTCTGTATTTCTCATTTGAAATTTAAGTTGGTTTTGTATGCTGTGTCTGAAGCCAACATACACATAAGACAAACAAAACAAGGATCTGAGATTTCAAGTGAAAATCCAACTCTCCTCAACAGATAAGTACAATGTAAGATTTATCTCCTTGAAACAATACATAAAGCCATGACTTTATTTTTATTCCTATTTCACTATGTGCATGGGAAGGTGGTGGAGAGAAACTTCTCTCAATGTGTCCTGTATTTTTGGTACCTAGTTTTCAGCATCCTTCTGCTCTTTTGTTCTTGATGGAGGAGTGGTTATCTTCTCCAGAAACATCTGCCAGGGACCTACGGGGTCCTGTGCAAGATGGAAGGCAAATTTCCTGTTCTAGTACAACTGAGACCTGGTGTAGCTATTGTATTTCAAAATGTACATACAAGTACAGGTTTTAAAAAACACCATACAAGGCACCTGGCATCTGGACACAGCTTTTGGGGGACACCATATGAAGGAGAAACGTGATAATACTAAGGCAACACAGCCTTAGTATTAGTTAAAGGTGTTCAATTCATTTGGAAACAGGAATAAAGAATGAACATATAAAATACTTAATTTTGGGATAGGCTATTTGGCTGTGTTCAAGGGAAGGAGAATGATGACTTCTCAGCTAACGAAAGTGGGAACCTGGGTTAAATATGTCTTTCCGACGCCTCAATCAAGTGTCTAAGAAAGGTAGCAGCAAGGAAGAGGAGATGGGAGCTCTGAAGACATGGGTGCTCTTAGAACCCAATTTAACCATTAGCAAAGTCCAACACTTTTCACGTACACACTTTAAAATATTTTCAGTAATTTGAACATCTTTCAGAAACCATGCTTCCTTGCCTCCTTCCTCTTTCCACACCTCCCTCCTTCCCAGCAGAGTTTTGCTGTGGAGCCCAGATTGACATAACCTTTTTGCCTTTAGCTTCCCGAGGACTAGGATTACAGATGTGCGCCACCATGCCCAGCTCAGAAACATACTTTCCTATCAATGTTATTTAGGTTAATACTAAATAAAAATAATCTAGGGTATATTTATGGACTGAGTCCTATTTATAAAGCAAGACCCATCACATATGGTTACCTAACTTGAAAAGGAAGTGGCTGCTGCCACTGAGAGGAACACAGAAGAGGGATGAGACAGAAGGGAGCACACGGAAACGGTCTGTCCCAACCTGGAGTCCTGTGCATTAAGGAGGATGAGTGTGTAGCTATTAACCATTGTCATGGAGAAACAGGTCCGGATTGCTACCAGCACCAGCCTGGGTGACAATAGGGCATTGCTGTGGTCAGCAAGGGCTTGGGTTTACTATGGGAGAAATCTTCACTTTAAATACATTGCACACACCTCATCTCTGCCCACAGCTGTTCTTACTTGGTTAACACTGCCAATGAAAATCTTAAACATTGTATGTACATTAAAGTAGCATATGCACTTCTTAGTCCGAGAGCCACTAATGTGACCATGAAAGCCTCTGAATGTAGGGATCTTGAGGTGGAT
Source organism: Acomys russatus (assembly GCF_903995435.1). Classification (NCBI taxonomy): domain Eukaryota; kingdom Metazoa; phylum Chordata; class Mammalia; order Rodentia; family Muridae; genus Acomys; species Acomys russatus. Next base: position 53,613,348 of record NC_067137.1, on the reverse strand, counting down.
GGACAGAGGATTTATTATCAAAGAGCCATACTGTTGTCATGGTTTCCAGCAAGCTCAAGCACAGAGCCTGTGTACCTAAGGAAGAAAATGTTAAATTTATTTTCAGTTTGATGGTCTGCCACCGAAACTTTTAATTGAAGCCAAATGTTGCTCTGCACATGGGGCAAGCAGAACAACCAAAGTGTATGTGTGTGTGTGTGTGGGGGGGGGGGTACTCTGCAATGCTGCTGCTACTGACAGCCTGGACTCCTTCTTGCTTGGCTCCCCAGATCATTTCATCTACCTTTCCAGGTACCCTGAATCTTTGGTAATTTAGGACAAAGACACCAGCAAGAGCTCCAATTTATCAAAGCATTCAGACATCCAGAGAAGCAGATGCTTGATTCTTTCACAGATATCAAAATACATATGCTGAATTCTAAAGAGAGTGATTTCACTAGTCTCAATTAGTCTTCAAAGTGGAGAAGCTGCTCAGTGCTTATGTAAAATATAATATGCCACAAGACACTATTTGTTACTTTACAAGTTTTTAACACATCATTTTTAACACCTCCAAGTCTAAAAATGCATCCTGAAAGAGAAGCCATATTAAGCGTATCTCATAAAAATTGAATCCTGCATTCCAGGAGCTCTCACCATCACCATACCTGCACATCTGAGGGGGCAGATGGTGACCCTGGCCTAGGGTGAGTGTGCAGAAAATCCCACCTTCACCCTAGGCATGTGGGTGTTGGCAGATGGAGAATGGTGGATGGCAAGAGGCTTTTAATGAAATGAACTAAGCATCAATTTTTAAAGTGGAGACGAAGACCCTGTTTTAAAGTTCACCTTCATTGTCCTCTGAGCCTATGGAGACAGGAAGCTGAGAGAGCAGCTAAGTCCATGGCCTTGAGCTTTATAGGAACAGAGTAGTGCCTGCCATTCTCACCAGGTCCAAGGCTTCTGTCTTGGCTCTTGTCCCTCTCAAATGCTTAAGATTACAGGGTGAACCACCACCCTGTTACACTACTTAATTTTTTTTTTTTTTTTTTTTTTTTTTTTTTTTTTTTTTTTTAGACAGGGGTTTCTCTGTATCACCCTGGCTGTCCTGGAACTTGCTCTCCAGACCAGACTGGCTTCGAACTCATATACCACTGCTGTCTTCCAAAGTGCTGGGATTAAAGGTGTGTACCAGCATGCCTGGCTATACAGTTTGATCCTTAAAAGACAATAGTATAGATATATTAAATAACAATTCAAAACAATAGGTAGATATTGTTTAAAAAGATTGAAAAGTTGATTTGGTAGAGGAAAAAAACGCATTAGAATGTGGAGGTTTTACCTTGTGATGAAACCACAAAGAACATTCTAGACCATCCTTTTCCCTTGCAAGTCGAGATGCAATTATCAACTGAAAAGTCTTACTTGTTGGCAACCAGGCGCATGACAGTCCAGTCCTTGGGGAACATCTCTGGGCGTATCAATATTCGGAATACAGTAAAAATCTGCAGCAGGAAATCCTTGCATAAAGAAGAGAGATGGTTTTATTGATTTGTCATAATTGTCAACATAAGGACAGTGCGCAGTGTTGTTGCCATTATTGAAGCACCTGCAAAGAAGGGAGTCTGACTGCAGACACCTACCAGGAGAAGGGATCTTGCATTGTTGCCAGTCCCACCTCCCTGCCCAACCTGACTGCTCCCTCGTCTGTCTCCTTGTCCAGAAGAGCGGAAATCATTTTCTTACTGATCTTTACAAGCTCTGCAAATGCAGGTCCTGGAGACAACACGGGAACTTGTCCAGAAGGTAAGCAGACAAACGTTCCTTTTCTTCCAGTACAGTGTCCTAAGTATCAGAACTTCCCAACCCGGGAGCATAATCGATTTTGTCAGCTCAGCTAATGGTTGTTGACATTTGGAAGGCTATTTTCATCAGAGGATCTTACACAACAAGCTGTGTTTTTAGAAGGTGTTTTTGAGGTGCAGAACTAAGAGATGGGTGTGACTTTAGGGAATCAAAGTAAGCCTTCCTTCATGCATCGCACAGAGCTCCAAGGATACTACGTGCTGAGGTGACAAGTGCTTACTGGCTACAAGAGCACCAAGACACTCTCCACAGAGACACCAGGCAGGGGGCAGCAGTGGTTAGTACCTGACAGCCTAGAAAGGTCCTAGTGCTCCTATGTTTTTGCTTTTTTTGCTCTCTTATTTATTTTAATTTATGAGGTTTTTGTTTAGAACTGGAGAAATGGCTTGGCAGTTAATCACTCCTTTTGAGGAGGACTTGAGCTCACTTCCCAGCACCCACATTGTGAGGCTTACAGTTGCCTGAAACTCCAACTCCAGAGGATGTAATATCCTCTTGCTGCTTCTGTGAATAACTGCACACACATGTCTTTAAAAAGGTTAAAGATTTTTGTTTGAAACTGATAGAATTGCAAGTTTTTGCCATGTACATGCTACTTGCAACACACACACACACACACACACACACACACACACACACACATACACATACATTTTGGAATAGCTAAGTCCAGTTAATTAGCAAGTGCTTTGTTCTACATAGTTATCATCTTTTGGGTGAGAACACTTACTCTTCTGACACGAAGTTGTCAGACATTTGGTTATCAGTTTCCAGACATGGAAGTAGCACTTCTTTAAGTGTTACAAGGGAGAAGACCCAAGACACGATAGCACATGATACTTAAAGGAAGGGAAAGAGGGAACTCACCACTTGTCATAAAAGAACTGGAGTTTTCTACTAAAAAGAAAGACTAGCTCAACCAGGTCTAGCTTAAATTTATCAGCTAGCAAACCTGAAAGCTTTATTTTGTGTAACCTTAAGCAAGTCTAGGAAAATATATTTCTCTAACAATCTGATAGAAGGCAAAAGTGTGGGGTTCAGAAATAAAAATGCAACTCAAAATACAATATTTGTATTTACAAATCTAGCAACACATCATGCTAAACAAGTAAGCTGCCTGCATAAAAGATTATGACTGTCACTCATATCAACAGAAGACTGTTAAAAACTGAGAACCATGTGGTAGCTTTCGTGTATGTGTGTGTGTGTGTGTGTTTCTTTTTACACATTCTAACAGCTTCAATCAAACCCACAAATATTTTGACAAGAATCTATTTCAGTTTCCTTGGCATTGACACACATATGTTGATCTATAGCATGTGGAAATATTCCCACTAGGTCACCTGTCCTTAGAGGGGCATGCAGATCCTGTGCCTGTCTGCAGAGGCACTAGGAGGACATGTTTTCCCTAAGTCATTCTACTGCAGGCTACGTCATTTGGAGGGCTGGCAATGTGGCTTAGTGGAAGAGTGAGGATTGAACAGATATGCAGCCCTGTTTTTACATTAGGTCATTAGCATAGTAACTGTATGGGGTTCTTTTAAAAGGACTTCTCAACATTATTCTAATAGTTTTCCAGCTGATTCCTTTTTTCCCCTTTAGATACTATTTTATTCTCAGTGTAAGATAGATAGCTTTAGGATGAAAGGATGTAAAATGATATTTTAAGCTGATGGAGTCTGAAAGCATGCTGGTGTAGAAATTCTAATATCTGATAGACCTCAAGAAAATATTAGAAGAGGTAAAGTCATTATATATTCAAAAGTCTAAGAGGATATTATAATTATAAACATATGTACATTAACATTAGTGCAGTTAATTTTGTAAAAGAAATACTGATATGTGTAAAAAAAATTGACTACAACACAATAATAGTGAGTAATCTAAATACCCCTCCCACCAACAAACAAGTAACACACGCAAAAATAAGTGAAGAAGCATCCGAGTTAAATGGCATCATGAAGGAAATGGACATAACAGACGTCTACAGTATGTTCCACCCAAATGCTGCAAAGCACACACTCTTCTCAACAGTCCATGAGACTTTCTCTAAAATAGGCCACACTTGAGTACACAAAGCAAGTCTTAACAAATAAACGAAAAGTTAAATAGTTCTTGTATTCTACCTGATCACAATTGGAATAAAACTAAAAATCAATAAGAATATAGAATATACACAGACTCATGGAAACTGAACACTCTGTTGAATGATGAATGAATTGTTGAAATCAGGAGGAAAACTTTAAAAGTCCTAAGATCAAATAAAATGAAAACATAAAATACCAGAATTCATGAAATAGCAATTCTAATCCTATTTACAAATGGCAATACTCTGTGCTTAAAAGATCCTAAAGATGTCATCAGAAAACACTTAGTTCTAATGAACATGTTTAGCAAGGTGGTAACATACAAAAGTCAACATTTAATAATACCATAAGCTTTTCTGAATGCCAGTATCCAGTTGATTCTTTTGGGTTTCTGAGACATGAATATACACTATTCTTGAGAAGAGGATTTTGCTTTTATCTTTCAAAGGTTTCCTATCTTATGAAACAAAATCCATGTAAGTGGGGAGTCCAGTTGAGTTTCATAGTCCACAAGATTAAAAAAAAAAAAGGCCGGGTGTGGTGTGGCACACCTTTAATCCCAGCACTCCAGGAGGTGGAGGCAGGCAGAGCTCTGTGAGTTTGAGGCCAGCCTGGTCCACAAAACCAGTCCAAGACAGCCAAGGCTACACAGAGAAATCCTGTCTTGAAAACAAACAAACAGTTTTTTTTTTTAAAGTTCTGAACTTTCATCTTTTAACCATACAACTTGGTCAGCATTGGCAACTGGAGGCAACACACTTGGAGGCATCAGGTATGCGTGTGGCGTGGGGTGGGGTGAGCCCGGGCTGCTGTCTGCACAACTGTCAGAAGGTGGAGGTGGAGGGCAAGCTTCTATCTTGGGGATAGCAGCTTCATCTTTTCCTTTTCAGTGCTGGGGTCAGAGGGAAGATTATTCCAGAGGCAGGAGTAGGTTATATCAACTGGCTCTGTGTCTTCCCATTTACCTGTTTATCTCATTGAATAAAAAGCAAAAGCTGCAGGTGACAAGCCTAGGTATTGATATAAATCCCCCCAACACACACACTGAGGAAACTTTTTGGGTCTTCAAGTAGCCTTTTAAGGTACCCAGCTAATTGTCATTTACATTTCTGGGACACATTTATTTAAAGAAAAAAAAAATAGGGAGAATCAGAAAAACCTAGATTTAAATTCTGGCTCAGCAATTAAATAAATAGCTCAATAGCCTTGGGAATGTATTTAATCTCTGAGGAATTAAGTTCTTGTACTTGGACAACTGGAGGGCTCTGGGGTCCCCTGCAGCTAGAGGGGTTTTGAAAAACATCACTATGTCTACTTACCTACTCATATATTATCCTGCTATTTTTCTTTTTCTAAACTGCAGTCCAATGCTTCCTTTGATTACAGGGTACATTCCATTGTGGCCCAGAGACACAGTGTAGTTCAGCCAGCATTTGCCTACTGCCCTTTGAGAGATCGCTGTTCATAATAAGCTCCTGTACTGTAAAGTGCAGGACCTAAGTGCTGGTTTTCCTGTGTCTTCCTCTTTCCTGCCCTAGAAACTATTGCTTCCTGGTCTATTCTAGACTTCTCAGCTCTAGCCCTTTCCCTATGTGTGTGCTTTTGTGGAGGTAGACACCAGCATTCTGTACATGCAACTTACGGGTTCTTTTTATTCTGCTAAAAAGAGTAATTCTGTGTCAAATGTTCTTTATTTGGATAACACCAGGAACAAGGGGTCCATGGCACCATTTGAGAACGGGGATCCTGGCAGAAGTGTTTTGGTGTGTGTCTGGCTATGTGATACACACATCATGATAACTATACCACTGTTGCTCTTCAGGGCTGGGCCCAAAGCAAAAGAGAAACCAGAAAGTCCTATTTGGGAAATGATTTATTTCTGTAGCCTAAGAGGTTCAGGCAAGAAAGACTTTAGTAAAAATCTTCCAAAACAAGAAAAGGCCCAAAACAAGGAAGGCAGGGAAGGCTGTGACCTGAAAATTTTTCTCCATCTGCTCACTGAGAAACACTGGGTCCTTTACTGTGTTCCCAGCACTGTGTTAGTTGCCAGAACCCTGCTTAGGCAAAACACATTTTATTAGCTATGAAATAGAAGGATTTAAGAAGTACTTGTGACAAGGCACTTAAGTGCAACATGTTCTTACGTCAATGCCTTGTAAAAATCTCGCTTGTATTTTAAGAGACTGGAACTTCTGTTGGATGTCACAGACAAAATTAATAATATACCTTGAGGTCACTTAAGACTGCCAGCCTACTGTGTCCTCAGACTATTTGTTCATTTGTTCATTGCGCCTTTAAGAGAATAGTGTAAGAACAGCCTCACTTGCCTCGGATTCACCAGGTAATGAACGTTTACAACGTAAGCTAATACATAGCTGTCATCTTAAATGATGTGCTCTCTCATGCCCCTGACACATGAGCAATGCATATGTGTGTGATGTCAAGATCACTTGACGAAGACAGCAAATGGGCAGAAATAAACCTTATAAAAATGAATATCCACCATATATGGTAGGTGCAACATATGACTGTTTCTTGATAATGCTTTGTTTGTAATATGCCAGTTGGGGTCAGCTGGAGTAGGGCATTTAGTCTCTTGTTAAACTCTGTTAAAGATTTCTGTATAGTACCCCTCATCCCTTCCCCATGTGATGCTTTCTGTGCTACCCAATAAGAGACAGAGTAAAGCTGTTAGGGACAGACACTCAGACATAGACATGGATACAAGGACAGGCTGACAGTTAACTACTTCAAGTAGGCACAGGTCCAGACTCACACCAGGCAGACAAGGTGACAGCAGGGAGATAAAATCTTGGCTAGATCTTGGTAAAAAGACAAAAGCGGAAGCGCTTTACAGATTTATGTCTTAATGTGACACTGATGCATAATTGGTGACTCTGAGTTTATTATTAATGTGTGCAAAAGGACATACTTTCTGTTTTCATGGAACTCAGGGTTCAGTGATATAGACATATGGATGCTAACTAACAACCAACAACCATGTGGGTGTATGCATGCTCTATGAACTAGGAGAACATGGGGGCCAGGAATGTCACACCGAGGGGGATACCTGCCACAAGCAATACAAGGACGTATCAGGACTGTAAGGGGTTGGGGCAAAATATGGGTATAAAATAGAAATAGGGATCAATTTAAAGATACATTAGTTAGGATAAAGAATACATACATAAAATCTAGGTAAATAATGACAGGGGAGGGACTACTCTCTACCTTTCCCATGGTGAGGGGTTTGGAGTTTAAGGACAACATGGAAGCATTGAGAGGCTTTGTGCAGAATGTAGAGGATTAAATTTGTCATTTAGAAGAAATTTCCAACGTCATATACAGAGTGCTTTGTGTTTAAAGATGGTAGTGTCGTAAGGTGGCACAAAGTAGAAACTGGCTTTTAAAACCAAACTGGAACAGGAATCCTGAGATCATGAGCACAGAGATACCCTGCCAAGCATCACAGGGCAGGTAGATGACCGAGAGCATGGACAGGCTAGAGACGGCTAAGAATGCATTTCTGCAGTCAGGCGTTACTTTACAAATTTGTTACAACTTTTAAATGTGTAAGAGCCCTGATATGGGGTTTGAATTCAATTAAGGGGTGTTAGTAACATTTATCATGCTAAAACCTGGACTGTCAAATGGAATCTTGAAGTATATCATACAAAGTATTTCTCAAGTACTCTTTAGTCTTTGAGAATCACAAAATTATTGTTCTGTAATCAATATATGCAAATTAAGAGAAGCCAAAATAACTGTGTGGGAGAAGATGGCTTGCTAATGCAAGCAGAAACTTGTTAAGAAGAGTCATTTATTAAGCATAGATTTATATTTTAGGCTCTGTGTTTATGACACAGTGACATGGTTTCAACTCACATGGCCAATAGACATGGAAAATACAAAACAAAAACAAAAATAAAAACAAAAGCCACAAACTGAACAGCACATTAGACAAGATGGACCATCTCTTGTGAAGACCTCACCACAGAGCAGGCATTTCAGATGGGAAGGAAACAACAGGAACAAAACTCCAAATCTATGTAGAAGAATTATAGATGCTATACATGCTTTGCTAGGAATGAGCAATTTATCAGCCTGGGATGTGTTCTGAAATGGGTGGGGGCTATGGTTGGAAGGTAGGGGGGACACTGTGATGAAGATACTGGACTTGGTCCAGTAGTAACAGGAAATTGCTAGGTTATATAAATTTGGATTAAGGCAATTTTGGTGGTAGAGTCACCTATGATCTCCATATTTAGGAGGCTTTGGAAGGAGGACCATGAGATAAACATGGTCTGGGGTACCTAGCTAGTTCCAGGGCAAGCTGAGCTGAGTTCTAGGCTGGCATTGGCTACATGTCAAGATCCTGCCACAAGAAACAAAATAGATTTGATATAGGTTAGATCTGATCCGTTCTGAAAGCTAGTGTGTAGACGATGGAAAGTTCCAGAATATGTATAATTCCATGCCTACATCAAGTTCCCTGTAGCTCATTATGAAAGCTCATAATCAACAAAGAGGATTTCAGTGCTATATATGAAATGTCAAGGATATGGACAAAACTTTAGCCCCCAGTGCAAGGTGGGTGTATAATAGAACACTACTAACTGCAGAAAGAAAAAAAATACTTAATCACTGCCTAACCACTACCTTTTGTTCATTTTTTAAAAAATATAATATTCTACTGACGAAAAAAATTAAACAATATAGGCTACCAGCCTTAGGCTTCTGCTCCCTCCCACACACTTGTGCTCTGACACTGTGCCTCATGCCACTCATACACAAGTAACTGAGGACCAAGAAGAAATGGCATCTGTTCAAAAAGCCAGGAGCCACTTCAACAATAGCCCTACAGGCATCCAGCTTCCTTAAGCACAAATGGAGCTGAAACACTATTAGTCTCAGTTGTTACTTGAGAACTGCACACTTCCAAAATTCAGTTTCATTTGGAGAACTGTTTGGGAAAAGCTAAGACAAATCTTTCTCTGAACAGGCAAGAAGAATGGGAAGAGAAGGGACACGAGGAATAAAGAATAGCAAAACTATCCATTTGAAATCTAAGCCCATAATTTGTCATTATCAATATCAAGTGTGTATATCCTAAGACTCAGCAATATGAACCAAAATAAACGTATTTCTCAATTATTCCATCTCAGGCATTCTGTTACAGCAATGGAGAATGGAAGCCAAGTTTTGTTTACTTCTTTTTAAAACTGATGAGTTATTTGGAATTTTAGCATACAAACCAACATTGGCATACTTTTTCATTAAATTGCACCATATTTGGCACTTGCCTTATAGCTACTTTGTCAAATTTCAAACCTAAATGTAGAACCAGGAACATCTAATAAGCCTCCCTTTACTAACTAGAAACAATTTATTACATTTATAGAGGTGACAAATGAAATTTGCAGTAACTTGAAGGCAAAGGCTGGTTTATTGAAACTCAGGGAAACACTGTGCTTAGGTGTCTGAGCAAGAAGCTAAGGACATTTATGGGATTCCTTAGCTTTCCCAATTAACATGGAGGTTGAAACAAATATAATAGCTAAATAGGGTTCAGCCACATGCGTGGCTCAAGGATAGAGAGTGGGAACTGTTCCCCAACTGCTGGCCATTATTGTTTACAGAAACCATATTAATTGGCTAAAAGGTGAAAGGTTCATGTGATCTGAAGAGAAGCCTGAGTGTTCACACTCACTTATAACAATAATGCGTGTTTGTATGTGTGTGTTCAATAAAACTTTATTCGACCAGATTTGAACAAGAGCTGCATCTGCCAATCCCTAGAAACATTTAGACTTCCGAAGGTTGTATCTGGCTCATTGTTGTACTTCTTCCCGCAGTGGTTACACAAATGTAACAGTGGATTTCTCTATTCCTAATAAGTAGTTATTTGATTATCTTTAATATCCTTTCTGTTCAGCCAATGCACTCAGTAAATGTTTATTAAATCAAATACTTGACATATGCAATATAATAATAGGGTCCTACCTCATGCGTTCATTTTGAGAAGGAAATGAATTAGTATTAATCATTTACACAAATGCTGGTTGCTTCATATTCAAGTCTACGTACAGCATTTATTGTTAGAGGTCTTCAGGTATCAAAACCTAAGAGGGCTCTAAAATGCTTTAGTCTTACAAGCTATTTGGCACCAAAAAATCTCCCCTGAATTATTTATTCCTCTAGAGGAAATGTTGCATTCTACTGCAGATCTTACTGGAGGAATACAGTATTATGCACCACATCAGCTTTCTGAGGTTATAAAATTCCGACTCCCAAAAGACATCGATGCTAAGGGCTTTAGATAAGGAATCACAGATCAATGTTCTCACCTTTGGAAAATATTGCAAATTAGCTTTGAAGGACTTAACTAAGGCTACCTCAGCTTGGTACAAAATTGAGCACTGCTAAATTGGCCTACTAAACAGAGATATCTGGATCTTGAATATGTAGATAAAAATCAGATTATTAGCCTTTTGTAAATCAAATCAATGACCTCTACTTTGCATTTTCTCCATTTACCTCATTTTTAATCTTATACTAGGAAAGGTGAGCCTCCCTCATTCTTTTCCCATCCTCTAACTTCTCAGGGCATCTTGTGGGCTAGCACCTCACTATTTTGTCTTTAATATCTATCTCTACCAGCTCTAATTATTACACATCTTTCTGAGTACCTCATCTATAAATATTCCTCTGATATCCAACCTTTCTTTCAGTAGCCACTTGCTTTATTCTTGATGCAAAGACTTATCCCAGTACATAGTATTTTCTTTCTTCCATCCATGACATTATGGTTCCCACTCACACCACTACAGTGGAAGTGCTCATCTGGTTCCCCAGCATCAGTGAGCCTTTTCATGATTCATCATTCCTTGCTCCCTAATACTTCTGCCTCTAGGCAGACCCTCTTAACTCAACACACTCCTTGATATTTACAGTTACTCCTGTAATAACAATTATTTATAGGCTGATAGTTCACAAATCTATACCTACAGCCAAGACTTCTTTCCTAACATTAGATACTGTCTACTAAACATCTCCTTTTTAATCTCCCTTAAGTGACTAAACTCAGGCTAAAACTTGATTCAGTTTGCTCACATTTATTCCTTCTAAGTCACTATTCAGTGAAATGGTACCAACAATCATCAGGGGCTAGAAAGCCTGGAAAGAATCAACTCTTCCCTCTCCTTCCCTTTCTTTTTTAAACTAAAAAAATTAATCACATCCACTTGAGCTGGAGTTACACACTGTTGTGAGCTGCCTGATGTGGCTGTTGGGACTTGAACTCAAGTCCTTTGGAAAAGCTGTAGGTGTTCTTAACATCTCAGCTACGTCTCTGCTCCCCTCTTTTATCTTCAAAAAAAAAAAAAGGAGTTGGAGAGAGCTTTAAGATATTTTTCGATGGGTCATCAAATCCTACCAATTCAAATCTCCAAATTTACAAGGACTCTGCCTCTATGACAATCTCTATTTCAGGGTATTCTAGTATGCTTTCTCTTGCGATGATAAATACGATAGCCAAAAGCAATTTGGAGAGGAAAAGGCTTATTTTAGTTTGCATGTTATAGTCTAACATTGAGGCAAACAAAGGCAAGATCTCAAGGTAGGAAATGCAAGCAGAAACCAAAAGCAGAACACTTCTTCCTGGCTTCCTCTCTGTGGCTTGTTCAGCCATCTTTCTTATACAGTCTAGGCTTACCTGCTTAGAGATAGCACTACTCACAGTTCACTGGGTCCTCCTTACCAATTAACAACTTAAAAAAAATGCCTCATAGACATTGACCACAGGCCAATCTGACCTAGTCACGTTCTCAACCAAGGCTGTTCTTCCTAGCTGATTGCGAGTTGTATCAAGTTGAAATTTGAAACTAATTATGACATACATCACAGTCATTTCTAGCTTAGATTATTACATCAAATACTTTACATAATTCTGTCTCCTGTTTGGACCTTGGAGAACACATTTTCAGTTGTGCAATCAGACAGATGTGATCAGAACCCCCCTTTAACTGTATTTCAACTTTATTGCTTTATTTACATTGTAACTTTAAAAAAAATCTACTTGGCTCATAACTAAGAATTATTCATTTGTGTGCTATTTGTATTTTTAAAATACTTATTCTCTCATACAATGCATCTCTACAGTATTTGCCCCCTCAGTCCCTCTCCTGTAGTGAGAATTTGGTTTGTTAAAAAACCCAGCTGTATTATGTGAATATGATTTTGTTTCAATCCCAGATGTGGGATATGGGGCTGCTTTAGATTGTCCACAGCAGCTGACTATAATGTGTCTGTGCCAGCGGCAGATAGTTTAATTCTGGGAACTTTTCCCCATTTTTCTATTTTATGTGCATTGGTGTTTAGCTAGTATATATGCCTGCGTGAGGGTGTCAGATCTTGGAGTTACAGACAGTTGTGAGCTACCTCGTGGGTGCTGGGAATTAAACCCTGGTCCTCTGGAAGAGCAGTCAGTGGTCTTAAGTGCCGAGCCATCTCTCAAGCCCCCTATTTCTGGGAACTCTTGAGAGGGTATAAATGGGAGAGTCCTAAGAGGGCTTGCAGCAGCTGCTGCTAGTCCCTGTTGTTCTTAAATCCTGTTACTGCATTTGCTATTGCTGGATTGCTGGATTGCTGGATTACTGGATTGCTGGATATTCTGACAAAGAAGACTAGACTACCCCTTGGAACTCACTGACCTTAATCAGTAGGAAGCGGTCTAAAGAGTTCTACATCCCCTTTGTCCTCTAACCTTCTTTTTCATCTACCTAGAGTTGTGGGGTTTGAAGGGATTGCGGTGTAGAAGGGTAGTAGATATGAAAACTCAACTAAAAAATATTCTTACACTTTCCCTGCTACCTCCTCTCTCCCCAATATTCATTCCTTCTCAGTTTCCCTTCAGAAAAGGGCAGGTGTCCCAAAGATATCAAGCAATCATGGCATAACAAGATACTGTAAGACTAGGTACAAACCCTCATATCAAGGATGGATGAGGCAATCCAGTAAGATATCTCCCTTTCTAAAAAAAAAATTACATTTATTTATTATGTATATAGTGTGCAGCCTGGCAAGCCAGAAGAGGGCACCAGATGTCATTATAGATGAGCCACCATGTGGTTGCTGAGAATTGAACTCAGGACCTTTGGAAGAACAGCCAGTGCTCTTTACCTCTGAGTCATCTCTCCAGCCCCTCTTCCTTCTTAAAACTATCCATGCCTTTAAAATAAAGTCTATATCCACTCCAAGGTCTTTATGTTTTATGGTGCTGTTTCTCAAAGTTTTATGTTCTGTTAAACTGTAAAAACATCTATTGCTTGAACATCTAAGGGATGTGATCTCAGAGCAATGAACCAAGCAAAGATTTAAACATCAAGGAATATAAACCTCACTGGCTGAAGGCTGGGAAAGTCACACAAACAAGTAAAAACAATTTCCAGATTCCAACCAATGTTTAAAGAAATAAAAAAATACTAATGAGTTATGTGCAATGTCAGGGCACTGGAGTGACATTTCACTCATTTGTTCGTTTGGCCATTCATTTTAAAGTGCTGGGAAATAAACCTAGTCCCATTTGAACACTGGGCAAGAGCTCCTCCACTAAGCCATGTCTGCAGTCCAAAGCAGCTGGCTAATTATGAGCATAGTTCAACATCTACACTCAGCCAAAACCTCTTGGAGTTTTCTGTTTCTACTTTACATACTTTGATGGATGTGATTAAAATCTGAGGCCTTTCTCCAAAATAACAGCTAGTAGCTACGTTTAAATAAAAGAAATCTCAAGAGCCAATACAGAAAAGAAGATATGTTAAGACAACTGAGAAAAAGCAAAACTTAATGGGAAGAGGTAAACAATTGCCCAATGACCATTTTGAACAGCAATGCGTAAGGACAAGAGAAAGTAAAAGGAGAAAAACGTGGACATCACTTACCCGCAGCTCTTCTTTTGTATTGAAACTATTCAGAAGTTGTTGATAATGTCTATCTGTCATTTGTCGCAACAGGGAAAGGAGACAGGCAACAAATTCTCCCTAAGGAATATAAAAAGTCTATATTTTAAAGGAAGGACATAAGAAAACATCAATAACTTAGTGTGCACTGTTCTCAAAGAAAACACTTTGCAAAATTGCTATGATCCCAAATTAACCCTGTGATGTCTTCTTAAACGTTGCTAATTTCACATTTCTTTTCTGAATTTACACGATCTCCTTCAACTCATCAGAACACTGGTCTTTTGACTCATGGGGCAAAAGACGCCATACAATGCATAATGTTGGCTTCAAATCCCTCTTTAGAAAATGGTTTTAGTTAATAGCCATTCTTTGTATTTGAGCTCTATGTACCTGTCTCCTGTGAAGTCCAATGCTTAAAAAATGAAAAAGCTAAGTGCATACATTATCCTTAGACTTTGAGAGTACTATAAATTGCTATAACTTGTATTTTCTAATACACTTTTAACTTGAAACTATTTTTAATGCAACCATTCTTGTTCAACCAGGAACTTATCTTCTTCTAAACAGAAAAGATATAAAACAATGCAATCACAACAGGAGAAGCAACTGCTGGCTTACTGGATGCACACAGAAGCTCGCTTTAATTGGGAGATTGGCCTGAGTGTACATGGGAAAGACTATAGTATCACATTAACACTGGGGATTTAAAGATCTGAGGAGTAGATTTTGCAGCTCAGGCAGTTGGGCTAGTTCGGGCCAATGTCTTTCTGTCAGTTTCCATAAGAACCCTTGGAAGTTAATGGTTATATCAGAGAATTCTGAGAGTCGTGTTGGTTCTTTATATATCAACAGTCATTTGTGACACAAAGATATGCCAAACAGTTGCCCCTGGATATTAAGGTAAACAGTCAAGAATCTGTCATATGGGTTATGGTACAGTTTGCATTGGAATTGGCCCCTCCCCTTTAGGCTTCTGTACAGAGTACATGCGCCAGGGTTGGCCTTCTTGGGAAAATTTTGGGAACAGGTTCTGGCTGGTAGAAACAGGTTGCTAGGGGGCAAGCCTTTGTAGGCTCTGGCCTGGACCCTAGTTCTGCATGATGTAGACAGCCCCCGATGCAAGCTTCCACTGCTATGCAGTCTGAGGCGCCTTGTCACCCCTTGCCCATTATGACAGGCTACATCATTCTGAATCCTGAACTCAAACAAGTCTTTCCTCCTAAAAACTGTGTGTTAGGTATTCTGTGACAATGGTACAAAATCACTAATGCTGACTATCAGAATCATCTCCCAATTCAACTCCTACCCTGTCAAGGAGCAAAAGAATTCCAGATACTTCATGCATGAGATGGAAAACATAAAGAAAAGGTTACTGTTATTTTAGTGAAAATACGGTTTTGCTATCACAAGCTTCAGAGAACTTCAGGTGACATTACAGCCATTTTCACCTAGGCCAGGGGAGAGCACTTTCCCTGGTAGCCTATCACAGTGACTTTGGTGATCAGTGCAAAAACCAAACCAAACAACAATAATGAAAACAGTTGCATGATAGGTGCAAACATCCTGTCTCTGGCTAGATAAGCAGACTGTTTAGCTCATCTTAAGCGCCAGCCAGAAAACAACTTCCTGCTCTGTCTGCGCTGGTGTTACAACATTAGGCCAAATAAAAGGCTTAGCTTGTCTACTCTCACCTACTTTTAGTTGAGTGTGTGTATTAACACGAGGAAAGAAATAGCAGGCAGGAGAATGTTAGTGCAGCAGAGATGGTAGAACGCTAACAGAGGACTAGCAAGTACTGTGAGCTGCAGAAACAGCAAAGCAGCTGGCTGCTTAGGAGCTAAAGAGGAGGCAGAGCCGAGGGGCAGCTGGCATACTAAGCTGCAAATGCTGAAGAATGGCCTGCTACAATGCTGTAAATAGAGGTAGAGCCTCAAGCCATGCAGCTTCCTCACAGTTGGCAGCGGTGGCTGTGGCGGTGGTGGCCACAGCAGCAGCAGCAGCAGCAGCAGCAGCAGCAGCAATGGTCCTATCAGCAAAGGGCTGGCCATAGCTTCCTCTTCAGAAGCCATTTCTGTGATAGTGGCTATAGCAGTAAGGCAGCCTTAGAAGTCACAAACGCAGCCAAGGGAGGCCCAAGAGTACAAACTGCTGTACTAAGCAAGGACAATGTGTGTATTAGACCTAGACCCCCTGTTCAGATCTAGCCAATGGATAGACAATTCTATATGATTGTGTGGAGAGCAGAGACTGACTTTGACATGAACTCTGGTGTCCCCGAAATGATTACTTCCCTTTGGTGAGGAGGCCTGGAGCACACACAGAGGAAGGAGAAGCAGGCTATCTGGTTGAGACCTGATAGGTTGTGGTTATATGATAGGGGAGGAAGTCCCCTTCTGTCAGAGGTCTAGGGGAGGGGAATAGGGTGGAAGAGGGAGGGAGGGTGGAAACAGGAAGATATAAGGGAGGGGATAACAATTGGGATGTAATCTGAATAAATTATAATAAAAAATTGATCAAAAAAAGGAGTTGAGAGAAGGTAGGAAAGAGTGGCAAGCTGAGGCTGACAGAGAACAGAAGGCTACTATGAGCCAATGAAGAACAACTGTAAGCTATGGTTACTGAAAAAGCTCCAGAAAGTTGTCAAGTCTTTACAGCAGAGGGTCTCAGGCACTCCAAGGCCAGAAGCTATAACACTGGATACAGACAAGGGTTGAGGAATCCAGACTTCCTAGGCATACATATGAGGCTAAGAGTCCTGCTGCCTGGGACTTGCATAAGAATTCTAATAGTTGAGCGTGCTCCACCAACCCCTGTGGCTACTGCTCCCAACTGTTCGCTGCTGCCACTCTCCCATCAAATGCTGAGGATAAAATGCTGCCAAAGACCAGCATTTGAAGAGCTTCTTCTTAGATGACCATGGTTTCTGTTTAAATGGAGTACAATGATCTCAGTCAGCTGAATAATAAAAGGGGACGAGAAGGTACACTAAATGACTTTTGAATGATGGACATGGTCATTGTCTTATTCACTGAAATGGTTCCTAAATAAACAGAATAAACTTTATTATTTTTAAAAAATATATAAAGTTTATTCTATTTCAAAATTATTGTAGTGTACATCAATAAAACACTTTTTAAAAGGCATTGCCAACACTATGATTTATGGAAAGACAACATGTACGTCACTATACAGTGTATTGTCAAGTTCATTCTTCATTAGGGTCTTGTTGGGTAGACACAGTCAAACATGATAATCTGGTTTCACAGCTAGCAAATGGCAAGGCTTGGATGTGAATGCTGATGGTGCTGCCTTGAGAAGACTACTCAGTGGCTTTCTTTCCTATTTTCAGATTGATTTTATTTAGGAAACACAAGTGAACTGAAGGGGCAGGGTTCAATGGTTTGTATGTAAATACAGAAGAACCTACCTAATGCTAAGACTGCTCAGTGCATTATGTCTTGGCCTAAAAGGCAGATGAGTTGGTAGAGGTTGAATCAATTTTTCTTCTTGGTTTTTTATATTGTATGCAAACTATTTGGACTCATTTGCCACATTATTAATATACTTAAATACTTACTGTAATACATTATATAAACACTAAAAGCCTTTTAAATTTGAAAAATTATATATCCCAGATAATAATTTTAGAAACAAGAAAAAAAATTAGTGAATAGACCTTTAATAGTTTGTTATGATCTATTTACAAGATGAACTCTTTGAATTCAAACTGGTACCCAGGTTGTGCCTGAGCTAGACTCACTGCAAATAACTTATCATTATGGCAAATAATTTCTGGCACATTCATGATATACTGTCAATCTCAACACTTACAATTCACTGACATTTGCTCACAGAATCTATTTTGGAATTTCAAGTCCTTGTTCAGAAAATAAAATGCCTGATTTTTTTACTTCTATCATTTTTTATTATAATGTGATTTTTTAAACTTTTAAGATCATTTAATAATGTTTATATGAAATCTCATAATTTGTTTTAAAAGAATAGTAAAAAATCACTGGCGAATATTCACTTACTTGACAAATTGCCTTTAAAATTCAATAGTCTTCAGTGGCTTGTGTCCATTTAATATACAGAGTACAATGCATATTTCTCTCAATAACTGCCAAGAGTATTTTATATCTACACCAAAAATCTTCAGTAAACTTCTGCTAAACATGTGCCTGTTATTTTTCTTTAGGTGTTTCCTAGACAATGCTACTTTTAACTTTCTCTAACTACAAACCAATGACAGTACCTGAAGATTTCAGATAGGCATGCTGGAGCATCTGAGACAGGGCCAGTGGTGAGACAAGTCACCCACTACACATGCAACCTAATACAGTCTCATGCAAGGAAACATTTATGCATTGTAGAGAACTCTGGTAGACAGTTAATTGAGGGTGTGAGACAAATGGCCATTTATGTTGCTTTATGAAATCTGTTATGTACAATTAATTGGGTGTTTTAAAGGAACCAATTACAATGGTATACTTAGCCAGAAAAAAAAATTTATGGTTTAAAAATAGCTTGTAGAAGAACAAAAAGTACATTTGAGAAAAAATGGTAAAAAAAAAAAAAAATTACTAACCAAGCTGTAGGGGCACACCCCTTTAATCCCAGCACTCAGGAGGCAGAGGCAGGTGGCTATCTGAGTTCAAGGCCAGCCCAGTCTACAGAGTGAGTAGCAGGACAGCCAACACTACACAGAGAAACCCTGTCTCAGAAAGCCAACCAACCGACCAAGAAACACATACCAAACCAAACCAAATAACTACTGTTATCTGGAATTATAATACAGTGGAAGCAGTTCTAATGCTGGGGTTGCTGGGAGGCAGGACACTGGGTGCTGTCACAGAAGCCTGGAAAATGCCAGTGTGACATGTTTGCAGAAACTGATTTTCTTTACAGATGCACATGCCTGCAAGAACTGCAAGTTGTGCACTGTACACATGCCATGTAGAAACTCCCTGATCATAGAGCCTATTCTTCATGGAAAGTGTGGAGGGGCTACCTAGATCTTCAGTACCAGAGAGAACCTCCTTTGTGAGTGATCAAGGCATCTCTTACAATAGAATTAAGGTATAGATACACGACTTCTTTATATACTCTTACAAATGTAACCAAATCTACAAATTAGCTTTATGATAAGAATAATTAATTTTTGTTCTAAAAACAAAATCCAAAGGCTTAGAAAATTAATCCCTTTATGAATTTCCTACCATCAATAAAATAGAAAAGAAAAGAAAGAATGAAACAAAGTCTGCCTTAGTATTCAAAAACTATGTCTTAGGGAATAAAACCAAAGTTTCCAAGTAACTTGGATGTATTTCATAGAAAATTTCATCTCAAAAACTTAAAGAGTTTTGTTTTTTATTCAGCAAAGTTAACACCCACTAATTTGGAGGCAGTCCCTTAGTCTGATTATCTATCTATCTATCTATCTATCTATCTATCTATCTATCTATCTATAGTATAACTATCTATCATCTATCATCGGTCATCTATCTATCATACATGCTATGGTATGCATGTTGAAGCCAGAGGACAATTTGTAGGAAATGGTTTTCTCCTTTTACAATGTAGGTTTTACAGATCATACTCAGGTCCTCAGAGATCATGGATGGGGCTGAACATTTTAGGTCCACCCAGAGTAACACAAAGATCTCCATCCTTGGGTGCCAAGGACGCCAGAGGAAGCTGCCCTTCCATTCTATCTTCACATAAGTTATCATCTGCCTTCTTTCTCCATAGCTGAGTGGTATCACTTAAAGCCAGCTAAAAGAGAAGGCTTAATGCCCAGAACCATATAATACAAAAACATTTATATTTCAAGTGATAATCATTCAAGAATCAAGATTTCAAATTAAATGAAGCCAGACTAGTGACAAGTATCAAGAGCAGAAAGGCACTGAAATGATGTGACACATAAAAACCGAGATCAAATGGTTCATGCATCTAAATGTTACAATTGTAGTATTCTGAGGAAAAAATAGGTAGTATTCTTTATGAGTAGATAAAAGTGTTGTTATACATAAAATCAAATCATGATTCACCAAAGGAAAATTAATACTCCGGACTTCATTAAGATGAGAGATCTATGCTTTTGCAAATACTGTTAGGGGATGGAGAACAAGCTACAGTGGGAGAAAATACAAAAACAATGCTCACACGTGGCAGTGAGAGAATCATTTAGCTAGAAGATGGAACAGAACATGAAGAGACACTTCTTTTAGGAAGTGATATGGATGGCCAAAA
The DNA here is from genome assembly GCF_903995435.1 of Acomys russatus. Classification (NCBI taxonomy): domain Eukaryota; kingdom Metazoa; phylum Chordata; class Mammalia; order Rodentia; family Muridae; genus Acomys; species Acomys russatus. Next base: position 53,593,199 of record NC_067137.1, on the reverse strand, counting down.
TGTAAGTGAAAATACATGCAGTCATCAGGAAAATGGAAGTTAAACCATGGGAGCAATTGGAATGCTCCCAAACCTGACACACACATAGACACAAAGGAAAAAGTGTCATGACACGCTGACGAGGGTGTTGAGAAATGAGATCATTTGTACTAGGTACTGCGGTAATGTAAATGACATTACCATTGGGATCTAAAGCCTGGCAATTTCTTAGCAAACTAAACAAGTAGCTACCCTATGCTTCAGCAGCCAAATCCCTGGGAATTTCTAGGATAAAAAACTGGAGAATCGTGCCCACAGACAATCTAAATAAATGTACATGTTTATACTAGCTTTCTGTATACTATACAAACTCTGTAAATTACCCCATAGATCTTCATAGGTGAACAGTTAAACACATTGAAGTATATCTGTACCACGGAATAATACTCAGTAATGAAAAGGGAAAGAGTATATGCACAGGCAACCTGGAAGAGTCTTCATAGAACTGTGCTCACTTTTTTAAAAGAGCCAATTGAAGAGTCACGTACTCTAAGATTCCATACATGTTAACACTCATAAATGACGGAGCTCCACAAGGAGAGGAGAGTGGTGGTGGGAGAGATGAAGGAAAGTAGGTTTAGCTGTTACAGCAGAACACAGGGCATTCCTGGGGTGATGGAAACATTGGGCATCTTCATCAGATCAATATCTATGTCCTGTTCTAGAATTCTGCCAGCAGCTACTGTCTATGGAACTAGGTAAAAGATACATGAAATGTTTTTTATATTGATTCTTACATTATTACGAACTAAAAAGTTTAAAAAGTGAAAAAATAATAATGAAAACAAAACAAAACCCTGCCAGTCACTCAAGCCTTCAAGCCTATAACAAACTCCAGTGGCTTTAGGCAACACACCGTGAGCTCACATCACACATCAGGTAACAGCAAGTACATGAAGCACACCTGGAGGGTGGGGGTGTGCCATTCCACACACCAGGCTGCATTCGAGCATGGGAAGCTGTAATATACCCTTCTTTACTTTTAAATAAGACCGTTCAGCTATTACATACATTAGGGTTTAAATTTTTATCATTTTATGCATATTAATGTTTTGCCTGAATATGTGCCCTTGTACTCATGTGTGCCTGGTGTCCATGGAGGACAAAAGAAGGCATTGGATCCTCTGTGTTCTGAGTTCCAAGAGGCTGCGAGCTGCCAAGTAGGTTCTGAGAATAGAACTTGGGTCCTCTGGAGAAACAGCCAGTGCTCTTAACCATGGGGACATCTTTCTAGTCCTGAGATCTTTCTAATTTCCTTCCTTCCTTCCTTCCTTCCTTCCTTCCTTCCTTCCTTCTTCTTTCTTCATCTATATCTATATCTCACTTAAAATCTTAGTTTATTAGGATATTTAACTTTACTTGTAGTGGTGACTTGGATGAAAAATGTCTCCAATAGGCTCATGTACTTGAATACTCGGTCCCCAGCTGTTGGTCTATTAGGAGAGAGGGAGGCTATGAAGCTTTTAGAAAGTGGAGCCTGGGTGGAAGAGGTGTGTAACACTGAGGTGGCTTTGCGAGTTCATAGTCTCACCTCACTTTGAGTTTCTTTTCTTTCACAGGAAACAGAAAGAAGGCATAGTATTTACAGAAAGGACCTGTAATGTTAAAAAGAATGCCCTGGCTGGGCAGTGGGTGGCAATCTCAGAACTCAGGAGACAAGAGTCAGGTGGACCTCTGAGTTCAAGGCCAGCCTGGTTTACAGAGTGAGTTCAGGATAGCCAGGGCTACACAGAGAAACCCTGTCAATCCTGTCTTGAAAAACCACATAAAAAAAAAAAAAAAAAAAAGGAAGGAAGGAAAGAAGGAAAGATAATGCCCTGACACCCTTATGAGACAAAGATCCTCCAAAAGTATGATTGACTTTGTTTTGTGTTGACCTTCTACCGCTGGTCATGGAGCCTCCCCTTAAGAGTGCTTTGTTTCCCCATTGAGACTCTCTTAAAGAAAACTCAATTTTTTGGAGATGGCCTCTGGGTTAGGAATGGGGGCTGTGTCCACTTGTTCTTTTAGCCCCAGGATTCCCTCTGGTGCAGACCCATGCAGGTCCTGTATAGCTGCCTCAGTCTCTGTGAGTTCAGGTGTGCATCAGCTCTGTTGTGTCTAGAAAGCCTTGGTTCCTTGGTGTCCTCCACCACCTCTGGCTCTTATATTCTTTCTGCTTCCTCTTCTAGAACGTTCCCTAAGGATCCCAGACTTCTTAATTTTTAAATGAAAAGCGAAAACTATTTGCATCTAGACCTTAACCTTCTCAAGAACCACAGCACGATTTGTGAAGCTTAAACAATGCTTGAGTAAATAATTTGCAGATGAACATTTGAGCATATACCACCACAGCTACAGATGAAAGCTATTGCTTGGAAGAATACTGTTTAACACGTAAACATTTTTAAAAGTCAGCCTCATGTGAGGTTTTCAATAAAAAATCCACATATAAATATATGGATAGCTCGATGGTAAATCACTTGCCTCCCATACATGAAGCCCTGGGTTTGATCCTCAGCACGGCCATGAATAAACACTGAATGTGTTTACTCATGCATCTGTGTAAAATAGCTGCATGTTATTTCTTCATACTTTGCCTAAATCAAGTTATGTCTTAGTGTCCTAAGACAGTGGAGCTTGAAAGTCCCTTAGAATTTACCAAGGTAAACCTTCTTATTTAAAACTACCAAACTGAAGACTTAAAAAGTTATGGTCCTGACAAGTCAGGGTGAAAAATGCAGAGCTTTCACATAGGGCCTCTGATTCTAGTTGCTTTCCCCATATTCTTTAGATAATTTGGGAAATTAAATTTATCAAGTTGACTAGGGATTTAAAAAGCATAAATTAGTTTAAATTGAGAAAAGTAAGAACATCAAAAGTTATCTTTCTGAAATTCAGACTTGCTTATGACAGCATCTTTACCTACAGGCTTCCTGTCTTAGATTTGTAGAGTGAAGGTAACCTCCTATGTATTGGCAAAGTTCACAGTTCATCCCAGGGACCAGATTTCCCAATGTCAAACTACAAGCTATCGCCAAAGGGAGCTGAGCTTTAAGAAGCACCATGAACATGTGCCACATGCTTAGGATCTTACAGTGACATCCTGGAACTGCAGCCGCATGGCAGAGCTGGATGCTTGAGGCCGACTGGTGATCTCCAATATGGTCCTGAGCAGGATGTCCAGCAAGCTGGCCACTATCACGTCTATTTCCTCCAACACAGACTTTTCCTTGGGAGAAAAGACAAAAAACAAGTGTGCTCAGGAGATTGGCTCTGCATGCACCAAATCTCTTTTTAAAGACAGCAGGAGTCTATCCTCAAATCTAGAATCAGAGATGCAGGGAACTCAAGACAAGAAGAGATGTAGACCTCAACTGAGAATGGCCTTGAGGAAAAACAGTGCTTCAGAGAGCCAGTGGCTCGCCCCAAAGAACACCATTTGACTTCGCAATGGAGCCGAGATATAAACAAAAAAGGTACAGCAACGTTGTAAAAAAACAAACCAAACCAACCAACCAAACAAACAAAAAAACAGTCTTAAAGAACCCATGGCCTTGGGCCAATCAGCAAGGCTCTCTGGGCTGTAGTCTTCTCTTACAGTACGAGTTCCTTAGGCCCTAATTGCTTACATTGAGTCTTCTCAGCACGACAGTCACACAGATCATTTCCCAAGGCTGGCTTATGTGCAAATGACTATTCCCACAGAAGTGGGTTTTTAAAAAGCTTATATGTACACACAAGGGCCTGGAGAGCAGTTGAGATGAGTATCCTCCATCACAGAGGGCCCTGGTTAGTAATCATGGGAGAGATTTGCTTTTCTGAAGTAGTTAACAGTATCCACGCGTCAGGACTCCAGAAAGAATATCTGCACTGCACTGCACTGCGTAGTACACATGGGTTCTTAATGTAATTGCATGGGGGAAAAAACTTCTGTGCACAATGGCTCCTCCCAAAGATACTTTTAGAAAGTATTCTTTGAAGGCACCTATTATATATGTATGTATGTATGTATATATACACACAAATATATTTTAATGATAAACTTTATAACACTTGTGATAGAACCTCCAAAGTTCCCCCTCCCCGCCCCCATGAATTGGTTTCAGGTCTAAAATTCTTTATGAGCCAAGTCTTTATTTAACTAAAACCTGACTACAATTTTGAAATTTCAAGAGAGGAGAAATAAAAAGAAATAATCTCTAATAGCTGCTTGCTTTTATAGTCTGTCTAGTGACCTGGCTAGCTTTTACTCATGGTGGCTGTAACCTCGAAAAGCCTTCTAGTCAGACATGGCTTATCTCTTTGTGGGCAAATGGTCAGAGAGAGTTTCAAAGCAGGGCGAATGCCTTCTCCCTGTCATCACTGCTCTGTCTCATTCCCAGTCAACCCTGGGGTTGGATTGTGGGGTGACAGAAGGGCAAGCTGTCCCCCTGCCATGTATGTCCTGCTCATCACACTTTCAGATCAGAACTCATAGCTTCTTTAAAGTGCCACCGTTTCCACACCAGCAGGGCACTGTGTCCACTACCTCCCCCGGCGTCATTCCCATCCCTGCTCTATGGAAGCACGTCATTAAACACTGTAAGAATGGGGAACAGAGCAAGAACTTTAATACAGACTTGGAGAAGCTGGATGCGTAACACTCACTTTCAAACTTCTCTGCAGCCTGCTATTGATGAGCCCAATGTTTAATTAACAGCTGAAGGTGGACAGAAAGAGAAAAAGACTTCCTTCTGATTCAGATTTATATCAGGCTCCTGAGCCGAGAACATCAATCCCAGGCACTATTCCATTTATAAGGAAACATTTTCTCACTTTGTGCTGTATTCTTTTTTTGTTTGTTTGTTTTCGAGACAGGGTCTCTCTGATTTAGCCCTGGCTGTCCTGGACTCAATTTGTAGACCAGGCTGGCCTTGAACTCAGAGTGGTCCACCTGCCTCTGCCTCCCGGGTGCTGGGATTAAAGGCGTGCGCCACTACGCCCGGCTTGTGCTGTATTCTTAACACACAATAATTATACTGTGTCAAGAGTCAAGCAAAACAGAAATCTGCAAAGCCATAATGAAAGATGACTGTTGAGGTTGGTGATGGTTGTACTGCAAGGTACTTCTAGTCTCCTGGGGGCTGTCCTTTGCCAAGTTCTGAGCATCGTCATGTGGCCTTTCCCAGAACAGGCCCAAATCATCGTGCTCTGCAAGCAGTAATTTATTTTTTGCCACAGAGCTTTCATCCCATCAAGATTAAAGACACATGTGGGAGGCTTTGAGATTTCTAATTTTTCTCACTTGGTATTCAGTTCTTCCTTGAAATACAACTTTAGGAGGCTAGGTTATTCAAGGTTACACTAACCCCACAGGTTTTGTTTTGTTTTTTTTTTTTGTTTTGTTTTTTTTTGTTTTTTAATTCCTTCTGACGAAACCCAAGAAGTCCATCCTGGCTGAAAATGAAAAGTGAGTGTTTCTCCTTGGTGTGACTTCTTGGAAGACATTTAAGATTTTATTTGCAGAAGCCATTTGATGAGAAGCACACACTATGACCTGCAAGTACTTACTGAGCTATTTTTCTTGATGAGACAGAATACGTTGCTAAGGATACGTGCACACACGATCAAGTCCTTCTGTTCTTGTAAGTGGATGTGCAGGTGGTGCAGTACGACGGGCAGGAGAATGAACCGCGAGTCTGCGAGAGAGGAGCCGTTAGCGTCCCAGCTGCTCGAGTCCCACACCAGCCTCAGCCGGATCCTTATTGACTTTTGAGTTCCGTTTTGATTGTTAAACTATCAGCACATGGTGTTGCAGGGACACGAGCTTTATGAGTTTTATACTAAGAAAGGAGCACTTTCCCCTAATGCATGACTCCTTCAGTCGACAGCCCCATTCCACCCCCACCCCCCACCCCAGGGTGTTTTACCTCTAAAGTTCTAAATCAAATGCTTCTCTTGCTGGTTCCTGTGTTTTCTCTGAGGTAGCCATCTTACTATGGTAGATGATGGGGACTTAGCTCTCTTACCTTTCCTACGCCGCCCCCCCCGCCCCGCCCTGCTTTTTGGTTTCTTGAGTGTTACAGCAGTTTCTGGTTAATATTATAATTGTTCTCTCTACCGTGGTGATTTCCAGTCTCCAGAACAAGACCATATTTTTGCATTGCTTTGTTTTTCTCTTTCAGCTTTCAGAGTTATGGAGGAGTTATTGTCATCCATGGTATTTGTATATTTAATTCTAAATACCTTGCCTTGTTCCTTTTACCCTGTAAAGCCAGGGTTCTCAGTCTGTGGGTTGTCACCCTTTGGAGGTTGAATGATCCTTTCACAGGGGTTGCCTATGACCATCGGAGAACACAAATACTATGAGTCATAAACGTAGTAAAATTACAGTTATGAAGTAGCAATGAAAGTAATTTTACGGTTGGAGGTCACCACAACATGAGGAACTATATTAGAGGGTTGCAACATCAGGAAGGTTGAGAACCACTGCTCTAAAATGTCCTGTACTTTTGTCCTATCCTGATTTCCCTCCACCTGAGAATGAAAATATATCCCCAGTGTGTGTGGTGACTCGAATAGGAGTAGCCCCACAGAGTCATATGCTTGAAGTCTTGGCCATAGGGATGGCACTATTAGGAGATGTGGTCTTGCTGGAGGAAGTGTATCACTGTGGAGGCCTTGGCTTTGAGGACCTATATGCTCAATCTTCACCCAGTGTGGTACATAGTCTCCTGCTGCTGCCTGAAGATCAAGTTGTAGAACTCTCAGCTCCTTGTCCAGCACCATGTCTGCCTGCACACTGCCATGCTTCCCATCATGGTGATAATTTATTAACCTTCTGAAACTGTAAACCAGCCCTAATGAAATGTTTTCCTTTCCAAGAGTTGCCTTGGCCATGGTATCTCCTCACAGCAATAAAACCCTAAGCAAGTCAGTATGACTCTCTTGATGTTGCCTTACATATCTCCCCATGTTGTGTCCCATTTTTCTGGTGACTTCTGTACTTTATCTCCTACACTTTCTACTTAATTCCTTGCTTATGCTATCCTGCAGTCCATTTCTTTGCTCAGGTCCAGTGTCATAGGTTTGGAATCTCTGCAGGATCACATCTCCCAGGCCTTTCATCTCACTGAGACAGCAGACATACCCTGGGGGCTTGGGGGATGTTCTCTGCATTATTTTTTTCTTTCAAATTATTTCTTTCTGTGTTTTCATTATGGCCTCTGATGTTCACATTAGAAAATGCACTGGTACCTGGTGGTTTTCCACCATCCATTCATCTTTATAAGCAAGAACAAAGAGAGAAAACAAACAAACCAACCCATGCAACCCTGGAGTTAAGCTTAGAGATTCATTTATTTTTATGCCAGCCACTGTACCACCAGTACAAGGATGTCTGGCCTTATGGAGAGAGAGAAAGAGAGAGAGAGAGAGAGAGAGAGAGAGAGAGAGAGAGAGAGAGAGAGAGAGAGAGAGAGAGAGAGAGAGAGAGAGAGAGAGAGAGAGAGAATGAATACACAGAATACTAAAATTCAAACCTGTAACCTAATTCCCTGCAGGCCTTCTAGAAGCAGTACACCCCAACAGGGTATGTTGTTACAAAGCAATTACTTGACAAAAAGAACCAAGGAAAAGAACCTGGAAACTGAAGAACCAGAGAGCACTCTGTAGTAATGTTTAATTAGAAGGGAAGGCAAAGTTCATCTGATAGGTTCTAGCAGCTAGTGGGCTTTTGTTTCTAAACTCTCAACCTGCAGCCAACTGTTAAAATATCTATGAACTAGGGCTGAAGCAAGGGAGACAAACAGTTCACCTGCATTATATAAAAACACAGACACATGACTATCTACCAGTACAACAGATAGGATTAGGAGGTCAAGGCCAGACAGTCTGAATAGCTAACATTCTTCATCTTACCCTCATAAAAGAAACATCTGGCTCCAACAGGCCAGGCACTCTCATAGAAGTAAAAGTTAAAACCAAGCCCAGATCCTCTACAGGTGAAGATAAACTAACTTTGTATACATTTAAAGCTAGTATCTGTTATAGATTCTACCCTTGAAAAGGACACTACTGTCACACTCCAAGCCTCTGACCAAGCTCACTGAACACAGGTCTCCACAGCTGTAGAAAGGAGGGGCTTTTGTTTTTGTTTTATGCATATACGCTGGAGTAGATAAACCTAGCTGTCAGTAGTTCTCTTGGGCATAGACTAGGAAGATGGTGGACAACTAAGAATCCTTGGTAGATTTCTTCCTTTAGCTTAATTATGAAGTTGGTGTGTCTTGTTCTCTCCATTCACAAGTATTACATAAGGACCCTTGGTGTTAGAATCTGTTCACAAAGAGTGAGGTTTATCAGTCTCAAATCTTCTACATATCACTTTCTACAAACTGGACCCCAACATAGACTAGACATCTACAAGGGAACAAGGCAGCCTCTTGAAGTGGGAGACTGTGAGTGAGGGGGCAGGACTGCTCTCTACCAAGATATGGTACCCAGCAAAGCTTCCATCTGTGGAGAATCTCCTGAGCTGGGAGTACCTGAAACTAGATCAAAGCCACGAGGAACTGAGTCATACATCTGTAAACCTGGGAAGACATCTTTCAGATGCTGCGATACCAACAGCACACACTTATAGTAGAAACCACCACAGACTTAGATAGTATCAGGATTTCAAAGGCGAGCAATAGTGCAGTGTTAAGTACGCTCATTGTATAAAGCTTGTATATCACACATGTGGCCTAAATACCACCGAGGATGTGACACAGATGCCAGATGCTTTCCAACATGCTCCCTACCACTCCCAAACTTCTAATTCCCTTCCCCTGTTTTGATCCTTATTTCATGCTTACCCTTAGCTCAGAAGTTGCCTTTCCTATGAGATTGAAAAAAATACACATGGCTTCAGGAGCTTTTACTATTATATACCAACTCCTAATCCATGACTCATGCAATACCTGTTTTGTGCCTAAGCACATGAAACGATGGTGTGGAATTGGGAGGCAGATTTGCCTTCTGAGATACTTAAAAACAAAAACAAAAACAAAAACAAAAACCCCTGCTCTCCGGAGCTCTCTGTGGAGGTGGGGGAGAATGTACATTGAACTAGAGATCCAATTCTTCATTTCATTAGAGCTGTGTTTGCTGATCCAAGAAGGAAAACACAATAAGCCATGACACCAATAATGGGGATACCTGAAGATAAGATTCAAGATGAGTTGGAGAAAGTGGACTTCAGAGAGAAGATGGGACAGAGCAGGTAGGCAGAGCCAGAGTACCAGCCTAGAGGATCAGTTCTAAAGTGTGTCCCCAAAATGCACAGGTGGGATATGAAGTAGATAGGAGGAAAGAACTGTAGAAACCATAAGAAAGGTCTCAACAGGGCAATGGGCTATGTTGGGAGATGTTGGGGCCCACAGGAACCATGTGATGAGGGGAGATGGAGGCTACAAGTGAGAAGGAACTTTCAAGGATGGCTGAGTTTTCCTGTTGGATGCATTTTCTATCTGCACATTAAGGGTAGACCACAAACGAGAGAGGGGAACGCTGCGACTTCAACTGTAGACAAGGTGAGAGTAGGAGCCGGGGAGGTGGTCACAAGCAGAGGTGGAAAGGACAGCTGTTTATGCAGCTTTGGAGCTCAGGGTGCCATTTCACCTTGAAACATCAGTTTGAAGTTGTAGCAGTATAGCTGGAACATTGAGAGACTTGAAGTGAGCAGGATTGACCTCGAGCATCCGTCAGATGCCACATGGTATCCATCAGAGTCCTCTCGGCATCATGCTGCCATACCTTAACATGGAATTGGTAGCACAACATCGGCTTTTATGCCAGATTAAAAGAAGATCTGGGGTAGACTTGCTGGACCGATATTTTTGTATATGACTGAGGGGCTGCTCGGGGAAGGATGGGTCACTCTTGGAGTGTATAATTTACTGGTGGATGGCCTTAAGCCCAGGCAGCACTAACAGGATTCAGTGGGCTGTTTTGAAAAAGGAGAAAGGAGCCTTGCATGGTGGTACAGACATTTAGTCCCAGCACTGGGGAAGCAGAGACAGGTAGATCTCTGAGTTCAGTGTCAGCCTGGTTTATAGAGTGCCAAGGCAGCCAGGACTATACAGAGAAACTCTGTTTCAAAAAACAAACAAATCAAAGTGGGGGTGGGGAGCTGGGAAGGGGAAGTACTTTATCGGGGAATATAAGGAGTGGGAAGAATTTAGGTTCAATATGATCAAGATACATTGATTATGTAGGAAATTGTTAAATAATAAATAAAAATTTAAAGAAATTAGTACAATACATTAAACTTATAAAGTTAAATAAAACATACTACAAGGGCCTTTCCCACAATAAATATTGATGGGATAAATGGCTGGGGTTTGTGATAATTTCTGTTAGATATTAAGGCAAAGAAAATAGGGTGTGGCATGGGATGAGAGCAGGAGGCACCTGATCCCAGTCAGGTGTGTATAACTCCATCAGCGGTGCCCACCCTATGCAGCAGCAAGAAGAAGCTATTCCTGTCACCACATGAACATAGTAGCTGCTGTGGCACTTATCCTCCCCTACCCCCATTCCACTGAAAATCTATGAATGACTGACATGTAGTCTCTACCATAAGACAGAATTAAAAACTCCAGAATCGGAGAGATGGCTCAGAGGTTAAGAGCACACTGACTGCTCTTCCAAAGGTCCTGAGTTCTATTCTCAGCAACCATATGGTGGCTCACAACCATCTAGAATGAGATCTAGTGCCCTCTTCTGGCCTGCAGGCATACTTACAGACAGAACATTGTGTATATAATACATAAATAAATGTTTAAAAAAAAAAAATTCCAGAATCAGGGCTGGAGAGATATCTCAGTGGTTAAGAGCACTGGCTACTCCTCCAGAGGTCCTGAGTTCAATTCCCAGCAACCACATGGTGGCCCACAACCACCTACACTGGAATCTAATGCCCTCTTCTGACAGACAGGGACACATGCAGATGGAGTATGCATACATAAAATAAATAAAATCTTAAAAAAAAAAAAGCCCCCAAACAGAAAAACCTCTGTAACCATGGCAAGAGAGCAAAGTGGGGACTGAACCCTGAATATCCCAACATGAAGTTACAGCTAACAGAGGCCTAAGTCAAAGCCCAAAGTACATTGGGGTGAATCGTTGACAACATTCAGAAGAGTACGAACAACCATGGAAGTAGTTGAGTAAGAGTCTGTGATGTGGGGAGTGTGGAAAGGCCTTCAACCTCAGTCTGCCCTCAGGATGAGCCTGGGCAAGGAAGCTGAAGAGCACAGTAGGGAAAGCAAGGGTGAGGACAAGTAGCCAGAGCAAACGGACAGAACACTAGTGTCACGAGGTCAGGAGTAATTCTTTCCTTCTTTCTTTCTCTTTTCCTTCCTTCCTTTTCTTTCTTTAGCCCACTCCTATCATCTCATTCCACTCCTGGATAATTATTTTTATATTATATTTTTATAGTAGATACCCAATAAGAAATCTACATTAAAAAAGAACAAAACAACCCCTAAGATCTGCATGCTTTTTCAATACATGAATGGAAGGTCTAAGTGGTAAGTGTTATTGGACACTCATCAAGTATAGTAAGTTTTTTATTCTTGAAATTGCCAAATTAACATAAAAATCTAAACAAACATCCTTTCCACTTGTATGCCATTAATTCCTCAAATATGCTTTAAAAGTAGCATTATATTCTATCTTCCTCTCAATTTTTAAAATGTTCTTTTATTTAAAAAGCTTTACTTTTTATTTAGATGTATATCTGTGTGCTTGTGTGAGAGTCCACCTCATGTGTGCTGGTGTCCCTAGAGGTCGGAATAGGGCATCAGATCCGCTGGAGCTGTTGTTACCCGCAGTTTGGAGCCTCCTGATTTGAGTGCTGAGACTGACTTTGGGTTCTCTAGAAAAGCCCTCTGCACTCTAGTTGCTGGGTGACTGTCCCAGCCCCAGTCCTTTCTAATTTTCTATTACAGCCTTGCATCAGTCTACAGAATTACCAGTAGTAACAAGGAAGTCACTAAAAAGAAATTCCTTCTTATTACTTGTACACAGAATTCCCACCATCAACTATCTGATCATTCTGTTTCTAGGTGGGAGTAGGTAGCTCTGGCAGCTTGTCACCCCTGATCTGAGAACCTCAACTAGAGTAGAAGACATAGCTAACACAGGGGAGCACAGCAGCTGGTTCTCAGTGTCTAAACAAATGTACTTCAGGCATGAACTGTGCCAGTTCCTTTCTCCCTTTCTGCTCCAGACAGCTGTACTTGGAAGGCCTAGGAAAGAGGAGTCTCTCATTTTGTAGTGGGCATTCAGGCCTTTATACTTAACCTCTGTAATCTGCATGGGGTTTGTCCGACAAGCTGTTCAATCACAGGCAAATACAAACATAACCTTTTCTTAGCAAGAAACTAGGTAAGTGACAGCTGCAGATTCCTGCTAAACAAATGGCCAGGTGCTGAGCAACAGGGACAAAGCCAAGGCCAATGCTCACAGCTCCTGCAGAGTCTGATCTGCAGTATGGAAGAGTCTCATTACTATTCCATAAACCACCACTCCTGACTCCCAGCCCCCATGCTTCCTCCCAGCCTCCACTCATTGCCAGAACTGCCTGCTCTAAAATACAAGCCTCCTCCACTCCGTTTCTCTGGAGAATACTCCCGATATAAGATTCTAGTACAATGTTAACTTACAGAACATTCTAGATCTCTTGGTGGGCTTATACTGCTAAGATCAAATTCTCCAAAAAATTTAATTTTCTTACCATATGGGCCAACTGTGGATCCCCTTCTTTCTATGGCTAATAGTAGCCCCCTAGAAAACTATTCATTTTGTCAGCCTTTTCCTACTTCTGTATCACGAACCAAGTCTCTGCTCATAAAAATCAAACTCCATAACAAATTATGAATAGTCAGTGCCTTGGTGGACTGTTTTGAAGACATGGAGTTGTCATTAAGAGAAAGTCAAGAATTATAGTCATTTGTTTTTATCTGAACATTATAGCTTAGAACAGGCTCGTCCCCACTCATCCTCCCATCATCGCTGTGTTTTAACTGTCAAGAAAGAATCATGTGACATCTGCCTGGTCCGGATATGTGCACTCATGCATACAGCTGCAACCTTTCTGGGCTTCATTTCTTTTACTAAACAGAATTCTGGGGAACCTGGTTTTTGTTTGTTTGTTTGACCTTCTTATATGGACTAAAGCCAACAAAGTGCTTTGAATCTGTTTTTTTGTTTTGTTTTGTTTTGTTTTGCTTTTTTGTTTTTTTTTTTTTTTTTCTGCCCATGTGTGGTAAGCAGAATAATTGTTTCCCACATCCCAGCTTCCTGGATCCTGGGAGTTACATTATGGCAAAGAAGACTCTGTAGATGCAACTGGGGAGATTTATCTGGCCTTGTTGTAAACATGGAGTCCTTATGAATGAAAGGGACAGAAGAACCAAACCAGAAAGAGGAGGGGGCAAGGGGAGGAAGGAGAAGGGGAAAGGGAAGGTGAGAGGAGGTGAGGGGGAGAGAGAGAGAGAGAGACAGACACACACACAGACACAGACACACACACACACACACACACACAGAGAGAGAGAGAGAGAGAGAGAGAGAGAGAGAGAGAGAGAGAGAGAGAGAGAGAGAGAGAGAGAGAGAGAGAGAGAGAGAGATTTAAAGATGCTGTGCTCCTATCTTTGAGGAGAAGAGGGAACCCTGAGCTAAACAATGCAGGTGGCCCCTACAGCTATAAAAGATTAAGCAGACGAGTGGTTCCCTAGAACCTTCAGACAGGAAAACAGCCCTGGAAGCACCCTGCATTCTGTGCAGTCATCATGAGGTTCTGCTCTACAGATAAGGAGTCTGCATCATTTCAAGGCACCAAGGTGTGGTCCCTGTCACAGGAGCAATGAAAAAAAAGAAAACCAACCAAACAACCAAACAACAACAACAACAAAAAAAACCAGTCTGTTGCCACTGTCTTCAAAAACACCAACCTTACCTCACCTTATTTTGATTATGCTAGCCTTGACTATGTTTATCATAAAATTAAAATGTTAACATATTCCTTGTGTCATTTGGATATAGTTATCTTTGGAAGCTGGAACAAATTCATTTAAAAAAAGTTTTTCTGTTTAAGATTTACATTTTATTTTGCTTGAAAGGTCAAATGTTGTCCTTTGTCTGCACTGGAACCTCTTGTGTTGTGGTTCTTTGCTTATCCTACCATGTCCACATAGTACTTATAATTTTATATTGTCCCGTTCTAACCACAAGCTAATTATTTTACCCCATTAGTGAACTCAGGCATTCACACTGTTCATTTGGTTTTCCTTCCAATATCTTTACATTCGTAAGGATACCACGAACCTACCTGCTTATCCCTGAGTTCACAGTGAGTGAGCTTGAATGCCACAGTCCTTGTAATTCTCTCTACGTTTCCCTAACACCTCTGGAGAGTATCATGCAATTTAAACAAGGCCTTTTCAATCTTGGAAGACTCCCAAGGACACTTCCTGTTTTTCTCTGCAAAGACAGCCTTCTTCTGGATATGCTGTACCCTGTCACTTACACATGACAGTCTTTGTTTTCTTCAGTGATGAGTCAGTGAATGTCAAGCTAAGCATCACTGGGGAAGTGAGAGAAGCTGTTTCAACGATGTTGACTGTGAGTGGCTTCTGCTCCTCCATAATATCTCTCCAAAGGGGGTGGCCCCTATAGCAAGGGCACACAGGGTTCCTACCTCTTCCACCACTTCCACCATAAGGCGATTATCAACTTCCGAATCCTGACTCTGAACTTCTCCTCCGGGACCCTGGCACAGATCCTGCAGGACATCTCCAGAGCTACCTTTGCAAATATCCTCACCTATTCATAGAGACCCAATTAACTTAACGTCTTGATTTTGTTGACTTCTTTTCCTAAAAAGCTCTCTGAGCTTGGTTTTTCTATTTTGTGAATACAAAGGAACTGGGTCTGTGAAATGAATAAAATCCTCTCAGAAATTTTTTTACTATTGGGAGCCTATATTGATGATCTTAGCTGACCTTTTAGCGTAGGACTTAATCTAATGAAGAATCATCTGGTCATTATAGGAGAAATATGGCAGAAATCACTATTCCTATGAGACAGGAGGCAACCTCCCTTAGTTTAGGGAATGCAGGGTTGGTGCCTGAGTTAAACTAGGGACTTGGCCAACCCCTGTCCACTCTGCACCTCCGCTCCCAATCCCAACCCTAGAGGAGTCCCTGACTCCTGAAACACAACCCTTCTGTTCCGAGAAAAAGAGTTTGAAAACTACCTGCAAAAAATATCTTTTCTCTAGAATATTGGTTCTCAACCTTCCTAATGCCACAGCCATTTCATACAGTTCCCCATGTTGTAGTGACCCCAATTGTAAAATTATCTTCATTGCTACTTCATTACTATAATTTTGCTACTGTTATGAATCATAATGTAAATATCTGTATTTTCTGATGGTCTTAGGTGACCCCTGCAAAAGGGTCATTCAACCCTCAAAGGGGTCATGACCCACAGGCTGAGAAACACCGCTCTAGAATGGTATGATGTTTTTCTTTTAATCAGGAAAAATAAAAAGATTAAACTTTCTTTTACATTGATTGCAGCATTAAAACAAGTCCCCCTAAGCAGAACAATGGAATGAGTGATGGTATAGGAAGTTAGTAAAGCATTATCATGTAAAACTCTGTATACATAATAAATAAATTAATCGCTTTTTTAAACTAAAATGTATGAACTGAGACTATTTCCCAGCCTCCAATAATGTAAAAATATCACATCAGGTTAAAATGTAATCAAAAGAGTGATATATATCATGTGTTATATATATCATGTTATATAAAGATGAAATAAAACAAAACTGGCAGAAAGTTACACAGCTTATCTTATAATAAAGAATAGAAAATAGCCCAGAATCTCTGATATTCTGGAAGATTCTATATAGAACATAATATGAGAGTGATGAATCAAATTCACTGCCCCTCCGCCCCCCTCAATAGGGTTTCTCTCTATAGTCCTGGCTGTCCTGGAACTCACTCTGCAGACAAGGCTGACTTTGAAGTCAGAGACCTGCCTGCCTCTGCCTCTCAAGTGCTGGGATTAAAGGTGTGTGTCACCATGCCCAGCTAAGAGAATAAGATGATGAATTCCTTAAAAAGAGACCTAAATTAAATACTGCTGCTAAGATCTGTTCATGACTTACTTATATGCTCTATTTTATCTGTATGCTTAAGATGTGTTATGATACAATGATGGATCATACTCACACATACATTAAAACGAAAGAACAATTCCGGATGGAACCTATCTTAAAGACTTCTTAGTTGGTGAATCTTACAAAAATTTCTTTAAGTAAATTTAAAAATAAGGTGAATACTTTATTATTTTCTTCAGAAAAAACGAAACAAAAAAAATTGAGAGGCAACAGGATCTAATGATAACTAGTATAGCAAAACCTATCCAGGACCTTGATATTGGCATAACATAAAAAGCGAGAGTACAAAGAACTTCCATATAGTTTCAGAAGACAAATATGGTGGGTTTGAGAATGGACCCCATAGGCTCATATGTTTGAATGTTTAGTTCCCAGTTGGTGTACTATTTAGGAAGGATTGTGACAGGTGGCCTTGTTGGAGAAGGTGCCTCACCGGGGATGGACTTTATAGGACTTTGAGGTTTCAAAACACCACATCATACCCAGTCTTACTCACTCACTGAATCTAAGAAAGATGCTCTCAACTACAGTCGTGCCTGACTGCCTCCCATCATGCTTCCTGCAGCAACAATAATCATGGACTCTGAAACCCTCTGAAACTATAAGCAAGCCCCAATTAAATGCACTTTAAAAACTGCCTTCATCATGGTATAGCAATAGAAGAGTGACTAAGACACAGACTGATAGAAAACATTGAAAAAAACAAGACAAACAAGGATCATATCAGGTACCTTACATAAATCTCAGAAGGAAAAGGTTGCCTTTCTCTTGATCATATAACAAGAAATCTACAGCAAGGTGGGCAGGGGAACCATCCCCTACTACTACTAGTTGCAATGACAATCAACAACTTATTCAATGCCTTCCCTACTTGCCTTCCTTCGTTTGCCATTGGAGCTCAGAATGTGGACTTTGCTCAGGCTTGTTCTAACCTTCTAGACTTAATGGACCTGCCTGCTTCAGCCTCCTAAGTAGCCAGGATTACAAGTGTGAGCCACTGTACCTGGGTTGGTATAGAGCTGGCTCTCTACGGTCTTGCCAATGCACTGAAGCTTAATTGCCTGCAGGGAATCGTCCACGTGCATGATGGTCGGCAGGCTGCCCAGAGTGTCCTGTACCAAGTTGGCCACTTCCCGGACATCAAAGAGCTTCAGCAGTTCTGAGTACACCGCCGGAAAGGAGCTCAGGAAAACAGCCTGAAAACGAAGAGGGGATTGAAATGAATTACTGATGCCATGAAAAATAAGATGTAAAATGTCACCGAGTTTAAGAGCTGTCTCAAGTCTTCTTAAGCAGAAAGAACATGAGCATCAACTCTGTCACCTACAGCTAATGGGCAAAAGTCTACACCAAAGCAAAAGTGTGTGATAGGTTAGGAAGGATTTTAGAACTGTGCAAAGGAAGGACACAACAAAAAATGGAGGCTTTTTGGAAAGTCACCCACATTAGTAAAATCACTGGCATCAACCTCACAGAAGAAGCCACAAAGAGCATGATTGCATATGCACAACCAAGTCCTGACCTGCGTTCTCTGAGATCACATTTCCTTTTGGAGAAATTTTCTGAACTGCTCATTTAAATCTCATTTCTCTTTAAGAAGCCAGACACACTAGTTTCCCTAATGCCACTGGTTTGTGACTTTGGAGGAAACAAGAGACAGAATAAGAGAACTTGGCTATATGTAACAGCCTTGCTTCTAATCAGCCCTGTGACTTTGGGAAGCCTTTTTGTCCTGTAGGCTTTAGTTTCAGGACTGTAAAATAACAGATCATTAAAACAGTAGCTATATTGCTCCAAGTATGTAAAGACCACGAACAATTTTTAATGTAAACAAACCTGTTTATCATTTTACAGAAAAAAATCCTGATATTAAATGTCAAGAGTCATAACTTAAAGAAAAAAAAAACAAAGACCTAAAACAAAAACAAGTAAGATAAGGTTGAACATCACAGTTCAGCCTCTTTGAAACCCAGGGATGGAAGGCAAGAGAGCCATTGACCAGCTCTATTCTGGCCAGTGAGGGAAGGGGACATATATTTCTAATATACCAAGCAAGGCTCATGGACTAGCTGGTTTTCCAAGATGACCTGTCACTATGTGCCTAAGTGGATATGTCTGATGATTCAAACATACAATCAAATTCAAACCTACCTATTAAGTTTAGTGTTTATTCAGTACAATAAAAACAAAAGCAAAACCTAAAAAAGTAAAATCTCTCTCTCTCTCTCTCTCTCTCTCTCTCTCTCTCTCTCTCTCTCTCTCTCTCCTCCCCCTCGCTCCCTCTCGCTCTCCCTCAGCCTCTCCGCCTTCTCTCCTCTCCTCTGGTCTCTCCAGGGTCTTTCTGTTGAGGCCTAGCTGTCCTGGAACACATTGGCCTCAAACTCCCAGAGATCCTGCCTCTGCCTCCCAAGTACTAGGATTAAAGGTATATGCCACTACAACCAGCTCAAAATTCCATTTCTTCATGATAAAGCTATCAACACGTACAAGGTATGGAAGTTATGATTCCTGACTCTTATCAATTATAGCTCATGCTTGTTTCTCAAAAAACTACGCATTTGCTTGAATATTCTTTAAATTAATAACTTGTCATTCCCTGCTAAAGACGATATATGATCCTTGGTATATTCTGTAAAGAATGGAGTCACATAAATGGAGTAAAATATAAAAGCAAAATATAAAACATCAATAAGTCTATCTTTCTGATTACAAAAAGTCAAGTTATCCTCCTCAGGTATCCCTTAATATATTTTGGAATTCTTTATTATACTTCTTTACTTCAAAAAAGTGTCTGAATGTGCCTGAAATGTAAGGTACCTTTACAATATGTTCACTAAACAGCATAAAGCAAGAAAGAGGAGGGCAGGAGGCCAGCTGCACTGGGACAAGCTAAGGGCTATTACTGAAAGTAAAAATAAAAGTACAATTTGATTTTAACCTTCCTATGCCCCGAGACAAATAGAGAAAAATAATTACAAGGAATTTGCAGCAAGGTCTTGGGCCTTTACTCTTTTTGCCCTTCATCTTTTTTTCCAGGAAATTCTGGGGGCAGGAGTCAGTGCATGAAATGGGAAACAGAGGTCCCTGGCAACATCAGCTGAGTTGGTTCTGGGTTCTGCCTATCCAAGGGAGGGCTATCCAGGAAAGCCTTATTGCCAAGTTACGCTTTGGCTAGATGGAATAAATGAACCTTCCTACCAGGCCTAAGATAAGCAGGCCATTTGGGTAGCAACCTCTTAGCCCATTGATAAGCAAACCCACAGTAGCAATGCCTTGACCCACCAATGAGGAGGCCTATTGAGTAGCAATCCCTTGCCCCAAGGATGAGCAGATCTCCTGGGTAGCAATCTCTTGGCCCACTTGCTAGAGTGCTCAGAAGGTCCCTTTGCCTCCAGGAATCAGGGTCGGCCCAGGGTTGTAACTTATATGGGAAAGACTCTCACAAAGTCAAGCCAGTTAACCAAGCTTCTGCTTTTAACACAGTTCATAAACATGGCTCAGTACAACCCTTGGCTCTGGGTGAGGTAGATACAATTCTAAGATGACTGACTGGCCATGATTTTTGTCCTTGGTAGCTTTGCAACTTATGTTACTTTGAAAAGGGGTTAGCAGAAAAATTGAAGGATGCTACTTAGATGACTCTTAAATATAGGGTTTGTACAGGTAGGTTTAACCTAATCACAAACCTTTAGTTTTGTTTGTTTTGTTTTTTCCATTTCATTGCAGAAGTCCTAGATTCAGAGCAAGGACAGAACAGAGCATATGGCTGCTGGATTTGAGGCATTCGGAGTGGCTTCCTGAAGACAGACCACCTGCCATCTCTCCATCCTCCACTGGCAGCCATCAAGGGGAGGCCCTTGGCCCTACAATTTCTGCCAACAGCCTGAAAGGTCCTATTCTAGTTCAAAGGCTTAGAAATCAAGTCCTGATTTTGATTTTGGGACACTATTAGGAAAGAATTCAATCAAGCCTGCAGAGACTCCTGACCCACAAAACTGCAACTCAATAAAAGAGGACCGTTTAAAGCCATCAAGCGAAGGTATGTTAGCAGCAACAGAAAATTAACATGTCACATCAATCAAATGTTTGTCATCCTGCTTTTTTAAAGAGCAGTATAGGTCAATAGTGAACCTGGAATGGGAAGAAATGTGGCATTAACCTTACTACCAAAATATCAGGAGGCAATGCTCTTTTTGTCTATTAAAGAAAACCAGTATCTCATAATCTTACAGTAACTCTGACTTTGCATCAAACTAAAAATAAAGCCATCACATACACATATCTAAATAACCAGTGTACAAAGTACAGTGACCTCAGCAGAGTTTTAAGCATATTCAGAAACTTTATATACTTAAGAACAAACAGTCAAAGTTGTCTCTAAAGCTTGATATGGAAGAATATTCTGGAAACCAAGAGCAATGGAAGTCAGAATGATGCAGAAACAACAGGCTCTGCGCACTACAGAATCATAGCAAGTGAAGGTACCTCAGGGGATGCTAGGACTCACAGGAGATGTGTAGATATGGAAATATTTCGGCAGTTTTAGAAGAGGAAGAAAAAATGTCTTGGATCTCTAAGAAGTAATACAGAATGATTTAAAGTTACTCTTAAGGAGTGAAAGATATTTTTCAGGTACAAATTTGTCAGTTGTGGTCTCTGCAATTAAAAAGAGTTAAAAGAGATGTTTCCAGGGCAAAGCCCTGATCACACAGTGGTAAATTCTGAGAGTTCTAAGGAATATGTGGTGAGCCTACTGGATTATCCTGCTCAAGTTATCAACTGTTGCCAGTCAGCTCTGGCAAGGTGGATGCTTGTTTTTGAGGCCTCTGCCAAGTTCTCTGTTGCCAGGACTGTACTGTTAACTCCAGAGTACAAAATGACATCTAAAAGCACCTGTGTTATATGCTGGCCCAGGTGGAAGATAAGTCTATATCTATAAGGGAGAGAATGACAAGACCAGAAGCCTGATTAGTCAGGAAAATACGGTGCTATAGTCAGAGGACTGTGGACGTCTTGTGCTGGCACACTATATGGTAGGCCTTCCATATGATACATGGCTCCAAATGATATCAACACTCCTAAGTCAGAGTTTGGTCTAACCTTCAAATTTAAACTCTAGTTCTCAAAGACTTTAAGTTTCCAGGAGATGGTGGGAGGCTGCTTCTCCATCTGACAGCTTTTAAGCAAGCCATCAGAATTAAAAATATACAAGAAGGATTGAGAAATTATAAAGAAACATGCTAAGAATTGTCTCTTGGAATGCATAAAAGGCAATGCTATTTCAAATGTAGATGGGTCCTGAACTTACAAGAAAAAACAAACAAACAAACAAACCTGTCTCCAACTAAAACAGCCAACAACATATTGGTGCACGTGTGCATCTCAAGCACACACACAAAGATAAGCACACTCATGTGAGGCTACGCCCAGTTACAGAATCTGGCAGCAACAATCAGGCCACTGGTCTTACAAGATCAGTCCCAGAAAGATTACAGAGAGTAAAATAAAATTAAAACAATGTGAACTTAGCAGAGTCCAAAAGAATGATTCTCAACTTGATAGATTAAAAAGCGGTAGGAGGATGGGGAAAAAGAATCAGGGCAGACCGGCTCTAGTGAAACTGAGTCCCTCTGCTGGGGGTGGCAGTATCTGGCCACCTCTATATGTTCTGGTAAATGGGAACATGGCTGATGCAAGCTGCCTCTGCTCTAGTGTGGGATCTGGGAAATGGAGCTGCTTCTGCTAGGCTGGTACTTAGAGCCCAGGGAATCTTCAAAGTTTAACCCTGAGGACGGTCAAGCTTCAGGGTAAAGGCAACAAAGCTATTCATCAGGTGGTATGTAAAATGGAACACACTGCAGCCATAGTTTTTCTTCTGCTCAGCCAAGATGGAAAACAATTATTACCTGCGACTGGGATAACGCTCCAGCCCCTTTGCTCTCTTGTGAAAGAAAGAAGCGGACCGACATCAGGAGCTCTTGGATGCAGCAGCGGAATTCCTCCTCATTTTGCCCACCCGTGGCGAGGGAAAACAGCCTTCGGGACTGAACTATATACTTAAAAATGTATTCTTGTGCCTTGAAAGAAAAGTGTTAGGAAGTTAGCTTCAAAGGACTCTGAGAGTATTTATGTAACAATGACAGAGCATAAAAAAATTACAGAACAGTGTTAGACTTTTAAATAATTCATCTGAAAACTGAGGCACCTGAGACTTTTGAATGATATGTACTTAGAGGGGAAATGCCATTATTCTTTGATGCCGAAGAAGCAAAACATGTTAACATTTCTTTGTAATTCTGAAGTTGGAAACATTGAATATTTTTGATCTTCAAATAGTTTTTCCTAATTTAGCTGATGAAGAGATGACTATTTTCTCTTCTTTTCTTTAAAAAAAAAAAAACGATTTATTTATTTATTTATTTATTTAATTACATGCTCTATCTGCATGTATACCTGCATGTCAGAAGATGGTATGAGATCCCAGAATAGTTTGTTATGAGATACCATATAGTTGCTGGGAATTGAACTCAGGACCTCCCATAGAGCAGACAGTGCTCTTAACCACTGAGCCATCTCTCCAGCCCCATGGTGACTATTTTCAAAAGTGATCTGCCACTTAGCATTTTAGTTTCAAGCAGACCAAGAGAATAAATTGATAATGGAAGAAAATACCTTATAGTCCTTATGTATGCATTATCTATTTATATATTAACACTGCATAGGACAGTCTCAGTATGAATCAGGGGACTTCTAGGGCTAGGAAACCCCCCTGGAGGATTCCTATTTTCTCTGTGCCTATACCAGGGGTGAATCCAGGGCCTCATGTTTGCTTGGCAAGCACGTACTACTGCTATACGCCTTGCCCCAACTCGGATTGAGAGTTGGAATCTATCCTGGGCTACCTGAGGAGACCCTATCTCATGCAGAGAGAGGGAGAAGAAAGGAAGGAAGGGACTTAGGAGGTGGGAAATTTGTATTCTTCGACATGCCAGAAGGCTGTGTTAGCATCACCGTGGCACAGTGTATCGGCTCCAGCGACATGGGAATTACTAAGCCATGAGACCTTCTCATGTTTCTTCATTGTGGTCTCTGTCAGGTGACCCTAGTGTTTCTTAAGACTTAAGCTAAAGGGTTCTCAAAAGGTCTCTGTCAGGGTGTGAAACAGGCAGAAACCTCTATTTTTAATTAACTGCTCATATGTAGTCTCTTCCCACATCCCCACTTCTCCTGCCCATCCTGGGTGTCATCTCCAATGACAGGTGCCCAGAGGGATAAGGATGCAATCCTCAGCAGGTTCCAGTGGACAGTCCTGGCAAAGTCCCCTTCAAATTTCATCAGCTCGAGAACAGCCATAAACTGATTAAGATCCTCGAATTGGAATGTCAGTAATGCATCATCACCAATTACTGTCTGTGCAGAAGGACCAATTAGTCTCCGAACATCACACAACAGCTTTGTAAGCGTCTGTCGTCTGTCTTCAACAGTGGGTTATTACCTTCAACACCTCCTGGATGTGCTCCTGACGCTCTGCTTCCGTTATCCTGTCCACGTACCACTTGAGCACTTTGATGAGATCTCTAAAACACAGGAAGCAATGTGCAGACTGCAGAATGACTAGTTCTCAATTAAATGACAATAAACTCCACATGTAGGTATATCCGGAAGGCACTTCTTTCTCTGTAAGGTCTCATGTGCTCCTGCCAGGTTGCTCTAGAATAACCTTACTGAAATTGCAGGTCAGCATCACTACTTGCTTTGAGACACAAGATGGAAACATACTGCTGCCCACCAAGATTGTCCTCAGCCTGGAGGTGCCCTGGGGACCTGAGAACTAGGACTGTCATGAGCCAGCTTGGCTAACTGCTCACTGGGGCTCCCATTCTTGTGAACACAGCAAGGATGACTATTGAGCTGCCGGTAAAAGGCAGGAGAGGCATGAAGACAAACTGTTCCGCTCCAAGCCACACCCCTGCCTTTATCAGGCCAACGCTCTCATCATGCGATGAACAAGGCTTACTGTTAGAGTGTGCCCTTGAAGGAATAATTCCAGAAGAGAAAGCTGCTTTCCTTGTTGCTGGTTTATTTTACTTTATTTTAAGAAACAAAACAAAAAATAAACAATAGCCCACAATTTTTAAGATTACAGCCTCACTGAAATAAATGCTAGCTACTTCCTAATTTCTAGAAAACAGTTCAAGTAGTAGTTTTTCTTCCTTTCTATTTGAAGGTTGAAAAACAGACAGACAGACAAACAAACAACTGTGTATCTAGAGTTAGGTTGCTGGGCTCCATTTAGATAATCTCAATTCCACTGGTCAGGGACCAAGTCTTCACATGAGGGCAAGATGTATGGAGCCTGGTGTGCTGTTGCCGTGGGGCAATTATTAATTAACCAGGCTTTCCAGGGGCAGGCAGGGCTGAAGGAGGATATCACTCACTTGCCCTTGGCTTTTCTTATGTAACCCAAGTTGCTGGAAAAGAAACAGCTACCATCTGACAGTAGACTTCACTGACTATGGTTCGAGGCCAGGAACCAGGTCTACACATTAGAGCCCTGAGCAAGGCACTGAATAGGCACTCTATAAATATTAACAGCTGGACAAACAGCTGGAGCAGGGATGAAGGCAAATGTTTCTATTCATAATTATTTCTTTAAGTCATATATAAGTGGAGCATAAAAATAGGACTTTTATCAACAAAAATGACAAGAACTTTGACATCTTAGACCAAAGCGTACAAACTAGGTAAAATGCGGATGAGAAGAGAGGGGTCAGATTTCAGGAACAGACTTTAGGAAGTTCTTTTTCTTTCTTTCTTTCTTTCTTTCTTTCTTTCTTTCTTTCTTTCTTCCTTTCTTTTTTTTTTTCCCCTATCAAAGTAAGTTATAGCTACTGCACAGGTATGTATGGGGAGGGAAGACAGGGTTTGGGGGCTGGGCTTCATGTCTGCCTGTATTCCCTTACAACTATGTCTTCCCATGCAGCTGCTTAGGCTTCTGCATGTAAACGGCACGGCTGCTACAACAATCACAAGATAAGGGGCCTTACCTGTATGCGAGGGCCCCAGCAAAGTGACTCTCGATGTAAGTGTCCATGACAGGCTTAAAATGATGGAACTTGCTATCTTGTAGCAAATTTATTATGTGGACCTAAGAAGAAAGCTGAGTGTTATAAAACCAACTGCCCATCATTCCTCAGTCCGTTAAAAATAAACAAACTCTTAAATTATCAAGTGGCCATTTCTGAAACAGTGCCCTTAAAAAATCAAGATTGAGAGGCACAATTTTTGTAATAATATTAAGAAAATAAACTTACCAAAGAATCGAACACTTTAGACCCATATTTCTGGGAATTTTCATCTAATATTCCAAACAAGGTATCCAGTGTGTCTTGTAGAAACTATGGATTAAAGAAGTAAAGGCAAAAGAGTAAGACACAGTCTGTCCTTCCAGTGTTCTTGAGTTTCCAAGTGCTAATAAAACAGTGTATACCTTTACTATCTCTGAGCCGTCAATTTCTTTTAACTTAGAGAGACAGCCTGTGATCTTGTCTGGGTGGGTTCTCCACTTCAAAAGATCGAGCATATCACCTTTGCAAACAGAAAAGGAAGATCAATTGCTTTTATAGACAACAGCCCCTCTCATGAACATGCCATACTGGTAAAGCCTGACTTCCTAAATGCACTGCCTACCCCATCCCCACCCTGGGACTAGCCTCTCTGCTCTACGATGGCATTTACTTAAGAGGACTTTAATTATCTCCTCTGCACCCCCAGGGCTCCTGCTCACTGTTCAGTTCTCCAGCTAGCCGGTGTTGTCCAGAGAGGCTCTCCATCCCTTCCGCATGCTCCTACCTCACAGAAACACTTACCTTTCGCCTAAAGTTTTCTATGCCTCAACTTGACTGTAAAACCCAAGGTGGTAGAGCTGAACAAGGCCCTACTGTAACCCCAACAGTAAGGACAGTGTAAGCAGCCAACTGATACCTGCTGTAACATTTTCTGCCACCTCCTAGTAAGATGGGAGTTACCCGAGATCCAGGAACCTGCTTGATTCATGCTTAGACCCCTGAACATGAAACACTCTGCCTAACAACCAACAACAGAGCAACAACAGATTGTTAAGGTAATTCAAGCCTTAGGACCACATATGTTAGTGTGCTGCTAGTGGACGATCTAGTGAGTACCTGTTTCTGGCTTCCCACTCCATCTTCTATCACAGCTTATGAAGAATCACACAGCCCTAGCTCTTCCTCTTCTGGTGGATCTAGGGCCACTATTATTTAAATGTTAATTGCTTGCTACCCAAATTCCTTATGAGCAAATCCTCAGGGATCCAAAATGAAGTGGTGCAAACCTTACCTCCCAAATTGTTGCCGATTGGCAAATAAAGTGCTGACACCTGGGCTGGGCAGGCGAGAGGTAGGTGCATTTTTCCCTAGCATCCTCTCTTGAAGTATCACAATGTATTTCCTCCTGATATCTCCCCTTAAGTCCCATTCTACCCTAACCCATCTCTTATTCCTTGCCCTGGCTCTTCCCTCCAGTAGAGGCAACTGAAGGACATCAGATCCCTGAGAAATGTGGAGAGTGTGGAGAGGAAAGAACGTTCCTGAGTTAGTACTGGGGAACCTCATGAACAGCCAGAAAATTGACTGTAGTATTCCAGACATATCCACCTTTCCTGGATGCAGGCTAACAGATCTCAGTCAGACTTGCTCATACTGTAGAAGTTTAAAGAGCAGGCCAGTTGTGTCTGCCTCTTTGATCGTCCTTGTAGAAATGAAGGTGTCCTAAAGTGACAGTTGTGTCCTCTCTTTAGGTATCAGACTATTGAAACAATGGCCCGGAAGAAATTGGAATTTCTTTCCAAGACTCATCCTGGGAGAAAGAAAAGGCTGGAAGACTGGTGCCACCCAGAGGAGAAACTTGTCTCTCAGGAAGATTTCACATAGCTCTAACAACCTGTCACACCGCCTTTCAGGAGAGACTGAAGCAGAGACGATGATGGTGCACAGGACCATACCTTGACTGACATTACTCAGGTAAGTAAACCCTATGCTTACTACTTAAACCTAAACCTTAAGTCAGGACCCTAAAGGCAGACTTGGGAGTTCACTAGATCTTTTCTTCCTAGTGTAGTTGCATTCAGTACATCTCCTTTTCATCATTTGTCTAGACTATGAAGAACAGATGGCCAGGCCTAACGTGTTGGGGCTATCAGGGCCAGGCTCTAACCTTAACAGCTCTAATCAATGTGTACATACAGTATTAAGAGTTAAAGCAACATTTTCATCCCTTCAGTCTGCTCCAGTCACCTGAAGATGTGTTGGATGGAAATCAGTAGCACTGTTCTATGACTGAAAGTATTGATTGTCTACATCCTGTTCAAAGAGAATTTATTAAGTATACTCTTTGCATCTGACCTACTATAAACAAAGATGTAATTACTCCTTATTAGTGTGGGTGTTTGAGACAAGGTCTCATGTAGCCTAGACTGGCTACTCATTATTTAGGCAAGGATGACCTTGAAGTCTTAGTCCTCCTGCTTTAGCCTCCCAAGTGCTAGGATTGTAGGCATGTACCATCGTGCCTGTATGATTCTCCCATTCCTGTAAAGAAGTTTAAACAATCTACTTGATCTGTCCATCAGCAATACCTGTAGATTTGGATTTGGAGCACTAGCCATGAACGATGTTGGATACCACACAGCAAGAAGAAGTAGACATACCAGGGATGGGAAAAAGTCTCTGTATCCAGAAGAGATATAGCATCCCTAACCCTGAGTGATTTTACACCTCTGACTGCAGAATCATAGAGTAGTACATTTTTGTCACTTTAAGCTAGAAACTTTATGGTGATAGTTTTAGCAACAATAGCCCATAAATGCAATCCTGAAACAATGCAGTTAGGACATTTAATTAACAGTAAGAGCTACAAAGATGCACACATCCCTTTGTAGGACAAATACAAATTTTTGTCTGAGGGTAACAGATTTTATCATCTTCATAACCTCCACAGCAAACTCCCGAGGTTTGGTTAATGCTTTATTTATAGTCATTGAGGTCAGATTTAAGCTAAACCATTAAACACTGGAAACTAATAAAGTCTAAACAACCCAACTTTGTGTCTTATGTAAATACAGTTGCCTTGCTACCAAGAGGGAGATAAGAAGGGGTCAATATTATAGTGCTATATTTTGCTGTCTTTTAACACTACATTCTGAGATAATTATTTCTTTCCACAAACAGTTCCATAATACCACAAAGGGGGAAAAAAAGCTTAAGTATGGGAGCTGCATGAAACACAATTCCTTGTAATGAAGTGATTCCTCTCAACACATTGCATCTAATTTATTAATATGGTACTCAGGATGCTAGCCAGAAGCCATATATGGCAACCATGAAAAATTAAAAAATGTTTAATTTACTTCTTTCATTACAGATGCAGTTTTCATAACAATTTGCCAAGGAGATGCACTTGCTTTATTAATCATAACTTGCTAAACAATTAGTGACATAAAAAGCAAGTCTATGGCAGAAAAGCAATATCCATCTAATTAAACAACAACAACAAAAACGAAGCTTTATCCTAAAGCCTGCAATTAGCACTCTTTATGACGCTATAAAACATGAGATTTAAGGTGGTAACACTTTTCATTTTTTCTTGTATTTGAGTGCAGTTTGGTGTTTAATGGTTTGTTTGAGGAGTTAGTTGACAGTTGGCTTTCAACACTGAGTTAATTCTTAAGCCATTAAATCACATGCATAGGGTCGTTACTGTTTTTCTTTGACTAGAAATCCTAAACAAGAGGATCAAGAACTTTTCTAGTGCAGAGTTCTTAGATATCTGAATCTTTGCTGAACATGTTTAGGGCAATACATATAGTTCACGCGTGCCCGTAGGGGGGAGGGCTTGCGTCATGCATTACCGTTTTGAGTGAGTTTTGTGGAGCAGAGAAATGATGTTATCCAAAACGACTCCTTGGTGACTTTCATGGTTTGATTATTGTTCCCGAGGAAGATGACCTTGGAAAAAGGAAGCTTGAGGTAGCGGGTAGTATCCTGGAGGTTTGTATTTTCTTCACACTGTGGAAAAATATTAAGGACAGGAGGTGAGACCTCAGAAGAATTATTAAGCATAATTTCCTCTTCTAGCATTTATAAACTGGAAACATTCTGAATAGCATCATAAACAGAATGCGCCTTTTAAGGAAAAGCCACCAAAAACATATAAAGAATTAAGTATGGAATTTGGACTCTGATTAATCTGAGTTGAGCTGAGTTCTATCATCCCCAGTGTGAATGGTGTGGTCAGGATATTGAACCACTCAGGATTTGTGTTGACCTCCTTGAAGCTTCATTGTCTTCTTAGAAGACTTAGCTTATACATGGGCTTTAATATGGTCTAGGAGACAATCACATTTGACAATGATCAGAAGACTTTTTTCAAAAGATACTATCTGAGGACTGATGAACTGTTATCACTTTGAAAACCATATGTTAAGAAGAGGAAAATAAGAGTAAGGGGATTATAATTGAGATGTAATGTAAATAAATTAAAATTAAAAAAATATATATATAAAGAAGAAAGAAAATAGTATTATATGAGCAGTAGTGGAGTGCACCTTTAATCCCAGCACTCCAGAGGCAGAAGCAGGCCGATCTCTGTGGGTTTGAGGGTAGCCTGGTCTACACAGTGAGTTCTTGTACACCCAAGACTACACAGAATAGCTGTGATAGGTTTCGGCGCCTCCCACCATTTCCATTTCCTGTGGGTCCCACAGATCTTCCCCTTCTACCACTCGTGGCTTTGTTCTAGCCCCCAACCCTACCAGGCACTCCTGCTAACATAAGGGTCACTCCTGCCAGGGCAACAAGTGGGGTGGCTGTGGATCCATACCCCCACTTCTGCTCCTCCAGATTCAATCCCCCCCAGTCTCATCCCTAGCTCTGTAGCAGAAAACCTCCTGCAGTTTCCCTTTTCTCTCTGAACGCACACCCAACAGATGACAAAGATCTCCCCAAACCTTCCTTTCCCCAATCCACCCTGTTATCCTAGCCTCCAATACTAGCAGGCACAGCCTGAGACACACCAGCTGACCATTCCAGGGACAGAGGTCCTGAGAAAGATTCCTACCAGGCAGCACACAGCTACCACACTCTCCTAAAACCCAGGGAGGAAGCAGAAGCCAAGGAACAAAACATTCACCCAATAGAGACAAAACCATATTCCATTATCCAGAACCACAGTCACCCCAATCCCAGATACCTAGATGTCCGCAAAAAAAAACACAACCAACAACGGCCAGGACAGCACATCTCCACTGCAGCCCAGAAACCATACCATAGCAGGTAGTTAATATTCCAAGATAGCTGAAGGCCAAGAAAAGCTCTAAAACCAGCCTTATGAAGATGGTAGAGTTACTTAAAGAAGAAATTAATAAACTCCTTAAAGAATCCAGGAAGACACAAACAAACAGTTCAAGGAAATGAATACAACTGTTCAGGATCTGAAGATGGAAGTATCATTAATGAAGAGAACCCAAACTGAAGGAATGCTGGAAATGAAAAGTTTGGAAATTGGAACAGGAGCTACAGGGGAAATTTTCACCTGCAAAATATAGAGATGGAGGAAATAATAGATATGATAGGAGAAACAGATACATCAGTAAAAGAAAATGTTGAATTTAACTTCCGCACACAAAACATGCAGTAAATCAGGAACATTAGGAAAAGTGTAAATCTAAGAATAATAAGAATAGAGGAGGGAGAAGAAACCCAGCTTAAAGGCCAAGAAATTTTCAGCAAAATCACAGAAGAATATTTTCCTAACCTAAGAAGGAGATACCTTTATAGGCACAAGAAGCTTACAGGATACGAAATAGAGTGGACCAGAAAGCCAAAGTCCTTTTGGCACATAATAATCAAAACACCAAGAGTAACAGAACAACAATGATGACGATGACGACTATTTACATTTGCAAGGGAAAAAGAGAAAGTAACAAAAAAGAACTGTTAGAATTACATCTGACTTCTTAATGGAGACTCTGAAAGCTAGAAGGTCCTGGACTGATAAGCTGCAGACTCTAAGAGACCATAGATGCCAGCCCAGAGTAGTATACCCAGCAAACCTCTCAATTACATAGATAGAGAAAATAAGATACTCCATGATAAAACCAAACTTAGAAAATATTTATCTATAAATCCAGCCATACAGAGAGTACTAGAATAAAAACTATAACCTGGGAGGTCAACTACAACCAGGAATATACAGGGAATGAAGAATTCCAGATCAGTAAAATCAAAAGAAGAAAAAATGCACATGTGTGCACGCGTGCACACACACACACACACACACACACACACACACACACACACACACACACACACCACACCACCACCACTATTATCAACATCACCGTCAACAACAGAATAATAGCAATCAAAGAATCACTGGTCGGGCTGGAGAGATGGCTCAATGGTTAAGAGCACTGTCTGCTCTTCCAGAGGTCCTGAGTCCAATTCCTAGCAACCACAGGGTGGTTCATAACCATCTATAATGAGATCTGGTGCCATCTTCTGGAGTACGTGCAGGCAGAATACTGTATATGTAATAAATAAATAAATCTTAAAAACAAAACAAAACAAAATCACTAGTCATAGATATCTCTCAGCATCAATGGTCTCAATTCCCCGATAGAAAGAGTAAGAGAATGGATGCAAAGACAGGAGTCACCCCTTGGTGCATCCAAGAAATACACCTCAACATCAAAGATAGGTTACAAAAAGATATTTCAAGCAAATGAAACTAAGAAACATGCTGGTGTAGCCATTTTAATATCTAACAAAATAGACTTTACAACAAAAGTGATCAATAGAGATGGGGGAAAGGACACTACATAGTCACCAAAGGAAAATAATCCACCAATATGACATTTTAGTTCTTAACATCTATGCCCCAAACAAAAGGTACCCAAGTATGTAAAAGAAACAATACTATAGCTTAAGTCACATATTGACCCTCACACACAGATAGTGGGAGACTTCAATACCCAGCTCTCACCAACATAAAGGTCATCTAGACAAAACTAAATAGGGAAATGCCAGAACTAACAAATGTTACAAACTAAAATGGGTCTGACAGATATTTATAGAACATTTCACCCAAACACAAAAGAATATACCTTCTTCTCTGCACTTTGTGAAACTTTCTCTGAAACTGACCACATACTTGGAAACAAACCAAGTCTTAACAGAAACAAAACAAAAACAAAACAAAAAAAGGAAATAACTCAGTACAGAAAGCTTACAAATTCACAGAAAATGAACAACTCTCTAGAGAATGAAAAAATGAAAAAAGAATCAAGACAGAATTAAGAAAGACATTAAAGACGTTCTAGAACTAAATGAAAATGAATATACATCATAGCAAAACTTTATGAGAATAATGAAAACAGTTCTATAAGGCAAGTTCATAGCACTAAGTACTTATCTAAAAAAACAAAAAACTGGAGATATTGCTGGGTAGTGGTGGCACATGCCTTTAATCCCAGCACTTGGGAGGCAGAGGCAGGTGGATCTCTGTGAGTTTAAGATCAGCCTGGTCTACAGAGTGGGTTCAAGGACAGACAAGGCTACACAACAAAATCCTGCTTTCCAAGAACTCCCTCTCCCTTGCCCCCCAAAATGAAGAGATCTCATATTACCAACTCAACAGCATACCTGAAAAGTCTAGAACAAAAAGAAAAAAAAATCACACAAAAAGGAATAGCTGGTAAAAAAAATAATCGAATTCAGGGCTAAAACCAATAAAACAGAAACAAAGAGAACAGTACACAGAATCAATGAAACAAAAAATTGGTTTTTGAGAAAAATCAACAAGCTAGACAACCCCTTATCAAAACTAACTAAAAAAGAGAGAGAATATCCAAATTAACAAAATCAGAAATGAAAAGGAGAACAACATAAGAACAGATTCCTCCCAAAAAATCCAAACCTGTACTTTATAAAACTCAAAAAAAAAAATAAATAAATAAAAAAAAACAAAACCAAAACCAAAACCCTAAGAGAAATGGCTAATTTTCTCCAAATATACAACTTACCAACGTGAAGTCAGGATCAGATAAACAAGTTGAATAGATGTATAACCACTAGTGGAATAGAAGCAATCATTAAAAGTTTCTCAACCTGGGGATTTGATGGGGAATGGCCTGGGGACAGACAGGTTTAGCAGAGAATTCTACTAGACATTCAAGTTAACACTAATACTCCTCAAATTATTCCACAATAGAAGCAGAAGGAACACTGCTAAATTCATTTGGAGGTCACAGTCACCCTGATACACAAATCACACAAAGACCTAACAAAGAAAGAGAATTACAGAGTAATTTCCCTTATGAACATAGATTCAAAAATAATAAAATACTTGCAAACCAAATCCATGGTCAAATAGGCTTCATCCCAGTGATGCAAGGGTGGTTTGCCACATGTGAATCAAAAAATGTAATTCACCATATAAAAAAACTGAAAGAAAAACCCACATGATCATTTCATTAGATGTAGAAAAAGCCAATGACAAAATCCAACACCCGTTCATGATAACACCCTCCATGATAAAAGTCCTGGAGAGATTAGGGATAGAAGGGACATACCTAAACACAATAGAGGCAGTTTACAGCAAGCCTACAGCTAACGTCAAGTTAAGTGGAGGAAAACAAAACAATCCCACCCACACTGGGAACAAGAAAGGGCTGTCCACTTTTTCCATACCTGTTCAATAGATACAGTGCTTTTAGTACTTTATAGCTAAAGCAATAGAGCAACTGAAGGAGAACAAGGGGATACAAATTGGAAAGGAAGAAGTCAGACAGATGATAATATGCAAAAGTGACCCTAAAATTTCTATGGGGGAACTCCTACAGCTGATTAGCATTTTCAGCAAAGTATAGCTGGATATAAAATTAACTCATAAAAATCAGTAGTCTTCCTATATTCAAATGACAAACTACCCAAGAAAGAAATCAGGGAAACACCTTTCACAATAGTCTCAAATAATACAAAATATGTTGAGTAACTGTAACCAAGTAAGTGAAAGATCTGTATGACAAGAACCTCAAGTCCTTGAGGAAACAAACTGATATCAGAAGATGGAGAGATCCTCCATGCTCATGGATTGGTAGGATTAACATAGTAAAAACTGCCATCTTACCAAAAGCAATATACAGATTCAATGCAATTTCCATCAAAATTCCAATACATTCTTTACAGACCTTGAAAGAATCATTCTCAACTACACACACACACACACACACACACACACACACACACACACACACGATAGATAAAACAATCCTGAATGATAAAAGAACTGTGAAAAGTCTCAATCATTCTTGATCTCAAGTTATACTAGAAAGTTATAGTAATAAAAGCAGCATGGCAGTGTTGTAAAAACAGACATGTTGATCAACAGAACTGAAAAACCAGACATAAATTCACACTTATATGGACAATTGATTTTTGATAAAGAAGCCAGAAATACATCCTGGGAAAAAAGACAACATCTTCAACAAATGGTGCTGGTTAAGCTGCATGTCTGCATGTAGTAGAATACAAACAGGTCCACACATGTCACCCTGCACAAAGACCTAGACATAAAACCAATACACTAAACCTGATAGTGGAGAAAGTGGGGAACAGCCTTGAACACACTGGCATAAAAGAAGACCTCCTGAACCGAAAACCAATAGCACAGGCACTAAGATCAACATTTTGTAAATGGGACCTCATAAAACCAAAAAGCTTCTGTAAGGCACAGGACACCTTCATTTGGATAAAGCAGCAGAATACAGAATGAGGAAAGACTGTTATCAACTCCACATCTGATAGAAAGCTAATATCCAAAATAACACAAAACAACTCAAGAAATGAAGTAACCCTACTTAAATATAGGGCACAGACTTGAACAGATAATTCTCAATAGAGGAAGCTCAAATGGCTCCAAAACACTTTCAAGAAAAGTTCAATATCCTTAGCCATCAGGGAAATGCACATGAAAACTACTTTGAGATTCCATCTAATACCAGTCAAAACAGCTATGATCAATAATATGAGTGACAGCTCATGCTGGTGAGGATTTGGAGAAAGGAGAACACTCCTCCATTGCTGATGGGAGTGGAAACGAGCACAGACCCTATGAAAAGCAGTATGGTAGTTCCTCAGAAAGATGGACTCTATCTACTTCAAGATCCAGCTACACCATTCTTCATCATATACCCAAAGGATGCTTCACCCCACCTCAGGAACACTTGCTCAACCATGTTCATTGCTGCTCTATCCATAATAGCTGGAAATTGGAAATACTGTAGATGTCCCTCAACAGAAGAATAGATAAATAAAACATGGTACATTTAAACATTTACACAGTGGAGTATTACTATGCTGTTAAAAATATGACATCATGAAACTTTTAGGCAAATGAGTGGAACTAGAAAAAAAAACATCAATGTGTGCTTCTTTTTTAAACTTTATTTGTATATGATTGCTTTATCTACCAAAGAGGGCATCAGATCACATTATGGATGGTTGTGAGCCATCATGTGGTTGCTAGGAATTGAACTCAGGACCTCTGGAAGAGCAGGTGGCGCTCTTAACCACTGAGCCATCTCTCCAGCCCCAATGTGTGCTTCTTAAAATGCAAATAATAAATAATAAATAATCTGGTGATTGGAAAAGTAGACTCGAAGTACATATATATCACCTATTACTATTTGTTTAACAAATCCATACAGCAAAACATGTAAATGGATAGATGCTATGAGGCTAGCAGATGGTGACACAGCATTGTGATGTTTTTTGTTTTATTTGATTTGCATATATAGAAATGGTACAACTTAGCTGATTTGTGGTATTAAATTCAAGCTCTTCTGGGCATGTAGCTCAGTATGTAAAAGCACTTGTTCCATAAGCCTGAATATGTGAACTCAGAGTCCCCCAAATCCATATGACAGTTGAAAGGGTGGTATGTGCTTGTAATTGCAGCACTCTTATAGTGAGAGACAAAACAGGAGAATCCCCTAGAATCTCACAGACCAACTAGCCTGGAGTATGCAGTACGGTGACAATAACAAGAGAGAACCAGCCTCCAACAAAGTAGAGGGTGAGGACTGATAGGCAAAGTTATCTTCTGACCTCCCAACATGTGTACCATGGCACATGTGCATTTTCACTTACAAACACCATACACACATAATATATATATCCATACACACACACAGACACACATATATACATATATATGAAAATATATATATGAGCTGAGAAGATGCTCAATGTTCATGAGCACTTTCTGCTATTCTAGAGAACCCAAGTTGGGCTCCCAGTACCCATATCAGGTGCCTCACAAGTGCCTGTAGCTCCCCAACTCCAGGAGATCTGATCCCTGTTCTTGCCTCTGCAGGTACCAGCTCACACAGACACACACACATAAATAATTAAAATATTTTAATTATATTCATATGAACTGTACTCTATATTTGTTAAAATATTTCTAATGCTAGTGTCTTGGTAACAGACAATAGTTCAACCAGAGAACCCCTCCATACTTGAAACCATTTTATGTGATGCAAAACAAAAACAAACAAACAAACCAAACTTAAAAAAATAATGCCTTAGGAAAGATCTCTCTAGTGAGTTGAGAAATAGACTCAGAGTATTACAAGATGTTCTTGCCAGAAACACTGCTCTGAAAGACAAGTACTGGTATCAATAATAAACACCATTCTCTTCTCCTTTCATAATCCCAAATGGCTTCTCTTGTTTCTTCAAGATATATTACATAGACTAAAGACTCAAGAAAATATGCACAGCTTAAAGAAAAAATATAAATTAAATACTAAAAATATTTTGTTTTGAAATCTGTTAGGCAAGAGAATGTTCTGGACTTCTGCATATCTGCATCTCTACTTGTTCCTCATCAGAACCTGGAGCACATCAAGTCACAAACACAAACTCATCCAATTCTTTAAGTGAACCTGGGGTACAGAATTAGGAGCATGCTCTAGCCTCCCATTTCCAGCCTTACGTATCCTCTTTACATCTGTGTAACTTTCTATGTGACATACTCCAATCCCAGCCCTGATATTTACTCCAGCTGTTCCCAGGCTTCTTCTGAGGACATTTTTGTCTTATAGAACCATCTCTTAATACAGCTCCTTTCCCTCAACTAATTGGCTCTTGAGTTACTCTGTCAGCATCCTGGAATTTCTGCTTAGCTCCACTATTGTTATGGCACTGACCACCCTTGAGGACAGATGGCTTTCCTCTGGCTCTACAGGGAGCCGTGGAGAGTCTACTTGTGGGCCAGCCATAATGGTCAGGTTAGTCCCACCAATCCTACTTGGCTACTCCTGCCCACCAGCCCAGGGCACTAAAACCTCAGGATTCAAAGTATGAGGCACATTCATTAGCTTCCTATAGCTAAACTGTATCACACTCAAGTATAAAACATAACCATCAGTAGGAACAATACTGTGAGCACAAAAAATATTTGAAAATATTCTTACAAGAATAGGGAGGGAGAGGAAGGGATGGAGAGAGAGAGAGAGAGAGAGAGAGAGAGAGAGAGAGAGAGAGAGAGAGAGAGACAGACAGATAGAGAGACAGAGAGAGACAGAGACAGAGACAGACAGACAGTATATTTTGTCCATCAAGTAAGGAAATTAAGGCATTCAACTCTTGGTAGCACTTTAATAAAATACAAAGAAATTCTTATCACGTATCTTTTATTGATTTTCAAGGCTTTCAGCATGCATAATTAATATATAATATAAACATTGCACATTTGAAAACCGAAAGTAGGCAACACTTAGAGATATCAGGCACTGCTACATACTTCACATATACATTTCTCTCATAACAATCGAATGATGTAGAATATTGTGACCAAGGCACTTACATGATTTGCCTAATGCTACCGTAATACTTAGGGCCAGCACCAGGATGGGAACAAAGCTTGTACTCATAACAACTACGCAACACTGCCTTTTGCCACTCGGCAGTGAAAACAACGTAAACTTCGGATTGCTTTTTTGACAAATATGGACTGTCTGGTTAGAAAGAAAAAACATCACTGTCTCCAAAAGCTTAATGTATGGCAGACACAATGGCAGCGGGCACCAAGGGGAGTGAGTAACTAAAATGATCTCACAAGGAGTAAGACTTTGAGTCTTACAGTGAAATTGCTAGGGTAAGTTTCAAAACCTGGGGAAGAAAGGAGATTGTGGGAGCTGGCGGTTAGGCAGGCCAAACAGACAAGAGCAGAGGGAGAGGCACATGGGCCTGTAACAAAACAAAAGATTTTCATTTGATGGCAAGGACTCTAGGAGAGAAATAGAATTTGGTTATAGAGATACATAGAAAAATATTCTAGAAGGTAGGTTTTAGGATAGGGGCAGATGACAGATATATAGAAAAAAATGTTCTAGAAGGTAGGTTATAGGATAGGGGCAGATGATAGATGACCCTTTTAGCCCAAAAGGCTATACACTGTCCTTCTAGGAGATGCAGAGTTCAGAGTTCTCTCATTAGAGAGTGAGGATAATAGTTAGCTCTCTTCTGTAATGCATGAAATGTACAGACATTGCCCGGTCAGGTAGGAGAAGAGCCTATACTGAGAGATGATTGTCTAACCAGAGTGTGAACAGAAGAAAGCAAACAGGAAGCACCAGCCACCACTTTAGAAAAGGCTAAGAATAGGTCAGTCTATAAAGTGAGGTCAGTAGAGCTGGTTACTGAACTGGAAATGCGTCAGAGTCAGATGGTAGGGGGCGGGTTCCTATGTCTGCAAATCTGAGTAGAGCAGTACAGTCAGGGGGCTGGCTTTTCCTTACAGTGAAGTTTAGTTGCACCCTAAAAGTGTGGATTATTGCAACCTATACTGGGCTTTGGCAGAAGTCATGTTTTCATCTTCTAACTCCAAGTAGGAGTGGAGCAAGACAGTGTGGATGCAAGGATGAGACGCTAGCCTCATTGGCAAATGTGTGCTGTTGTGGGACACACCGACGCAGCCAATATACAACCCATGTTCTGAAGGACAGCCAAGGGCAGATCTGTTAGCGAAGACTTTACCTAGCTGTTCTTTTACGGAAACAAAGCTTCCGGAGTCTGCTACTAGACTGGGGGAACAAAACCATGCTGCTGGCATAGTAATAGTCTGCGAGCCACACAAATCGTCTTAAAACATGTTAATTTATTATTAGGATAGAGATGAGAATTAGTTTTTTGACCACATTTGGGTCAGAAGTCTGATCTTATGAGAGAGAGCGGGTCCTTGGCACTCTTAAGCATCTGAAGTAGCACAGGTGGCCTCTATCTTTAAGACTATACTTCCTGCTTACATTGCAAACCAGTTGGTTTAACTGTCGTAAACAGGGCCTTATGTCCTGGGCTACCTGTTGACCATGGCCTAAGATATGTGGCTACAAACCACAGTAGTCAGTCCTGAAAGTCTTCCAGAATGGCAGCATCTGTAAATACGTAAGACTTGTGGCGGGGAGATCCACACGTATAATTTATTCAGAGAAAATTTTGCCAATGCATTCCCAGTATGTTAATCAGATTAAGGGTCTAGAGTTTAGGATTGCAGAGAATTGAATTGAAACTATGGAAAGGGAGTCAACTTGAAATTCTGTAATACCAGCTAATGAAAACCATATTTAAGTAATTTTAAATGACAAAATATCTTCTTGTGGAGACTTTTTCAACAGGATCAGTCACTGCTTATATCATTACTATACCTATCACATCTCTAATATTTTCCCATATTTCAATTCAGTATTAAAAATACAACCAGGAAAGCAGCACTGGCCCTGTTTTGAAGGCCTCACATAACAGGCCACTGTATGCACAGTCAATACTGGTGTCAACGCTGTGATAAAGACCACTGAATACCAGCTGTGCTGGGACAGGAAGGAATGCTTTATTGAGAAACGGGAGTTTAGGTGCAACTGTAAAGCAATAAGAAGGTTACAAATCAGGCATGGGATGGAAAAAGCAATGCAGATGAGATCAAGAGGCGGTGGAGGGAGGCATATGCAGGAACAACTGAAAGAGATCTTAATACCATGTGGGCTCTGGGTGGAGCCAGGAACAGCCAAACATTGGTGGAGAATTTACTGTGAAACTCACAAAAACCTTTCTGTTAACAGTACTGTATTGCCTAGCTAGATTTACTGTTAAAGTGGTATCGTTTATGTAACTGGTTATAATGTAAGGAGACTTGGGCGAACAGTATATGGATATATTCCCACTCTTTTGTGACTCTAAAACAACTGCTAAAAAGACAAGTAGATGCATCATAGTGTGGCTGGACCATGGAACCCAGGCATCTTAAAGAAGAAGAAGAAGATCTCAGTAGCTAGGCAGAGTTGAACGTGACTGTAATGTCTGCTTCTTGAGAGGCTGTGGCAAGAAGAATGCGTTTTGAGGTCAACCTAAGGCAGCTTAGCAAGATCCTTTCCAAATGTAAAAGGGGAAGCTAGTGGTAGAGCTCATGGTACAGTGATTGCTCAGAAAAGAGGACCTTTAACCCCTAGGGTCTGTAGCCCCTGAGTGAGCAGCAGATGTGGTGGAAGCACATGTTACTGGTGATAACTTGACCAACTGTTGAGCCTGAGGAGAGAGATGGCGAGTGAAGACCCATTTTTACATGAGATGGGAAGGGAAGAGGAAAACTGTGCCTTCCTAAAGAACGGAGAAAAATGCTGTGCTATGTTTACATCCTGAACGAACAGCACTAGAACAGGAAAAAGTCATAGAGCAGGAGGAAGAGAGGACACAGGAAGAAAGGCCTGACGCAGGAGGTGGAATTGGCTTTGCAGAGAAGGCACCTTGCCTCATCCTTGAAGACAGGAAGCAGGAAGAACAAAAGGAGTGCAGATAAGGGTTCAGGTGGCGGGGCGAGGACACAGGAAGTTAGGGGAGCTCCTGTCAGGCATCTTTTGTTTTCTCCAGTAGGCAAAAAGGAACTGTGGGCTGGTGACCCTCACCAACAGGAGGAGTATTTTGGAGAAAATTCCGTGCTTGTTTAATTGATACATTTTATTCTGTATTTCATTTTGTGACTATTTTCAAATAATTTCTGTGAAGTTCCTGCTTTCTGAATTTTCATGTTATGTCTGTATCAGGTTGTCATAACAAAGCACAGATAAAAACAAAAAGTGATGTTTAACTTAACAACTTATTAACTTATTTCCTCTGAGGATATATAAAGATTTATAAAATGTTCATATCTGAAGTACTTACAAAACTACTTTGGTTTATTTAATCCCCTCACAATAGAAAGGACTTTGAGATTAACACCCATATTCATGCAAATCAATTTATTTGTAAATTAAGATGAATAGTAAGTCATTTAAAAAATATGTTACAGGGTTGAGAAGCTCAGTGGTCCAGCACTGTCTTTACAGGTGCCTAACCTGTAAGAAACAGATTTTACACACATACACCATATATATATGTGTGTATATAAACATATATGTGTACATAAACATATATATATAATATATAGGTACATATATGTGTCTATGTAATGTGACATAGAAGACAGAGAACTGAAAAATAATGCTTACAGGATGACAGTTTTCTTGTTTATAACCCCCTCTTTTTTTCTTTAAACATAGGACCTTACCATGTAGACTAGGATGACCTTGAACTCAGAAATTTGCCTGCCATCTGCCTTCTGATTGCAGGAATTAAAGATATATACCATGCCTAGCCTACAACCTTATTTTCAAGGGAGTTCTTTTTCAGTTTTTTCCATCACTTTTCTAAAGTTAGAAGACAAGCAGTACATAATTGTGTCCTGCTTTTGACAACCTATCACCAATAGGGATCATTGGTACCTTATGCACGATGAGCTCATGTGTGCCATCTGGAAGAGTCCTCCCATCCTCTTGCATCAGGGGCACAAAAGAGAAACCGAACAACTTCTTCTCTCCTTTCTCCTTTGCTGTAAAGGAGAATAATGGCTTGCTTACTGAAGTACATGTTCATCTTATATACAAAGCATGAGCAGCAACAACTGTAGCCCTGTGCCATGCACATGCCAGGCCCTCACACAATGGAGAGCAGTTTTTGTGGTAGATACCTACAGTATACTCACACCTCCTAAACTTTAGGTTACATTCACTGCCCAGATGTTTTCACAGGATTAGATATCTGAAATTATGTTCTAAAAAATTGTCTGGAGTGCCTTTTTCTCCTCACCTCTTCTACCAGGGGCAGAATTCTCACCGGTTTATTTATTTATATTTCAAACAGTATCTGGATCTCAACAAATAAATGCTTAGTGAAAAGAAGGATGGTTGTGAGGAGCAGTGCTTTGTCAGTGGGCCTCTAAGAGAGACCGGTCAAGCTCTACCCTGGTCCGTGTGTGAGGACAGCCACTTGGAAAGCTGCTTCCTAGACCTCTGCCAAGGCTCCTGTGGGCTGCCATCTCCTGCGGGCTGACTATAGCACTCTGCAAACCAGAGATGAGGCGGGGACTTTGCAGAGAGCAGACACCTAATTAAGGACAACTTTGATGCTGAGTGTTTGCGCCGTTATTTATAGGAAAGGAAATGGAGATCAAGCAGCTTGTTCTAGATCTTTCAAGCTATCCCAGTCCTCCTATCAGGCAGCTTTTCTCCCAGAACAGAGCAAGTGCTAAAAAGTGTTCAGTTCAGCAGCATTCCTCTCTGGTATGTGGATATGTGAGTAGTAAAGGAGGTTCCAGCAGGAGCCTCTGATAACTGAAGTGTCGTTCTTTCCCATATAATCACGGTAGTGGACCATCACACTTGCTCTGAACAGCTCAGCTGAGACACAGTGAGACCTGAGTGGAGAAGTCCGATGTCCAGGGAATCCCACACATTGGTTAAGGGCTTGAGCTGTACACTCTTCCCTAACAGCTGTGCCCAACACTGGATAGAGGGAGCGTGGGGCCTGTAACAGGAGGCCGTCCCTGGATGTGTGAACTCACTAAATGTGTGCTTCAAAAGAAGAAGACTTTCTTTCAAATTAATCAGTTTTAAGTCTAGAGAGAAGGTGGAAATAGACTGATGTTTCTAAAAGCCAGTAAAGTAACAGTAGAAGCACCTAGAACGAGGTTTCTCCCACAGCAGTGCAGCAATTTTCGATGCTTGAATTTTATGCAGCTGTCTTTTATGTAGTTTCTAATGTTCAGTTAAAAACAAAGAGAAAATCAGGGGCTGGAGAGATGGTTCAGTGGTTAAGAGTCCTGACTGTTCTGGAGGGTTCAATTCCCAGCATCCACATGGCAGCTCACAACTGTCTGCAACTCCAGGATCTAACACCCTCTCGCAGACAAATATGCAAGTAAAACACCAATGCAAATAAAATAAAATGAAATAAAAAGTTTTTCCATTTACACCTATAATTCAATTTGAGTTGGCGTCTTTTTCTATGTTTTTGAAGCATATAAGGTCTGTGGCTAGATTCTGACTTACCCAAGGCTACCCAGATGTGACTTACCCAAGGCTACCCAGATGTGACTTACCCAAGGCTACCCAGATGTGACTTACCCAAGGCTACCCAGATGTGACTTACCCAAGGCTACCCAGATGTGACTTACCCAAGGCTACCCAGATGTGACTTACCCAAGGCTACCCAGATGTGACTTACCCAAGGCTACCCAGATGTGCCAGCACCACTTGTTCAACAGCCTCTCTAGTTCTATGGACTTGACTTTGCTTCTTCATTAAAGATCTTCTGTCTAACTTGCATCCTTCTAGATTTGGGCTCTCTAGTCTGTCTCATTGATATTTTGCCTAGTCTTTCATAATAGCATGTTGTGTTGATTATTGTAATTTATCTAGGACTTACTGTATACTCCAGAATGACTTTGACCTCCTTATCCTACCATCTCTACTTTCCAAGTGCTGAAATTAGAGGCTTGTGCCACCGCCTGCTATATATGGCGCCAGGTATTGAACTCGGGGCTTTGTACATACTAGGCAAGCACTCTACAAACTGAGATACACCCCAACCCCAACGTGCTTTATAGTCAGTCTTAAAGTCATGCCA
Source organism: Acomys russatus (assembly GCF_903995435.1). Classification (NCBI taxonomy): domain Eukaryota; kingdom Metazoa; phylum Chordata; class Mammalia; order Rodentia; family Muridae; genus Acomys; species Acomys russatus. The sequence continues at coordinate 53,548,880 of NC_067137.1, read as the reverse complement.
TGTCATTCCTCCAACTTCGTCTATCTTCTATTTTATATTGACTATGTTGGATCTTTTGCTTGTTCATATCAACTTTAGAATCTGGTTTGTTTTGTTTTGTTCATTTAAATATAGTGGTGAGCTTTTTGTTATTGTTTTGTTTTCTTTTTTCACTAGGAGTGCACTGGACCTACAGATTCAGTTAGGAAGACCTGACATCTTGACAATACTGAGCTGTTCACCCCACAGACACGACTCCACTGTAGAGGCTCTCAAATGATTCGTGTGTATTCATTGATTCCTTTTCCTTGTCCTCCTTCTCACTCTTAAACTTACATTCATCACCAGAAATCCACCCAAGGTGCTCATCAGGTCCAGTGACTTCTTGGGTATTAAATAAAACAGTAATTTCTCTGTCTTCATCTTATGTGTCATTAACAGCTAAGATATCATCTGCCCAATTCTCTCTTGGAATAACTACTTCTCCTTTAGCCACTTGGACCCCTTGACTGCCCTTCAACCTTCTGGCTGGTCCTTCTTACTGTCATCGGATAGCTCTTCTTTTTCCCAGTGGTGAATGTGCCCTAGAGATCCGTTCTTGGACTTCCCTCTGCTATCAAACTTGCTACACAGGGATGTCACCCAGTCTCTTGACTTGAAAAAGAGCATAATGGATGCTGTGCAGGAGCTGACTCTGCTGGATCACACCAGCTGGAACAGGCGTCTTTGCCATAGTCAGCATTCCATAGAGTCCTGTTAGTGCTTAAAAGCTGGAAGAAGAAGAACAGTACCACAGTACAGACCAGGGCTAACCCTGCCCCAAGTACTGCTTATTAAATGTTCACAGCAGACCACTAGCCCGTATGTAGGTTCTCAGCCCCGGCCTCATTTGTTTCGTACCAACACCTGGGCTGTGTAGTGGATGCCAAATTTTTAAGATACAAAGTTTAGTGTCTGCCACCCACCCCCAAGCAGTTGGCTCCTCCTGTCTTCCACTTGATTAAATGAACATTTCAATCTCAGGATCAAATACTGGAGGTCATCCTTGGCTTTCCCCTTCTTCCACATCTAATCCATCAATGAGCTATACCAATCAAATTGCCATCCTCTTGCTGCAGAGTACCTTAATCTCTTATTTAGTACAAGAACTGCAAAGCGCCCCTCTCCCCCAGCAGCCTTCCTATATCCGAATGGCCTATCTGTGGTCTCTTATCTACACAGCATCCAGGCCCTCCCTCAAATCAGCTCCCCTTCTCAAACAAAATCCACAGACCTCACACAAAAGCCATTATAAGGCCTGGTTCCCTTGTTACCACTCCAGTGTCTTAATATTCTTTGAAAATGCGAAGCACACTTCAGCTTCATGCCTTTTGTATTTACTGTTCTCCTTGCCTGAAATAGTCTCTCCTTGGATAAATCAAGGTTCAGCCCTTCAGTTCTTTTAGTTTCTTCCCGTTGTATCTCTTAGCGAGTCTTGTTGCTGGCTGTTCTATGTATGCTAAGTGGCGGCAGCACAGTACCATCACTTTCTAGCCCTTTCCATCTTCTTGGCTGCACTAGTGGTTCACTCTCTACTACTTATCAGTCCTCCCCAGTGTGCAGGGAGGAGCATGTTCCGAGATGCCTAGTGGCTGCCTGAACTATAGAGAGTATTAAATCCTATACATCTCTCAGTTTTCCCTATGCATATGGGCCCATGACAATCTTTATAGTTTAGCACAGTAATATATTATCAGCAGAGAAATAGATGTTATCAACTTCCATATGTGATTTTTTTTTTCTTGCTAAGTTCAGAATTTCTAATTTTCACATAGAAGAAGTAACTTATTAGTACTTTTTGACATAGACGAGACACCAGCATCACTGTTCTTCCATCAGTAAGTGAAATAAAGGTCAACTGAATCCAAGCACTGTGGTATAGTGACTGACAGGTGGGTATTGTACACAGCACAGATACATAGGACAAAGAAAGGACTTCTAACTCAGGTTGGACAGAGTGGAGTAGCACTCCAAGCTACTCGGAGTGCTATGTAATTTAAAACTTTAGGATGGCTTATTCTGGAATGTTCTTTTTAATATTTGATCAGAACTAACTGAAAGCCTGGGAAACAAGCCTGCAGGTAAAGGGAGAGCACAGTCTTATGCACTTATCATTCATCTGTCTGCTCTCCCTCTCCCAGCGAATGCTCTGTGAAAGAAGGAACCTTCTGGGTCCTAGGACGTGGTTCTAGCATGCAGTAAAGTGGTTAGTACATAGTAGGTGTTCAGTTTTATGGATAAATAATTTGTTCTATGAATAAATAATATTATTTAGTGAATATACATACACAGGAATATGTAGAAGCTCTGTGTGATAAAATGACTTCACTGTACATTGGCCTTCTGTGGGATTATGGGAAATCTGTTTTCTTTTTTCCTGTGGCAAGTTCTTCTGAGTTAAAACAACAACAAAACAAAACTGAACCATGTTCTAAGTACAAGGCTGAGAGGGCGGAAACTGAACAGATTTTATTTAAGCACAGCCTTTGCTCTGCTTCCTAAGTTGTGCAGTACAGTGCTTTCTGAATGTTCCTTTTTGTTTTCTCCTTATTTCTCCCTACCATTTTCTTATTTTGGAAGTCAAAGCAAATGTCAGGTCCAAGTAAGAAGTATAAGAAAGGCTAGCAGATAGCGTCACACAGCAGCCCCACCTCAAGTCCTTTACCTGGGGCTCCCTGGGAACTGAGGACAGGAAGAACCTGCTGCTCATTTCCCTGCATTGTTTTGTTTTGTTGGTTTTTCAAGACAGGGTTTGTTTGTTTGCTGTCCTGGAACTAGCTCTGTAGGCCAGGCTGGCCTTGAACTCACATCGATCAGCCTGCCTCTGCCTCCTAAGTGCTGGGATCAAAGGTGTGCGCCACCACTTCCAGGCTCCCCTTGTATTGTTAAACACCCTCATAAGCCTGATTTATAAAGACTGCTTGGCCAATTTTGAAAAATACTCCCTAGCTCTGATGACAGGTACAGTCCTTCTGCCTGATGCTCGGGTGAACTGCATATTGCAGTTGTGATAATGTCATTCTCCTCTGTCTCTTGCTCAATATTCTTCTCCCAAAGCAAGATTCTCTAGAACCTTGCCAGTCACTCCTCTGGGAGGGCCTACATTTCAGAGGCATAGGAAGTGTCAGAAGACCCCTGGCCTAGAGCCGGATGAGGCAGAAAACTGGCTTGAAAAGGTAGTGAAAATAGAGCAAAAGAATTGAAATATAACTGACCAATAATGTCCCCAAAGACAAGATGAGTTTAAATCTGTAAAATTAGGTAATTATTTTATCCCATTTCAACATCATCCAGAACTGCACAGTGATGCAGACCTGCACAGATGAATACAGACCTGAGCTTCGCCAATGCTTTCCTGGTAGCTTCCAGGGGAGCTTCTTGGAGCTGAGTCAGCTTCCTGGTAATGCCAGGAGGTCAGGATAGGCCAAGCCCACCCGACAACTGTAGTTTTTCTAATGCTGTGTCTACTCCTCCTGTTGAGATTTTCTAAGTTGTAAGTGATGAGCTAGATGTTTTAATAAGACTCCAGGGGCTTCCTGTGTTTTTTGATGTTTTTCTTTCTTTTCTGTTTTTCCGCAGCTTCTCTAGGAGTCAGCCCCCTCACTTCCAGGGCTCCTACTGCTTGCCTTCCTCCCTCCTTTGTCAGCCTTTCTGTAGATCTGCCCACAAATAAGCACAGGACCCACCCCTAGCCCCCAGGCTGCTGGGCCCACCCCCACACTTACTGGAACAATGCCGGAACTCAAAGCGAATGTGCGAGCCCCTGAATTTATCCACAGGAATAGGAAGTTTCAGCAGCTCCGACCACCTGGGACTGTTGTTATGATAAAGCACAAAGGAGTGGTACTCACTAGCTGGTGGCTCTCCAGAGCCAAAGGAGATAAAATCCTAATAAAGAAACAGGTAAATCAAATTCAGCTTCATTTGGACACTCCTGCAAGAGCCAGGTCATTCGCTACTGACTGCCTGCTCCCTAACAGCATTTCACACATTACCTATTACCTCTCTTTGCTGTGCTGTTTCTATACTTGTTCTATCTAGTGAGGAGGCCTGGTCTCCAAGGCCTACCGTACCAAGGGAGGGATGTGATCTGAGAATTCAACTCTGGGAAACCAACAGCCCAGGCACTGAGTGAGGTTGGAGCCTCTTCAGCAATCCAGGGGGACTGACTTTCCAGTGCCACAACAGGGTTCTCTACCTGTGGGTTGCAGGACCCATTCAAGGGACTGTCTAATACCATCAGAAATTACACATAATATTCATATTATGATTCATAACAGTAATAAATTTAGAGTTATGAAGTAGCAATGAAAATAATTTTATGGTTGGGGGTTGCCACAACATGAGGAACTGTATTAAAGAGTCTCAGCTTTAGGAGGGTTGAGAACTACTACTGTTTTCAAAGAACTTCTCTGCCAAGCTGTGTTCACAGAAAACACTTCTTCCAGAAGAGGGTCTGTTATTGCTTTCTCAAGCTACAAGTAGTACCAAAATCCACTTTGGCTAAAAAAAAATAAATAAAAATTATAGAACTACACATGATAGGGTTTTTTGTTTTTGTTTTTGTTTTTTTGTTTTTTTTGCTGCTGTTATGTTGTTTTATTTTTCCCCCAATTGCCAGAGCAAAGAAACTAATAAAAAATTAAAAGCTACTTAAATAATGTACTTAAAAATGATTGCTGTAGTAAAATTATTGATATATATAGTGAAATGTAAATACCTTTTGGTTTTCTAATTTCTTTTCTGTGAAGGATTTAGTGAACTTTTAAAAAAGAAAAGAAAGCTAAACTGGGTTAGGAAAACACTGCAACTCAAGAGTTAGATGATCATAATTAGAGATGAAGCCAAAGCAAGTGTTAATTGTCACCCCTAAGGCCATCCAGAAGCCACATACCTTTAAGGGCTGCCCATTACTATCCACAATGAACATTGTAACTTCCACATTTCTGGCCACACTCTTCCCTCCTTTCTCAAATTCTCCCCTTTCTACGGTGATGTACAAGTCGTTCCTCATTTCACCTATTGAAAAGTAAAAGTAATATCATGTTACAGATATTAGGACATGTAACACACTACCAAGAGAAACTTTATAAAAATATGTGGTTATTGTTAGGTTACACATATAAAAAACCTTAAGGCATTCACACTTTTATAAAATGGTCTCTTCCCTCTCTGCCAATACGTACTGGGGGAGGACCCAAGCTAGCCTCTGTGAATCTCATACTGCAGTACAGCAGCTGTGCATTTAGGGGACATATGGGGTGGCCGAGTAAGAGGTAACAGTCTCACTATTTCCCAGTATTTCCTTAATTTCATTTATTAGGTGTGATCACAAAATGACAGCCTAGCAGCGATAGCTCGAGGTGCCTGTGTTATTATTTTATCGTCACACAGCTCTTCAGAGAGAAGAAATGCCTAAATGGAATGAAATGGCAGGACCTGCAAAGAGTACAATTACAACATAGATCTTTTCCAAAATTCATGGACAAAATGATCTCACTGCTGGAAGAATGCAGATGACTGCGTTGTGAACAGATGTAGAATAGCTCAGCCACACAAATAAAGTCGACTTATTATTTCATACCATCAAACTGTAAGTCAAATGAGAAAAAGCCTAGCTTCCAACTCTCTCAAGAGAAACAAAAATCATCTGTCTTTTTACCTTACTGATTTATACAATGTGAGTGTCTTTTAACATTACCCCTTTCTTATTATTCCAAGAAACAAGGACGAAAGCCAACTAACAAACTTAGAAGAAAAGGACAAATCAGAAGGCAATTTGTCATTACTGGAGACAGTGATGGGTAGTAAGACTGGCATCTCAGCTTATTTAAAGGACTTTTAAGCATTTGATGACTCAAAGTAATAATTGTCTTTTTTATAATTTATTTTTATTGTATGTGCATTGGTGCTTTGCTTGTATGTATGTCTGTATGAGGGTTTCAGATATTAGAGTTACACAGTTGTGAGCTGCCATATGGGTGCTGGGAATTGAACCTGGGTTCTCTGGAAGAGCATTCTGTGCTCTTAACTGTTGAGCCATCTCAACCCCTGTAATATTGACTTTTAGTTAAACAAACAAATAAACTTCCTATAAAGAAACAAATCATCAGAAGGAAAATAGTCACACACATAGCCACAGCTACAAGTTTTATAAAGCTTCCTAGTTAAAGCTTTTACAAAAACTCCCAGCTCTCCAATACCAGGGGGCAAGGAACATGTCTGGTCACCTTCTTCCACAAAGACGATGCTTATGGTAGTCTCCTTGCTGAGTAGGACATAGACAGGTATAAAACAGATGAGCTGTGTAAGGTCTAAGAAGCATTAAACCTTAACTGCCTTTTAAAAGAGTACATAAAACATACATTAGTGGAACAGTTGACAGAGAGGTGTCATGAATTTTGGAATTCTCACACAGCTCATAAAACCCAACTTCAGAAAACAATGACTTTATCAATACTGGAGAAAAGCAATGTATTTCAACACATTTAAGCGTATTTCATCTGAGTACTTGGGATGAGGAAGCACATAGATCTCTGTGAGCTCAAGACCAGGCTGGTCTACATGGCAAGTTCTGGACCAGCTAAAGTGACATAGTGGGATTCTGTCCCACCTACCCACCCAAATTATATTCTTTCAAAGTTTTTTTTAATTTTATTTTAACTGCTTCTATGCTTTCCAATTTCCAGACAGTGGCTTGAAAATTACACAAATTTGCTGGCTCTTTCAGAGCTGATCTCATCACAATGAAGTGTCCCTTTGTATGCACCAGAGGTTGGTTCCAGGGACCCTTACAGGTACTAAAAGCCACAAATATTCAAGTTCCTTATATAAACCAGTATAATTATTTGTGTCGAACTGACATTCATCTTCAAGTCTGTGTCAGTTCCACCCAATGCCATGTAAATAGTTGCTGTACTGCACTGTTTAGAGGATAATAAATAACAAAGAAAAATTTAGGCCATATTGAATGTTTTCAAGCCTAAGTTTACAGAATCTGAGGAATTGTGTACACACACACACACACACACACACACACACACACACACACTTTATACACAAAAACTCCCTTAATGATATTTATTTTAGAAATTATATCACAGAGTCAGCAACAAATGAACCAACTTTTTGTCTGAATAGAGACTTAACAGGAGCTGGGATGCTAGTAAGGATTGCTGAACACGTTTGTTCAGTGAGCTATGTGGAAGGCCATTTTTTGACAACAATTTTCCCACTAACAGAATTGGCAAATGACATAAGAACATTCAAACCAAGACACTTTAAAGATGTTAGCTAACAATTTTCTCGCTCCATGGAGTAGGTAATACACCTCAGCGGCTATAAACCACACTCTGATTGACAGGAAGTCTAGCCACAGGGGTTTTTACCTTGAGAATTTCTCATATTGGAGTGATCAGTCTTTCTAATCCACAAAAGGATTTACTATCCTGTAAAAAATGACTCAGTAGTCTTTGCTCTCTTCTACTGGAAGGCCCCAGCCACTCCAACTTCAGCAAGGCAAGAGGGGTGAGAGAGGTTTGAGGGTTCCTTGCATGACCATAAGGGAGGCTCAAATGATGGAAGGCCAGGGGACCCATTGTCAGTACCACACAATTCTCTTTCCACTATTTGCAAAGCTTTTTGAGCACTTCCTATGTACAGATACACTATCCTAGACCCAGTGAACGACACAGTGAACAGAGCAGAAGTTCCATATTTAGTGAGTTGGGTCTTTGTGTGTTATGCTGTATGTGGTGTGTTCATGTATTCGTCTGTGTGTACATGCATGGCAGCCAGACAGATGTTAGGCGTCTTCCTCTTTTACCCTCCACCTTACTTTTTGAGATTGAAGTCCAACTGTCTATGGATGACTGGCCAGCAAGTCCTCCCGTGTCCACAGCCCCATGCTGGAATTACAGATGCATGTCAACAAGCCTAGTTTTTATGTGGGTGCTGGGGGCCTGAATTCCACTCCTTAGTTTTTGTCCCACTGAGCCATTTCCCTAGTCCTCATGAGTCAGATCTTTAATAATAAGCCAAATGTGAAGCATATTTCCTGATGTATAGTGTTATGGATAAAAGAAAGAAGGCAAAAAAGAGAGGTAGACTTTGGGAACAGAGGAGGAGTGAGAACAGAGAGGCCCTGGTGAGAAGATCAGAAAGGAGTGGTATATTTCAACAAAGGAGCAAGGTAATAAAAGATATTCGATCCTTGAGTCAATTCTTGAAGCCAAATGAATGAAATCTGGATTCTTCTATCTCTTTTCTACAAAAGAAAAGCTTGAATTCAAATATGTCTAAGGCCTTTAGGGTCCTAAGACAATCAGAATAAGAAGATCAAGGCTCTAGCTTCCTTTCTAACACTGTTACTCTGTGACCTGAGTCTAGATAGGACACTATGAACCCCAGAATTCCAGGGGTTCATAGTGTCCCAGACTCTGGTTCCTATATTACTAAGATAGTGGTGAAGTAAAGGCAGAGGGGAAGAGAAGAAAGATGTTAGACAGGACGCTTTAAAACCTCAATTTTACTACTATTATTTGTGAGGGTACATGACATGCTGCACGTGTGGCATTCAGAGGTCAATCTTTTGGATGAATTCTGTCCTCCTAGCTTTACACTGATGCTAAGGATGGGGTTCAGGACATTAGCCTTTATGTAAGCACTTTTACCCCCTGAGCCATCTTTTTTGTTTTTCAAGACAGGGTTTCTCTGTGTAATAGCTCTGGCTGTCCTGGACTCACTTTGCAGACCAGACTTGCCTTGAACTCACAGAGATCCGCCTGCTTCTGCCTCCCAAGTACTGGGATTAAAGGTATGCACTACCATGCCTGGCTTGCCCAAGCCATCTTGCTGGCCCTATGATGCCTTTGTTATGATACTGTTTCTATGACTTCTAAAAGAACTTCTAGAATAGAGTATATTCAGACACAGCAGACCAAACTGGTCAAAATTCCTGCATAAATGGGGCTTCCTCCTGTTTTGTTGGAGGAGCTGTCAGCTGCTGATGGCTGCTCAGAGAGGAAGTGTCATTTTTCCTTTGGGGCTGTGGTTCCTGGTAGGTTGTTCATGCCCCAGTGGATTACCCCACTCCCATGTGCATATGGGCAACAAGAACTGGATTTTGGGGCTTATTAATTAAGAAATAAAAACAGAACATGAAGATTGGAGGGGAGTGAAGTAGAAACACTAGAGGGAGTAAGAGGAAAGTGGTAGTGGATAGATATGATCAATATATGTTACATAAATGTTAAACACTTTCAAAGAACAAAAAAAACCCCTGCTTCCTAAAAAGGAAAAACTGCATGCATGTGCTTTAATATTCTGCTCCTTAACCGTTAGCATTCCTGTAACAGCCTCCTCCCATTTTTTGCAAACCCTGTAGATTAAGCATGATTTCTTTGCAAAGAGAACACACGATGAGAAGAGCATTTCTTTGGGTGGCATTCTACATATGCCTCCTTCCAGGAATTCTGCAGCTTGCTATGTTCCAATACCACAAGGTGCCATGTTTTGCCAAAATATGCAGGAGAAAGTTGAAGCGAGTGCTAATTAAAATCAATGTACTTGAAGACTCCAAAGAAAACTAATAAGCCCAACTGGTGCTAGAAAAGCATCTTGGGTAATCATGAGACAAACTGTAAAGTATGAGATGGAGTCACAGTGCCAGTGAGAGGAGCTATTCTTGTGACAGTGTTTATTAAGATCTCATAGCTCTCAGATTTATTGCTGTGTAAATTTAACACGTAGGACACTCTCTTCTCTTTAGCAGGCCTGCTGGCTAGGGAGCCTGCACACACCTAAAGATTTTTCAAATTATTGTAGGCAAGATAAAGATAAGGTCACATTAGTAGGAACAAAGCAAAAGCACTTCAGTGGATGGATAACCAACCGGAAGTCAACAGGAAGACTGGTGACCTAAGTGAGCAAGGTCTCTGTCATAGGCTACTGTCCTTGGCACTGTCTTGTGACTGCTCTGGACACTGGCACAAAATGCATGCAGACTTCATCCTGAAACCACTGTGCAGAGTCACGGCAGGACCAGCCCAACTCTTTCTCTGAGCATTTAAAGTTTAGGGAATTAGAGAAAAAATTCTCTTGGTTAAGAAGAAAAAAATATACAAATGACTTAGAATTTTCCACACACACTAAAATAACTGATGACATAGGCCAGAACACTGAACGTCTCTAATTGGAAAACCAAAAGCTTTTGAACACCAACATACCATTCAGAGTCAAAGATACCAGGGCATTCCAGATGTTTATTGTAGGGATGAGAAAACCTGTATGTTTCGTGGAAATTTTTTTCTCCTCCTCTTTCTTCTCTTCTTCCTCCCTCTTCCTCTTCCTTGAGACAGCATTTCACTGTGCAGCCTTGTCTGGCCTGAAAATCACTATGTAGACCAGGCTGGCCTCAGACTCATAGAGAATGGCCTGACTCATCCCAAGAGTCGATATTAAAGGTGTGTGCCAGCACTCCGAGCTCAATAGGAAAATTTCAAAATTACAAAACACCTCTAAAGTCTCAAACACTTCTGGTCTTAACAGTTTTAGACAAGTGGTATTCCAATGCAGTAGTTGTCCCTGTAGTACAAACAGCAACAGTTCACGTTACTGAATGCCTGCTACGAGTTGGGTTCTTCACAAAGCACTTGAATGGCTAGCTACATCTTCTCTTCCATTTATAGGGAGGCGCTATCCATTGCATTTGATAGATGAAACTAAAGTGTAGAGACTAAGGTATATGTGTAAGGCCCTATTGGCAACTCAATAGAAAATTCAGCCATTGTCCCCACAGGAGACTTCAGCAAGGAAGATATTCATTATATGCTACTGCGCATTGGTCAGACTAGTCTTGAAATACTAATAATTAGTTCTGGGAACTATCCCTGTCTGGTGTTACCTGTGGCTGGAAGGAAACCATTTATCTCTCTCTAGTAACGGACACCTTCTGACTGAAGGTGTACCATCTTTCCATGTGACCAGGATTCAGATCTAAGACAAGTGATGGCTCCTGTGTGATGCAGAATCTTTGCGACTCTGACCAAAGCTTAGGGAACTTTAGTTGAATTTAGAAAATATTTTTACAAGCTCAGGCAGGCCCTGAATTTGTGTGATCCTCCCTCCTCAGGCCTTAAGTAGCTGGAATTAGAGGCATGAGGGATATTGACCAAGAAGGACTTATGTTAAAGAAAGATTAAATCATATCATATTAGCTTTAATCTACTTTCTCCAAAATGAGGATTACTGCAGAATTAATTCCTTCTGTGCTTCTTTACCAGTAAGTAGCAAAGCATAACACCTATATTTAAAAGAATGCAATTCCTTTAAAAAAAAACTAGGGAAACGTTTGTCATATTATTATCCCAGATCTATAAATCACCAAGTTATTTGCAAAATAAATTTAAATAAGTCTTGAGTTCAGTTTCAAAATTAGCCCCTGATCTCAGTCCTTGCCTCTTCCTAGCACCCTGGCAGCTACACTAATTCTTCTTAGGGTTAGAAGCCTGAAAGACTTACAAAAAGCCCCAGAAAGTATAATGATGGGTTCTCTAACAAAAAGTGACAGTTTAACCAATTACTCTGTTGGAGCATGTCTCCAGGGACCGGGGCATAAGCCAGGAAGATGAAGTAGAGGGAACACGATGGAGGTGAAGAAAGGTTTGCCTAGAATATTACCTAGAGTAGAAGTGCTCAAGCGGTGTGCGGAGGGGACAGACAGCCTCCTGTGCCCTTCCCAACACACCAGTCAACTGTTCCAAGGCGTCTGGTGGCACTCAGACCTTCCTCATACTCAGAATTTGCATGGAGTCTGTTAAGACATTTAGAGCCAAGCCGTCCAACACAGTAACTACTTCCATGTGGCAACTGAGCAGTTGAAATGTGACTTGGCTATAGAGAGATGTGCTGTGAATGTCCAATACCCAGCAGCCTTCAAAGACTGAGAGTGGAAAACAGTGCGAATAACTCATTAGAGTATTTTTTATATGGATTACCTATTGAAGTAATATTTGGGGATGCACTGAGTTAAGTAACATATGCTGCTGAAATTAATTTTTTACCATTTCTTATTTCTTTTAAAATACTGGCTACTCATTATTTGAAATTATATTTGGGCTCACTCTACATTTCTGTGGAGAACAATGATTTAAATATTTCGCTGTCTTCTGTCAGAGCCTGTACCATGAAATTTCCCTTAGAGATAGTACTCGGTTTGTATTGCAGTGATAAGGCCTCTTAGAAATGGACATTTTGCAGCTGTAAATCAGTGTACAAAAATAACAACACAGCAATAATAAATTAGCAATGAAAACAATAGGCACTGACTGACCCACAGGCTTGAAAGCAGAAAGGCAGACCCCTCTTCCTCCTTAATACCAGTGATAAGTGATCCCCCTGGACAAAAGCAAAGCCAAGGGAAGAATTTCTGCTTCCCGGTCTCCCAGTTTCAAAAAGAGGCACTGATTATGTCTAGTGGACCCGAAAAAGAATTCTGTTTTTGTTTCTGTCTGTGTCAAGGGCATAGGCCATCCATTTTGCAGAGAGGGTGACTGTGTTAATGAACCTGGTCCTCTTGGTATGAGATGTACCTCACCTGTCCTGACCCTATCAGATGCAAATGAACTTTGAAGGACAGTCTAGAGGTGGGAAGGGCCATGCATGCAGACTGTCCAGAGGACACTGTGACCAGAAATGTTGTTCATAAATATTTTCTCACTGGAACATTCAACTCAAATTTTCACTCAGCCACTGGTGAGAATGAACTAGTTAGTCTGAAAACAGCAAAGGACAGTAGAGCAATGGCTGTGTTTCTCATTGTAAAAATTCCAGTGAGTCTGAGAGCTGTTCTCTGATGCTTAAGTACCTACACGCATCTCTCTTATCTCCATCTTGTTTGGAATATTAAGAAGTCAAAGAAGACAAGAAAAATTTAAAAAAGGAAATAATGAAGAGCTTTAAAAAAAAGTTTTCTTGCAGTCTCACGCCATGTAGATCTGTGTGTGTCTGGAGGGACTGTTCCTTGGACAGTATGAACCATACATTATAGAATACTGCCAGAAAGAGACAGAAGCAAGCCGCATAAAGCCAGACAAAAGCTACATGAGTACAGATCCTCGCAGCCAGCCAGAGAAGTGCCATCCTGCTTTATATGTTTCCATTCCTCGGTGATACTGCCCAGGGACCAAGATGAGGAATTCTCCTAGCAGCTGGCCATGCTCTGCTCTAAATATGTTTTATATATTAGATTTGCCCATCAATTTGCTTCCCAGTGGGATGAATGTTTTTCTTTTTTTTGTTAAAGAGGAAATACCAGTTATTTATAGCAACTAGGGGGAAATAATGAATGGTTGCAAGAGCCACTGGCTAGCATGTCACCAAGTAAACAGATCCATAAACAGTCATTTTCCACAACAGTCCTGTAAGACACGAAGGATGACTGGGCCAGGTCATTCCAAAAACCTTCCAAGCTGCTTCTCCAGCCGTGCTTGCATGAAGCAATTTCAATCAAGAGATCAGTAAATAGCACAGTGGGCAACACAGTGAATGCATTTTGGGTCTTTTCTAAGCAATTCCAGCACTAGGTCTCAGAGCTGGATGCTGGAGTTGTCCCGGGCTATGAGCACCGGGAAGGATAATAATGTGGGGAAGGGCTGGACTCATTAGTTCTGAGAACCCTACTGTATGAATAACAAAAAAGAGGAAATGCGTAAAGTAAAAATTTCACTCAATACATAATATAATCTTAAGTCATATCAAAAAAAAAAAAAAAAGGTTTTCTTTTAAAAGAGGAACTGAAAAAAGTCTCTTTGATGAAGAAGTTAGGTCCTCTGATCATCACCTCCTTTACTGTTCACATGTGCATCTCCCCACCGGCACCTTGTTTATGAGCACCTGTGTACTCATAAAAATGAGTTGGCCTTCATTCAGCATGATTTTTATACATAATTTTATCAAAATTGATCATCTGTATATAACTCATCATGTTTTGTGCTTATGATATATTGTTCTCCATGCTCAGAAACAAAACAAACAAACAACAACAGAACTATGAGTGTATCACCTAACATGACCTAAACTTCTCCACAGAGAGATAAAGTATTTTTGGATGGTATCTCACATTTGGTTGTTATATGGGAAAATGTAGCCATGGCCATCAGAGTTCCTTCATTTCAGATAATAGTTTCTAATTTGCTCATTATCATGTTCCTCACTGTGCTTTCTCACATGGCCCACGGCCACATGGACACTTCAAAGCTGACAATTTGACAATTTTCCCAAATGGTAGAACTAGCGCGTCTATACATGCTTCACTGCCTCGATGCGCACCACGTAACCTACCAGGCATGATGATGCTAGAGAAGCCGAGCTTCCGTGTAATGGACACTCCATGGGAGAACACTGACGAGTACTCTCTCCTGATTTGTTCAATGTCTCCATGTAACAGCTGCAGGGAAACTGCTAATCCTAAAACAAGGGAAGGACACGAAAGTTATGGTAAGAAGAAAACGAACCATGTTATGTAAGAAGTGAAGGCGCCTCCACGAGCTCGTGAGCTCAGGTTTCCGGTACCAAATTTTACTAGTTACATAAAATTGATAAAAACTGGAAATGATCTTTGAGTAACAGTTTCCCAACATTAATATATTTTCCAGTTTCTAGGAACTGGAGACTCACTGGCAGAAAGCAGGCTAGTAGCCATGGCACCCTGTCCTCCCGCCCTGGCTGTCAGAATACCTCTCCAGCAACACTTACTCTCTAAATAGATAACGGGCAATGAGATCAAAATAGACCTATACCCTTTTTCAACTCTATAAGGCTTGTAGATAATGATCAACCAAATATTAAAAACCTGAAAACAAATCTTTAGATAGAGGCAGCTAAGACTTGTTTAAAATAATGCTTTTTCTTGAAATTAAAGCAATGAAAGTGATTATAATAGAATCAAGGCTACATTTTTATTATGATACAGAAACTCAAAACGGCATTTTTTTTGAGAATATATTAGGATATAGGATGCTTTGACAAATAAAAAGGAATCTAGTCATCTCAACATTATCTGCTTTTCTTTTTTATCCCAATTATAATGACATTATCACAGCAGGACATGCAGTAGACAATGTTTATTTCATATGCAATTTTCTCAATACTTAGGCAAGAACTACAAAAAGGAAACTAATGTGAAAATGTTCGTATGTACACTTCAAAGACACAACATCTTCTTCAATTCTTTTCTCCTTTCAACAATTTAAAACAAGAAGTCACATAGCTGTATCAGCAATAGAAAATGAAATCTCTCAAAGTGACTTATTTTTTAAAAAGTTACTTTATTAAAAAAAAAAACAAAAACAAAAACAAAAACAAAAACAAAAAAAACCTCCACGCAACCTAAAATGAGTTCTGAGAGTGGTGTTAAAAAGATAATAAACCTGTCCCCTGATGATCTTTAATTTATATCATTATTTGTCACGACCAGTTGCTGAATAACCCACTGTAGTTAATTTATAGTACTACAATGCTCTGTAAAAACGATATAGGAATAAGTTCAGTCACACTGGAGAATATGCAAATGTTATCAACAACACAGGCACACAGGGGTCTTGCTTTTACTCTCCCTAAATAGTATGAGAAAATACAGAATAGTGAATGATGACTTGTTTGTTTTAAGAGGGGCAATAACAAAGAAAATACCTGGAAAGGAAGCCACTAGCAGAATGTCTGTCTCAGAGAAGGGCTGTGTATGTGAAGCCTGTCAGGTTTCAAAACTTTGAACCTGCTCTCCATTTCTCCGTAACTTTCCCTTATCTATCCCACCCCCATTCCACTCACTTTGAACTGGGAGCCTGAGATCAGAAGAGAAGGGGGCTTCACCCTTCCATAGCCATATGGAATGATGTCGGGAAGGGACAGCCATCCCGACATGTGGATGGACTGCAACCCTCAGAGCAGCTCCAGGACACTTCAAGTGGCACTGGTGATTCCTTCCAAAACCCAGAGGCTAGGGAACAAAGAGCAAGTGGCAAGTCTTCTAATCTATCTGTCTTGCTGGCTTATGATCTCCCACTGCCTCACCTTATCATCACTGCCTCTGTTCTCTACCCACTACTGTCCCTTTTCCTTCAACACTCACATCACCATCACCATTAGCATCATCAGGAGCTGGGGTTTGTAGAAGACCCATGTGTACTACACAGTTTCACAAAACACTTCTTCCTGTTGGGGAAGGGCATTGTTCAAAAGTCTCAGAACTCTTAGAGAATAAGATGCATTCGTCAGGGGCTGGAGAGATGGCTCAGGGGTTAAGGCTGTTTTTCTGAAGGTCCTGAGTTCAATTCCCAGCAACCATATGGTGGCTCACAACCATTTATAATGAGATCTGGTGCCCTCTCTGGCCTGCAGGTTATATGCAGGCAAAACACTGTATATACAATAAATGAAAGCTTTTTTTAAAAAGATGCATTTGATACAATATTTGAGATTTTGTTATATTTTTCAAATGAAAATCATTTTTACCAGGACCCTATGGAAGGACCTGATCTGAGACACTTGCAACACTATGTGGTAAATACAAAAGAAGAAGGGAAAATCTCAATAATAATAATAAAAACCAAAGATATTGTGTTCTTTAGGATAGGAGTGGGATCATGTAAATCTGAAGATTCCTATTTGCCCAATGGGTGCTACATTTATTCACCCTGCAGTCTTCCCCTTCCTCCCTCCTCCTCTCCCTTCTTTAAAGACAAAAAGTTAATTCTTTCTAGAGAATTAGACAATGAAAAAGTATTTAGTCAGAGATAATGGCATCCTGGAGAAATTAAAGATATGAAAGGGAGAACATATCCTTTCGGGAAGGAAATGGGTGGAGGAAGAACAATAAGGAGCAGAGGAATGCATCAATGTCTAGGTAGCACATGCCATTGAGAGGAGAGAAGGGAAAAGACAGGAAGGGCATCAAGAAGGCAGCTGGCAGAGGGCAGCCAGCTAGTAGGTGTTGGATGGGAATGCCAAAGTGATGGGAAAATATAGATAAAACAGTGTGGGGAACAGAAAATTACTTAAGAGTTGGATATACTCCAGAATTTAGAAAAATATAGGATAAAGTCCTATGTGTGGCGAATTTCATTACCCTGGTGACAGTAGTTGGTAATAGTGGGGGCAGTAATGCCATTTGCAGTTGACCCTGCTTTTCTAGAATGAAGAATTAATTCAGTCAGGCAGCGGAAAGTCAATTGAATGGAAGGACTGTCTACAATATACATGCTCTGCCCCCAAATCTAGGCTGTCCTCACAAACTACAACTCTTATCTAACGAACAGCAAAGGAGTCGTATAATTTCAGTAAAGCAAATCAAGAAAACAATACATGGTGCCAGCAGCTGAACCACAGGAAGCAGCTCCACCAAGTTTTTCATGTCATTTCTATTTATTGTGCCATCACAGAAACTGTTGATCTTATTTTTAAGGTGGTCCTCAGTTATCATGACCTTACAACTAGAAGGCTGAATAAATGAATCATCACAACACATTGGGTAAAACAAACAAACAAAAAAAACAAAAAACAAACAAAAAAAAACTACTTGTTGCTACGAAGGAGAGTCTTGACAAATATTTACATACTGATGTGGGAAAAGTTACTGGCTGAGGCTGAGTGGTGCTGGGAGGAGAACAGGGTACATGAGAAGATTTCTTTAAAGGATATAAAACTTCAGTTAGATTTTAGAAGTTCTCACAAGAAAGAAAGAAAGAAAGAAAGAAAGAAAGAAAGAAAGAAAGAAAGAAAGAAAGAAAGAAAAGAAGGAAGGAAGAAAAGAAGGAAGGAAGGAAAGAAGAAGAAAAACACAGCTAAGTAGTGGTGGCACACACTTTTAATCCCAGCACTAAGGGAGACAGAGGCAGGTGGATCTCTGTTTGTTCCAGGCCAGCCTGGTCTACAGAGTGAGTTCCAGGGCAAGAAAGGCTACATAGAGAAACTCTGTCCCCTCCCCCCCAAAAAAGCAAAAACAAGACCACAAGTATATGAGATGCTATATACATTAATTACCTTTCATTTATTTGTTTCATAATACATGCATCAAATGAATCAAAGTATACACTGTACAATATATACAATAAAATTTTTATATATCAGTTCCTTGCAGCCCTACTTTAGAATCTAGGTATCCTACTGTCTCTCAGAGGTGACTGCTTCTTCTAAAGTTTGATCTGCACACTCTTTCGGATTCCTACCATTATTTGCAATGATCAGAAGGGAGATCAGTAGCTTATGGTTTGTGAATAAGACAGAAGGTAGAATACAAGAATATATAGCACAGAAATTCTATTCCTAAGGAATTGCTAAGTCAAGATACATATAAGTAATAGACTATAAGGTAGAATGGGCAAAGTACATAAAAGGAGTATACAGAAAATTATTACTGAAAGGATCTTAAAATTGAGAGAAAATTTTTACAGAGCATTATGATAACCTATAAAATTACCTAGAGAACTAAGTTGCTACCTTAATTTTACAGTGTATAAACAATGTTTTACAACTTTTTCCCTCCCCAGCAATTGATATAAGTTAATCTCCATTGCCAACTTGACTAGATTCAGAATCACTTAGGAGACACACATCTAGTTCTGTCTTTGAGAGTAGTTTGAGAGACGTTCACCTAAAAAGGGAAGACCCTGAATGTGCATCGCACCTCCTACATACCAAGGGGCTGATGTCTTAGACTGAATAAAAAGAGCAGAGACATCATGTTTAGCATCCACATTCGTATCTGTTTCCTGACTGAGGAATTGAAGCATGCAGCAGCCTCCAGTTCTGGTATCATGCTATAGTGGATCATACGCCCTCTATGGTTACGAGACAAAACAAACCCCTCTTCTTTTAAGTTGCTCCTGTTGCACATTTTGTTACAGCCATAGGAACAGTACCCAAAAGTAAGTATCCAAAATGAACTGGCTTTGGGACAAATGTTCCATGTATTAGAAGAAATGTCTTCATTAAACTGAGCTTTTACATCGGCCTCAACATTTGAGCTACAATTAGAAAGGCCTGGTGAGTAATTAATCTGGAGTCTGCCAAAACAAACACACAAACACACAAACCAAAAACCAAAAACCAAAACAGCCCTGAAACTGTACTACGCTCAGAGCACAGAAGCAGCATGAAGGAGAAAGGCTGAGAATCTGTGGACTATTTGGTGACTCTCATTTTATGGGGATTAGAGCAAACTCATTTTAGAAGATGGCTCTTTTTAAATTCATGAAATTCTGCATTTTTATATTAAAAGTGGAGAGCACAGCATGATTTATAAGTAGCAGCCAGAATTAATTTAAGGTTATGTCAGCTATTTTGTCAGTAATGAACCAAATAACATATAGCTGTGAATATACAGCAATGCAAAATGGAAAAGCATGCAAACATTTGCTAAATGCATGTGCTATTAAGTGTGCCATTAAAGAAGTACATGAATAAGCTGCAGGATGCTGTCTCAGTGTTGAGTTCTCTGTGCTCTGGTTTCCATCTCCAAACCACACAGATAATGACATCAATTTTACAAAATTCTCTAGGTAAAGCCTGACAGAAAGAGCTCAGGACTGACAGCAAGTGCTGCTGCAACTATAGCAGAACTGTGGTTTGATTCTGATTTGTTGTTTCTCCCATATTCCTCCTAGCCATAAAACCAACAAACTAGGTTCTGTTCCAAGTTGCATAGGTTTCCCAACATTAAGAAAATATTCCTTTTATTCAGGCTGAGTGCTCCGCACTGCAATCCTAGCACTCAGAAGGTGGAGGAAGGAGGAGGAGGAGCCCAAGATTCTCAGCTATAAAAGCAAGTTCAAAGCTAGCCTTGGCTATATGAGACTGTTTTGTTTTGAGTTTTTGTTTTTGTTTTTTGTTTTTGGCTGTTGTAACAAACAGCAATCAAATGAAGAAAAACAAAACTTTAGGAAGTAATAAAAAAGGCAGGAGGAAAACATTTACTAGGCCTGCCTCCTTATCATTTTAGGCAGAACCCAGGGCTTTCTACGTTCTTAGGCCAGTTCTTTGTGGTGGGTTCGAAGGCAAAACTGTATATAAATATCACAGGTCTAAGATAGAAGATGGGTCGAAGATGGAAGGAAGTGGGACAAGCAAATGTACACAGAGAGATATGAACGTGAAAAAAATCCCTAATCACATAGGAATTTGAGTATTACATCTAGACAGAAACCAAAGCGTGGGACAAGTCACTAATCAGGAGCCCTGAGACGTCAGCCTGCCATCTGGCAATCAGGTCCGCCATGCCACCCTGCTACCTCACTGTGTTTTTCCATTACATACATTTTTTCTTTGCTTCGTTTTTTCCTTCTTTATTGTTAATGAATCAAATAGCACAGAGCTGTGAATATATAATAATGTAAAACTGAAAAACCATGACTTTACATCACTGAGCTAGGTTTTCTTATTTGACTGATTTTTCTATTCTGGAAACAATACATTTTACTTTAAAAATTATTTTCAATAAAAATAATTGACTTAAAGTCTGTATTTATTCAATAGTTTGCATCTCTTCCTGCAATGTGGACCAAAATCTCCACATCTCTAAAGAGGACATCATTTTACTCCTGCTGTCCACAGCTGGTGCTAAAGTGTGCTTACTGCCCCACTACGTTCTCCCTGCACACAGGTGTGCTTACTGACCCGCTTCTGCTCTCCCTGAACACAGTGTGCTTACTGCCCTGCTTCTGTTCTCCCTGCACACAGTGTGCTTACTGCCCCGCTTACGTTCTCCCTGCACACAGTGTGCTTACTGCCCTGCTTCTGTTCTTGCTGCACAGTGTGCTTACTGACCCGCTTCTGCTCTCCCTGCACACAGATGTGCTTACTCCCCTGCTTCTGTTGTCCCTGCACACAGTGTGCTTACTACCCTGCTTCCATTCTCCCTGCACACAGTGTGCTTACTACCCTGCTTCTGCTCTCCCTACATACAGTGTGCTTACTGCCCTGCTTCTGTTCTCCTTGCACACAGTGTGCTTACTACCTTGCTTCCATTCTCCCTGCACACAGTGTGCTTACTGCCCTGCTTCTGCTCTGCCTGCACACAGTGTGCCTACTGTCCAGCTTCTGTTCCCTTTGCACAGTGTGCTTACTGCCCTGCTTCCACTCTCCCTGCACACTGTGCTTACTGCCCTGCTTCTGTTCTCCCTGCACACAGTGTGCTTACTGCCCTGCTTCCATTCTCCCTGCACACAGTGTGCCTACTGTCCTGCTTCAGTTCCCCCTGCACACAGTGTGCTTACTGCCCTACTTCCATTCTCCCTGCACACAGTGTGCTTACTGCCCTACTTCCATTCTCCCTGCACACAGTGTGCTTACTGCCCCGCTTATGTTCTCCCTGCACAGTGTGCTTACTGCCCTGCTTCCATTCTCCCTGCACACAGTGTGCCTACTGTCCTGCTTCAGTTCCCCCTGCACACAGTGTGCTTACTGCCCTACTTCCAGTCTCCCTGCACACAGTGTGCTTACTCACCCACTTCCATTCTCCCTGCACACAGTGTGCTTACTGCCCTACTTCCATTCTCCCTGCACACAGTGTGCTTACTGCCCCGCTTATGTTCTCCCTGCACAGTGTGCTTACTGCCCTGCTTCCATTCTCCCTGCACACAGTGTGCCTACTGTCCTGCTTCAGTTCCCCCTGCACACAGTGTGCTTACTGCCCTACTTCCAGTCTCCCTGCACACAGTGTGCTTACTCACCCACTTCCATTCTCCCTGCACACAGTGTGCCTACTGTCCTGCTTCTGTTCTCCCTGCACACAGTGTGCTTATTGCCCCACTTCTGTTTTTGCTGCACACAGTGTGCTTACTGCCCCGCTTCTGTTTTTGCTGCACACAGTGTGCTTACTGCCCCGCTTCTGTTTTTGCTGCACACAGTGTGCTTACTGCCACACCTCCATTCTCCTGTACACTCTCCTCACATTTCTTTGCTCCCAGACTCCATGACTCCATTCCTAAGTTCTACTCCTCCTACTTCTTCCAGTGAGCGTGAATAGTAGGTTTCCTACGACTTTATTTGAAGTTGGAATTATTTATTTAGAATTGGAATGATTCTCCCTTTGAAGTTATAATGTTGCAAGTGTAGAATGCAAAGTTGGCCTTTTTCCTATGGCAATTCTGAGACAGTCCATGGCCTTCATATCTTTACAATTGCTGAGACAATCGGAGGGCGGGGCAGAGAGGTAATCAATATTTTCCTC
Organism: Acomys russatus; assembly: GCF_903995435.1. Taxonomy (NCBI): domain Eukaryota; kingdom Metazoa; phylum Chordata; class Mammalia; order Rodentia; family Muridae; genus Acomys; species Acomys russatus. The sequence goes on along the minus strand of NC_067137.1, from coordinate 53,526,637 downwards.
CCGAGTTTCATTTTGGGCTTTGGTGCACTGTGGTTTCACGACTTATCTGGATACAATTTTAATAATTTATTTATTTGGATTTTATGTATGTTGTGTGCATGCATGTCTATGCGAGTGTGTCAGATCCTTTGCAACAGGAGTTAGTGTTGTGAGCTGCCATGTAGGTGCTGGGAATTGAACCTGGGTCCTCTAGAGAAGAACAGCCAGAGGCTCTTAACTACTTAGCCATCTCTCCAGTCCCTGGATACAATGTTAATTGTATCTATCCTCTGAAAGATTTCTCTTCTTTCATCTGAACACTTCCATTTTTTTCAATTCTTAACATTCAAATGTTGGAGCTTTTTCTGTTACTCTTAGCACCTCTGGAAGTTCTATTAGACACACACTGGCCTTTCCATTCACCTCTATATATCTTTTAAGTGTTTATTCTGATTTTTCCATTTCATTTTCCCTTTGTGCAGAACTCTGAACTAAACTTTAATTTCAGTATATCGATATTCATTGTTTTCAACAGTGTTCATTCCCTAGCGAAGCAGTTGTATTATTATTTCAATGACAATAAAAAGAAAATATTCATTCTATCTAGGACCATTAGAATCCCAGCGCTGAGATGACACGGTTATTTATTTATTTATTTACTTTATTGCGATATGCCCATGTGTAGAGTAGTGTCAGCAGAATACATAATCAATAGCTTTTATGCATTAGTTTTTAAATCTTGTTATTTCATATTATGACTGTCCTGCACAATAGCTTGGCATTTTCTTGATTTCTTGTCTCAAATTTTAGGATGTTGTGATCATCATTGGCTGTACCTGCTTCCTCTTATTGGCAACTGGCTCTTTTCGCAATTATTATGACTCATCTTGAGTGAGTGCCCTTTCCCCCACAGGAATCCCACCCATTTGAGTGTAGAAATGACAATTTACAATGGTCACATATTTATATTTTTAGACTACTCAGCTTGAATTAGTTTTATTTTTACACACAAAATTTATATTTTATAAGTATGAATGTTATCCAACTATTAATGTAAATCTAGATTAAGGACATAAAGGTCAATGTACAAAGAAGAACCATTCTGCCCTTTACTCCTTAAAGATGGAGAATGGCTTTCTAGGGCTCAGTACTGGAGGACTCAATCATTTGGTCCCAAGCCTCATCACACATTTGGATCAGTTCAACTTAAGCACTTCCTGGCCCCTGTTACAGGGCCCCATCTTATCATAAATATATTTGTTCTAGATTTGAGCTTTGTCATTACACATAGTGGGAAAATGTCTCTTTCTCAAACTTTATTTCTCTATTTCTTACCACATCTGCACCTCTGCCCTAACCTCATGCTGGATTAAAACCAGGGCCTGAATACACCAGGAAAGTGCAGTTGCTGACACATTGCAGTCCTTGAGCACATGGCCATGTTTGTAGCAGGAGAATGGACTGGACAGTTGACTATACCAGGCTTTGGAAAAATCAGTCTACTTAAAAATTCTTAAACTCTATTTTTTTTTTTCCAGGAACACAGTAGCCCATAAAGAAAGTAGAACAGAATGCCTTCAGTGGGCAACATAACTGGAATTGTAAATCAACAAATCAAATAACCAATCCAAAAATATTCTAACAAAGTAGTGTTTAAATATTTATGCTTGTCCAAAAAACTACCCCTTCCTCCAAAATCTCATTAATGTACCAAAATAAAGTGGAAATAAAAATCACAGTATTGAAGAAAATGTTGACTTAAGACCTATAACCCAATTAAAGACTAATATTGTACCCCACACCCCTTTCTTTTCAAACAAAGTCTCATCATGAAGTTCTGGCTAGTCTAGAATTTTCTATGTAGACCAGGTTGGCCTCAAATTCACAGCAATCCACCTGCCTCTGCCTCCTGAGTGCTGGGATTAAAAGATTGTGCCCACATGCCCAGCTGTACTATTGGTTTTTATTTTCTATTCTGACTCTCTACAAAAGTTTGGAAGAAAGATTACAAGATGCTAAAATATATATTCTATAAATAAAGATGCTACAAATATCTGAGTTAAGAATAGATGTGCTAATCATGCAACAAGATTTTCCCATGTGAGTTAAAGGGCATATTACAATCCACAAATAGTTACAAATGAATCCCCCAAACTGAACTATTGTGATAGGCAATGGAGAATATAGTTGTATATTTATAATAATCCTCATTTATTTTATTTTCTTAAATAGAAATTTTGTGAATTTTCATCATTAAACTCTAATGGTCCCTCCTTTTCATAAAACTCAGCATTTAAAAATATGAATATGCTAAGAAAAGGCACCAAACTCTTTCATTTTCCCTTTTTTTCCAAAATAAGTAAGTCCAACAGTGAGGATGGAATTGAGCTCTCCGTTTGAACTCAGCCATGATATTAGGAAACTCATATGCGTTTTAAAGTATCCCTAGTCGAACAAAGGCCTGAAAGTAGCATAGAAAAGGACTGACAGGATACTCATTATGTGTAATTTTAACGGTGTAGGTGAAAAATAATGCGGGATTAAGCTTAATATCACAAACTGCTTTAGAAGATGAGGCCCAATCTCAGCAGGTTGCCCTGAGCACAGAGACTGGAAGCTACACATGAAGCCTCCCTTCAGCCAGTCCCTGGCAGCTTTCCTCCTCTTTTTATTAATTACCATCACAATGCCCAAAGTTCAGGGTTTGCATCTGTTAGGCACTTATGATTTTCGCTAGATTATATTTATTTTTCCTGCAAATTGAATACCAACACCCTTTTAATTTCGTACATTGTGCAAAAAAAAAAAAAAAAAAAAAAAAAAAAAAAAAAAAATCCAAGAACTCATTTTTCCCTGAACCATCACATTTCTAAGGTATTCTGCTACCATAGTATTTTAAAGCACAGGGAAGTCCTCACACTGTTACGGGAGAGTGGGAAGGCAGTTAAGAGCCCTGTTTAATGAAGATTTGGAAAGCACTTTAGGAGCCTTGTACTCAAAGCCAGGGAAAATTATAAAACTCCCTTAGGGTTTGACAAACACTTCCAGCTCCTCACTGTGTTCCTCTTTGATTTGGCACTAGGAGGTCATAAAACAATCTTCAGCTATGTATCTTAAAACTGACAGCATAAATCTTCTAATTTGTATTTTATTATTCACAAAATGAATGCTTATCAGGTGCTCAACTAGTCATTAAACACAGGACATTTTCAACTGTGATATTAAAACGTTAGTAGAATATATATGTATTAAGTAGTTCAAACTACTAAAGATTCCACTCTAGAAAAATCCAACCCAACTTCCTGCATACCATTTCTTGGAGGTTCTACTGGAATTTCCTTCCTATTAATTGTAACTGAAAATAAACTAGACCTCAGGAATCTCTGTGAGTTCGAGGCCAGCCTGGTCTATAAAGCAAGTCCAGTAAACCCTGTCTCAGAAATATTTAAAAAAAAAAAAAAAGGAAAAAGAAAAATAAAGAAAAAAAAACTAGATAAATCACAGAGCTGGTGATTAAAAAGAATATTGGCTACAGACATTAGTGGTGAGAAGGTAACAGTCAAGCTTTAAAAGGGAAAAAGATAGGTTGAAAAATGGAGAAACAATTCTCCATGTCAGACACTACCTTGTATAAAAGCACCCAAAGCAAAGTATCCTGCCAGCTCCTGTTCTATGTCACAGAGACACTTGTTCTACTAGAAATATTCTGACCTATGTGTAAGTTTTATAATACTGTGATTTAGTTCAAATGAAGAGCTTAATTCCAGGTCAACTATATCAGCACATGGTGGAGAGAGCAGAAGAGAGATCTTCGGAGGCCTCTTTCATATAGGTCCTAATAGTAGTCCTTGGAGCACCTTCCTCTCAACCACTCACAATTCAATTACCCCAAAGGCCCTACCTCCTATTGTCACAATACTGGGGGCAGTGTTTTTAGAGGCCAGAAGTGGATGCTGGATTCTTTGGAAGGTGCTCAGAGCAAGAAAGAAGTTTCAGAGGTGCACTTCCACTACCAAGCAGTAAAATCTGGACTAGATCCTGTGAGGTGTTTGCTCTGGGAAGTCACAAGAAACTGATCTACTGAAATACTACCAATGGCCCAGGTTACTAAGATGTTGGATATCATTTAATATTGTCATCTTGGACAGCCACACATTACGTCATTGATATTGATACTAGTTAAATATGGGTACAACTGGAGAGCATATGAGTTCTGAAATGCTAGATAAGCAACATGGTAGATGAATGTCCCAGTAAAAGTGAACACAAGTGGGCAAAAGCAAAGCTTCCTTCTACCTTCTTTTACAGGAGCTGCCACAGGGGAGGTACCAGCCACATTTTGGACAGGTCTTCCTGAGTAAAACAATCTGCTTAAGACAATGCCTCACAGGAGGGCCTAAGCAGCTAGCCTTTCAGTAGGTTCTACCCCAGCCAAGTTAACCATCAAACTTAATGATCATGTTTCCTGGGACCTGGCAGCAGTTAGCCCTGCCTCCTGGGCTCACCTAACAAGAGGAAGGCCTGAGAAACATCAGCAGTATCTGCTGATTGTAATTAATGGCTCACCGATCACCTAGATTTAAATATCATAGTCTGACAAATGCTCTCATGTTCTTTGCTGAGGAAGTGGTGAACCAATGACTAAAAATTATAGAGAAATTAAGACAGAGCCGACAAATAAATCAATGAATGTCAAATAATTTCAAGCTGTGCTTCACAGCAATAGTAATAAAAATTGCATGGTATTGGAATAAAACCAGACAAGTTGATCAATGGAATAGAGTTAAAGACTCAGAAATAAACCCACATACCTATGAACATCTGATCTTTTGACAAAGAAGCCAAAACCATATAATGGAAAAAAAAGACAATATCTTCAACAAATGGTGCTGATCTAACTGAATGTCCACATGTAGAAGAATGCAAATAGATCCATATTTATCACTCTTCATAAAACTCAAGTCCAAGTAGAGCAAAACCTCAACATAAAACTGGATACACTAAATCTAATAAAAGAGAAACTGGGGAAGAGCCATGAATTCATTGGTACAGGAGACAACTTTCTGAACAGAAAACCAACATCTCAGGGACTAAGATCAACAATTAAAAATTAGACCTCATGAAACTGAAAAGCTTCTGCAAGCCAAAGGACACTGTCAATAGGACAAAACAGCAGTCTACAGAATGGGAAAAGATCTTTACCAAGCCCCTACATCTAACAGAGGGCTACTATCCAAAATATATAAAGAGTTCTAGAAATTAGACTGGGATACAGAGCTAAACCAAGAATTCTCAACAGAGAAATCTCAAATGGCTGAGAAGCACTTAAGGAGATGTTCAATGTCCTTAGTCATCAGGAAAATACAAATCAAACCAACTCTAAGAGTCCATCTTACACCCATCATAAAGGCTAAGATCAAAAACTCAAGTGACAGTACATGCTGTGAGGATGTGGAGAAAGGGGAACACTCCTCCATTCCTGGTGGGAGTGCAAACTTGTACAACCACTGTGGAACTCAATCTGGAGGTTTTCCAGGAAATTTGGAATAGATCTAACTCAAGACCCAGCTATATCATTCCTGGGCATATACCTAAAAGATGCTCCACTATCCCACAAGGACATATGTTCAAGTATGTTCATAGTAGTTTTATTCATAATAGCCAGAAACTGGAAACAATCTGGATGTCTCTCAACCAAAGAATAGTTAAAGAAAATATGGAAATGGCCAAGAAACACTTAAAGAAATGCTCAACCTCCTTAGTCATCAGGGAAATGCAAATCAAAACAACTTTGAGATTCCATCTTACACCCATCAGAATGGCTAAGATCAAAAATTCAAGCGACACCACATGCTGGCAAGGATGTGGAGAGAGGAACACTCCTTCATTGCTGGTGGGAATGCAAACTAGTACAGCCACTTTGGAAATCTATCTGGTGCTATCTTAGAAAACTGGGAATAGGGCTTCCTCAAGACCCAGCTATTCCACTCCTTGGAATATACCCAGAAGACACTCCAGCACACAACAAGAAACTTTGCTCAACCATGTTCATAGCAGCCTTATTCATAATAGCCAGAACATGGAAACAGCCTAAGTGTCCCTCAGTAGAAGAATGGATAAAGAAACTGTGGTACATATACAATATGGAATACTACTCAGCTATTAAAAACAAGGAATTCCCGAAATTTGTGGACAAATGGATTGAGCTAGAAATGATCATAATGAGTGAGTTAACCCAGAAGCCAAAGACTCAAATGGAATATACTCACTTATATCTGCATACTAGCCCAAGGGGCATGTCCCATGAAAGCCTTCACTAACCAGGAAACTGGGACAGAGGGGAGGACATCCTATTGGGACTCTAGATGAGAGAAGCATGGGAGCATAGCAAAGTAGAAGGATCCAGAGGGTCCTAGAAACCTACAAGTAGAACATTATGATAGGCAGATTTGGGCCCAGGGGTCCTGCTCAAACTATGGCACCAGCCAAGGACAATACAGGCAGTAAACTTTAAACCCCTACCCAGATCTAGCCAATGGACAGGGCATTCTCCACAGTTGAGTGGAGAGTGGGATATGACTTTCACACATACTCTGGTGCCTCATATTTGACCATGTCCCCTGGAGGGGGAGACCTGGTGGCACTCAGAGGAGGGATAGCAGGCTACCAAGAAGAGACTTGATACCCTATGAGCATATAAAGGGGGAGGAGGTCCCCCTCAGTCACAGTCATAGGGGAGGGGAGTAAGGGGAAAACAGGAGGGAGGGAAGAATGGGAGGATACAAGGGATGGGATAACCACTGAGATGTAACAAGAATAAATTAATAAAAAAAATCCTAAAAAAAAAAGAAATTAAAAAAAGAAAAAGAATATAAAAATATGCATTTTACCCATTTTATTATGAATATATGTTTTAAAGATCATAATAATAAAATATTCAATTTACAAAAAAAAAAGAAAATATGGTACATTTACACAATGGAATACTACACAGCTATTAAAAACAAAGACCATGCAATTTATAGGCAAATTGATAGAACTATAAAAGATCATCCTGAATGAGGTAACCCAGATCCAGAAAGACACACATGGTATGTGATAACTTACAAGTGGATATTAGCCAAACAGTACAGAATAACCATGTTACAATCCACAGACCCAAAGAAGCCAAGGATGGACCAATGGAGGATGCTTGAATCTCACTCAGAAGAGGAAGGAGAAGGAGGAAATAAAGTAGACATCTAAAGTAGATGGAGGGAGGGAACTGGGTAGGAGAGAAATGGAAAGGGTAACAGGGTTGGGGATCAGGTGTGGAGAGAGCAGATGGGGAGAAAGATGACTGGGAGAGAGAATAGAAATCGGTGGGGGGGGGCATCTCTAGAACAGGGAAGGTTCCCCAGAGTCTATGAGGGTGATCCTAGCTGAGACTCCAAGTGGTAAGCAATAAGGAGCCTGAAGTTTCCACCTCCTGTAGCCAGATGGGACTTCCAGTGTGTTGGGGTGGGGGACACCAACCCATCCATAAAATTTTCAACCCAAAATTTGTCTTGCCTACAAGAAGTGTAGGGATAAAGATAGACCAAAGTTTGAGGGAATGGCAAACCAATAACTAGGCCAACCTGAGACCCACTACATGGGAGAGAACCATTCCTGGTATTATCAATGATATTCTGCTATGTTTGCAGACAGGAGCCTAGCATAAGTGTTTTCTGAGAAGCTTCATCCAGCTGCTGATGGAAACAGATGCAGAAACCCACAGGCAAACAATAGGCTGAACTCAGAGAGTCTTGTGGAAGAGTAGGAGAAACAATAGAGGGAGCCATAAGGGTCAAGGACACCACAAGAAGACTTACAGAGTAAACTAACCTGGGTTCATTGTAGGTACACTGAGACTGAACCACCAACCAAAGAGCAGGCAGAGACTGGGTATAGTGCAGCGTGATCAACTTGTGGGTCATTTAACAATGGGAATAGAGGCTGTCTCTGACTCGGTTGCCTGTCTTTGGACCCCTTTCTCCTAGTGGGGTTGCCTTATCAGGCCTCAGTAAGAGAGGATATATTTAGTCCTTCTGTGACTTGAGATGCCAGGGTAGGTTGGTACTCCTTGGGGGCCTCCTCTTCTTTGAGAAGGAGATGGGGAAGTGGGGGAGGGGACACAAGGGTGGGACTGAAAGAAGAGGAGGGAGGGTCTGAGATCAGGCTGTAAAGTGATTGAAGAAAGAAAGAAAAAAATTTAAATTCAAAGTTTAGGAAATGCTTTCATGTTTTCTTCTGAGGAAGTGGTGAGCCAATGGCTAAAAATTATAGAGAAAGTAGGACAGTGCCAACACATAAATCAATGAATGTCAAATGAAGGAATATTAGAGAAACCCAACATCATTTACTTTCACAGTTTTATCCCGAACATAAATTTATTGGCTAGAGATGGAAGCTGGAGACAAATCCATGCTCACCAGACAATGAACCATCAGAATACTTCAGCATTTTCCATTTTAAAGTTCCATTCTTTATTCTGATTCAGGATTGAAACATTTTCATTGCACTTACATTCTAACATATATATTACATATTACATATATATTAATATATATTTTAGAAATGGTGCTCATAATATGCTACTTCTCAAAAAGGAATTTTAATGGACTTTTTTTGGAAATAAAATGTGCTAGAAGATTATTCTGACCTTCCTGGGTTTTCTTCCATGAAATGGGTAAAAACATGTCCCTTCATGTCTTTGAAAGGGAAGTTCTTCCAAGCAGAAATTGAAAACACAGGCTTTGTAAGAGCCCCAGTTCATTGCCATGAGATCAGGAACTCTGCCACGCTTCTTTGTGGCTCTCTATCCTTATCAAACCTGCTCTAGAAACACCAAGGCTTCCCCACTTAACCAGCACTTCCAGTGCAGGTTTCCATATCAGAACACATGACACAAGTCTTCAATATTTTCTTTTGCTAATCTCTCTTTAGTTACAGGAGGATCAGTCAAGAAGTTAGGATGGGTGAAAGAAAACAGGTACAGCTCCTACACTGCAGTAGTACACATGACTGTTCAGCTCCTTCAACATTTTGCGTGATCATAAGAAAGTTAGAGAACTGTAACTACTGTACATAATAACATTAAACTCTAAGCACTACTTCCATTAGCTTATAATTTGAGGTCAGAGTTTCTATCAATATTGCACATACCCTTAAAATATCTTAGAGTACAGTTTCATGTTATAGTTAAAACTTTTAAATATGTATGAGTAATCTTTTGCCTACACATATGTATATGTACCACAGGCATTACTGGTGCCCACTGAGGCCAGAAGAGAGCACTAGGTCCCTTGGAATTGAATGTACAGGGGTTGTGAGCTGCCATGAACATACAAGAAAGCAAACTTGGGACAGCAGTGAGCGCTCTTAACTGGCATGATGGTAAACTAAAAGACTACACTGTTGTGCACAGATAAGACTGTCAACACAAAAACACACTCTAAGACTGCAGAAGTCTCTGCAACAGCAACTAAGAGAGTACTATTACGGCCAGCATAGAGCCATACTGCTCTCCCTGAAATAGTAGGCCCCTTATGTAGCAATTCCTGTGACATCTCCTAGGGGTTAAAATGTATAGTTGGATGAATAGAATGGTGTTCACTCATCTTACAAATGCAAAAAAATGAAGATTCCAGAAGTTTACCTGATTTGCAAAAAAGCCACATGTGCAAAGTAGAGGAATACATCATATCTACACAAATGACAGGAACACATTTTGAATTTTATGTTACTATACACTGAACTACATTCAGTGATTTTTACACTGGTGTGTGTACAGAGAGTTCTTTCTTTACTTCTACCACGTGGGCTTCGAGGATCCAACTCAGACCATCAGGCTTGGCATCATGTCCTTTACCCACTGAGCTGTCTCACCAGCCTGCCGTGACTTTTATAGACTTGTCTTATCACCGAATTTGCCTAAGTAGATAACATGAGTTAAGTCTAATTCCACATCCCTAGAATTCAACTGCCATCCACCAGAAGTGACATTTATAATAATCATTTTTGAATGATACAATCAAATCTGGCTAACTTTTAATGAATATTTTTAGAATTTCAAATATTTGGTCCTTTATTAATACATTTAAAAATTCTCATATAACACAACTATTAAAATTTCAAATTACTTAATCTAATTACAGAGTTATATTAATTCAGTAATTCTTTTTAACCTTTAAAAGTTAAAGAGAATACTGGCTATTTTCTCCCAATTTCTAAATGCAACAGACATGGTGGATAATCTTCCTTTCAACAACGTCTTGGGTTAGAGGGAAATGCCAGTTACCCAGATAAATCTGTTTACAAGATCACAGCTCTAAGAGTGAGAAGGGCACAAGGCCTAGAATTAGCTGGTAGAATTGTTTCAAAAGCAATTTTAAAGCTACCCCTTTTCTTTCTTCCTCTCTTTCTCTCTTTTCTTTCTTTCTTTCTTCCTCTCTTTCTCTCTCTCTTTCTTTCTTTCTTCAATACCAATGGCCAAGGAATAGAAGGGGGTGATAACAGGAAAAACAGCAGCCCTTTCATAGAATGAACTCGATTTCTCTTGAAAACATGTTTACAGTGGCTCTACTGAATCAACAGTTCCGTGGTCCATGGAGAAAACAGCACAAGACAACACATCTATCTAACCATTGTCATAATTCAGCACCACACACCCGACTCTCCATTTGCATTTCTGGTACTCTTGTTTTCTTTACTATTTTAAGCAAATCACTAGAGTACCTCCAGTTCAGTAATGAAGTTGAATGGACCCCAAGCGCCTACCTGGGCTTGTAATTCCCTCTCCTCAAGGAGACAACATAGATCAAGGGGACAAGAATGACAGCTCACCAAGACTGAAGAGAAGTACTTGGCTGGACAGTGTGAAGGTCTTTGTTTTAAAAGATTCCTTCTGAACCTTTACTGTGTGAAAGCACTGCACAGTGCTGAGGCTTAGAGCTGAGCAAGTCTCAGTTTGAAAGAGCTAACAGGGATCAAGTAGCGATCAGAGGACTCCAAGCCATACAGGCGCTGGCTGTGTTGGACCTGGATGGGACACAGACTTGAAGGAGAAGCATGGGAGGGTGGATGTCCTCAGGACAGGAGGGTCAGCAGAGCTTTATAGCAGAAACCAGGTACAACCTGCATGTGCCCAGCTGCGAAGGAGCTCAAGCATCCCAGTACACAACAAAATGGGATGGCTCACACCACAGGGATAAGGCCTTTATAGGAGGTTCTATGCTACAATGGAGCATTTCATTTTCCACAAAGGCAGTAGCAACTATAGTTTGTTTGTGTGTTTGTATACAATACAATGGTTAACAACAGAAAAGGGAAGACTCAAGACTAAGGTAGTTCCTGTCTCATTTTCAGGTACAGTCTCACTAAGGATCCAGGAGGGAGAAGCAATCAGGTTTGTCAGTAATGTTGATAAAGGATGTGAAACACGTGGTGCATTGCCCCAGGGGTTAGAGTGAGCAGCCTCTCCTGGAATTAATAGATGTGGACACAAGGGCAATAACAACTAAATTAAAAGTGATCAGAAAGAGATACTAGCTATTAATCTGCAAAGAAAAGGTAGAAGAAACGAAGTATAGGAGAGGTTGGCCTGTTTCTCAAAGACCCAATCTATCAGTAAGACCACAGTATTATTATAAAAAGTAAACAAGCAAGAAACCCAACCTCTTCAGGGAGTTAAATAAGGATCCATAATTAAAAAAAAAAAAAAAAAAAAAGGAACCAGGCAACTTATGGGAAAATATAGTGTATAGTAAACAGTGGCTTCAAAGGGACCAACTATAAAATATGATATAATCTATGATACATTGCTACTTATATAAGACTATGTGCCATATAATTTACAGTAGCATGTGATTATTGCAGTCTCTAAATAAACACACAGATGCCTCAGTGGGTAAGAGCACTAATTGCTCTTCAAGAGGACCCGGGTTCAAATCCCAGCACCCATATGACAGCGTACAACATGTCAGACAGACATGTACTCAGGCAAAACACCAATGCACATAAAATAAAAATAAAAATTTTAAAGTAGTTAAATAAGCACACATGTATTTTCTCTATGTAACATTATAGTCAGCATCGCTCTCCTCTGTAGTCCACTTACATACGTGAACATGCATGTCTGTTACCCAGCACAATTACATTACTGTTCATTGACACTGACTGAACCATGCTTTTATTGCACTTCACTATCAGGCTTCCACTTACCATTCAAAAGCCCGCACATGTTTATCATTTAGCTTTTAGCATATAGTAAAAACCCCAAGGCCCCAAGATATGGCAGCACAGAACAAATTCAGATCCTCTGATGTTTCAAATGAGACTGGAAAGGATTTTTTTTTTTTTATGCAAAGAATTATATTTGCAAGCCTATCACCATTTAGGAAAATGTTGAACAATGCGTACTGAGTGTTTTCACATAGCAGCAGAAGAAAACCAAGTGACCAACGAACAAACAAAAGACTCAGAGGGCTGACCATCTCTAGCTAACGCAGATGAACAGAGGATCTGATGTGAGAAGTGTAGGGCAAGTCAGCCAGCAGAACACACCCACCTGCATTGGAGCCAGTCAAATTATAGCGTGCATTCAGCTTTTTGATGATGTTCTCGTGGATTTGGTACCACTCACTCTCTGTATTACACCTGTGAGAACACAACCATTCGGTTAGGCTCTAACACACAAGCTCAAGCCCCAGCTTAACAGCACACCTCTCTCTTGGCCACTACAACGTGCTATTCTCCTAGGAGAACAATGCCTAGCCGTGAGGCTTACTTAGCGCAGGCAGGAAAGCTCAGTTTGGCAGTGGCTGACAGTCTACCTTAATCCATCGAGAGAAAGGTATTGAAGACTAAGCCTGAGATTCAAACTTTCACTATTAAATGAGTTATGTTTGAGGAGCAAGTTGATCACTTTCTCTGTCCCTTGCTTTCTTCATCTGTTAAACTTGCAGAGTTAATATATTAGACTACTGACCAAACACGGGCTTAAGTAATGCCAGCCATACAGTAAATGCTCAATAAATAAAGGTTCTCATTAGAAAATTTCTGCCCTCTGTAACATGACCAGGTCTGGCTAAAGTCAAAATGCAACCCATTAAGTAAATCAAAATCGATGCTAAGACAGTTTACACTGGTGATAGCCTGCCAGGATGTAAAGAAGGCAATGCAAAAATAGTTTCAGATTTTCCACGTCTTGATGAAATGGTATCAATCCATTGTTTTACCCTCTGGCCTCTACCTCTTTGAATTTTTTGGGGGGTGGGCAGGGCAAGTATTCTACCACAGTGCTATATAGCACCAGTCCTTGCTTTTAGTTTTTGTTACTTTCTAGCTCATGTTACCTTTGCTTGATGTAGTCATCAGCTGGCCTATGGGTTCTTAATGACTGGATATAGAATGTTTCTTTTTTTTAATCACAGTACTACTGAATACTTTTTAAAAATTTTTTATTATTAATTTATTCTTGTTACATCTCAATGGTTATCCCATCCCTTGTGCCCTCCCATTCTTCCCTCCTTCCCCTTTTCCCCTTATTCCCCTCCCCTATGATGGTTCCTGAGGGGGATTACCTCCCCCTGTATATGCTCATAGGGTATCAAGTCTCTTCTCGGTAACCTGCTGTCCTTCCTCTGAGTGCCACCAGGTCTCCCCCTCCAGGGGACATGGTCAAATGTGAGGCACCAGAGTACGTGAGAAAGTCATATCCCACTCTCCACTCAACTGTGGAGAATGTTCTGACCATTGGCTAGATCTGGGTAGGGGTTTAAAGTTTACTGCCTGTATTGTCCTTGGCTGGTGCCTTAGTTTGAGCGGGACCCCTGGGCCCAAATCTGCCTATCATAATGTTCTACTTGTAGGTTTCTAGGACCCTCTGGATCCTTCTACTTTGAACATAGTAAAACCTTAAGACTACCAGTTGCATAAATGGATGGAAGGATAGACTGATGGATAGATGGACAGATGGATGGTGGATAGGTGCCTCACTGACTAGTAACTCCTAATGGTTAATAAACATATGTATCTTCTCATCATCTTTATTGCTACAACTGCTTTAATGAGGTTTCAGAGAACTTCCCTATTTAGATGTGTTTGTAAAGCTGCTATTACTTTTTTGAGCTACAAATGCTCCTTCCAGAGAGCTGTAGATATCAAGACTGCATATACTGTCAACCGAACCCAATTGTCCCACAGTAACAATACTCCTCTTAGCATGTCTGAGGCATATATTTCGCCATTACTAGCTTAGGTATGTACATATCATCATGAGTCTTCCAGGATAAATATCATGGGGGCTGTTGTCAGGACAACTAACAGAGATACCAAACTGGGCCTTGGCTCTTAGAACACTTAGAACACTAGATGGAAAACCATTTCATCTGTATAACTATGAGAGATCAAATCCCATTTAGTACATTTCATCTCTATTTTTCTTCTTTCTGCCCATGTTTTGACCTTAAAACCTCCAAGTAAGATCAACATGCCTCAAACAAGTTATTTGTTACTTTTTTTGGCGGGAGTGGGGGTGGAGGTATCCCAGATGGAGGTAAGGATTCTGTCGCTTGAAAAAACAGATTTTTTTCCAAATGGATTCTAACAACCATTTAAAAAGCTTTATTAAGACTGGCTCCTCCCTACTGTTGGAGATGGTTTTCATGGCTTAGTATTTTTGTCTTGGAACTATTTCACAATTTGCTGAGTTGACAGTAGAAGCAATAACCAATAACATAATCTGATTCTTTAAAAAAGGCAGACAATAAAAAAATACAAAGAGCAGCACAGTTTATTTTTAAAATGGTCTTTTTTTGGTAGCTGGTTGCATAATCGGGGCTGACTCCTGTCACTGTCAGCCCCTCAGTCTTCCCAGTGGTGAGATAAAGACCACACGTGTCACCATGCCTGGCAAAACTATGCTAAGGAACGACAAGACTATGTTTGCAAAGAATTTTGGCTTTCTTTAGTAACGCCATGTTCTATCCTGCTCACGTTACTGGACAGTGGTGTGAAATAACACCCATGAAGCCAATCTGGGAGCTCAGGTACCAGAGGTAGACATATTTTGATCCCCTTCCTTAGTACCTGGGTAACAAGGGTAAGATACTCAGCTCTCGGCCTCCTGTGTGAACTCACCCAAGACATGTGCTTCACGGGTTTGCTATGATGATGAAGTGACGCAGCACATGTAAAGTTCTGAATCCTTTGCACACACTACACAACCCCAAGGGCTTTTATTAGTCACTGTCTTAACTAAGTCGTAGATTAGGACTATAAGTAGCATTCAGGAAAAATGTTATAGTGGATTTAATCAAAACCATTAATAATGAGGGCTTCCAAGAGAACAACAACAACAAAAAAAATTGAATAGCAAGTTCTATAACCTACTAGTTTTAAGATATTTTCAAGCTTAAAGCAAAGGTCATAGGTTTAACCCTCTTAGAAAGGGTAGAAACATCTTTGGTCCTAAACCATAGGCTACAGATAACCTAATCTGTTTGTCAACTAATTACTGAATGTTCTGCAGAGACCTTGCTGCATAAAAAGTAGATAAATCCATGAAACCCTGAAGCTACGGACACAAAGCAATTTTTTGACCAAGCATTGGCAAAGAGCCAGTTGTATTCTCACCACCTCCCAACAAAACCCACAGAAACATAATACTTACTGCTACACAGTATAAGTAGTGGCCTAAGTAGTGGGCTCATAGAACTAGCCCACAATGTAGTCCCTGAAGCCAAAAGTGAAGGCTCTAGTGAGTCTCCTTTGGGTCATGACATTGCTCATCAGATCTTTTCCACCAAGCCTGTGGGATGCATCAGTGTGGGCTGATGCAGACACATGTTTACATGATCATCTTAGAAATATCTAATTTAGGATTTGGATTAGACCACATGATCTTCATAGGAGTGTTGCCTCTTTAACTACGGCCAACTCCAATACAACATTAAAATGTTAACCCCAGGCTCTCAGAATAAGACCTTATTTGGAAAGAGGGTCTTCTTAGAGATAATCAAGTTATAATGATGTCCCTGGGGTAGCTTCAATCCAATACTATCCTTACAAAGAGAAAATAGACTCGTGTGTCTATTTGAAGTGTCATGTGAAGAAGGCAGAGGTCAGAGCAACGTACCAACGGGTATGGATGCCAGGAGAGGCCTAGAACAGATCCCTGAACAGTCCTTGCCCTGAAGGCAGCAAACATACCTGGACCACAGACTTCTGTCCCCCAGAACTAACTGGAAGATGATACACTCTGCTGCATAAGCCCAGTTATTCACAGTTTGTCATTAAAGCAGTTCCAGTCAACTATCACACAAAACAGGAGGGGAATAGCCTGAGCTTCCCTCTATTGATTCTAACTTAGTTATATTTAAAAATAATAGATTTTTGCCTTCTAAGAATAAACTAATTATGTAATGGTAACGATATGCTGCTAAGTTGCTTACGAAGTGAAGGAGATACCTATGTAGCTGGTCCTCCTAAATCAATAAACTGTTTCCACTGGTACCCCAATTCATTGATCCTCCAACTGGCAGTTTACAGGGGTTCGGACAAATGACTCAGGCCCACCTTTCCTCCTGTTGTTCATCCTTTGAGGCAGGATTCTCAGGCACCCTGCACCCAGGCCAAGCCCCCCGCCCCCAATACACACACACATTTCTTACATGTACACTTTCAGGACAAGGTCATCTTTTGTCTCTCCCGTGAGAAGGTCTGCGATGCTAAGAACAGCACAGCCAAAAGGTCGCCGATACTGAACACTGCAGGCATTCTTTTTTTCTCCTGCTCCCATTCGACCTGTCCAGTTAAGAAGCAACCATGACCCATGAGGACATGTGATTAGATGCATCGTACACAGGTACAAGATAGGCCACATGCGACAAAACAAGGAGCTAAGAAGAAAATGCCTTTAGGATAACAGAATATTTCTCTTCAATTAAAGATTCTGTCTAATCACCTAGCTGTCCGACCTTGAGAGAATGGCCTAAACTCTGAGAACATGAGACGTGTGTAAAAAACAGGAAGATTGGAGCAGATCTCATGCATGGGAAGTATCTTCTTGCTCTGATGATGCACCACGAAAGCATCCCAGAAGGGGCAAACCATACAGGACAGTCGTGGTACCCATTAAGAGTTGCATATTCAAAACAACTTCAAAAATTTCAACCCCCTGTGTTTGGAGTGCTTAGACAAGCTTCTGAGATTGTACCACCTTGTGCTACCTAGCAAGATCCTGTCTCAAAATGAAAAACACAAGATTCACATCTGGAAGGAATCTTTTGGAGACTGAATATAACAAGTACAAGTGACCAAATACCAATTCCTGCCTTGGGACACAAGTGCCTACAACATTGTCTTGCTCTGGAGTGGTTCTGACAGTTATAAAGTTTTAGTCCATTTAAAAATTTCAAGGTTTTTTTTTTTTTTTTTTTTTTTTTTTTTTTTTTTTTTTTTTTTTAAGATTTTACTTAGGTACATGGGTGTTTTGCTGGCATGTCTTCCTATGTGCTAGAGAGCTGCAGTGCTCCTAGAGGCCAGAAGAGGGCACTGGACACCTTGGAACTGGAGGTATAAATAGCTGTGACCTATAACATGGGCGCTGGGAATCAAACTCAGGTTCTCTCGGAGTTACGTGCTCTTAACCACTGAGTCTTCTCTCCAGCCTGTTGATTATTTTGATATGTGCTAAGAGAACATTGTTTTCTTTGTTTGTTTGTTTGTTTGTTTGTTTGTTTTGTTTTTTGAGACAGGGTTTCTCTGTGTAGACCAGCTATCCTGGAACTCACTCTGTAGACCAGGCTGGACTCGAACTCATAGATCCTCCTGCCTCTGCCTTCCAAGTGCTGGGGTTAAAGGCATGGGACACCACTGCCCGGTGGGCACATTGTTTCTTATTGGTATTTAACTCTCAGTTATTACTTTTGTATACTCCAAGGTGAGAGCATGCTGGAGCTGAAATAGTAACAGGTAACAAGGAAAGAAATTGGTAAGTTTGTCTACAGATCCCCAAGAGATCCATATTTTATTTTCCATTTGAGCAGCATTCTACAGTGTATCAATGTGCACCTGATACGCCCTTAGTCTAATGTTAAAAAGGGAAAAAAGGTGGCAATATCCAATTTGGTGTTTATCAGTCGGTCTTTCTTTTTGACTGTCTTCCTCTAGTATATGCACTACAGAAAGTGAAGCAAACGCTGCAGGGGAGGGCAGCTGAGAAGCCCTGCTGTCACTGGGGAAGGTCTCTCACTGAGCTTTGTGATCTCCCAATTTGCTCCAGTTGGCTTTGCCTTTCTTGTTCAAAGTTCTCTTTACTGGCTCTGTGGGCATGCACAGCTTTAGAAACTAAGGCTTTGATGCCCCAATCTTGGTGTTCCCAACTGTAAGACTTATGATAAGAATTCAGTTCAGGTTGGTTTCCAGGAAAATTCTCTAAACAGGAAGGAAGAGTGGAGGAAGGTAAAACACCGAGCAACCAGCTAAACACCAGAAAGGAAGCACAGGTGATGGTAGGACCTTTTACTGGGATGATCAGGGGTTCAAAACTGGCTTCTCCCTTTGCTTCTTTCCTCTTTTTTTTTTTTTCAAATCAAGGACCTGGACATAAATTCCCAGAAGTGAGATGTTACTGCTTTTGCTTTTGGCAGCCAGTGAGGGTCACTATGCCCTTTTCCCAGTAAAGCAGGTACAAGGGACATTCTATAAAAAGCAAGAAGTGTCTGTCCTTGAAAGATAATAATCTTCTCCTTAATTTCACTGCATCAAGAACACTGGCAGATTCGTCCTAACCTTTCTCAAGTGTTTTGCTTTAGTTTCAATTCTGATCTGTTTCTAACTATAGAACCAATAGCTATTGTTTTGTAAGGATTTATTTGACCAATAGGGAGTAGGTGTTGGTAGGCAATTCCTATTTCAGCATTTATTTTGCTAACTTATGATGATGAACATCTTGGGAGTTAAAAAACAAAACAAAACAAAACAAAACAAAGGCAATTCCAAAGAAACTACTCTGTATTTGAAAGGCTGCCCCAGGCCATCTCATTACCAAGGTGGGTTGCATCCTTGGCAAGGACTCTGTCAGCGAAGACCATGTGCTTTGATGATTGTTATCCTACCATACCAAACTGACAGATATGGTCTAGAATATTTTCAAAGCCAGCAGGCTTTGCCTGTTCCCTCAATGATTTAACAGACTATACTCAACTTGAGCAATGCTTACACAAAGATATCTAAAACACATTTGATATTAGTAAGTGATTATATACTAAAATTTAAAAACTAAAAAGTATACAATTATAAAACAAACCTCGCTTTTATCATATTAGAGACATGTTTAATCTCAAAAAATACATAGTAGCCTATCAACTTTCCTATTATTCTAAAGGAGTCTAACTGCTTTCTCACATACTTATCCATATAATGAAAGTTAAAGCCCCAAACAGACACAGGCATTGGTACACATCTGCAATCTCATACTCAAGAGCTAAACCAAGGTTAGGAGTTGGAGGCCAGTGTGGGCTACAACGTGAGCTGTACATATATGTGATCTACAAAATCAGATTTTTGTCTCAAAACAACAAAACACCTCCAGAGCAAACAACGGTACCATAAACTAAAAGAATAAAAGAGCAGTTTACTTTAAATAATTAACTCTCTTGTTCCTCCAATATCAAAACAGCATAACATAGTTTCAGAACACATTTTTAATGAGTAGAAAATACAGAAAATCTATGTGTGAATAATAACATATTTTATAGTGTCCTTCGAAATACAATGTGGTCACAATATACACAAGCTACCCTACTATAGAAACAATGGTGACGTTGCAGGCCTGCGTGGCAAGCTGCCGTTCTGCTACACGTGCACTGTCCTGCAGGGGCTGTAGCAACTTACATGACTTGGGGACAGATTCTTAGTATCAGCTGGATGACACTAATAGGAGAGCTATGCTATCGACACCACTCATTTTCTTGCGCTGTCATGTGGGGAAATGCCTGCTTTTAAAAGACTTTCATGTAGGAAAATAAAGGCCAGCAGTCCCTCCCTACCAAAATGTTGCTCTTCAAGATGGGAATAAATGCTGCATTATCTAAATCCTTTCATGATCAGATCAAATGTGACAAAGTGAGAGTTGACATTAAAGAGGCAGATTCATTCTTCCCTGTAGGGTTTCTAAGCTCCTTCAATAAGCTGATGAAATTACATAAGCTAAAATCCACACAGTATCTACTGTCTCAAAACTCTTTCCTCATATATTATTCCATAATGATGCTCAGTAGCACTCTGGTCAGGACATTAATTGCTAGTAGTTATACAGATTTCCTAAGCTTGGAGGAAATTTAGCTCTTAAAAGTTGATTTTACAATATTAGAGACTAGAATTGAAAGAAAAATACAACATGTTTGAATCAGATAGGTTGGAGGGGGCAATAAAACACAACAACGTACTTAACAATTTATATTCTAAAAGACAAAAATTCTATTTGGTGAGAGGGTGAAATCAACGACCCCGGAGAATAATTCCTAACTTCTTAGCTTCTTGGATTCAAATTTGGTCCCAGGCAGAAAACTATACTGAGCCACACAGAGATCCCTTGGGTATCTCTCCCAACAGTCATAAGGGATGAACTTACCAATGCGGATAATGTGGACGGTAATATAGATGTCCTTCCTGAGTTCACTGCTACCCAAGTCCTATACCAAGAAACAAAGCCTGGTTATTTTAGAGGTCCTACTCTGTGCAGCAAAACTCCAGAGCTCTGTGCACTCTCTCACAAATGAAGAAGATACACATAGACATGTGCAATGGAATGCTTAGGGCAGAGGGACCCTACCCTGTTCAAACCCGGGTCCAAATAAGTCACTACTTCTACTTAGCTTGTGTTAAAAAAAAAAAAAAACCACTCAGGAACAAAGGCCACTGTTGACCACCTCTCCTAATTCACCCATCCTTTAAACACTCCAGAAGCGCGGACTGGTTAGCCACTGCCATGCCAGGCCCAGTCACCACTGTGCTTCTGTAACAGTCTCCCTGGGCCACCAGGACTCAACCACAGGTGTGTTAAGCAGAATAAAAACCACAGTGATACTCAGAGGAAGGACAGCAGGTTACCAAGAAGAGACTTGATACCCTATGAGCATATACAAGGAGAGGAGGTCGCCCTCAGGAACAGTCACAGGGGAGGGGAATAAGGGGAAAATGGGAAGGAGGGAAGAATGGGAGGATATAAGGGATGGGATAACCATTGAGATGTAACAAGAATAAATTAAAAACACACACACACACACACACACACACACACACACACAGTGAAGGGAGCAGTCAACTGTGATGGATGTTAGTCAGAATTCCAACTACGATTGCAATCTGGGAGTTATTTAAGACATTTAAGCAGAGTCAGGAGTTTCTCTTTCAGTAATTTACCTCTCCTTAGCAATAAATACAAGGTGCACTTACCACAAAGAGAGAGCAGTGTCTTTCGGGCTTATCCGGGACTTTGGGAAGCCCGTTTCGATTCAGTCTCAAGAAAAATCTCTCACTATAAGAGAAAGATAGTTGGATACTTAGAAAAATGGTTTCATATTTAGCCTCTACTAACTGTTCTTCACCTGAAAGCTCAACATTGGAGAGCACTGAATACAATACGCATGTGTTTCACTTCTGATAGAACTGGCAAAGCAGCAACTGCATATGTGCATATGAAAAAAAACTAACTGTTCCAGCAGCAGGATAAGTTTCCTTGTTAGCGGTATCACCGCTTTTATTCCAAACCAATACATAATATGAGACAGTAGAGCCCAGTCCTTCCTGGTTTTATAACTAAGATGTTTTAATAATTTATATAATTTCATATAGTTTGGAGTAATGATAAAATGGCTTTGCAGTTCTTGGACTTTTGCATCTATTCTTCAAAACACAACAAACATTTTAATTCATGAAACTTAAATTTACTTTGATCTACAAATAAACAGATGATCTCAAGCTCTCTACTGAGCCTATATTTGATAACATAGTGTCATATAGGCTTATAATAAACACAAATGACTCACTGTGCCAATCAGTCAGTAACTGAAGACCATAAATGTTTGTGGATATCATACAGATTCAAGGTAATGCATGACATATTTATTTATGTTCAAAAATTAAAAAGATTGTCTATATAAGAAATATTAATGCACCCACTATCTCCAGCTTTAAATTCCCCACTGAATTTCAATATCTGGTGGAAAAATCAAATAACTGGCTGCCCCAGGCAGAAAGCACAAAACCAATATCCACTGATGGGAAATGGTCACATGATGTGGCCTTGGCTACTGCAGGTTTAGTCTAGGGAAGAAGAAAAAGGCTCATAACCTACAGGTTTGCATATTACAATCATCACTAATCCTTGCCTTAAATAATAGCTCTATGATTCCAATACTACAAGCTGGAAAAATGAGAACCATAAACAGGTCTCTACGGAGGATATGAGTTTCAATTTATGATGGCCTTACAATACTTCTGCTCTCCTTTGTGATGTAACTCTAGATGGATGCATTTAACAGATTCAACTGCCTGGCTAACCTCATCGTTATCTTTTATTAAACCTATTCTTGACCTGTCATATGAGAAAGGGCAACTGACACACATTTCTACCAGGCTATTTCCATTCCTCCTAACCAAGCTTCTTCCGCAGAGCAGGTGGCTGGTGCAGTGTGAATGGAAGGAAGATAAATTGCTGCAAGGCTCTTCGAAACTACAGTTCCCACGTGCATCTGAAATGCAGGCGGGGAAGAGCAAACACAACCGAAGATGCAAAGTGAAATTAGTGCCATCCAATGCTCATCTACAATAATCTTCTTTTAAATAGACTATAAGCTCTATTCACAATGAAAGAAAATGCATTAGTATTTCAAACTTATAAGACACGATCAAAGGAAGTACACGCAGATTCATTTTACAACAAGGGAGTTCCACCTTCAACCGTCATAGTATTGGTCAATCCTTTTGAGAGTTCACCATTTAACAGATATTCTGCTAAGATCTTCATGTGGACGGACTCATCTGATACTCAACATGTCCTCAGAAGTGTGTACTATTATGCTACCTATTTAACTGATGGGCAAACTAAGATAGAAGTTTTCTCAAAGGTCCAAAAACCAATGTGACTAAGAACACATTGTGTGTTTGCTGAAAATCTTCACTCCTCATTTGAATTTTAGAGTTAAATTATTTTTCCATTCTATGCAAATACTGAGCAAGGATTTCCCTAGTATGGAGACAGGTACAGAGATGAATACTTGTAAGTCTGAGGCCAGAGGACTGCCATGAGTTTGAGGCCAGCCTGGGCTACAGAGAACATAATAGGACAGCCAGGGCTACATAACAAGCCTATCTTGAAAAACCACAAAGAAAAAGGCACAGTCATCTCTGTATCTGGGACAGTCATGTGGCACTAATGTGAAACTGCTCCCTGAGGTTTCATACTAACTCAAACCATGCCTTCCCCATGTCAGCAGGACAAGGCAGGGACTAATCTTGGTTCCAAGCTGCACAGCAGTTCTTAGTTGAAATTTGTTCCCTGACAAATCGGTTTGTTTTTTCTCAATGAAAATATGAGTAGGAACATCAATTCTACTACAACCCTATTAAACAAAGACAAAACTCTCCAAAGATTTGAGAATGTGATTTTATTTAATCAAAACTGCTAAGGTTTAAACAATGGTGGTGCTTAGCTTCTCTTCGATTCATCACTAATGTGCAGCTACTAATTATAACACCTTAGCAATCAACAGAAGTGGTGAGAGTGCCATCCCCTGGTGTGTATCACTGATAGTGTGTCCATGTCATACTGCAAATGTTACATTCAGAATGACCCTCACTGTGAGGCTCTTTTTTTAAAATTTTTATTTAGTTTTTATTTTTTATGTGCATTGGTATGTAAGTATCAGATTCCTTGGAACTGGAGTTATAGACTCTCTGACATGTGGGTGCTGGGAACTGAACCCAGGTTCTTTGGAAGAGCAGACAGTGCTCTTAACCACTGAGCCATCTCTGCAGGCCTCTGAAGCTACTCTTTATCTTCACTGAAACTCTTGAGAAAATTTCACACTATCTTATGATTTATCTATAGAAAACAATGCATATCAATAAAACTAATATGCAAAAAATGAGACATTTTACATATTAAAACCTCAACTTTAATATTACTATAAAAAGAACTATTGAATATCTCCAAGTTTCATCAGTATTTGGATAAAAACATCTTCTAAAGAATTCTGTTTCAGAAAAAAATTCTTTTTGCTCTGCCACTATTTTAATTTCACCGGTCTAGACAGAATCCTGATTATGCAAGTATTATGCTGTATCCTATCCTGTTCCAGGAAGAACATCAATACATACTAAGCCAGCAACATACCCTTCAGCTTAAGCATGCCTTAGAGGGAAGATAAAAATAGGTTCAAAATGGGGACTGTGAAGCAATAAGTCATTTGCAATTTATTAAAAACCAGACAGAAAAATCTCCATGTCCAATAAAAACCAGTCTATTCATTTGGTGACATGGTGCTGTTTTACAAAATCAGTTTCCTTTCAGCTTTAGTGACACAGCAATTACTTACTCAGCAAATAGTTTCAGGAAAATAATGGGCTTCGGTAATGCACTTCAGAATCTTTGAAATAGAATTCTCTTCTCTCACATTTACAGAATATCATAGCATATGTTTTCTGAGCCAGGACAGAAACCAAACAAGTCAAAGGCAGTTCACTCTAGCACCTCCAACAGCCTTGGGGCCATCTCATATAAAGGTCATTGGCCATACCTAAAAGGGTTTCTGACCTTCTACCTCAGGTGAGCTGCTACTGCAATCCTCTGGGAAGTGTGACTAGTTTGTAAACTCATAAGTCTCTTATTAGAAGACACTCATTAAGTCATTTCCGTTTCTTTCTGCATCAGAAGTTTGTGTGTCTGTCTTATTATACTATGACCAACTAGAATATAGGTCTGTAATTAGCAACAGGCACGTCTTTAGCTTCAACCAATAGTTTGGCAGTCCTCATCAAAACAACCTTTGAAGGCAAAACAAAACAAAAGTCAAGGAGAAACTCAAAGTAGCTGGAAAGCTTGAATCCCCTTCGACATTTCCTTCCTCCTTACAAGGCCTGAAAAGTAAATGTACAGTAGGAAAGCATACAGAATTTCCTAGCAACAGTTCAGTCAATGGTATTGCATGACCAGTTGTCAGGAGGTGCCTAACTTGTGTATGGCAGCTCTGAGTTCTAGATTATTTCACTTAGCCCTGTCCCCATGTCCCTTTCACATCTCCCTTACACTAAACAGGATGAATAAGACGCAATGTGGTACAGCATTTAAGCAATAAACATAATACAAAAAAGCCAATTACAATAAAATCTACTTTGTCATGTTTTCTAATGCTTTCTTCTTAAAGATTAAACAAAAGAATATGTCAGAACACTTGGAAATAAGAGGTGATATATTATCAGTAGAGAAAAAAAAATCATTATTTGACTCCC
This sequence comes from Acomys russatus, assembly GCF_903995435.1. Lineage (NCBI taxonomy): Eukaryota > Metazoa > Chordata > Mammalia > Rodentia > Muridae > Acomys > Acomys russatus. The sequence goes on along the minus strand of NC_067137.1, from coordinate 53,501,119 downwards.
TTATCTACTGACATGTTCTCCTAGAGGAAGAACTTCACTACTGGAAAATTTAGAATCTCCTGAATTCTAAATGTGAGCCATTATAAATCATGACTATCTATCCTACTGACTAATTCTTTCTTTGGAAAGAAAGAAAAAATCATAATTATTTATTATTTATAACCTGTGTTATTCTAACAAGGATATAAAAAAACAAGACAATGAAAGAAGAATATAAATAAACATCCATGGCAAGGTGCCTGGGATAAAGTAATACAGGAAACTATGTACTTCATGCCAGATGCTGTAATTTAGCCTTTACAAAGATATCGTTTAATTCCCACACCTGCCCTACAGGGTGGGAAGCATTATCATTCCAGTCTGATACACGAGAGAGCTTGGGCTTGAGATATTGGGCAAGTTGCCCTAAGGTTTATGGATAGTCAGGGATGGAGCCATGGTAACATCTGGCATCTGACAGGAGGGTCTTGGCTCATACCCACAGTGGTACCCTGTCTTTGAAAGAACAAACTAATCTAGAAATGGACAAAGGAAAGCAAGACTGTGTTACAAGGAATAAAAGTTCTAATATCAATAAAATTTAAAAATAAAATAAAATAATTCAAAGCAAAAAGTGACCAGTGTTTGTGAAGGTTACGTTGGTGCTTGCCTGCTCAGGCGAGCTATTCAATTCTGAAGTCCTAAGTGAGACATCTACAGATGGAAAGAACATTTCAACACTATGGCTTGGTAGAGAGATGTCCTTACACAGTATGCCATAAGAAGCACAGTAAGGACCTGAATGGCTATGACACCTCTTCTTTCTCTGTAGATGTTCCTTCCTCCACTCTTTGCCCCAAACACTCTAAATCAGGAAGCTTTCTGCTATACCAGCTGTATCTGAGGTGCAGGAGTCACCAGGCCAGATCCGAGAAGGTCCTTTAGAGTAATAGCATGAAGCGGCTCTCCCAGTAGGACATTCCTATATAAAATGCTCCACTCAAAGAGTAAGGCAACTAAATTATCTAAAGACCAATGCCAGGGACATTTATATGACATATATTCTTATATTTCAAAGAGTATTACACTTTATAGAGAAATTTAGTACTTCCCAAGAAGGACTGATATTGTCACTCCAAGTCACCTCTCACATAAGAATCAAACTGGTCTGAAGATTAATGCATGTGAAAGTCATACAACATGAATTTTATCCAAAATACAGGGAGTGATTAAAATCTTGGTTTGAACGATGTGGTGCACAAGATCATGAGTTAACCAATCTACAAAAAATTACAAAGGACACTTTCAAAAGGTTTAGATAGTTAAACCACCCGACATCTATTTACAGCCTCCAAAGTTAGCAATAATGAAATGGAGTAAACATTTAAAGGGCCATGTTTTTATAAGGTAATTGGAAAAATAAGAGAAACATCCTAATCTTCTATACTCACACAAACCAATTATAGCAAAACCAAACCAAACGTTAATATCGAATATTTAAAAATGCAAAGGTACTTGTCTTAAATTTAGCTATGTTGTGCGGGATAACGGTTAATACTTATTCTAATGGAATATGTAGGAAATGAAAGCAGAAGGGGGTACCACTGGGGGGGTGGAGCCAACAAGAAACAGACAAGAGAGGGGGTGATAACAGCAGATAAGGCATTGTGGCAGGGAGATGATTTTTAGAAAGTGTGATGACAACTGCATGAAAATGTCGTCACTGAGCCTATTTTGAATTCTGACTAAGAGTTAAGGGAGGGGGCACTCACTTTAGTCTTTCTCCAGAGAATGTGTTAGGGGTGTGATAGGAAAGCTGGCTTCTGAGCAGAGGAAGCAGAAAGAGACATGGGGACCAGGGTCAACAAGAGGGTAATCACTGCAAACACTGTATCCTTGACATGCTACGAGGGAGCAGTCAACTGGACCTATATACAGTAGATACTCCAACTCTGTGAAGGAGACATGTTTAATACTGAGCTTTGAAAACAAGTAAACCCACGATCTTTGTAAGGACTTTGTGGTGAAGTAGGCATTTAAAACAGAAAAATAAAGGTTAAGAAACTTCAAATGGAAGCAGAATGATTAAATAAAAACCCAACTAATACAGCCTTTATTATCAATAAATTCATCTTTCATGTATTTTTTCATCCCGAAGGGTTGGTTTTGAGGGTTTTTTGTTTTTGTTTTTATTTTGTTTGTTGTTGTTTGTTTGTATTGTGACTATTAAGTCCACAATAGGTGTGGTGGCACTCAGCTATAATGCCAGTGCTCTGGAGGCAGAGGGAGGAAGAGGACTAGGAGTTCAAGGCCAGCTTGGTCTATATAGCAAGTTCTAGGCTAGTTAGGACTAAATCTTTTGAGACAATCCTAAAAAACAAACATACCAACAGAAAGGCAAGATTTAGAAACTGCACTTAATTTTTTCAACATTTTGAACCTAAGTAAAATACAAGGTTTAGGAGGATGTGGGTTGTTTTTATTGTTTTTTTGTTTGTTTGTTTGTTTGTTTGTCTTTTTTTTTCTAATGCCTTCCCTAGATGAACATTTGGCCTTAAAGGAGAGCTTACTTGTTGGCTGACTAAATGCATGAATAAACAAACTTCAGTAACTGTATGGTAAAGGTGTGAAGTGCATATGCTTAACTGGCATAAAGTAGACACACCCTGCTTAATTTGTAATCCAAGACTTCCAAATGCTTAGGGGGTCATGCCAGGCATTTATCTCATGGTTTTTTTTTATGTACTTTTCTTTTGCATGACAGTGTTTGCAAATGATGGCTCCCCAGAGACAGGTCTGAAAGCACAGCTCTGATGAGCACAGTGCAACATGAAGCTTACTGATGCACTCATCACTCTGGCTCTCTTATTAAGGAGCACATTTCCACCCCACCCCCCACCCCCGAGGGGAAGAATGATAGCAAAGATTAAGATACTGATGGCATGATCTTTTAATGCTTTGCCTCAACAGCAAGGCAAGCCTTAAAAGCTTCCTTTAACTGTGTCACCACACACACACACACACACACACACACACACACACACACACACACACACACCCCCTGTGCCAAGTACTTTGCAAGGTGCTGAGAACATAAAGATGATGAGAGGGTAGAGTCATACTACTGATAATTCCTTTGTCAATGTAAAATCCTCCTGTAACATAAATGACATTGAGTACCAAAGAGGCTCTTGTGAAGTGGTTACTATATGTGATGATGGCTTATCCCTTAGAGAGCTCAGGAAAACTAAATTATTCTGAATTCCCTACAGGAAGCAACCTGGGAGTTCATGAAGAAAGACAAAGACAACCATAATAGCAGTGTGGGGGTAGGGGGGAGGCTCCCTCATCCACCCCTGATTTGAAATGCAGGAACAGGGGGTAAGAGTGCTCTCTGGTCACCTTGTAAAATACTCCACTACTTAAGAGAGTCAAGCTGTTTGCATAAATGTTTATAGACAAAGAAAAAGAGAAGCCAGCGCAAGTTCATGCAGGCTGTGAGCTTCTGGTTTCCTGCACCTCTAACTTTTCTAGTCATTTACTAAAATTAAATAATCGGATTATATTTATATCAAAAATGCTATAAAGAAGAGTGATTCAGTTATACTCAACATGTTCAAGATTTGCTCATTTCCTTTGTATCTTTGTATCTTGCAAGCAACTTCCTTAAAATCGTTCCCATTAAAGGCGACCAGGGTTTGTAGAGCCATTTTTTTTTTTTTTCATATGTAACACAAGAGTGAACAAGTGAGGGGTAAGCCACAGATCTGATTAACTCAGAGGTGACAACACTCCCAATTCCCCTGCACCTGATGGAGCAATCAAATGATGGAGAAGAGGAAGGGTGGGAAGCAGTGGTGCCTTTCAACAAGAGCCCCAGGGAAGGCCGCTGTGGGTCACTGCTGGGCAGACACCCACCGTGAATCTGTGCCAGCATGTCTAGACACAGCAGGAAATGCTCTGGGCCCGATAGGATGGTTGACACTGCCACAATTCAAGAAGGGTCGCCGAATGTATCCTCTAACTATTTTTATTCTGTGCACTATACCTCTTGCTAGTCTGGCTGGGTACTTTTCCCTATACTGTTTTTATTTTTCTTTCTTCCGCTGCTCTCCCCTCCCCCTTTAGAAAGGCTACAATTTTAACTGAACTTTGTAATATGAAATTAGAAAAAGAGACCTAGGCCTACAAACTGTCACAGCTAAAACACTAAATGATGCTAATTTACGTAAAAATGTACATGCTGAATGTGTATGATCAGACCATGGTAAGCTTCAAATAATGCATTAAACAAGACATGCTGGCACAGGGCACAGGAACTAAAACCTGTAAAGGCTCTACTGACCTTACTATATACTACCACACACAGACAAAAATAGTAGAGCTCTCCTAGGCTGGACCAAGTAAGCTCCTACATTATGTCAGCCGCTGAAAAAGATTATTGAGAGCTACGAAAGCAAATTTTTGAATGAATAATCTCCCCACCTACACGAGAATCCCAGCTCTCTTATTCCCATGGCCACTATGGTGTTTCAGGATGTAAGCCCACTTCAGGCTTTCCTGAGCACTCCTGGCTAAGGTAATATGGGCTTCATATCACCTTTTGCCAGTAGGTCTCTCTAAACTTTAAGTAACTGCAAGATCATAAGCAAAGCATCACCAATTTCCTGGAATGTCATTTTCCCAAGAACGCAAGGGAAGCTACCACACACTTCCAGCTAGAATAATGCATTATTTCCTGTTTGGGTTTAAAAGTCTTCCTCATCATAGCCACAGGCCATTGTTAATCTGCCAGGTACTGAGCAACACCCAATGAATTTAACTCTCAAGAAATCCCACCAAGAAAGCACTATTCTCCTCACTAAGTCCCACTAGTTAACAGCTGTAAGGGACATGAAGTTCTATGCCCGGGCTGATATAACAAAGTGAGGATTTCTACCCAGATACTCTAACCTCAGAGTCTGGCCACTTAGTCACAGCAAAAGGCTGTACAAGACACAGGTGATATGTGTCTCCCAGACAGAGTGGAATTAGTAGCCATTTCACAGTTCAGTAAGGATCCCAATTATTAAAAAGTCTGTGCTTTACCTATTATATTCAGTACTTTTTCTCCCTTAAATGATAGAATTGGACTGAATAAAGCATAATTGTAGGCAAAAGAAAGCTTCAATAGAAATAAAACATTTTTAAGAAAAGTGAGTTTAACTGCATTATTGTAGGAAAAAGACCTGACTTCAGAAAAGTTTTAGAAAAGGAAAAAACAAACAAACAAACAAACAAACAAAAAAACCCCAACAGAACAAAAACAAAACAAAAAAGAAAGAAAAGGAATCAACAAAACATGATCGTACTGCTGATTTCTCAGATGAAAGCCTCTTCCAGCAGGTGTTATACATGAGCAGCCTTGCAGTAGCTAGGGAGCAACTGGGGACAGTCAGGCCATGTTAGATAAATTCTCCGATGAGATCAAAATAGGAATGAATTAGTCCCATGACAAAATTACCATGTTAATTAACCAGTAAGAAAAAGAATGAAAGTTACAAGTCAACCACTAAACTCTGTGAAGTTTACTGGTTGAGGGGCTGTCCACACTCTGACGCAGATGAAGCAGCACGTATGAAGGGAAGAGAAGCATTAGTGTGCAGCTGTACAGTCTATGTAAAGCAACACACTGTGGCTCTGTATTACACATGAGGCAAGAGTCATTTCTTAAGTGCCAGCCCTATCCTAAGGCTCAGATGGTTCCCAGCCACACCCTCTGTTCTTCCTTTCCCATGGGTCATCTCTTATCTGCAAACTTGAGTATGTTTCCTGATGCCTCTCTCCTAAAGGGGCCTGGAACCATCAGTGATTTCCCCTTTCGCCCAGTCTGTCCTCTTCCTCCTTACTGGATCCCTCCTGTCCAGTCTCAAACAAGCTCGAGTGCCTACCATTCAAGGTCTTACAAGGATGAGCCCTATGTAGACCCTTAATACTCAATAGTACGCACAAAATGGCTGGGGGAGAACATAGCACAATGCAAATATTACAGATAATGAACGTGGGGTACAGATGGGAGATATTGATTCCTATATAGCCTACTCTGTTAAAGGAGCACCTTCACTTGACTTTGGGCAAAGTCTGTAGGCTGTATCCTCTACAAACAAAGGAGTATTAGTGGTACGTACCCCATAGGGTAGTTGGAAAAGCTAAGTCAGGAAATATTTTTAAAAGAGCTTAGAACTGTATCTGGCATCTGAAAGGCATTATATAGGCATTTTCTACACAAATATAATGACATAAGATACCAAAGATGCAAAGAGTGGACCCCTCCCTGCCTTTCTCAGCTATTCCTTGTGGAACAAGGAAATCAAACATCCAGCCAGATAATTGTTCTCTAAAAGCATCTTGCTTATGTGAAACAACTTGGTAAATTCATTTTTTAAAAACAACTAATTACCTTTCATGGAAAGAAGTTGTGTGGCGGCTGTATTGGCCTTAAACGAATAGTCTGTAATTTTCCATGATCAGTAGGCTGGGTGGGCTGGTATGGTACCCAAGTAGCTGAGAAAAGTAAGCTGGAATGATGAGCTGTAGGGTGGCATATGCTAGGCAGATGCTGTCAGAACATGCCCATATCCCTCCTGGTGTTTACAGAAAGGAGGGTCCCTCTCCTGGGCCAACTTCAGGCAGATTCAATAGTTGTTTAAAAACTAAAACCCTGCTTTTGTAAACAAAGCCCCAGCTAAATGGTGATTTAGGGAGGCCTAAAAACATTGGCCTTGGCTGATACTCTGGCGATGTTAGACTTCACAATTTTGCTAAATGAACTAGGAAGGTGATAGCACACATTGGCTCCCCTTGTACTGGATACCTGTGAGGACAGAATCTGAGCTTTTGTCTCTGGCAGAGATCAGCAGCTCACAGTGCTTCATTTCTCTTCGGATCCTCTGGAAGGGGCTGGTGACATTGGTCATCAGTAAGAGCATCAGCACCAGCACAAACCTGGTGACCTGAGTGTGACTCCAGAAAGGCACTTAAAGGTGGAAGAAGATAGCTAACTCCACAAAGCTGTCCTTGGACTTGCACATGTGTGTCACAATATGTGCATAACCCCCATATATCATGTAGAGACATACGCAATGGCATCATACTCTTTAGGGTGGCTGAGGGCTCAGCAGGAAACTTCCTGCTAAGCTCCAAATCCTGAGCCTCTTCCAGGAACCCACATGGTGCAAGCAGTGGGTTGACAGAGAGCATAAACCCAATACACTGTTTTCTGACCTCCACATGTGCCGTAGCATGCCCCATGAATAAACAAACGGAAACACACTCTAAAAGAATCCTCTGAAAGGATTCAATTTCAGAAACCAATTTCTACAAAGCAGATTACTTCTGGAGCCTCATGGTAGTTTCAGTGTTAGCATTATCAATGATGACGTTAAAAAATTTAAATGCCTTGTGTAAAGAAGCCCAACATGCTGACTGTTTCTGTCAATTTGACACACACTAGAGTCACCTGGGAAGAGGACACTCAGTTGAGGAGCTGTCTCCATCTGACTGCTAGAGGGTACGGTCTAAATTGCTTATTGATGTAGGAGGGCCCAGCCAGATATGGATTGTGCCATCCCTAGGCAGCTGGGCAGGGGCCTTTGAAAACATAGCTGAACAAGCCAGAAGAAAGCAAGCCACCAAGCAACTGGTCTCTGTTTCAGTTCCTGCCACCAGTCCTGCCTGGACTGCCACTTTGGCTTTCTTTATAATGAACTGTAACCCTTTCTAGCCCAAGCTGCTTTTGGCCATGTTGTCTCTCACAGCAACAGAAACAAAATTAGGATCCCCACAATGCCCTAGAAGCACAGTTTACATTTGTAGTTCTTTCCTCTAAATAATGCAACAAGAGGGTGAAGAACACAAGAACTATTCCGAGTTCCAAGATCTAAGAAAAGAGACCAGGACAAAAAGTCACAGTTGCTGTGCCACCATAGGGCCAAGTATTAAGAGGCTTGCATGGTGCACCTCTTCAGAAGGGGACATGTGGCTCTGCTTTACTGGCAGTTGATCACTATGTTGTCTGTGTAAGCAAGCCCCGGGAAATGGAAACAAGCTAGACCTAACAATGTTCAAATACCTAGTATGTGAGAGTTTGGGAGATGCAAGACTCAGGTGGTCCACTCAGAAAACAGAATAGGGAAGTATTCACGCTGGATTCATCCTTGGCTCATTATAGAATATGTGGGGGCTGGAGGAGCGCAGGTGAAGCCAGTAGCCCATCTACATGCAGACCAGGAGGAAGGTACGTTCTGGACTAAACTGGGAACCAGAACTTCACCGTTTTGGGTACCATAAGCTCAGGTTATTTTCCTATTTTCATCAAGCAAACAGGAATTAAACAAGGGGAATGCTGATATGGACACTTAACTGGAATGGCTTAAAAATTTTGAAAACATTTACGAGACAAACTCAAAAAGAAGCTAATGTTAAATCAGTCTCATTTCAATAATATTAATATTATAAATTAAGTATACTATATTATGATAAAAATATAATGGCATTATATTATGTTAATTGATAATTTTATATCAGTTAGCATTCTATTAATCCTAATATAAAAATTGGTGAAATGTTATATGAATTCAACTACAGTACTTGTGGAAAAAAAAAAACCAACAAAACAGGAATTCATTTTTCCGCACTTTAGCTTAATAGAACCAAGCAGAAGAATTCTCCTTTCACATTCTATACTGCTTATTAAAACCATAAATGAGAGCATATTATAATCCATTGTTTTTAGGATTTCGTAAAATGATCAGTAGGAAAGCAGGTATTGAGCCAGGTGTGGTGGTACAGGCCTTTAACATCAGCACTTAGAAGGCAGAACAGGCAGATTTCTGTGAGTTCAATGGCCCCCCTCCCCCCGGGCTACATAGCAAGTTCTAGGACAGCTGAGGCTACACATCGAGACCTTGACTCTAAAAGATAAAGAAAAGACAGAAAAAAAAAGCAGGTATCATCTCTGATTTCTTACGCTCAGAGCTACAACAGGCCAGTGTTGTAAGCCTTTTTCTTCTCTTGGAGAACTGACTTGTGATGAGAAAAGTTCTTCAAGGACACTGATTCATCTCCTCCAACTGTTTTCCAGGTTGATTCGGAACGTGTGTTATCACTGTTATTTTCCACACTTCATAAACTCTACTGCACAAAACCATTGCCTTCCACGTTTTACAGGCATTGTTCACTACCCAGAAATAAATCTCCCTCTTACCAGTACATAAAGACTAATTCGTAAGTTACCCGTCATGTTTTATTGTTACAGGTGCATTAAAACAAACCTCACACATATTTCCTAAAAAAAGAGGGAAATACTCCTATATTACTTTGCATTTATGAATCAGTATGTGTGGCTTAGAACTACTAAGCACGCTTGGTGTTTATTTTAATGAGTTCTTTAAAAGCACTGTATAAGTGATCATTATATCCTGATTCATGATTTAAATGTGAATTTTCAATTTCAAACATAAAGTGCTTTATGCTTCCGTTCAAAATAAACATAGTTCTTTTAAAGTCTCAGTCAGAGTTCAAACGTTTGGCTGGGTATACAAAGCATCTACTCTATGTATTTTTCTAAACATTAAAAGTCTGGGTTAGGGATATCATCCAACAATAGGGACTCACTCAGCATGTACAAGGCCTGAGATTTGATTCTTAGCACTACAGAAAAAACAAAATTTATACTGAAAAGCTTGCCGTGGAGAACCATGATGGGTAAGAGTCAGAGCAGTGAAAATGAAAAACAAGCACTAAGTTTGTGCTGTTTTACAGCTCTGATACTTCAACAGGAGTGTCTACAAAGTTCTTCCTTGATATCATTGATCCAGACACAGGAAGATCAACGTTGCTATTTACTGAAAAGCTGAAAGGTAAAATGTTCTGACTTTGATAAGTAAACATTATGCTATAGAGAAATTTTATCTTCGTGGCATTATCAACACAAAGTAACTAAAACAAAAACAAGCTGGGTATTGAGGCCAATTTCATTTAAGCTCACTTAGGATTCTATAGATTTTTGATTTCCCAGGAACTCTCAAATCTATCCAACCTTAATGGAAATATCTAGAGGGTAGGTAAATCAGAAACTCAGGAACTGAGGCTGGTAGACCAGAAAATAAACCTGAAAGCATCCAATATGCAAATATACACCATGATTACAACAAGCTCAGGTCTTTGCCCACATGCTGTTACCTGATTGGGCGATTCTCTTTACTGTCAAAGAGTGAGAAGATGACCTCCAGCTCCTCTCCTAGGTTGGAACACATGAGGCTTTTCATCTGGACAAACAAGTGGTGGCTGCTGGCCTGCACTGGGGTGTCTTTCTTCCGATGACGATGTCCCATCTGAAAGATACCCACCCCACCAGGAAAAAGACAGTCAGCATGAACTAATGAAAATAATGGGGCAAAGCCATGGAGGGATGCGGATTGCCTATAGTAAAATTTATTTTCATGGTAAATTCAGTATCTAATCTAAATTTCAAATTTTATTCTAGCGTCTTCAATAAGATGATCAAGAGCTCTTATTTTAAAAATTCCTTTAAAATTTTAATGTTAAGATGATACTAACTCAAAGCATAGATTCAGGAAGGAAGAAGTTCAAAGAATTTCTGATGGTCCTAGTCAACTTACAGGATGAGAATAAACCAGTCATCCTAAAGAACAGCCAAGAGTGCTGGCCTGGTGGTGCAGCTTGTAATCCCAGCAGCTTGGGAGGCTGAGGCAGGAGGATTTCAAGTTTAAGACTGGCCCGACTACAAAGTGAGTTCAAGGACAAACGGGACAATTTGATGAGACTCCCTCCTCTCACTCTCTTCATGTGTGTATGTGTGTGTGTGTGTATGTATGTATGTATATATGTATTTATGTGTGTATGTACTATACATGCATGCATGCTAGGGATGCTGCCCAGTGGTGGAGCAGTTGCTTAGCATAGCACATACAAAGCTTTTGGTTTAGTACCCAGAACAAGAAAAAAACAACAGCAACAACAATAAAGCAGCCTCCTCAAACAGACAAACAAAACTCTTCAGATTCCAGTTACAAATCATTTGATAAATCAAAGATCAAGAATATTTCTATAACTTCTCATTTATCATACTTTAAAAATATTTTGAAAATTATACTAAACTGCAAAGCTTTGTTAGTTTCTGAATGAGGCTCTGTCAAGTCTTATTGTACCACTCAAGCAAGTTAATATTTGAGAGAAGGTCAAGGAGCCCCCGGGGAAGCTAACGTTAGGAAGAAAGAGCCATGTATCCCTTTTTCCACTTGTCTGTGCTGCAGCCAGCTGGTGCCAAACTTGTGATGTAGGACCAGAATTGAAAATGCACATAATTCAAGGAAGGAAAGCAATCATGCATGGGGCTACAAGTGGGAGACCATGAGGACAAGCACCAGCCAATTACTATCCATTAGTACTGCCAAGCACTGGGATGGCAACAGTGAAACATAGAAACATTCCATGCTTCATGGCGATGGTACCCACCAAAGGTATCTAACACCAGCAAAACCAGTAAGTGTACACGCAGACACACCTACCAACCTACCCACCCAGACAGACACACACACACAGATACACAGACAGACAGACAGACAGACACACACACACACACACACACACACACACACACACACACACACACAGAATGACGAATGGGAAAAAATCTATATTATTAGGAAAGTCCTTAAAGGGTGTTTTGATTTGAGCATGGAAAGTCAGAAGACTCCTTGGAAAACTGTCCCTGTAGCAAAACACTGAAAGGAACAAGAATTACGGCCTCCCCAGGCAGGGTTCCCCGATTTGATTGTAGTGAAGGTGTAGGTTGTTTCCCCTTCTAATCCTTTGGAGGCTGATTAATAAGTACTTCTAGAAAAATAAAAAACAAGCAAAAAGACAGAGAGAATACCATTGTGATGTAAAAAAAATTATACAGGCTTCTAATTCTCTATTTTCCACGCATATACTGGCCCAGCTGCCAACTGCTGCCAGTCTACTCAGATCTTGGACCTCTACCTTAGGGAGCACTGATGCAGGATAATCGGGCAAGAAAGCACCTGGAAAGTCTGGTAAAGTATGGTGTGGGATGGTCACTTTCATGTCAAAGACTGACGAATGTTATTCCATCTGAACCTCCTCATTAAGAAAGGAGTAATTTGAGCAACAGGCATTTAAATACGAGGGTTTCAAACTCCATGGCCATGATGGTTGTTGGAGGTGGAGAAATGACCACATTTCTACAGCAGGTACCTTTTAAGACTTGTAAGTAGAGTTTAGTAATTACCAAATGACTGGCCAACTTTCAGGGAAAATGCCTTTCTTACAATTTACAGTTGTAACTGCATTTGCATACCATCTTCAGATAGTTTCTATGCTTCTAACTTGTATTCTGAACTATCTAAAAGGAAACGATCACAAACAAGTAACCCACTAAACAGATCTTTAGTCAGCTCATACTCATCAGGCACATGGGATACCTCTGTGAAAGTGAGGAGACACACACACACACACAAATACACACGCACACATGCACACACTTACACACACACATCTCATCAGCCATAACTATTAGAAAAACATGGAAGGAAAATTAACTACAGGGGTTGGGGGAAGCAAAATTCTTCCGTTTCCTGTGAGGCTTGCTCAATTTTGTGCTTTCGAAATTCTTTTCACTGGGGCAAAAAGACATATCACATGCTTATAAAGCTAATGAGTTTAATTCAAAAGGAGTCTTTCCCCCTTAGATTGCTAACTCATTTGCTGAGTTACTTACAAATCCACACATAGGTCTAGTCTAAAGGGCAGCACAGCATAAAGCTTTTCCGAAGAAATGAATGGTGACCAAAGACAGACACAGACATCGATGCCTCCTGTAAAGAACTGAGCTCAAGGAGGTGCCTGCTCTTGACCTCACAGAGTATCAAGTTTCAAGCATCAATTGTGGCACTCAATTTGAATCAACAGGGGGAAAAATCAGCATCCTTACTCATGCAAATAATGTAATATATGAAAAGCAGTGCTTTTCAACCTTGACTGCTCTTTAGAGTCACCAAGAGAGCTTTTAAAAAATACTTATGCCCAGGTCCTGTCCCAGAACAATTAAATGGGAATTTCTAGAGGGTGGGGTGGGGGGAATCTCAAGAGCTGTAGTTTTAAAGGCTCCCCAGGTGCCTCTAATGGGCATTGAGGGTTGAGAATCATTGGTGGAGATTATATTCGGAGAGATGCAAATCATAGCAGACTGAAACATGCATTGTTGCATCTGACAAGCCATTAATTACTGGCCTGGAATGTACCTTGCATGCTAGGAATAAGATTGCCTGGTTCTGTGTTATGTACCTGTGACACAGACCCTTCTGTCTAGCACTCTCTAGCACTTAGTTTCCCCTCACCCACCATCCGTCCAGATCTGGGATGGGTTTGGATTTAAACGGGTTATGATTACTTGCTTATCTCTTGATAGTTCATTACTTTCGAGGACTGCTAAAAAGATCCCCATGAAAGGAGCATCTCAGTTATAGCATTAAAAAGGCATGCTAATACTCCAAGACCTGTATCTTGATAGTCACGACACAGACAACAATCCTTCTTGACATCAAGTGTGGCTACAGGTGTAACCGATAGCAGTACTGCATGTACCTACCGCTTCTATTTTAACTATACCTTTCATTGGGAGAAGAAACAGATTCACTCCAAAGATTTCTTCAACTCAGGTTGGTATTCCTCATGTGCTGCCTTAATTTCTAGACGGGCTACACCCAGGTTTCTCAACCTTGGTGGCAGAGGGAGATGTGGAGTGCTTTGGGGGTGTATAGCACCCCACAAGTGGATTCTCTCTTCTACTTTGTTGTGGCAACAAAATTCTGTCTTCAGCCAATGTCAAATGTACCCCTGGGGTGGGGGGTAGTAAAACTTCTTTAAGAACCACTGTTTGCTATTTGGCAACTACTGCTGTAGGCCACTAAGAGCTGCAAACAAAAAAAAAAAAAACCAGAATCCCTGCAAACATAAAGTGCCCCTAAAAAGGTGCTCTGCCAGCCCAAATAAGCAGAGATTCTGGCCAATTAGCTATTCTTTATAACAGAATTGCGTTGTAGCTTTTGGCAATCTAACCTTTGTAGGCAAACATGAGTTAGCAAGGTAAGGTTTAGCACTTTGCCAGCTTAGATGGATATAATTGGGTGAGAATGATCTGTGAAGAGGGCCAGCAAAAACAAAACCAGGACCTTCTTCCCCAGGGTACAACATCAATTTGGGAACTTGTGTTTCAAAGGTGATACAAAAAAGAAAAAGAAATAAACCATTCTCTGGGAACATTTAACTTCACCCCATGGTCCTTGATCCAAAATGATAATATACTGTCAACCTCCATGGTCCTTGATCTAAAATGATAATACACTGCCAAACAAAAGCATGAAATTGGTGATGGAACCTCCCACATTCTCTCCCTGGTGAAATCAAGGAAGGCAGGTGCTGACAGGTTGCACAAAGGGAAAAGAGCTGAGTGGCAGGAATGCCTGATGGAGACAGGACACAATAATAATAAGAAGAAAAACAGCTGCCTTTCAAAAAGAACGTGTCCTTTTGACGTTCATAAACACTGCTTCGTTTTCTTGGGCTAGTGTCTTCACATAAAAACAGGAACATGCAATTGTTATTAAAAAGACATCACATTTTTTTTTGTATACAAAAACTACAATGTTTTATGCTCCTCATCTAAAAAAAGATGACTTTGGACCAGAATCTGAACTATAAGATACCAAATCACCTCCTTACTATCTTTCCCAGAAACTGCAGACATTGCTAATCAATTAGGGCTTACATGAGATCCCAGCCTCTTAACATCACTGAGGTCAGGCCACTACCACAAACAGTAAAGTATAATACTGAAAGAGGTGAAATAAATTGGACACCCCTATATACAACGTGAAAAGGAAACACAGAAGCAGAGTTAGATATAAACAACTGGAGTAGGGAAAAGAAAAGATACAGAAGGTGGGCATTATTGGTTGGTTATCAAAGAGTTCCCTCCCGTCTGTAGCTAAATCTGTAGGTGCAACCATTCGGTACCGAGGAAAAATAAAGGCAAGTGCTGTGTGGAACTTCCAGGGATACTTGTTAAAGTAGCTCAATCAACTGCAACAAACCTTTGTCCTTGTAGCTCCATAGAGGACAGAAGTAAGGGCTGCAACTTCTGCAGCTATACTGTACTTTGAGGTACTCTTGCTGCTTGACATAAAGTACTACATAGCAACAACACAAGGGTCTCCTGCACATAGTTTAACATCAAACTAATTTAGAATTTTCTGATCCTAGATCATTGGAAAATTACATTTCTACCATGTCTAGGTGGCTATTACTCATTTCACCAGAAGCAGGCAAACCTACTGCCCAGATGTAGCACATATGATATCAATTATCTTTGCCATGTTGCCTCTCTAATGAAGATGAAGTAAAGATGAGAAGGAATGAATCCAGATGACATGATTAGGTATTTCTCAGGTATCTTTCAAGGAAAGGCAGTCATCGTCAACTTGAAAAGAAGTACTTCACATGCCAGGGTGTATTTATAATATAAAATGACCTCAAAATCACTGACGTGGTACTTACTAAGCAAAGTACCGCACTAGGTTACGATGAGAATAGTGGAGGGAAGAGAAG
Source organism: Acomys russatus (assembly GCF_903995435.1). Classification (NCBI taxonomy): domain Eukaryota; kingdom Metazoa; phylum Chordata; class Mammalia; order Rodentia; family Muridae; genus Acomys; species Acomys russatus. The sequence continues at coordinate 53,485,450 of NC_067137.1, read as the reverse complement.
ACAGTGTGACGCCAAACTGTGACATGGAGAGGTTTTTAAATGAGAAAATATAATCCTCAATAGGTAAGAGTAACAGAAAAGCTGTGGCATTAGATTTGACTTGGTGATGGAGAGATAGTTCCGTGCTTAAGAGCACTGTCTCCTCTTCCAGAGGTCCTGAGTTCAATTCTAGCAACCACATGGTGGCTCACAACCATCTATAATGCGATCTGATGCCCTCTTCTGGCCTGCAGGTGTACATGCAGACAGAGCACTTGTATCAATAAAAATCAATAAATCTTAAAAGGAAAAGATCTGACTGACTCAAACAGGTAAGAAAACATGACCCGGGGCCCAAGAGATGGCTTAGTGGTTAAGAGCACTGCCTGCTCTTCCAAAGGACCCAAGTTCAACTCCCAGCACCCACATGGCAGCTCACAACTGTCTGTAACTCTAAGATCTGACACCCTCACAACAATGTGCATAAATTTAAAAATAAATAAATAAAATATTAAAAAAAAACATGACCAACAAATAAAATACATAGATTGCATTTGCCTCATGAACTAAAAAGTAGTGAGGTAACCTGGGGCACTCTTGTTTTGTTCTTCCTGCTTTTTTCCCCTCCCTCCAATCACCTTCACAAACTTCTTTAAGGCAAAGTCTCATTTAGCCTTGGTTGTCCTCTAATTCCCTATGTAGCCAAAGACAATCGACCTTTTGATCCTTCTGCCTCCAACAAGGATTGCAGAGTCATGTGCCACCACACTCTACTTATGAAGTGCTGGGAATAGAACACAGAGTTTTTGTACGAGGTAGGCAAGTACTCTGCCAAATGAGTTATACCCCTCCAAACACCTTCATCTGTTTCCTTAAGATTTACCGGATGTCCTGTTCAAGTGCAGAGAAAGACCCACAACATGTAATACTGTAATACCAAAACATGTAATACTAAAAGCTCTGTGTACAGTAAAGGAACCTTCTAAGAAAGCAGAGAGCATCCTAATTCACAGACAAAATGTAGACATTCTGAATACATGGATGACGAAGGAAGAAAGTGAAGGTACCATAACTAACTAAGACTGACTTCTCACGGGACACATATCCTGACGAAGGTAACTGATGGCTCTTCCCTGCAGCTTTTCAGATATGCATGCATAAGCATCTATTGAGAATACCCTATTACTCTCATAAAAGTACCTTAATAGAAAAGAACTTCAAAAGTAGCAAGACCTTCAAAATCAAGACCCCTAGTTCTGGAGGGCCTTTCTTTCAGGAACATGATATCATGATATAGTCATCATGGAGAGCAGAGTGAAGTTACGCATGAGGCAACAGCCTTTGACAGCCCCTTCTAAACTAGACCTTCTCCTCTAACTTGTGGTTGGAAAAGGCTTACTTACTGTGGTGGTTTGAATACAAATGGCCCCCATACAGTCACAGGGAGTGGCACTATTAGGAGATGTGACCTTGTTGGAGGAAGTGTGTCACTGGGGGTGGGCATTAAGGTTTCGGAAGCTCAAATCAGGCCTATTAGCTCACTGTCTCTTCCTGCTGCCTATGGATCAAGATGTAGAACTCTCAGCTACCGCTCCAGCACCATATCAACCTGTGTACCACCATGCTTCTCACCATGATGATAATGTATTAAACCTCTGACCTGTAAACCAGCCCCAGTTAAATCTGTCTCTTCACAGCAACAGAACCCTAACTAAGACACTTACTATCATGAAATTCCACACAGGCATTTAGAAGCACAGGATAAATTCAAGGGCAGACTGGACTGTGTAGAAGGAACTAAGCCAAAAGGTAGACTACGAGGCAACTAGGAAAGAAAATTGTGTGGTAGGTGATCTTGTGTTCCAATATTTTAGTGTCATCTTTAGAAATGGGTGTGGGCCCAAGGACGGATGTAAAAACAGCAGATGAAGGCTGCTTTTAAGATACTTTTTGAAGTCCATATACGTGACAGTAATGTTGAGGGGAAGGGAAGGATAACACCTTAGTTAATAGAAGCACACAGATAAGGAAGGGCAACTTATAAGCCTTTCACCGGACAAAGCCAAAAGAGCAAGGAATGTGTGAAGGAACTTAAAAGTCTGCACTTACTTCCTAGAGCCTGTGAAGTTGTGGGCTGTGTGGAGAGGCTCAGTGTTCTACAACAGAGAAAGAGCTTTGGTACTGTTGTTGGGGCATGGTCACCTCAGCTTGCAAGGCTCTTTACTCTCTTCAAACTAAACTAGGAACATCCAGTTCTTAAAACATCTAGCATGCAGAATACCATGGAAACCACAAAATTAGCAGCAAGGCGGTGAGCAAGCGGTCTGTGCACCTACCAGTCGGTACAGCTCTGTGATGCTGATGTCCTCGGGGTCTACCATTGCATACTCCTTCCTGGGCACCAGGTCTAGTCCCAGTTGTCTAGAAAAAAAAAAAGTCAAACATGTGGGAGGAAAGTCACATTTATGGAACGTACTAAGACTATGTTGACTTCAGTGTTTGGAACTGTGATCAAATCTGATCAGTTACATTTCTTTTTCCCCATTTGTGTCTAGCATCACTTGTTTATGCAGTTGGAGCAGACACAGAACATGGCTAGGCAAAACTGGTAAACAGAGGTTACAGAGGCAAACCATTGCAGGATGCATTAGCGCTCTCATTAGTGGATGCCTTACATGGAACAGTAGAATGCAAGTGCAACCCTCTTGCTTGCAGTTTCCCTCCACTGTATTTTTAGCACACTCCTCCCTAGGCCAACCACTGTGCAACACAGCCAATGACACACAAGTGCCTTTACCTCCTTACGCATCTGTAGTCACCCCAACCCACTCCCTACCGCCTTTATAATGTTCCCTGTCTAGCACACTGCCTTCCTTTTCACACCCCTGTCCTCATGCTTGGTTCATTGACGATAATTTACTCTGTGGCCTTCATAGCATCATTCTCCAGGAAGTCTTCTGGCATTATGCTTCCAATTACAGCACCACCACAACTTTCTTAAATTGTATTAAAAATAACAAGAAAACCCTGAAATTCTAGGCCTGCCTCGAAATCTCATTAATGCTGCATCACTAAAATTTCTAATTCAGCCCTTACTTCAAGCCAAGAACTGCCTAGTCGCCCTGAAAAATACATGCTCTTAAAAAGAGGGAAGACTGTCACTCAACCCAATTCCTTCCTTATTTTCATAAATGATGTTCAGATATTGAAAGAAAGCACATATCTACTCTTTCAGTTGAATTTTCAGATCACAGTAAGTACAGCTGTTTATTCTTAAACTAGTCGTATCTTCCTATGATTACCACTCCAGGGACTATGACAGGGTCGGTTACTATATTCTCTGTCTCCTTCTCTGAGTCACTGAACTAGGTAGTGAGACATCATTTGATACCAGGTTTACCTTCTGGATGAAATATCTTCTAGCATAGGATATAATCACATAAGAAACTTAGCACCCATCTAGCCTAAGTTTCTTCTAAAAGAAGGGTCCTAAGCCCCATTCTCTTCTGGGAAAAGTGAAAGTAGAGAGACACCATCTCCTCTTGGCAATGCATATCTGGCTACTAGGCCTCATGTGGGTACCTGATGTCTGTGAAAAACAATCCACAGCTGGCCAGCTGTCAGAGAGGCTGGTATAAAATGCTCAACCCAAACAGGACTAATAGCTTTACCTCCTGGTTGTCACGGGTTTCCTTTCTTTATGAATCTGAACCTGAGAATTTAGATCCACCCTTATACAATTAGAAAGACATGATCTGTCAAGGGACAGGCACCTCCAACACTACAAAAATGAGTCAAGGTCAATTCCAGCTGTGAGCTGCAGGCTCTTCCTGAACTTCTACAGAAAGAAACAGTATTCAAAGTCTCTATTCTCTGGATGGCTTGGCTTATCAGCTGCTGCTAGCTTTTTGAAGTCATAACTGTGTGAAAAGCATCTTTACCTGTTGCTAGTCATTGTTGTCAGTTAATAGGTACTGTCTAAGGGTGAAGAAGCCACGGTTTGAGATTTCTTAGCTCACAGAATAGAACCAGAGCACTGCTTTAAGAAGAATGTGGAAAAATTAGGCAAGGCTTAGAGAAAACACATGAAACAAGACCACACAGAATATTAAGAAGCCAGGAACAGGGCAGGAAGGGACAACCTTTATATCAAGTCAACCACTGAAACACTGTGACACCAGGAAGAAGGATGAAGCTCTTTGCCTTTCCATGCACCATCAACAGGAATTCAGAGGCTATCACAGACAACACTATGGGTGACAGAAATCTGTACCATCACTTTACTTCTGCCTGGGGATTTCAGGAGAGAACTATCTTTTACTGATTCTGTTAGTGAACAAAATGGATTGTCTCCTACTTCATCTAAGATCCCCAAATCTGGATGATTCCTCGCTGTTCTTCAGCAGTCTGGTGTGCAACTTGACCCTTAACACGTTCTTAACTTATGATTGGTAAGAGATTTATGTGCTGACAGATCATGTTCCAGGACAATAAGACCTTGTTTAATAGGAAAAGAAACTATCTTAAGTTACTTTCCACTTAGCACTCTTTAATAAGGGAATGAATTTATCCTTGTAGGAATATGGCAAATGTATGATCTCTACACTGTAAATTATTCTTAAATAAATTGTCAATAAAATTTAAATAAAAGAGATAAGAGCTTGGGAAATTGTTTTGCACTTAAAGATGATTTAAATTATACTGTTCATCTCATACATCATTTTTTAAAATCAATGTACCATAAATTAGTTATAGAACTGCCCAAGGCACAAGCTAGAACTCATGTAAGTCAAACACTTAGCCTCAATACAGCCCTAAATCACAATTTTCCTCCACTTCCTCATTCTTCCATTTCTCTTCATCATACTGAAAATGGATTGCTTTGCTGTTTGCTTGATCTTTAGCCTGTTCATAGTTTCTTGTGATTTTTGATAATCTCACTTGATCCACAATTCTTATTAACAAACTGTCTTCATTTGAGTGAGGACTGGCATAATGTTCAATAACCAACTATAACTAAATAAAAGTAAAAAATAGAATTAAAAATAAGGATAAGGACCAAGTGATCTGGGCATGATCTCACAAATCTTTAGTCCCAGCACTTGGGAAGCAGAGGCAGGGGGATCTCTGAGTTTGATGCCAACCTAGTCTACAGGGGGTTCCAGGACAACCAAGCCTATCTGTCTGTCTATCTATCTATCTATCTATCTATCTATCTATCTATCTATCTATCATCTTCCATCTATCTAAGATGGTGGAGAGAAAAAAATCAACCAGACCCTGCCAGCCTTGAGAGAGTGTGGTTTCTGAGAAAGCCACTTCCTGTATTTAGAGGAAACAACTTTCCACTTCCAGATGGGTTTTTTCCAGATTCAAAAATAGGCAAATGACTCAGGGTTTCCTTCCTGGTTGCTTTTCTTCTTATGTCCCATGTTCATTCTCATTCCTCACACCCTCCCAGTGTCCTGTAGTAAGAGCCTCTAAAAGTCAAACAGCAAATAGGAGCTTGACAAAATGAAAGAGAGGATGGGTGCGGCCTTGCAGGATATTAGGAAACTGTATCACTGCCTTAGTCTTGGGCTTTGTGCAACCCAGGAGCATCGACAATATTGGCTTATCTTAATTTGTCACTCATATATTCATATTCATACTTAGTAGAGTATCAGCTTTGGTTGGAGTTTCCAGTAATTAGATTTACCACTTAAGTGCTTGGCTGTCATTTTAAGCAAGTCCCCCACATTTTTATTTAAAAGTAAATCTCACTCAATGACAGCCTCCACCTGAGCTCTCCTAAGTAGCTCTTCAAAGTAGCCATGATGCTGGCATAGTACCTCTCAATAGCTGTGCACTTGTCATAAAACATTCAGCAGAGACCGGGAAGATCAGTGTCTCCCACTGGATTATGCTGTTGAGCTACACATGGTATATAGGAGGTACACAATAAAAGCATGTCATGTACCAAACCTAATGACTACAGGATAGAGGAAACACTTTAGTCAGTCTCTAGGACTATTACATTTCTTGTGACCACATGTACACTGTCACACTATCAGGCATTAGGAAGATATATTAATGTCCACACCAGACCCACAGGATATGGCTTTTTTGGCTCCATTATTGCTAGTCCATACAAAGCCTAAAATGAGAAGAATGAAGAAAACTGTGTGTGACTCCTCCCAGTGGTGTCAGCACACCCTGGCTTAACTGATGTCCCTTCTAGGCTCCTTCCAGTACCCTGTAACCATCAGTACTCACTCGTTTCCCCAATCCAGTCGGGCAGTAATGTGGCGCTTCACGTCCTTCATCCTGTCATGGGTAAGATGGCCTACTAACACCTGCCGCCGCAGATCTAGGATTTCATTCATTATGTGCCACAGGCGGTGGAAGAGATCACCTTCATTTCTCTAAGGAATAGATAAACACAGAGATTTGGTAGTCAGCCTTCTTGCTGAAATGGAAGGTAACCAAAAGAGAGTGGAGGACCATGTGCTTGCCTTGTGTAGATAGCTTCTCCACCAATAAACCTTTCCTGCTTCCTTGTCCTCAGAGAGCCTGCAGCTCTATGTGTTTCCATCCAAGTCCACAGTGCTGCTCTTTTGTCCAAGCTAACCATGACATCTCAACTCCCTAACACAGACGCTATGTTCCTATTCTCAATGTGCCACGCCCAGACTTGGCCCAGTCTCTGCTTGAGTACACAGCCCCACTTTTCTCCCTAGTGACTTCTTCCTCAGCTCTATCCAAACTCAACTATGCTTTAAGGTATGGCCTGACTTCAACCTGTCAAGCAGCTTTCCCTGACTACTTGGGCTCATGATTTTTTGGTCTGAGCCATAGCTGCATGCAACTAAAACCAATGACATGGAAACACTGGCACTCACTTCCCGAAGGTTGGCCCTAATTCTTCATCAAGTCTTGAATTTGAAAACACAGGGAGTGGTCAGATGCAAACATTGATCAGTATTTACTGCCATTGTCTGATCAGTACTCAGATTCACACACTTTCTTATTTAATTAAGGAGATCATGTAGCTGCAGTATAGTCTTGGTCAAAGCCATTAAGCCCTGTAGTCTGGTGAAGGAAAGAAGCATGAAAACCAAGGGTTAAAGTCTAGATCTCGCTATCCTCACTGTTTTCAAAAACCCGCAGGGTCAGTTCAGTCACCAGTGAAACTGGACAGGACTGTTTTCCACAAAGACATTTTATGGGTTTGTGACCACACATGTGACAATGGCACAAGGTGAAGCCCCTGACTTAGGAGTCAGATGACTGTCACCTGACTTCCACCTATATCATTTCTAGTATAAAACACTCTAGCATCTCACAATTCTCTTTGTGTTTCCTTATTTGTAAAGATCACCACAGTAAATACCACGGGGTCACTGTGAGGACAGAGGCATTAGCATACCAGTGTGAAGAAAAATGCTCACATTCTGAGTTATATTATGATTCAGCATGGTTCACAATAATCTCTCAACAAATACTGTTTCTTTACCAACACTGAAAAATATACATCTTACCACAGAGATACTGGGTAATTATCTGTCCCACATCTTTCTTAGCAATAAGATATATGTTTTCCTCCTCAAATATTAGTAATGGTCTATATCAGTTGTTTTCAACCTTCCTAATTCTGCAACCATTTAATACAGTTCCTCATGTTGTGGTGACCCCTCAACCATAAAATTATTTTGTTGTTACTTCATAACTGTGATTTTGCTACTGTTACAAATCATAATATAAATATCTGATATGCAGGCTATCTGATACACTACCTCTCAGGGAATCGCAACCCACATGTTAAGAACAACTGTTGTATATGAATAGTGGTGTCAATTTACAGAGGTTATTATCCACTACAAGTTCTCTAGGGCTTTAAGATATAAAAAAATTATAAACTTCTACATTATAGGTAGACATATGTGTGTACATATACATATATGTATATAATTTAAAATGTAGTAAAGTGTTTTCTGCTGTACTAATGCTTGTTGCTCTAAGAGACCATCAGGTATGCACAGGTTTGACAAATATGCTAGAAAGACAGGAGACTTTCTCTCCAGGAAGTCAGTTCCAATCCTCCATGGCATAAATAATCCCATTCTCCCCTCAACTCAGTACTCACTCTATTGAGCCTGTTTTCTATTACTGTCTTCTATTACTGCCTGCTCTTTTCTCACGTTACACACTCTCTTACAAGGCTTTACAAGGGCACTGTAACACAATATTCTTGTAATTAACTGCTCAGTGTCTGCTCACATCCACAGCAGCTGTGCCTGAGCTCCCAGAGGTGGAAATGAATGAACACATCGATTTATAGGTGTTATTTCTCGTACACCTCCAGAAGCGGGTTCTGTTTAGGTCAAACAAACGAATAAGCAGAAGACCAAAAAACATTTGAGGGTGTCCACTAAGTGAAAATAAATCACATGAGAGAGGTATAAAAAGTCAGGTCTCATGCAGCAAAGGAGAGAGCTAGCACCCTACCCTCACGCGGATGAAGGCACGCACCTCAAGTTTAGCAGGGTGAACTTGATTTTATACACCACCTCTACTAACAAGGGATGTTGACAAGAGAAGAACGCAAAATCTTTCATAAAAATGAAAACTAGCTGGTCAGCTCTTCCTCAAGGAAGAAACTGTATAAGTGGAAGGGATACTCTCACTACACACTGAGTCAGCCATCAATGTGCCCTGCTACTATAAGAAAAGGAGCTGGGCACGGTGGCTCTTGTCTTTAATAAGAGCCCTAGGAGGTTATCTACACAGGGGAAATGCCACTACTCCACACCAGCCTAAGCTTCACAGTTAACACTTATTGAATAAGCAGGGAAGCAAACAAAGCAAAAACAATGAAAACCACAAACATAGGATCCAGTCATAAAATTATATTTTGTAAAAAAAAAACTGAATTTGAAAGAAATAGGTAGTTATGAAGCATACAAAAGTATTTAGAAACTGTATTCAACTTGGTATTAAATGAAAAGAATATATTATAATATTAAATAACTGGATTAAACGCAATACCTAGAAATTCCCACAGTATATTGGCCATGTGGCCAAGAGTGAATTGTACTTTCCTATAGTAGAGAACGGCAGAGGCTCAACTTGGCTCAATATGACAACAGAACAGGCTCTGGTGTCAGCCACCCAGATCTTGACTCTGGCATTACTGCTTAGTGTGGGACTTGGGATAAGTCATCTTTGATAAGAGACAAGAATAAAAGTACCTGGAAGAGCCCCAAAGAAGAGAGATGTAAAACATAGCTCAGGGTCTGTACCAATACTGCTGCATTTCTCCTCAACTTTTTTCCTGCTTACGTTGCTGAATTTATTAAGGGATATTTTAAAGGTTATCATTTAAGGCATTGCCAACACTACTGAAAAGAGCAATCCAGTATTTCTTAAGCACTTACCATTCTTTTATGTGCTAAATGTCTACATGTATTACCTTATTACCTCATATACTATTTGCAATCTACAAACCTTATTGCTCTCATCAAACATCTTTCAGTGAAAAGGTTGGTGCTTTGCTCTAAAACTGTTAGAAGAGAGACTGTGGACAGTGCCCTAGATGCACAAACGTATGATGAACCAAGGCATTTATATAACCAGGAAAAGGGAAAACAGAAAGCCCATGATGATGTTACCCTCATTCCAAAAGTCAGTCTATCTCTGGGCTGAATTTCACATTTGCTCCTCAAATAACTGTCACTCCAGTATCAGAGACAGTGTTAGCTTATCAACCCTTTCCCATTACTCAGGACAATAGCCAAAGATATTACTTGTAGATTTTATTATGTGCTGATCTTTAAACCAATCAAGGCTGTCCCCAGAGTGGATGCTCATAACCTCAAAAGCATGCAAAAGTTACTAAACAAAATAAAATCAACTAACTGTTCAGTAACAATCTTATAAAAAAATGTGGACATCCTTGCTCAACTACAGCAGGACATTGATGCACACACATGTGTGCGGAGAAACAACACACACTCATACACACACACACACACATAGAAACAGAGATATTAAAATACTAGAATGTTGAGAATTTTATAGCTGCACTAGTTCAGATAATTTACAACATTACATTTAATGCAATAATACTTAGATCTTACAGTTTTGCTTTTTTTTAATTTATAAATGTAAGTGTTCTTCTTTTCTTAATATTTTATTAATATATTCATATTACATCTCAATTGTTAGCCCATCTCTGGTATCCTCCCATTCCTCCCTCCCTCTCGCTTTCCCCCTACTCCCCTTCCATATGTCTGTGACTGAGGGGGACTTCCTCCCCCTGTATATGCTCATAGGATATCAAGTCTCTGCTTGGTAGGCTGCTATCCTTCCTCTGAGTGCCACCAGGCCTCCCTATCAAGGGGACATGAGAGAGTTATAAAAAGTCAAAAATGGGGCACTAGAGTTCGTGTGAAAGTCAGTCCCCACTCTCCACTCAAATGTGGAGAATGTCCTGTTCATCGGCTAGATCTGGGTAGGGGTTCAAAGTTTACTACCCATATTGCCCTTGGCTGGTGTCATAGTTTGAGCAGGACCTCTGGGCCCAGATCCGCACATCATAATGTTCTTCTTGTAGGTTTCTAGGACCCTCTGGATCCTTCTGTTTCCCCATTCTCCCATGCTTCTCTCACCTAGAGTTCCAATAGGATGTCCTCCCTTTTGACTCACTTTCCTGGTAAGTGAAGACTTTCATGGGATATGCCCCTTGGGCTAGTGTCCAGATATAAATGAGTATATACCATTTGACTCTTTCTGCTTCTGGGTGAACTCATTTATTATAATTATTTCTAGTTCAATCCATTTGTCCACAAATTTCAGCCAGGCCTTAAGGTCAACAATTAACAAATGGGACATCATGAGGTTGAGAAGCTTCTATAAGACAAGAGACACTGTCAACAGAACAGGACAACAGCCTACAGACTGGGAAAAGATCTTCCCCAACCCTACATCTGATAAAGGTCTAATATCCAAATTACATAAAGAACTCAAGAAATTAAACACCACCAAACTAAATAACCCAGTTAAGAAATGGGGCTCAGAACTAAACAGAGAATTCTCAACAGAGGAATATCAAATGGCTGAAAAACACTTAAAGAAATGCTCAGAGTCATTAGTCATCAGAGAAATGCAAATAAAAACGACACTGAGATTCCATCTTACACCCATCAGAATGGCTAAGATCAAAAATTCAAGTGACACCACATACTGGCGAGGATGTGGAGAAAGAGAAACACTCCTTCATTGCTGGTGGGAATGCAAACTGGTACAACCATTTTGGAAATCTATCTGGTGCTTTCTCAGAAAAATGGGAATAGGGCTTCCTCAAGACCCAGATATCCCACTCCTTGGAATATACCCAGAAGATGCTCCACCACACAACAGGGACATATGCTCAACCATGTTCATAGCAGCCATATTCACAATAGCCAGAACATGGAAACAGCCTAAGTGTCCCTCAGTAGAAGAATGGATAAAGAAACTGTGATACATTTACACTATGGAATACTACTCAGCTTACGGTCTTTCTAATTAAAACAACAACAACAACAACAACAATACACACACACACACACACACACACACACAATCCTAACAGCCACATCTGCATTTTCTTGTCTCTCTCTCAGCACAGAGACCTGGAAGTGCACAATGTAACTGTTTGCCAAGACCACACCTCAGCAACTCATCTAGAATCTAAAGTATCCTGTGGATTTTCCTAAGTAGTTCCAAAGCCACCAGTTCTAACAGGATAGGGCCAGACAACTCAAGTACTAACAATGTTATAATCACACACATATCTCTAACCTATTTTTTTTTTACAAAATTGCCTTTCTTTCTTTATTATATTTAGAATACATTCTCTGACTCTGAGTTTTCATTAATGATATATTCAAATTACTTATAGAACTAAGATATGCTGGTATGCACTACCACTAAACTTTATTGAGAATGGGTTCTTTTTCTTTGTTTGTTTGTTTGTTTGTTTGTTTTGTTTTTGTTTTTCAAGGCAGGGTTTCTTTGTATATCTCTGGCTGTATTGGAACCAGCTCAATAGACCATTCTGGCCTCAAACTCACAGAGATCCACCTGCCTCTGCCCCTTGAGTGACAGAATTAAAGGTTTGTATGACCATCATCCATCATCTTCATCTTTGAAATTAAAACCATTTAGGAAATCCAAAAAACTAGGTCCATTTAAAGTCATATTTAGTTACAGGTCAGAAATTCTACCTTTTATATGCTTCTCATATTGAAATACAATACATAAAACCCATGCTCCATGGGGACAAAGATTATAATGTACAACAAGTATTACTAAGTAAGATACACATCCTTGACTTCCCAAGAAGGACCAGCAAGCTTAGAGCAAGCTCTCAAAGATTAGTTGATGGCCATTCAATGGTCACATATTTCTCAAGACAATTATCTAAATAAAAACTATGTTCTTTAAAAGTTACTTACGACATAGAGTTGTTTCCACATGGTTCCCCAGTCTCTTAATGTTGATGTCATCTCTGTGATAACAGAATCTTCAGTGGGAATAACCATTTCAAATTGTCTATGAAAGAAGACAAAAACGTTTATATCAGAGACCACATTTACTTTTAAATATTCAATGAGATAAACTAGGAAAGAAAGCTGCTTGATGTATGGAAGTTATCAACTAGGACATGATCCTGAGCTTGTATGAGGAATGCTATAGGTGAGGCTAGTACAATGCAAGAGGTCAGTCACTGAATCTAGGTCAAGATTGAATGGTGCAGGGAGAAGGAAGATATAAGTGTTCTACTCCTGTAACAGGCTGATGAGTAGGCATAGCTTTTAATCTCTCCAAACTCAACAGTTTCATCTGTCACCTAAGGTCACCAGACCACATCAATCATCAGGTGATTTCTGCCATTTGAGTGTTCTGACCAGAGGACTCAACAGGAGTAAAAGAAATACTATCCAGCCATCTAGGTGCATGGTATGTGAACTTGTAACAAATCTGTACCTAGAGCATTCACTAAGCATCCATTTGAGCTCACTTACCCCTCAATTACATTATTTGGAACAGGCTAATGAAAAATAGTGTGTGTTGTTAATACTGCAACCAGGCAGCACAATCAAGGCTTAGGATGTCATATATATTAGGATATACATTCCTGAATGTTCCACACTGTGCTTAGGATAATAAATAGGCTCTTCTCATTTCTTATTTTAAGGTCAGAAACAAGTAGTATTAGTGGGGTATGTATGGCTGTCCTAAAGAGAAGCATCATAAGATAAATGGCAAAGGGCTTTAGTTTGTCCTTTGGTCATGCAGTTCGCATGGAAGGATCCCCTTTTTCTATCTCTAGTTTGTTCTGCCAAATGCTTTCTGGCTTTGTACTGGATCAAGAGGTTACCTGGCCATTATCATTGCTGCCTCTCAGAAGGCTGCAATCACTCATATCAGTGGAGCCTATCTCCTTTATTTATTTCAAGCTTATTTTCTGAAGGCCAACAGCTCATATGTAAAAGGAAACAGCCTATGACACTCCAAAGGAGATTTCTTCTTAGCATGAGGCTAACTGCTCTGCAGGTCCTTTGTGATGTCATGCCTAAGTGGTACACACCACTCACTTTCTTTGGGGGAAATCCTCTTAATATAAGTGCATAAATTAAAACCTTGGCTTGATTCTTCCCCTCATTGAGCTCTATCTCCTCATTTCTCATTATTCAAAAAAAAAAAAAAACAAAAAAAAAAAAAACCTGTCCTGTCCTCTGACTATTTCCCTTTTCTCCTACGGTATAAGTGAAGCTGAAAATGTAAAACTGGGATTTAAAACTAGAAAGAAAGTAAACAGTAATATAAGCCCTATGGAGGATACAGTACCATTCAAAGAGCCTACCCACGATACTTCCCAAAGGCAGAATATTTACCCTGCTTTTGAAGCAGCTGTTGCAATTTAAATGATGAATATTTGTATTCAGAGATTATAAGATAATATTACACAAGGCCAAAGAGGAAACAAGAAATACCTAGGAATCCTTGTCACTGCACTCAACATTTTAAAAGTGAGGTCTTGGCTGGGCGCTGGTGGTATACACCTTTAATCCTAGCACTCAGAAGACAGAGGCAAGTAGATCTCTGAGCTTGAGGCCAGCCAGGACTACAGAGCTAGTTCCAGGACAGCCAGGGATACATAGAGAAACCTTGTCTTGAAAAATAGAACAAAATAAAATAAGGTGAGGTATCATTAAGAATTAAACAACACAGAAGCATCTTCCTTAATTCATGAACTCTCATTTAATTTAAAGACCCTTATCATAGACCCTACTTTGCTCTGAAGACCCAGGAAAGAACCACAGTCAATTCAAGATGTAGAAAGTTCACTTGGGGTTGTCCGAACAAAATGTAAAATTTTAAACACAAAACATCATTTAGGCAAGGAAGCTCTTTTGTGTTAATTACATAAACACCTAAATTAGTATAGAAGTAATCTATCTTAAGTAGCTTGAAATTATATTTTGTTCAGTTATTCTGGGATGAACTTTACATCCACTTCGCCCTCACAGTCAGTCCATCACATTAAAATAAGTTAAGCGATATCAACATCCTGAAGTGCTTTCTCGCAGGGAGAACATGCAGCTGGCACTCTGTGTCCTTGAATGTTTTCAGAACAAGGTTTTTCTCCCACAGTCCCAGATCTGTGGACCTACTGCACAGTTCATCAACAAATACAATAATTCCTTTTTAGAAAAGAATCCATCCACCCTGCATCCCATCCACCCTGCATCCCGATGCCATATAATCCCCATCTGGCCTGGTGATGGCCTAGAGCTGTTAAGTCTTCAACTCAAATCCACCAAATTCTAGAATACCTTTATCCTCGTTGACAATTTCTTGGGGTTCCTGAGCAGATATACACCAGTACAGCAGGAAAAGCAACAACAACAAATATATATATATATAGGGCTGAAGATTTGGTTCAACAGTTAAGATCTCTGGTTACAATTACATAGGGCACAGGTTCTATTCCCAGTGCCCACATGGTGGCTCACAGCCATCTATAACTTCAAGTTCAGAGCATCAGATCTCTGATTCAGGTACCAGAGATACCAGGAACACATATGGTACACTAACACACATGCAGACAAACATTCATAGACATAAGATAAACTTTAAAAATTAAAAAAAAAGAAAGGGAATGTATTTATTTTAAAACTATGTCTTCTGGCACCTGGCACTGCCTTGGTTAACTGTCAGCAGGACACAAAATAGAATTACCTGAGATAAGAGAATCATGGAGAGACTGTCAGGAATAATAGCTCAGCCTGTGAATATGTCTTAGGTCTGGGGTGGGATAGGGTGGGGTGTCTTTACTATGTTAATCAATGTGGGAAAATCTGATTTAAGAGTGAGGAGCACTATTCCCTAAGTTTGGGCCCTAGACAGTATTAAAAAATAAAAAGCCTAAGAAGGCATGTTTTCATTAACTGTTCTCTGCTTTGGGTTGCGAATATAATGCAACAAGCTGCCTAAAGTTCCTGATGCCTTGACTGCTATAAGGATGGAGTGCAACCTGGAACTCTGAACTAAAACCAACTCTCCCTTAAACTGCTATTGCCAGGGAATAGCAATCACAGCAACAAGAAACTAAACTAAGAAACTCCAGAGACTTTAAGCTCTTTCTTCCTTCATCACAATGTAGGACGGAGTCTGGGTGGTTCACTGCATAAAAGACAGGAAGTCAGACTGGCTTCAGGTAAAGGCATCAGGGAGGGGGGATGCAGGGACTTGGACAGATGGACAACTTAAGGGGTGGGTAGACCGAGGCACTGTGCCTATTCCTGATGACAGCCACCTATAGAGCCTGAGAAACGCAATGTAGCCAAAGCAAAAGACAAGGATTTCAAAGCGGCAACCTTGAATATGTTCAAGCACTTAATCAGGATATGAATAACTGACTTAATGAAGACTGTGACAATACAAACACTAGAATGAAAATAGTTCAAGACATGAACGGAGAATTTAACAAAGAAACAGACTCAGTAAAGAAAGCTGAAGTAAAACTGGAAATGAAAAACTCAGGATATGAAACAAAAGCCTCAGGGCAAGTCTCACCAGCAGGTTAAAACTATACTTTGAATCCACGATCTTGAAAAACTAATTTTTTAAAGTATTGCATGTATGACAAATAGCATACTAGTGTCCTAGACTCTTTAACCTTTATACAAATAGGGAAACCCAGTGTGTTTGTACCACAGATTCTCAATGACTTGCTGATGTTCATTCACTGAACTCTTTCCAGAGAGCAAATGTAAAGTTATCCATTTGTGTAACATCTCGGGAAAGTTTTTGGTGAGATGAAAATTCAAATATGTTATTTACTGTAGTTTTGAAGTTCAAATAAAAGTTGCTATTTATTGCCATTTGCATAAATATGTGATTTCTATCCCAGAGCCTGTATATTTTGTCCATAAAGTGAAAATTACACTGTAATTCAGAGATGACTCCATGTGTCAAAATCTACCTTACAACAGATTATCTACTTGGGTTAAGTACTCAACACGAAGCATGCTCTGCTGGGGTGTTCGGTAGGACCTCACTTGACTTGATTGACATCACCCTGACAGCTGCTTCAGTCAGTTTAGAAGGGGGCTGGAACACGTTTTTTAAACACTTAAGAAGTCTTCAGTGATCAATGAGATGCATCCAATAAAACATTATTCGGCCAGACTTATACGCAAGGCAGGAACTATTGAGGACTTGTTTACTCTGTCTTGGCAGAGTTTGGCTGTCAACTCTGCCTGCATCTAAGCTGCCCATTTTTGAGATATTCGACCAGAAGGCCAAAGGTGAGGCTCCAATGTTATAGAGAGTGTTGCGTGACTGTCCAGGTAGTAAAGTGTCTCAGTCATTCTGTTCATTTTGGAAGCTGCTAACCTGCACTTCTGGTTCACTCAGGAATTTAAGCTTTATTCCTTCTCAAGTGTCTGAGGGGTGTTGAAGACCAGAGAGTTTAGTTTTACAATCAAGCTTAGTTGGTTAGGGGGATAAGATCTTTTTAGATCAAGATTAAGGAGGTAAGTTAATAGAGATATGATAGATACTAAATTTCATTCAGAACTTTAGACCCAACAATACAGAAAAGATGTTTACTTCAAGTTTGACAAATACAAATAGCCAAATCACTATATAGGTATTATTTATAGAACTCATGATTGTCACATGGTTCTCCCTGCTGTATGTAGTTTGTTTTATGCATGTGTTAATAAAATAAATGTATATGAAAAAAACATCATTCAGGCATGTCAGATGTGTGTGTGTGTATGTGTGAAACTAGTCATTAAATTTTTATGCTGAAGATACCTATGAAGGGTTATTTTTTTAAATTATTTATTAATACATTCATATTACATTTAAATTGTTATCCCATCCCTTCTATCCTCCCATTCCTCCCTCCCTCCCACTTTTACCCTATTCCCATCCCCTATGACTGTGACTGAGAGGATTCTTTTTTTAAAATGCATAGATATTGAGTGAGATTATAATTTTTGTGATGGGTCATATTTGTGGTGATCTGTGACAGGTGGTAATCCATAGGTCAAACAGAAAAATAATGCCTGAAGTCACACCAGGACATAGTATTATACTCACTTGCTTTTCTTGTTTTTATGCTTTTGACACAGAGACTTTTGAGCCATAGAGTTCCTGGATGGCCTAGAACTCACTGTGTAGACCAGGCTAGTCTTGAACTCACAGAGACCTGCCTGTCTCTCTGTCTCTGTGTTCTGAGTGTTGGGCTTAAAAATGAGCTATCACACCCATCTTTGGTTTTATTTGTTATTACTGTGAGAGTATGATGTATGTGTGGTCATGTATGTACCGCAGCACATGTGATGGTCAGGGAACAGTTTTGTGGAGTCAGTTCTCTTCTTCTTCCTTTGTGTGGTACCCAAAGATCGAACTCAGATTGTTCAGTTTGCTCAGTGAACACTCCACCTGCTGCGCATCCTGCTGGCCACAGGCTTTGCTCTTCTGGAACCAGTGGTAAGTCAAGGAAGTTCCTGGGCACTGAAGCTACATGACTCACCACGTTACGGGCTCTGCCTGGCATGTTTCCATAAACAGCAGGAAACCAAGAAGAACCAGTTTCTCTGTTTAAGATTTTTGAATGCTTCAGAATTGATGGACAATTCTCACTGCCCTAGGAACCCCAATGGCTCAGCACTCAGAAATGGGTTCTTTACTTATCACTTAGTATCTCCTGATGAAACAATAAAGGCCATGTTTGATCTATAGTTTATCTTGTAATGGAATTACTAGGACTGTCAGTCCCATGAGAGTTGGCAGCTGCGGCAAAACCTTCCAACTATTAATACAAGTCATTCTTACCCTTTGTTCTTCACACAGGCATTTTTCAAGTGAACATAGCTAGAAGGAAATATACCCTGGAAGAGAAAAGATGAAGTTACGGTTTAGCTGTCTCTGAAGGCTAGTTGTTCATATGCAGTATGTATGAAACAGTTATATCTACGACAATATCAGGAGCAGCAAGCACTAGCACACTCTATGGGCTAAAATGCAATGTGGCCTAAGTTATTATTGTCTAATACTTATTTCCAACCTTACACATTTAGAGATTTTCTAAAAATCATTGAAAACAGCCAAATCTCATTTGGTGAATACATTCATTCTTTTTCAGTTACTTATCTTTGCAACAGAGTCTTTCAGTGTAGCCTTGTCTGACCTGAAATTTATTATCTAGATCAAGCTGGCCTTAAATGTATATAGTCTTCCAACTATGCTGTCTCAAAGCTGACTTATAGCTATGGGTAATTACCTTGCCTAGCTAAACAAGTATTGTCTTTATAATTCAGAAAATATAAAGCACTCCCATAATTCTATATAAAAACTGCAGTTTAAAAACAAAGGAAAAATACCTATGATGTTGTTTTTATTTGGCTATTGTTTTTGAGACATGGTCTCACACTGTAGTCCTTGCTGGGTGGCTGACAGTGTAAGACCATATCTCAAAAACAATAGCCAAATAAAGGATCCTTGAACTCAGCAATATTTGTACTTCAGTCTCTCAAGTATTGGGATTACAAACATGTAATTTCAGATGAGACTAAAAATTCTGTTACAGTGAATAATTTTAGCTTACAATAGAGCTGTGTGAGAGAGCACTTGACTAGTACCATGGGTTTAATTTTTGTATTACAAAAAAAAAAAAAAAAAAAAAAAAGGTTTGGGGCTAGTGTGATGCCACAGTGTTACAGGTGCTTTCAGCCAAGGCCTTAGCTCAAGTCTATATATTCTACGGTAATAAATAAGAAAGGAATGTTTTATAACTGTTTTTAATAAAATTTACATTTATTTCAATACAGCAGAATTAACAAGCACAGCAATGTTAATAAAGAAAAATTAAAATCAAAATTTATGCAATGAGATGGAAGTGACAGTGAAATCATAATAAATTTTTCAGAAATGTGTGCTAGATGATAATTAAATATCAAAGCTATATTTGTATGTGCCCTGCAGATGTCCAAAAATAAAAAACGTTAAATGAAGGCTAAAGTATCAAGAAATTAAATTTATATGCTCATTTGTCCCTTAGGCTTTCCTTGGGACTGATCTAAAATAAATGAAATGAAGTA